>NC_092828.1:30983291-31583291 GCF_039878825.1 Excalfactoria chinensis | reverse complement strand
CTGGGGTCCTACCCACTGTCTTGAATGGCTAACCTCAATATGTCAGAATTGTAAACTGTGGAGTGCTAAATGTTGCAGATGTTATAAAAATTCCTTCCCCTTTGGTTGCTAGCATGCTTTCTTTCCATTTCATAACTAACCAGGCCTATCATTGCAGTGCAGATGGCCAGAAACTCAATCCTGCCTGTAGCAGAGAGAGCCTTTTCAGTATCAGTCCCGTCTTAATGAATCTGTTAAATTAGCCTGTGCTGACACTGCACCAGGAGTGTGCTTTTGTTGTACACAAGGACTTGTATTGTTTGATCGGTACATAACTGAAAGGGCACTGATGTAGAAAGGTGCTTGTATGGCAGCGGGAGGGTATCAGGTTAGGTCAGTGTTTGCATTGCTCAGGCATCCACTGGGATCCCCAGTCTCACTCCTTGAGGGCTGGGAGCTACTCCAGGAGCTGTGTTTCACTGCTTTCTTTATGATAATCAGAGGTGAATGGAAGAAACTGCTTCAGTATCATCTTCACTGCAGCGTACACACAAATCCTAAATCTGCTTTAGTCTTTCTGTCTTTGACTTCTCCTCTTGTTGAAAATATATAACAACTCCAGGGAAAACATAGAAAAGAAACAAAAAGAATTATCTGTTCCTCTCAGGGACATCACCCTCGTTTATTTTCTTATCTAACAATCAGCATAACTCTGGAAACAAATTTCAAGGTTTTTGTTTCTGTTGTTATTTCTCTGCTCATAGAATGTTATACAAAAACGTCTTTGTTTCTCATTCAGTTTCCAAAATCCTTTAGCAAATAGGGTGGTGACACTAGCTAATACTTTGTACTTCTTCTTCAGTGAAGTATGATCAGAAAAAAATCCTGGTGCATTACTGTAAGAATGGTGTTTTTATTGGTGGTAACACAGAAGTGTGAAATTTGGTGAGGGAAATGAGCTTGAGCCATAATGTTCACTTAAGACCTAAATTCTTAAAGATTGAGTGTTGGTGGGACTCAGGAGGTACCTCATTAAGGTAAATATATTTGTTAAAGAAATTAAGCATGCTGATTATGTTTTCAATTGAATGCTGATGCAGTGGTATATGCCAGAGATTTACAACTTAAAATCTAAGATGTTTGTTTGCATAGAAATGGCAGATTTCATTTTGTGCATTAACCATATTGCATTTACCAGACAAATGACTTGGGGGGACGAGGGGGAAGAGCTTCTGTCCTTGGAGAAAATGGTTCATTATTAATTAGCTTCTGGGGAAAACAAGCAAACGTGCAAAAAACAACTGAAAGGTCTATCTTGCAACAAACTTGTTGGATAAAGACAGCTGCAGAATTTTTGTTTTACAAGAAAATGTTGTAATTGGCCGTCAGTGGAGTCAACCGTACTTTGACATTTGTGGCCTTGATACAATTACATGCTGGAAGAGAGCTAACGGTATCACTGAATCTCTTTGCAGTAGATAGTTGGGAATGTGGAACATTTTAATTTTTTCTTTTCTTTTTTTCCCTTTCCTTAGTAGCCATTTCAGCATTTTATTCAACGCAATACTAAAACAGGATTTTTGAAATGCCAGGAAGTGAAAAGAATTAGTCATTACTGGGCTCACAGGTCTCTGGGAGGTAGCTCCGTGCGAATAGCACTAGTTGACACTTGTCACTTTCTTACAGTCCCATCCAAGGGAAGAGGCGTGAAGCAATACCATATTGTGAACAGAGCCATGGTGTTGCAGAGGTAAATTAAAAACTTCAGCAGGAACCACTTCAATGGCATTTGCTAACTAATATTTTCTTCCTAACCAGAGGACCTTTCTTGGTGGCCTTGGGGAAGTCATGGCACCCAGAGGAGTTTAACTGTGCTCACTGCAAAACTTCCATGGCTTACATTGGATTTGTGGAAGAGAAAGGGGCTCTGTATTGTGAGGTCTGCTATGAGAAGTTCTTCGCACCTGAGTGTTCCAAGTGCCAGAGGAAGATCCTTGGAGTAAGTGATCAGAGGCTAATCCAGACTTTAGTGGGAGTATTAACTGTTGTGTCCACTGTATCTCAGTAATGAAATTCTTAGTTCTCATTCCTCCAAATGTACCCTGGCATACCTCTTATGTTCCTATCACATATGGAGTATGTATGTATATATATATATATTCTAATATTGAGCCCTTTCAATCTCTTAACATTCTGATGTTGATGTAGTCCCATTTGATCTTTCAAGTTAAACTCCTGTTTTCATTAATCTGTTCTGTATCTGTTTGCTATTACTAGGTTTTCTTGAGCAAAATGCTTTTAATTGGCAGCTCTTTGCAGAATTGGAGGAAAAAAAAGAAAGGAAAATAAATAATCCTCCTTAACCAAACTGAACACTGGGAAACCCACTGGTTGGCCAGACTTGAAATAGTGAAATATTCCCTATGGAAATGCCGATAGAAAGATGTATTATCCTACTCGGCACTAATATTCCTAATTTGAGCCCGCCAGCTCATTGCTTGCTCCTTAACTGCAGAAAATGGCAGGTCTGTACTCTTATGCAACTGGGGTCATGCAGGGCTTTGGCAAAACGGTTCTCAAGTCATATTTGGCATTACATCATCTTCCAAAACAACACAGAGCAGAAATAATTTTCAACATGATAATTTATGATTAACTACTCGCAGACTTCAGGAGATGTCAAAGACACTGCTTTTCATACTTCAGGGGACTACTGTGGATAAGATCCTAAGTAAAATGAAGAAGGGGAACAAATGAGTTGTTAAATCATGTCTGTCTCCTCATTTTTTTGGGGAGGTTCATATAGAATTGTTTCTGACAAATAAGGAAATGTACCATAAATAAATCATTACATAGAGTTTAACATCAGCAGAAACTGTATGCACAACTCATTTTCAAAGCAGCAGTAGGAAGCAAAGTATTCTTGAAATGAACCAAGTGTGGAAGCACTGTCACCACAATCTAGTTGTCACATCAAAATAATGTGTTAATAACTCTTTTTCTAATCCCCACAGGAAGTAATAAATGCTTTGAAACAAACTTGGCATGTTTCCTGCTTCGTGTGTGTGGCCTGTCATAACCCCATCCGCAATAATGTCTTCCACTTAGAAGATGGTGATCCCTACTGTGAGACGGGTAAGAAGTAACACAAGCAGAGATTAGCACAGCTGTGCAGAGAAACAGAGCTTAATAAGGTTTAAAACAATAATATTAATTCCTTTTTTCTCAAGCTTCACATTGGTATATAAGTGTCCCAGCAAATTCCTATAACTTTGAAATTTCACTTCAAGCTAACAATAAATGTAGGAGACACTTGAAGTTTGCAGTGGGTTTCTTTTGCAGAGAATATTCATTGGTTTCAGTAGGAGCAGGCTTCTTGCCACTGGTTTTACTCGTAATTTCTGTTAAGCTCTCAGCTGTCGGTATCAGTGATACAGCAAAGCACATTAAGTTGATTTTCTGGTTGGTTTTATAATAGTTTATGTTGATCTGCTTATTTACTAAATGAGCAAATATCAGTAGAGCAATGTGCTTTTCTTTGAATAGCCTTATTCACAGAGGGGAGGCTACCTCAAAGAGCAAGCAGTCTGTCCAGGAAGCATTTGCAGATTCAGGGATAACATCTGTCAAACATAAGCTTAGGATAAAAATAAACAAATAAATAAGGACACTGGGCAAAAAATAATACAGTGATAAGGGTATAACATATGAAAGCCTGTTGGGCAGTAATGTATGAAAAAATGTGGTGAAGAAATTCAGGAAAATTTATTTATTTATTTATTTATTTATTTATTGTTAGCACTTCCAGCTAATTGTATCTTTTTATACGATCAACATGAACTTTTATGTATTTTTTCTTTTTTTTAAAATTTATATCAATTTCTTAGTTTTCTTAAAACTTGCCTTGTGCTATTTTGTGCTAGGAGAGGAGTAGATATCATTTGTAAAACAATTCCATGTAGAAGAAAAAGAATATATTAAAAATGTCTATTTTTGCACTGTGTATTATTTACATCTGTGTCAGAATCATTGGACTAACTTTTTCCATGCTTTTCCTTTACTGTAAGGAGCGCTGTATTTTTAGGAAGTGGTAGTAGTAGTTTGATTGGGAAGAGACCTAGTTTGAAATCCCAGTCATTTATTTGAAGCTGAGATTTCCTTTCGAGTTGATCCCACAGCTGTTCAGAGTGGGTGCTATGAAGAACAGTTGACACTAAATGGCTGAAGAAGGGAGGCAAAATTTATCCATATTTTCTATTGGAGCAGGTTTGATGAGGTGTTGGCGGATGTGAAAGGACAAAGTAGGTTACTGCTAATTCAGTTACACAAGTAGGGTAACATGTTGCTCCTATTGGATTTGTGGAGCGGCAGAGGAAATGGATATACAAGCCTCATCCTCCAGTGTGACAGCATGGTGAAATTTCATCCTGAAGCTGTCTGAAACCCCTGATCTTGGAGCTATTTGATGATTCAAAAATAGTACTGGAGGGATCGATTACACCCCTTTGGGTGGAAAGCTCACGACTGGGTTTGTTCTGCTAACACTGAATTCTTGTTCCTGCCATCAAGTGACCCATGTGTTGTGCAGTGCATTGATTTGCGCTACTGTTACAGCTTCCTTGCACAAAATACATGCTTTTCTATGCTCCGAGCAGGAAATGTGGATAAAAGGTCAAGAATATTCTATTTTTTTGTGAATTTTATTTCTGTGATAAAAGGTCCTAGTGCAAGTTAAGGCAGACACATTCTGTGAGATGCTGTTGACAGTGATGTGCTGTGATGGCTCTGGCTCTCTTAACTAGATGTTAATTTGAGATGTATTCATTCTTCAAAGACTTCCAGTCCAGCTGGAGTTAAGGGCCTGTAACTAATTTTAAAGGAATAGGGAGTAAATGTCATTGCCAAATTTCCTTCTTCCTGATGCAATGAAGGGTTCTAATTTTAAGTTTGTATTTGAAATTGTCACACTGACAGTTATTAGCATGAGAGAGCTTTAATCTGCAAAATGTTCAAGTTTTTATTTTTATTTGTTTAAATTTGAGTGCTAAAATGAAATTAAATCTGCAGATGTCTACAACTTTAAAATATCCCAGTGCAGTTAGTAGCCTAGTTTTGAAAATGCTGCATGAAGGAAGCACTGTATATATGAGAAGCGTGTGTTGGAAGACTTCTGTGGTACCGCAGTTTAAGCATGTGAAAGCCAAAGAAAGCTGATGCCCTTCATTCTGCCTTATCTTATGGCTCTTTCTTCAGAAGAAAAGCCAGTAAAGTTATCAACACAAAATGTAGTGCGTGTTACAAAATGTTGTAATGGCTGGCACCAGGAAAATATCAGTAGAAGATTATGTGAACGTGAATGTAAAGAGCTGAGACAGCATGGTCATGAGACCTTGCCCTTCAGAGGTTTAGGATGGAGGTGTTCTACCACTTGATATTTTCACTGTCAGTCTTCTTCTTAGACATTTCCAAAATCATTCCAGCTGCATGGATTAAGAAAGGAGATTGGGAAGGGTGTTTCTTGCTGCTGGTAGCTTTTCTTGCCCAGAGCACTTGTGTTCCCTGTCCTGCATAAATGGCTTATGTGATGTTGCTCTTTGAGGTCACCATAGAAAACACTGTTTTACTGAACTGAAAAAGGACTGTCCCTGTGCTGGGCACACATGATAAGCCTCTGCAGCAATTAACACTATGGCATATATCTCTCAATAATCTAGCAAAGGAACAGAATCTCCTTCTAGCCTCCTTGCTGCTCCTTTTTAGGCTTCCTGATGAAGGGCCTCAATATCTGATTTCCCTGGCAGGGCTGGAGTGTTACTATAACAGATGCAGTCAAAAGCTTCATTAGGGTTGTGTTCATAGGTGAAATATATATATGTATATAAATATATACATCACTTTATAATCCATTTTATGAAGAAGTAGTATTATGTGATATTATACATTTGGCATGGCATCTTACTGATCCCAATTTTTTTCATGTTAGAGCCATAGTGCTATTATGTTCTGTGCAGGAAAAAACATTGAAAGTAGACATAAACAGGAAAGACCAGACAACTTGGAGTGAAATTTAGGTCTGCACGGGTGGGCAGTGGAGGGCTGCAGTGTCTCATGTCCCGTGGTATGGGTCTGTGCACAGAGAAGCAACTTTCCCACTCAGAGGGAGTGTGGGGATGGGGAAGGTTATATGTGCCTCCCACCAAACTTCCTACATATTTCTTGCCCTGCTCTCTCCTTTTCAGGCTCTCCACTGCCTTAAAAATAATGGAATGAATACTTTCCAACAACACCAGTTGCTAATAACCATCCTGATGCCATAGTGGTACTATGTGGTACATAGTGGTTAAATGAAATAAATACACTCTCTAAAGACTCTGGGTTGTGTTTTAAAGACCCATGAAGTAAGATCTAGTGACTAGAAGACTCCTCTGACTTGATCTAAATTGCTAGATTTTGTTTAGGATAGCGGACTAAATATTGTATTATTTTGTGTAAAACAATCAAAGACAAATGTTTGCCAGAACGCAACCAAGGAGGTTTGTTGTGTAAGCAGGCAGCGTGAAACCAGGGCACGCTTTCAAAGCACAGTCAGAGAGAACATAAGTAGCAGGCAGGGTCTGCACTGGTGCCCTGCAGGGAGTGCATTCCCCCTCCTGCTGAGCACACCATTGTTCTCAAGGAAATGGTACACCAAGGAGGTGGAAGCAGTGCTCAGTTTGCTCAGTTGAAAGAATAAGAAGGGGAAGAGAACTGAATTACCAAGGAAAGGAGGATGTCCCTTTCTTTCAGTCTAGGTCTTCTTTATTCAGTGTACCTAATATTACAAAACTCAACACGTGCAAACCCACTGCCACTGGAAGAAAAACACAAAGATTTCAAAGGGTCAGTCTTGCTTTTCTGTGCATACTTCATCTTTATAATTTGTGTTTGATGCAGATTACTATGCCCTCTTTGGTACTATGTGCCATGGCTGTGAATTCCCCATTGAAGCTGGGGACAGGTTCCTTGAAGCCCTGGGCCACACTTGGCATGACACTTGCTTTGTATGTTCGGTAAGTGAAGCTGTTCTACTTTTTAAACAAACCCATGGCGGCAGTACTTGTGCTAACCTGACTGATATGGGAGTTACAGCTAAAATGCCTTTCAGTCCTCAGAACCCAAACAAAAAGCACTTTCACAGTTATTTGGAAGGTATGTTGCTATTGTGAGCTATTGGCACAAGTCCAGATGCTTTGGCCTGAGTTGCAGCCCTGTGTCCTAGCATTTAACCCTTGACATTTGCTTCCCTAAGACAAATGTTGAAGGCCATAAAGGAGCAGGCTGCATTTCTCAGGTATTAAGAGTGGTTGTGACATAAAGACACTGTAGCAAAAGTATGACCTTCTAATATTCTGTGGCATACACATGTGCGCGCACACACACACACACACACACCCAAATCCTGTTGGTGGGATACATTTTTGTGAATGCTGCTCCAAGTTAAGAACCTACTGACTGAAAGAGGAAGGGCATGCTTGCATTGACTGTTAACTTTGCATCAAAAAGAATAGCACTGTGAAAAAAGGTAATAATTGTTAGGCTTTGAATATACTTTTGCACAGTACAGTGCCATGAGTAGGCATTCTGACTAATGTGTGGTGCAAGTCATCCATCTGAACTGGGTGTTTTTCTTTCTGATCCCATTTCAGGTATGTAATGACAGTTTGGAGGGTCAGACTTTCTTCTCCAAGAAGGACAAGCCACTCTGCAAGAAACATGCTCATTCTATCAACATCTGATTCTTGGACCTCATCTTGTTTAGCAAATGTACTGAGCAGAAGGAAAGGTCAAAATGTCCACGTTCAACAATTGGTTAAAATTATTTATAGATGCTATGTTAAAAATGGAAGAGAATTGTGGAAAGTTTAGGGGTTTGTATGCTATTTTTAGAGTGTTTATCAGTTAGGGGCTTCCTAAAAAGATGGGAATTGGAAATCGCACCCAAGTCAAACTATTAGAGTGCCTTTACATCTGTACTTGACATATAATTGAGTTCATAATTTTATGACCACATTTGTATATACTTACATATGAGAAGGGAAACTTCTATAAAAACAAATACCTGATACTAATGTGTTGGTTTTGCTGCTGTTCAACAAATAAGAGGAGATCAGCTTCAGTGATCCAGATCACTTTATTGTGTTGATGGTCCTTAAAAGTGTATCTAGAAATACTGAAGCTAAAGTCCATTAAAAAGGAACTCAAAGCAGAAATAGGCTTACATGGTATGCAGTTCAGCAGCTGTTAATTTCATCTGATGCTCTGATTTATGAATCCTCCTGCACAGTTATACATATCTGTGTCTTTAGCAGTGAAATCTCTGCAGAGTACAGAGGTTTTTACAAAGCAATTAAGCATAGGTGGCTACACTAGCAAACAGAAGTGGCTTAGAAGATGCCACGTGAAAGAAAGCATTCCTTACGTCATGGCATGTACTATCAGAACACTGGCCAAAAGAAAGTGCTAGTTGAGGTTCATTTGACAAGACAGAAATGTCAGATCAGATCTTCAGTATAGCAAAGTGGGAGTTATACTCTTCTGTTCACACCTGAATTTTTAGGAAGTTTTCAGTGCCTCGGAAAGGAAATCACATTGAATCTACATATAACAGTGTTTATAACTTGAATGTGATGCTTTCGTGTTTAATGAGGGAAACATCTGAAGTGCAACTGAGGACATTGTTTTTCTCTCAGTACATTCTTTATGATGTAGCTCATAAATATGTATATTGGTGGCGTGCCAGGTAGTGTACTGAAAACTTATTTTCTTGCTCAGCTGTTAATGATTTTTATTAGTTTTGCTATTTTCTTTCTTTTCCAGCAGATGCAAGGAATATATTGTTAAATAATGTAACATTGATTTAGGCAGTTCAGTATTTCTCGGTTCTTGCAGGGGAAAGGAGACAATACTGCCATTATGCATTTATTGCAAGCAAGGTGATTTTGCCAGTCCTATGGCTTTGTATGAATTTGTATGAATTTCACTTCCAAAAAGAGAGTCAGCATGAGACCTGTGCACCAGCTAAGTCCCACTTGTCTTCAAATAAGGGCTCAAGTGGTATGGAGTAATAGTAAGCTCACAGGGGAAGGGTGATGACCCTCTGCACTGGGTGAATTTACTTCAGCAGTGTTTCACAACAGAGGAGGCCCTCTTGGGGCTAGATTAGATTCCTGATGCAAAATGCATTTATGTGCTATTAAATTCAGCTGGGATTTTAGAGCTGAATTGTGTTAGGCTTCAATGCTCTTTCCAATACACTTTCAAAATGACCGTTTGACCATTTACTGGGCAGTTCTTTTTTGTTTGTTTTCTTCTGATTTCTTTTTTCATTTGGATTGTTGTTGTTGTTTGTTTGTTTTAAATGAAAAAAAAGGAGATGTTTAGACATAAAGATATGGGGAAAAAAATACAAAAAAATTACTGTGGTTGGGTAAGAAGAAATGTCAACAAGGGAGGGGGAAAAATGCACCAAAATTGCCATACTGAGAGATGGAAAGGTATTTCTTTTTAATTCAGTTAAACGAATTCACACGATGGGCTATTTCACTTTATTTCCTGAGGTTGTTTTTCTTCAATACTGTAGTTTCTTTTTTAACTTCTGGTGGTATGGAAGAAATGTCACAAGGCTGTTTAAGATGTTTATACTATTATAGATGTACCCTTCTGTGAGTGTCTGAAAATCAAAAGGATGGAAGCAGAATGGATGAGATAGCAGCAATGTGAGCCAGCTTACATTTGAAATAAGTGGAATGTGGGGAAATGAGACCTAAGAGGTAGGTGTCCGTAGAGATAAATTGCACATGTTTGAGGGAAGAGGATAGGAATACACAGGGTAAGGTGGTATTTTCTGCAGTTAAAACCTTGATATTTCGAAGTATGATAGAAGCTCTTCAATGGGCACAAAGTTTGTCAACGTCCTTAAAGTCAATTTTGATTTTTTTTCCCCTTTTTTATTGTACTTTATAACTATTTTAGGTTTATAATTTGTATTGGATTTGTATTTCTTAATCCATATGCTCTAGGGTTTGAACTTTCACAGTTGTTAGTGAATTTGAGGACAAGCGCCTGAAAGGCTCCAGTAGGATTGCTTCACTTAGCTGCTTTGTGTTTTAGTTTCTGCTATGTTTATTTGTTTAAAATTTAAAAAGGAAGCATAGAATCACTGATATATAATGAATATTTAATGGCTCTCTCAAATTATCTAAATCAACTAAGACAAAAAGGAACATATTGTTTATTGTTATTTTAATAAGTGAGATCGTAGTAGAGCACTTTATTATAATGGCGTATATCTCACTGAATATTTATTACTTTTTTGTTATTTAGGACTATTTCGTACTGGTTGTTTTATTTGTCAGCCTGCATATTTACCTCTGGAATCTTTTGGCGTGTCGATGTGCGTGTATTTATGTATACTTACCTAGGTATGCACATGTGTGTACACTGAGACATACATATTAGTGCACGTAAGAGTACGTATATTTGATTGAAGACTTGACATAGCAAAAATCAGAGCAGTTTCATTATCATTTGATTTTGCTTGCTTGCTTTTAAGATTCCCAGCTTCATAAAATAGATCTTCAGCATTCATGTTTTGAGGAAAAGTTAGAAAGTCAGGAAACTCCTGTTAATAACCTAACTACTGTAGGCTTTGGCATGCATTTTCAGCCAGTAATTCCATTTTCTTCCAAAACTGTGTCAAGAGAATTGGATTTAATTCTGTTTGAAGTTACAAGGTCTTTATAACTAAATAATTGAATCATGACGAGTGTTTCGGTAAATTGTAGCTAAATAATTCAGAGTTATGTGTAAATATAATAAATGCGTAATATAACAATGCAATAAACTTATAAACAAAAGTTAAGTAATGGCTCATTATGTGTGTGTCTGTTCAGCTGCACACCTGTCTCCTTATGGAGCGACTTGCAAATGAGTACGAAGGGGAAATACATCCATTCACAGATTAATTTCTTGCATTTCCTTTCTATTATTATTATTTTTTTAATTGTTTTACTGTGAACAATCTGCTGTTGTTTCCTGGCAATTTGCTTGTTTGTCTTTGAAAGGTTTGAGCATCACTTTTTTGGCTATTCACATTTGAAAATTTAATAATACATTTTTTAAAAGCCACAAACAAACAAAAAGCATAAAAACCAGAACTTGCTATCTGGCTGTGGCTGTTTTTTGCAGTTGCTGGGCTTTTATTTTTCCAATTCAGTCAGTAAAAGAAAGTCACGACTGTACACTTGAATAAATATCGTTTGAGATGCTTATTCTTCAAGTAAGATTGAAGTTTCTCTTTGCACAAAAAAGAGCTTAGTGTTTCTGGTGGACAGCAAGTTGACCATGAAGCCAGTGCAGTGTCCTTGTGAAAAGACCACTACTTTCCTGGGGCACACTAAGCAGAGCCTTGCCAGTAGGTCAAGGGAGGTGAGCTGCCTGTTGGGTTCACCAGTACAAGGGAGACATACACACATGCTGGAGCAAGTCCAATAAAGAGCCCCCAAAATAATGAAGGACTTAGATCATGGCTTAATGATGGAACTAGATTGGTCAAGTTGGTGGTTGAGCTTGATAATCTTGAAGGTCTTTTCCAACTCAAACAATTCTATGATTCTGTCTCTCCTCTGGGGAGAGGCTGAGGGAGATGGGGTGGTTCCTCCTGGAGAGGAGAGAAGGCTCAGGGATCTTACCAGCATGGATAAATACATGATGGGGGGAGTAAAGATGATGGAGCCAAGTCCTTCTCACTTGTATCTAGTGACAAGGAGCTGTGGGGTGGTCAGGCACTGGAACAGGTTGCCCAAGGAGGTTGTGGAGTTCTCTGCCCTTGAAGATTTGCAAAACCTGACTGATAGTGGTCACCTACTCCAAATGGGTCTAGACAAGGTCCCTCCATTTCAAAAGGTGGATGGACAAAGACACACCCTTCCAACATTGGTGAGTCTGATTCTCCATCTTTTAAACTTGGAAGTAAATACTGAACACTGTGAAATATGTAACAATGTAAAACTCAGATTTGGCTGATTTCTATTTATTTGCACCCTCTGCTTCTTATCCACCACCCAGGTAGAATGTTTGTTTAAAAGTGTTTTATATTTTTATATGTTTGAGGCAATACTATCTGCTCTGATGAGCACTATCTGATGCTGTACATAGCCTTGGCACAAAGTATTCGCAGCTTTCACTACAGGATTCTTAGCCATCAACTATAACATGGCCAATTACTTCATGATAACACTGGTCTCGTAAGACTCTCCTTAGCTGAATCTCTCTTAATTAAGCAAATGTGCTGTTATTTTCTACCTTTATTTACACAAGCAAAGGAAAACACTGCACGTAGCTCTATAAAATTTAGGGGCAACTTTACAGAAAACTTGCCTCCCCTTCAGCATTTAGGCTATGAATGAGACAAATGCAAGTCTATTTGCAAACAGTATATTAAACTCCAGAAGCCAAACTTTTAAAGGCATCAGGTCTGCATTTGACATTTTAATGGCAAAGGTTTGGTTTCTATCAATCACAACGTCATGTAACATTAAAATGCGCCGACAAAAATAAGAAATCTGTCATTCATTCATTAAAACACTGTAATCCTGTGTAAGATTTATAGGCTTAAAACTCAACAGTGTGTTTTCACAGTAAATCTACTTTCACTGCTCAGCACAGAACAAATCTCCCTGTCACTCAAAATGTTTGCTGGTCAAAATGCGCTCTATGAGATCTTCAAAGGGTTTCTCACAAAATTGCATATAAATCCTTTTACCAGCAAAGGCTCAATTTAGGTTTGAGTTTTACTTTCTCAGGACATTGGCTAATATCTTGTTCTCAGACAAGATCTTGATTATATCAAAAACACGTAGGGCCTAATTTATTATTAGTGGTCTGGTGTTAATTAGGGGGAATTACCAGAAATAGTTTGCTTGATGGAAATTTATTATGCGATCACACTTTACTGATGGCAAAATAGGAGTCACTGAAAGAGTGCAGCTCCTTCTCATAACCAACTAATTAATAAGGTGCCAAAATTCCTCTGAGAAGGTTTTGGTCCTAACTATGGGAACCTCACAGAGCAAATGGTTCCTATGCAGTATTTAAAATTTAAAAGAGGAAGAGAGAGGAGAAGGAGCTGCCCAGCAGAAATCTCAAAGTGGTATGGCTTTTTCTTGAATTTATGAGAGAAAATATTTAGCTGTGCTTCTAACTTCTCATTAAAGAATTGCTTTTCCCAGACAGAAAAACAGCAGCGAGTTTATCATCTCATTTGGTATTCCTGAACTTTGTTTGCAGTTTTCCTTGTGCATACTGCATGGTACAGCTCATGATTTCATGAACTAGGCTTATAATGAGCTTTTGTATTGCTCCTTATTACTGCTCCTAAAGGTCTCTTTCTTCATCCTTTGCCACAAAAGTTGGCATAGATAGGAAACTTGTGCTTATGACTGAAAAAGTAGGGCAGAGTACTCAGTGATAAGGCCAAATACAGCATGTCTATGGCAGTTTGGGGATAGAAAACCAGTGTCTGTTCTTAATGGTTACAGGAAAGTCTTGTGCCAGAATGGCAAATTATAATAGTACAGAGCACAAGCAAAATATACCTAAAGAAATTTTACATCACTGTACTAAAATTTATACGTGGCTGTCTTGGAAAAAATATCTACCACAAGATTTTTTTCCCAAATATTTCAGATGGTAACGTGTGCGAGTTGTAATAAAACACTTCTGTATTTGCACTGGAAATATCTTCAACTCTTTAAAATATATATATATATGTATATATATATATGTATATATATATATATATATTTTTTTTTCTTTTTCTTTTTCTCTTTTTCTGGATTCCTATTACACTCTGAAAGAATGGATTGTCACACTGTGTTCTGAGTAAGGCTCATATTTTCCACAGTATCACAGTTAACTCCTGTTCAGTATTCATGTCATTGCCTTGCTTTTTCTTACTACTGGGCAGTGCTATGGTTTGTTTTAAAATATTTCAGCACAAGAAAATCCTGTCGAGGTGTGTCCTTTCTTTCTCTTTGTGATGCATCAGTGAAATGTCAAATGTTCCTCTAGCAAACATAAACTTCCACTAAATTTTGGAACAGTCTCCAAAGCATCAAGTTTTCCCATCCAAAGTTTCCACTGGAAAAGTAGCTTAAGATACCAGATCAAAGTAGCAATTACATCCCACATAAACTCTTTCTTTCCCTTGATACCCATCAGGTAAAAGGAAAGCATAGAAGTGCATTACACTCATTGATAAACTAGGTGAATACAGCTCACTTATTTAAACTTTACTCCCTTCCAAATAGTTCTAGTATCAAAGCCATATTAATTTTATCATTTACTTTTCCCAGTCATTGAGATCAGAATTAAATGCAGACATGGGCCCATGGTTTTAGCGAGGTTTCCGTTAATGTCACAAAGCTATTAAAAGGAAAGCTGTGGTTTGGTGGATGACAGACAGCTGAGTACCACAGCATCCAGAATTAAGTCATTGTAACATCATTACCATAAATAATACTGCTGAAAACAGTGTTATCTCATTTGTCCAATCTCAAATTTTCAGTTCAAGTGAAAATAATACCATGACCCTGCTCTGCCTACTCTAGCTACTTGCTGATTCAATGAAATGTTATTGAATCCTTACACATTTCCACACAAATACAACCATATATATATATATGTATATATATATATATATGTATATATATATATTGTTCTCAATCAGGATGATCAGTGTACTCTTAACAAGAAATAGAATAGAATCATAGAATCATAGAATTATCCAGGTTGGAAAAGACCTTGAAGATAATCAAGTCCAACCACAGCCTAAATAAAAAGATATATTCCTAATTTGGCTCCGTGAATAAACTCAATTGTTGGTAGTTGTACTGAACTGCAGTTCTCTGTAGATCTCTCATTCAGAGCTCTCAAAAATTACTTCAGCATGAACTACTTTAAATTCACTTTCATTATTTAAAGAGATGATTGTGACACATACTGCAATAACTTCCCTACTTCTGCCATGCGCAAAGAACAAATAACCATTTATAAGCCAAGATTTTTTTTTCTTTTTTTTTTTCTTTTTCTTTTTTTTTGCTTTTCAGAGAGAAATCCTGCTTGTCTTTGTATATCCTTATCCTGTGCCTGTTGGTGGAGACAAGGTTATAAAATGGAGTACATTAACATTCATAGCACCTATGGTCCAACCTATGATTTGCCATGTTTTTCTTTAAGCAAACCAAGTGCAGTCAATCTGCTGTATCACTTTTTTTCCCCCCATGTGGTACTGGCTGACAATCAGTAGAGCATTACTGGGAATTTCTGACCAGTGATATATGGAGAGAACAAATATGTTGAGCTTTCTCTGAAATACAGCAGCGTATGTCAACATTGGTAAAATTACTCTACAGAAAATCTACAATTTGTCTTTAAGTCTTGCATGTTCCTCCTTATATATATTTCCCCAAATCTGCAGCTAATCAACTGTTTGCTCCCGCTTTCACTGAAACGCCTCTTACAGTTGGCTAGAGGCTCCCTCTGCAAAATTTGGAGAGAGGTTATTTTTTTATGGTCTTTTCTTTTATGTTTTCCAAATGGTTATGTGCAGATTCTTGGTAGAGATCAGCTCTGATGAAGCCTGTGATGCTCTCCCAAAAAATCAGCAATTCCACATTTTCTTTCTCAATGCTTCTCCATTACAAAAGCTCTAAAGCTTTGGCATAGGTTTCCTAATGCCAAACAGATTTGTCTTCTAGACAGTGATGTGATCTTAGTAGAGGAATGAGATATCATACATTTTCCTTCTCAATGAGGATTAGCATTTAGGATTGCAACGTCTTGTGGGAGCGTTGGATGGCTCGTTAAGCAGCATTATGGTACTTCAGGGAAACAGTATTTGGAATGTGACAGATGTAGTAACTGTAGCACTCTTTAAAAGAATAGACTAGCGAGTAATGTTGCTATTTACTTGAGATATCCCACAGATGGTGTCATACTGTCTACGTAGTTTACATTTGTAATACATATTATGTATGGGAATGTTATTTCATATTGAAGACTAAGTTATTGTCAGTTTCTGGTGCTCAGGAATTGAGAGCAGTGCTAGCTTGTGCTATAAGACCACAGCCACCACTACTTCAGCTACCCAAGCTATAAATGTGTTGTTGGTTGTTTTTTCTTTTTAAACAGATTTTTTTTTTTTTTTTTTGTTATATATATATATTGTGTGCCTGATAGATGGCTTTTATAATTTTTATATGTGAATTGTAATGAGCTGATACACTGAGAAATAATGCATTCCTTTACAGAAGTATAATATTATGTTGTATTTGTTTAAGAAAAAAGAAAAACAACACTGAAAGGTTTTTTGCATTGACTCAGGCCTTAGTCATTTGGAATCTCTTACAGTCATGGGGAGCAGTGTTTCTAAAATGTCATGAAGGGGATTTTCCTCTTTTTCCCCAGAAGAGTGATTAGTGGCTGCAGGCCAGTGCTGACCCAGCTCTGTTTGCCGCAGACCGACTATGATTTCTTCTTGAGAAAAGGCAAACTTCATCCAGAGCTTTAGTGCCTTTGGGCACGAGTGGGAGTTCGCTCTTTTCTCCTTATAGGTTGGGCTATGGCTCTGTGCCCACAAAGAATGCATATAGGTGAAAACCGGTGTATGGTAGTTTACTGTCTGCACCCAGGCTCCTTCCCCTTCCCTTGCATAGATGATAATTGTTTGTATACATGAAATAAAACCAACACAGTGGGATGGCTGTTGAAGCTATTACGTCTCCTCTCTTGTTCTTTTGGGCTGCATTGTGCCATCCCCCCACTGCTGAGGTCACTGTTGAGTGCAATCACAGGCCTTGTCATCCCTAAGTCAATGCAATACATGATTTGATTTCCAGGAAGACGCTCTCTTCCTCACAGGTTTTTAAACTCAACCAGAAAGGTAAATGGTGATGCAGAGTAGCTTCTTCCAACAGGCACTGGAGATGCTGGTAGCAGCATCTGCCATTCTGTCCTTCATATCTTTCCATAGTATGTGTTCATCCTCCATCTAAATGAGACATGTTGCACACAGTTTGGACAGACTTTACCTGTCTGTAGACCAGCTTCTGGCATTGTCACCAAAGGAGAACAGTGCAGACAACCCCAGCACTGGCTCTGTTTTACCACCCCAACCATCAGTGCCCTTCACAGCATCAGAAGTGGTGTAAAGCAGGTCTGCACTGTGGTCCTGGGATACAAGCTGCATCAGAAATTCAGAGCAGCAAGAATCAACTGCAGAAGCAAATGAACTGGTTTATTTCTTCAATGTGTGCGCAGATCACTACTTGAGGGAATATAAATGGTTAAACTTATTTTGGCACAGGACTTTTTTGTCAACCTGGTCAGGCTGAATTTTGTGAGTGGATATGAAGCATGGATGAAGAAGATTGACCTATTATCAGAAGCAAGCAGGCAGAGATGTTAGAGATATTCCAGTTGGGATGCAGGTGTTGCAGCCTGGTGGGACAGAACTTTTCTTAGCTCTCTATCCTACTTTTTTATTCATCATTGAATTGTGCACATTTTTCTTCTGCCAGCTTTTTTACTTGAGGTCAAATACGCTCTTTTGTCTCCATGATGTACTTGTGAGCACAAACAAATCCTCTTTCTTTTTTTGTCATCATCTGTTCCTGGGCTACCCAGAGGCTGAAGCGAGATTTATTTAACATTACCAGTGCTTCCTATTGCTTCAAATTACTGCGTTCCACCCTGTGCTGTCTGTAGGCAGCAGAACTATTTCTGTCTTCCTAATGGCTTTGCTTCTGTGAATTGCTACCAGCTTCTGGCATGGTCACCTCTTCTAACGTCCATATGGAGTCTTCACAGAGCAAGCATGAAGTACTTCCTCTTGTAGTGCCCCAGTCTGCAGATTCCATATCCTCCTCCATGTCAGCTGGAGATGAATAACAGCACAAAGAATCCCAGAGCTAATCCGGTAGTCCGTCCCCTGCTTTGTTACTATGTCAGCACTGCAGAGTTTGGAGTTCCTGTCTGTCTGGAAGGGATCCTCATGCTTTCCCTCCCAGGTGCTGTTAGTGATGGTAGAAGCTGCAACCTCATTTACCCCTTTTAACCGTCTGTCCTCATTTCCCTAAAGCCACGTTAGGGGAATGGCTGAGATTGGATGGTACCTTTGAAGGTCAACTGGTCCAGCCCCTGCTCAGCCCTGCTCAGCCCCAGCTGGCTCATGGGTATCATTTCCCTGAAAGCACATGGGATGAACCTGCAGCATGCTTTAATACATGGAGCATTTGCAGTGTATAGGGTGAAAGTGATGGTTTAACCTAGAGATGTGTATGTGCTTACAGAGGGAAGGGGAAAAGGCAGCAATCAACTGTCAGAGTGTTCTCTGTTTTAGAGCCACCGTGACACCACCCATATATTGTCTTCCCTGAATTGTGGTTTTGAAATCAATCTTTGTGATCCAGAATATTATCTGCTAATAGATCTTCTCCTCCTCACTGTGTCCCTGTAACAAAACTCTCCAGCCTTGGGCTATACAGTGGTGTTGCTCCTTTCTGGGGCAGCTCCTTTTACCTCTACTAACGTGATGGTTCAGTAAAGAATAGATACTTTATCAATACAAGAAAATGTTTCCCCACCTGCTGCCCCGCATTTTTTGGAAGCAGTTTCTAAGAAACACATGCTGCCAGCATGGGGGCTGTAAGACCTCTCAGGTACTCCAAAGATGATTTTGGGCTGCTGCACCCTCTGTTGTACTTTGACTTGGCTCTCAGTGACACATTTCAATTAATCCTATTTTAATTATTTGCCTATGAGAAAAGCTCCCAGAATGATAGCTGCCTGTGGAAATGACTATTTACAGATGAAACTGGTGATATAATCATGTTAAATGAGCCCAACAGTCCCCATGGTAAGCTGCTATTTTCACTTCATTATTATACATGTGTTGGTATTAGCAAATAGTAACTTCCAAAGACAATTAATGAAAAGAAATTTCACTTGTAATTGATCAGCCATCTTAGGGGATATCCATTCACGGTCCCAGTGTATCACTGGAAATTTGGATCCATGTCTCACCAACAACAGGTCATGAGGAACTGCCTTTGGGCAGCACTCCCATTTCATCCTGCTGAGCTTCCCTGGATGAGCGTGGTTCCGGAGTGTGAATGCAGGTGATCAAAGGCTGTGTGTGAGGAAGGCTGAACAGGTGCTGTCTGCTTTCCAGCTTCAGAGGCTGTGACTTCCCAACCTTCCCAATGCTCTGTCAGTGTAATACAATCTGCGCAGCAAAAGCACATGCTGCTGTGGTGTTTGTGTGAATGATCTGCTCTTGTTCAAAGCTCAAACTGTTCAGAGGTTTGGGGTGTAAAAATAAATCCAGGGGGTGATTTATTAGAATGTAAAGGCCACACACAGCAGTCAATGGTATGCCCTGACTGGAGTGATGGTAGTATGGCTGGTGTGCGTAAGCGCAGTTACAGAAATGGAGTTCTCTATAGTTAAAGATACACCGAGCTTCCTCTTATTTTTTTTCTCTGCAAGAACAGATCAAACTACAGCTAACTACACACAAGGAAAAGGGCTTGCTCTAAGGAGGGAGAGATAAATAATAGGCTTGTCAAGCTCCTCCAATAAGCAGAAATTAAGTAATTTTAAATTCTACCAGAAATTTGGGGTAAGATCCATCCAAGTATTCACCTTTATGTTAAAGATTTGTGTCCTGGACACTAAAAGCTGGAGCAGAACTGATATAGCTGAGAAAGAAGCTAATTATGAAGCCTTTCTTGTATATGGAAATTCTGATTAATAAAAATCATTCTGAAACATCACTAGGCTCTTAACTGGCCAGAAGGAGATGCGCACAGAGATGGAGAAGGAATTGTTGATCTTGGAGAAGAAATAATTCTGGCATCTCAGTCAAAACAGGATCAAAGAGGAAATTGCTTTCAGGTGATGTAAGCTGAATATTTTGCTTTTTCTTCTGTTCCATCCCCTGCATAGCCTGGATGGAAGCATTAGCTTCAATTTTCTCATAAGGGAAATTAGCTATAGTTATTAAGCAAACTGTTTATTTTGTATTAGTTCCAACCACCCCGGTTTTAATTATCTTTCTGTTATTATGGTTGCCGTATGGATAATGCTATGCAGATGTATACAAGGAATAGAAAACTTCATGCTCTGAATTGTAAAGATGATGAGCATAAAATCCACCCGGCAGCCTTTCTCTCATTCTTGTTCATTAACTCTGGATTTAGGCGCTCCATTACAGTAGACTGTATGGCCTTTTGACTTGTGAATTGGACACAGGACAACATCCATTGGACTAAGCCAGGGACTGCAGGCAGCATGACACTGCAGATACAATATTCAGTGCCTGGAACCCAGAAAAGCACTTAAACATGGGCTTCTTAAGTATGCAAGAAGTCTCCTTGAAGATAGGTGCCTTATTAGAACTTGACTGCAAGCAGTGTGCCACAGACATCTTTAAATTAATATTTGTAAAGCAATTTTATTAATGTATTGCTGCTAGCTTTTTTTATTATTGTTTTGAAATTCAGCAGACTACTTCTCTTTCTTGCAGACCTCAACTATGCACACTGCCTAAACTCTTTACCTTTGTCAGCTTATGTGGAAGTTGTTTTGTTTTTTTGTTCAAGTGATTCACAGTGTTATTATTACTCCATGTAGTCAGATTTGTGGAAGCTAGCAAGACTAAGAGATCTTGAATCAGTGCAGTCACAGACGTGAATCTAGTTCCAGCATGAATCTTATAGAAGCTGCCTCTACCTAAGTGCCAGGAGGGATTATTTTTAATTCTGGACCAGTGGCAGATTTAGTATTTGTCATTTATTATCACTGCATGGCTAAAAGCAGCTACAGCCACTGAGGCTGTGCTATCTTGAAGCTTCCCAGGCCCAAACTTACATTCCAGATGTTTTGTGTGTAACAGAGCTATCCTCAAGGCCAGAGAAGTAACCTCTCACAGCATGGAGGTATGAGAAGGCAAATTTAATGTAACTGATCCAGAAATGAACAGGTACAAGCTGGCAGGAAAGATGTATGCTGGAAGTAGAGGAGGAATGCATATTTAGGGATGCTGTGGAGAAAAAGAAGCTGGTCAGGTCAGACTCTGGTGCAGACCCAGCAGCTCAGGTGGAACCTGTGCATTGTGGCTGCACCTTGATATCCCTGTTTGGGCTGCTGAGGTGAAAACTGTCTTGGGTGAGCCTCAGCCATGCTCTGAGGCTACACCACATCTACATCTCCTTGATGGCATGATTGTCTCTCAAATTGTCTGTGAGAAACCAAATGAGGATGAGTTAAACAAAAACATCTATTACTTGTCACTCGTTACATATGCAGATAATGGGTTAGGATATGTCTGTCTTCTTATGAAAAACTGTCTTCTTAATAGAAACTGGTTACTATTTTTCTAGGAGATATTTTAAAGTACAGTTAAACTCAAAAAGCAGAGGCAACACCTTCCATTTGGTCAGATTTTTGTGCTCATATTAGAATGATTCCGTGTGTCATGTCCTTGGCTTTGTTCATCACTTTGTCCATGGGAGGAGTGGTTTCCATTCCAAACTGCCATGGAGAAGCCAAAAGCACTCACTTGGAACTGACTCCAACAAAACATCAGAGCAGGCTGTATCCAGGTAGTGACAAGCAGCCACTGACCTGTTGGGAAATGCAGCAATTGGACCACCTTAACATGGGAGAATTTGTTTCAACTTTTAAAGCCTCTCATGAGAATTACACCGTGTACAAGAAACACATCTCCTGCAGTTTTATGAGAGAGTGTTAGGTGCCCCCAATGCACCAGGGCACAATAAGAAATAAAAGGTTTACAGAGAAATTTAATTCAGTGGCAAATAGCTCTAGCAAAAGCAATATCCCAGAGGTTGCCAACTTTGGAATAAGATCTCTAACTAGGCAGAGAAGTGGATAGAACTTTGCAAATAAACCATGTAGCTGTAGTGCAGAAAGTGCACAGGCAGAGCTACAGGTGCTGTCCAAGCCTCCCAGGTTCCCCATCAGTAGGAAGGTAACATTTGCTCAGGGACTACTTAGGAAGAACTGAAGTAAAATTACTTCTAAGAACTGGGGACTAAAAAAAAGTTGTTGTTGCTGCTGTTCTTGCTTCCCAAAAACATTTGAGCCCCAGAGCGTGTAAAGGCATTGGATTATGCTTTAAGATTTTTGGAAAAAAAAAAAAAAAAAAAAGATAAAATTTCTATCTAAAATAATTAATATTCTATTGCATTATCTCAGAATTTGGAGCCTCTGTACTATACACTGTTGGTGTAACTTATAAATGTCAAAGCCCTTCTTAACAGGTTTCACCTGTAATATATTTAATGTATGGCACTTAAGCGTAGCCAAAACTACCCTTCCCAAATAAGTTTCAGCAGGGATTTACAGCCCTTGTTACAAGAATAGTTCGTGCAGGCACATGGTGTGATTTTACCCAAGTGGACCGAGATGAAGGGAAGCGTTACCTTAGATCTTGATATGATTATTTGTCCATCTGTGTAGTCCTTCTTTGAATATTGCCAGGATAGGAAACATAAAATGGCTTCTAAATGTCAAAGTCTTTAAGCAGAAAATAAACAAAAGAGTGAAATCTGAAGCTAATATTGCAGAGGAAATAAAAATAGGGATGAAAGCATAGGTAAGGACTTCGATACAATTAGTCAAAAGTAAGTGAAGCCAAAATTCAAGTTCTGAGGATTTCTGAAGGGAAGCAGTTGAAATGGTCTTCTGCTTACTGGCTACATGTTGCAATGCTTAACAGTGCTAGAATGGGTTGGGTTTTTTGTGCAAAAGGCTAAAACTGTCAAACTAGAATGAGAGAGGTGGCTGGGATGCATGTGGCAACTCTCTGTACTGCTTCCACTTGTCCATTCTGAGAAGAAAAGTAACCAAAGTGGAGCAAGTCCGCTCCCTTAAATTCTGAGTGTAGATTCTCCTTACTACTGCTTGCCCAGGCAATGGAGGCTGAACTCAAAATCTTGTGCATTGTATTGCTGATGTGAGTTGCAAAGTGTGAAAGCAGGGCAGATGGAAGGGGCAGGGCTATGATGGCCGTGACACTTATCAGGATTTCAGTCCCATCCTCTCAGCTGCATCACAGGCTCCTGTGGCAGGATGGGAGCCAGCCTGACTGTCCCCTGCACCTCGCACCAACTGTCTGCAGATCTGGCCAAAGAAAATATGCCCCAAAAGACAGGAAGGTTAGATCAGTTGTTGCTTATAGCCTGCGGTCTTTATTCACAACAGCTACTATATTGGGAGTTTTCTTGGAAAACATAGTTATAAGCGGTAATTGGAGTTCTCAGAAATATCATTGTAACTCTCTGTAACAGATGTAAGCACACTCAGGCTCTGATCGCCATTTCCAGCATTGCTCTCATCTTTAAGGCACTCTGCTTACTTCCTCCTAGCAGACAATAGATGCAGGGCTACAAACACACAACAGAAGAATGGGATTTGTCCCACGTTTCAATACTTGTCACATCTCCCCAGAGATGCTCATCAGCCCACGTGAAGTGCCTGCATTTGCGTGCCATACCGAAGGCAAATGTGCCCATGAAGGAATCAGCCTGCAGACATTCAGAGCTGATCCAAAAGAGGGGATAAGTTTTGTTGTTGTCGCCATTGTTTGCTATGGAGAATGGGAAGTAAAATGGATTTAATGGGAGATTTTTATGAAAACAAACCAGTTAACAGAGAAAATTTCTTCATTTAGAACATGCCACTGACCGTTATAAGAACAGAGAAATGGGAATTGAAAAGGATATCACGCTTCAGTTTTAACTAGTGCTCTGCAGTCACTTTCTTTGGATATCCTCTTTCCTAGCTGATATTTCCTCTGATTTATTTCATTGCTGAGTGGATCATTTCAGTGAGTTTTATATAAGTCCACTTGGCTGTTTTACAGTTTTCTGCATGTTTCAATATATTCCACTGTTAAAAATTTTAAAAGTAGGTGGGGAAAGAGGAAATTTCTGGTTAATATATAACAATTTCTGAAGTCAGTGTGCCTGGACTCAATTTTTCAGGGCATTTTTCCAGACACCTAATGGTGCCAAAGAATAAAAATAGCCAACTAGCAGGACCTTAACTTCAAACTCCTCTGCAACCCAGCAGAAGTTTCATGACCCTTGTCAGGCCCTTTTCTACCATAATTGGGGAAAAATGTGACAAAAACTATCACATACACACAGAAAAAAATAAGTGCTATGTAAAACTGCTATACATGACTACGTCTGCTACATCAGAAAGAGATGAAATTAAAGTAAAAATTCTTATTGGTAACATTAGAACAGTCCTGGCTGACCAAACAATCTTGCTAAGTTTTGCTCGTGAGAATACTGAAAACTTCAGCTGAGCATTTGTATTCATTTGCAGTTGACCACAGGAAGGTCAGCAATCTCCATTCAGACACCAGGTGGGACATTACTGCTACAAATGCAGTGGAAAGAGAAAGGTCTGGAGCCAGCATATGAAATCACAGGGGTTTCAGGTAAGTTCACAACCTACTGATGAATGAAAAGTCTTGGAACTGACAAAATACGCATCATTTCTGAACATGTATATTTCGGATTGTAAAAGCTTGTATTGATAGTTTATTTATTTTTTTATTTTTTTTATAAGGAGCTCAACTAATGAACAATTAAACAGGCAAAAACAGGATTGCGGGACTTGGGATGGGACTGTTCTTCAGGTCTTTTTATTTTCTATCTTTTGAGAAAATGTGGTAAGAGATGTAAAACTTTAGAAGAGCACATCTTGTGTGTTCGCCTATAAGATTTATTGCATTTTATCTAAGGAATGTATATTTTATTTAGGGTATTGGCTTGCTCAGGCAGGTTATTCAGCCTCCATTCTTGGAAGATTTTGAGATCCAACTAAATAGTGTCCAGAGCAACTTGACCTGACTCAGAGATCTGACTACTTGGTCTGGGAATCTCCTGAGGTCTCTTCCAAGACAGATTGCCCTGTGTTGCTACCAAGAAGACAAAAAAGGATGACTTTGATATCATGGTTTTAGTCAAAATTTTGTGTGTTTGTGTGCAATTAATGGCTTTCTTTATGGAAAGCAAGGGCTTAGCTTTTATACATAATTTTATACACTTTACAGGAAATGTTGCTGAAAATATCATATCAAACCACCTTCCATTTCATTAATAGTTTTCTATGATTTAAGGTGTGAATAAAAATATTACAAAATGTGGAAGTTAAATAAATGACGAAACGCAAGAGCTGTTAATGAATGTCTAGCTTGGCAAACGAAGCAACGTAATAGTGTGAACTATATTAGCTTAGTAGGTTGATCCATGCATATCATTGATAATACTTTGCACAGAATAAACATTATGGACTATGCAAAAGCAGCTACAGCAAAAACAGAAAGCCGGATCCAGAATAACTGTGGGACTACCTCATACATCCCACCTCTGAATTGTTCCAGGTGCCAAATATTCTCTATGAAATTTTTATTGATATCTTTATTTTTATTCTTGGTTTGGCTGATAAGATGATATCTGTGCTGCTAGTTCTCATTATAGGATTCTTTTCCTGTCAATTACTTTGTATTATTTTTAATTATACATGTTTCTGATCATATATCTGAAGGAAAATAGAGGTATAAGACTCTGGATGTGAAATCTTATGTTTTTGCCATTCATAATATTTCAGACTCTTCAGCAAAATATTATTTTGCTTGGCCAAATCTGTTAGAGTAAGCAAAGGGAAGAGACTCTATTCCTTGCTCTATGTTTGCACATAACTTGTTTAAGTCTGACTGCAGTCCCATATACCCATAGAGGCAACATACCATATTATAAGGAAATAAGGAAATTCAACAGTGAGGAGAAAATAAAATTCAGTTAAAAGTCTGCAGAGCATTTAGTGATGCAAAGTCACTTAGACCTCAGCTGTTTGGGGTTTGAATGTAAGAAAATGAAGCTGTAAAATCTCTTCCATCTGGTCCAAATAGGAAGCCAAACTTTTTTTGTCATCTTATTAGTTATGAATTTTTCAAACATGTTTTTCATAGATCCATTCAGAGTTTATTGTGACGTATTGCAGAGGTCATGGTAGAAGTCAATGTCAATAGATTAAACTACAGTTCTTTTTCAAAGAGAGGCACGTATGCATTCCTTGGAGTAATCCCAGCCTACTGACTTCCCAGCCTTTTGGGGTTGTTTCAAATTGCAAAGAGAAAAACATTCATCTGCTTCTGCCTTTTGATTTCCCTATCAAGAGCACACAGAATTACCCAAACCCTCTTATTTCTTAGGCTGAAAGTAAAAGGATCCCAACTAAGAGAAGGTCAGAGTGGCATCTCTGGGAAATGCTTAGCATCTTTTGGATCCTTAAACAGCCAGCTGACTTCAGAATAATACCACAGCAGAGACTCTAATTATTCTCAGAGAAGTTAAATCTAATGAATTGCAATTCCAGTGGGGGGATGGTGGGTTGATCAGGCAATTACTAGGGTAGCCACAAGTTTGCTAAATGATTAACAATCTTTACAAGGAAGATGTAGAGCAGAGAAGATGGACTGAGAAGCTTGAAGGAAATAGTAACTTCTAATTATTTTCCTATATTCATTTGACATTTGTTGTATGTCCTGTGTCTTCTGGCCACATGAAGAGGTGATAGAGCAGATGTATTCAGAAAGTTTGAGGCATGTATTTTCCTGCCAGGTAGATTACTGAAAAGATGTCTCATTCTAAGGTTGCTTTGCCATAACTTTATCAGAGACACAGCCTTCATGCAGCTCAAGGCTTCTTTTTTTAAGGTACAGTATAGATGTATCACAAAGGCTGGTTTAAGCCTCAAATTTTCGTGGTGCTTGAGGGAGAAGAACAGTAAAAAGAAGGAGGAAATCAATAGTATGGTGGTAATGGAAAAGGTTTCCTGTTCTTGGTATTCATGGAAAGCAGGTAGACACTGTGACCTCTGTAAAATACATGAATGTAGATTATTTCTGTTTACCTCTGTGTGATTTGTCTATACAACAAAAAAAAAAAAAAGTTGTCTGTTTTTCAAGGAGGTAGACATAGGCTTAGGTACAGAATTGCTCCTGAATTTGCTGGTAGGGGTAGGTATGAAGTTACTTTTGAGAAAGAATTTGCAATAGGCATTCTCCGAGCAGTTGATTTTGAATCTAAGATTTCATCATAAGAATTCACTGCACAAGACAAGGAGAAACACAAGTTAATATAAAAGGAATAAGGAAGATATATATATATATATATATTAATTTTATAAATTAGTTCTGAGATAAAATAAGAAATATTCATTTCTACAGTTGATTTCCATTGTTTGCAGAATTGAACACAAAATCCAATGTACCCCACAATTTTTCAGTGGTCCAAAGTAGTTTTGCGACTATGAGATGCTCCTTTGCATCTACCCACAATGTATAAATTTCTCAAGAGCTGGAGGTTAAAATAAGGGAGAAAATGAACATAAATTTAAATGTACTTTGAATATTTAAAATTTAGAAAAATCAATAAGAGTTGTTCAGTAGATAAGGGCAGAATGCTAATTGGTTGCATCATATCTGCCGAATTATCACAAGTGTATTGTGTATTATATCCCACATATAGAGAGATTGTGGGTATAACATATACCTATTATGTATGCGTATATATATGTATGCATGGGATTCTGTACAATGAAACTACCTGTGTATTTTTTCCTGGGTTATGCCCAGCACATTCATTTAATTATTCATCAAGGACACACATTAGGCCAGTTTGTTGGTGTTTTTCTTTTATTCCTTTTTCTTCATAAAATCTTAGATTCTTTCTGGCACTGATTCATATAGTCAGTAGAATACATTTAATGGGCCAAAGGCATTTTTATTACCCTTTAAAATGTTTAACAGATTTTCTCTATAATTTCCCAACATGTAGAATTTGTTTATTTTTATATATTTTTGGTATAAAGTAGTGACATTGTGGTGTTAGGTTTTATTGCCCTGGCACTGTCATCATATATCAACCCACTCATTATGTGCCCAAATTTTTAGGGATTTATATTCTGGACATAGATATTCATTCCCAGTGGGTCTTCCAATATGAATGCTCCACTAACAGGCAATCACTATTTTCTTTCATTAAGTTTAAAAGAAATTGGTTTGGTAACTTTCAAATAGAGCAAAATTTGTTTTGAAATGATTTTTTGCAAGCACAATAGAAAAAAAATAAGGTTATTTTTCAACAGTTGAGGAACTGATCCATCATTTCTGAGACACTTACATATCTGAGTTGTTATGGGAATTAGGCTGAGACATGACTGAAGGTTCAAGCTCCAGAAGTGGCATGTAGTTACGGAACAGCTTAGCCTTAGCTTTAGCAGCACATGAGAAAGGCAAGTATAAGAATAAAGAGATAGTTGTCTCTTACAGGCACAGATGCAAACTGAAATGCAGAGAACGTGTGAATTTTTCTCATATGCAGCAAACAGTTGGGCAATACATCACACATTGTGAGTCATTTTCATTCAAAGTAACATCTTTAGCCACAGAATCTTATATGTTATCTGTTTTCATTAGCAGCACTGTTTTGCTTTTACTTGCAGGTATCCTGTCAATTAAATATACAGATTGTACTTTATTTAAAAATATATATAGAAAAGTATCAGTTACTAGGACTTTTTTAATGAAATCTATGAGCACAAGGCTGCACTGAAGCATAGGTTACTTGTGTTCAGAGTCACACATCAATATCTGAGTTTTGATAGATGTCTGAATGATTCAGGGAGTTTCAGTGTATGTATTACGTATGTTATGTATGTATTAACATACAAGTATAATAAACCAACGGTATTAGGAATGTAAAGGACAGAGTTCTTTAGAGCATCTTAATCAGTTTGCACAATACATCATCTATTTTGCATCTGTGGTAGGACAAGTTACTGACAAATAAGTAGGGTACAGTCAGCTAGCTACTCATACTACGTGATAGCTTCAACTAATGGAGGATGACTAAGTGCAGCATCAGTTAATTTCTTCCCTGCTAAAGATTAGACCTTTGTATTTTTGGTAAAATATCATGCCCTCTGCGGTTGCACTGAGCCTTGTTTCACATAAAAATTACCTTCCCCAGAAAGCTGTGGGGCAGTACACAGCTGTAAAGCAAGTCAGAAGCTCCTGTTTATCACTGATTTCCTTGTCTAGAGGACAGCTACAGTGCTTGCCTATCCCTGCATGATGGGGATCTGCAGTGTGGAATATAATGCTTCATAAATCACAGTGTATTATCTTTTGCTGAATGTTTAAGCGCTGGTCCCAAAAGATGCTGGTTGATGAAGAGCTACTCTGAGATTGGGTAAGCAAAAGAAGCCATCAGATTCCTGCTGACATTTGGAATCTGCAGTCTGAGAAACCATCATTTTTAATGCATGACTGAAAGCTTTATTTCAATTAGGGTTTTGTGTCATTGGCTACTAGCTGTGATGCTATGGAGTTTGCTGTGACAGGGTACTCCCTTTTCCCAGACCAGAGTCTCCACTGAGTCTCTTGACAGTCTGCCAAGCTCTGCAACTGGAATGTGTGAAGTTCAGTTTCAAAACAGTTTCTTTTCATTTTCATGCCTGTTTTGATCTAGTATGTGAAACAGGTCTCTGCTTTTGTTACATGACTCTTATTCATTCTTGGCAGATTTAAATCCATTATATAATCTAGCAAGTGATTGCCCAGGAATAAATTGCAGATGCACCTCTCAAATGCAGAATTCTTTGTTACAGCCATGTATATTTTTTTTGATAAATTAACAACCACTGCTATACTATCAGAGTGGTGGTGGCAATGGCATTTGATAAAAACAAAAGGAGACCTAATGTGTCTGAAGGCGTGTGATACAGGACCATCCTGTATCTTAAGAATGATGGGAAAAGCATTTGCTCTGCCACAGTCACACTGTCATGGCCATTCTTCCTTGTAAGAGCACATCTCAGGTTTACCCTCTCCCAAGCTGGTTGTAGCTATTACCAGTATTAGTCTGGCGTCTTCATTTACACACTGCTGTGCTGTGAACAGATGCTGTCTGGCTGACTTGCCACTACAGCACATTACATAGCTCCTCTTGTGGCTAATCTACCAAAGATGAACACTGATCCAAGTGAATGGATGAAGTCCTTCAGTTCGAGGAGCCTTGAGACTGGAGTTTGGGCATTCATTCCTACTGTTGACGTAGTAGAAAATCCAACTGCTGCACACTTCAGATACTTCAAGAGAACCTCTATGAAAACTGGCTTGACATATTTTCAATCTTTTTTTCTCGATTTTTATTTATTTTTTTATTTTATTTTTTTGAGAATAATTTACAGAGGACAGCTGTCTGTTACCGTTACTGGTAAGCACCGTAGGCTCAAGAGCCATTGATGAGCTTAAGAACCTCAATTCAAAATTTCTCTGGAAAAGTTTACTAAGCTGATACTAGATTCCAGAGGTACCTGAACTCCTCAAGTACTCACCTGTTAGATGTTCATTTCTTCAGATGTGTAGGTGTGCATCTCTGAACATTTTACCATTTCTCTAATCTTCACAAGATTGAGAATCTTGGCTGTTAGCATATAAGTGAAAAATATCAGGGTGCTCAAAAAGTGTATCTTTCCACAGATGCCCACAGGGACAACTATCCTGTAGCATCAGTGTCACCAAAATGCAGCATAAGCATTAACTGCACAAGATGGTTCAAAGCGATATACAAGTCGTAATGAAGCTGGGTGGTCATTAGTGGAGACACCTGCTCCCACAGATGATAATTCCCTCAAAAAACAAAACAAAACAACAACAAAAACAAAACAAAACAAAACAAAAAAACAGACCAGTTAAAATCTCTGCTAGAGGTTTTACTTCACTGTAGCTTCCTCAGAAAAATGTCTGATATATACTGAAAGTGGTAGGTTCCTCAGAAAATGAATTCACGGCTGCTACTGTCTTCTAACATGTAGCCGAAGGAAAAGACCTTCATTTACATACTACCATCCATGTCACTTTATCCACCAAGCGAGAGGATTAATTTATTTATTTCTGTATGTGAAAGGAACTTAAGGTCAGAATATTCCCGCTCTGAGAATCATCCTAGAGCTCATACTATAGGCTTTCAGGTTTTGTATTTGTTTAATTTACCGCTAAGCAAAATAATATTGTTTCAGATTCACTGGCTCAGAGGAGCTATATGATTTTATAGCCTACAAAGCAGAGCTTCCACATGAGGAACGTCTGGGGTTGTCACTTAGGTTTCCTACATCATTTGTGTATTTCACAGCGAGTAATCCTTGAACAAGTTGACAAGTAAGTCTTTCATTACATTGGTAGGCCTAGACCTTCTCTTTTTCTTTCCAGTCCACTGCATGTGGATCAATGATAGCAAGTGAGATGAGACCCTTCTGACCTTCATCCCTTGTTGGTCCCCAGATGTTTGCACTTCTGAGGTCCTAGATTCTTCCACTCCATGGTGAGGTACTGGTGCCAGGGACAACACAAGGCTTTACAGCCCAAAGTCCTTCACTATGTGTGACCTCTAGTTTTCTACTTCAAGCAGTAGGGGTCTGTCTTTGCATTACATCCTGGGGTAAAAGCGTCCTATGCCCTCTGGATGGAACGAAGGTGAGAAGAAAGGTTCTTTTTAGTGCATCACCATATTTTCCAGAGGCAGGCATAAATTAACTCTTAGCTTTGTCTGCTACTGTATAACCACTGTTCTTCAAGCAGATGTTAGTGTGTGATAGATCAGCTACAGACAGTTCTATAACCAACCTTCACTAAATTATTTGCAGGTTGTTCTTGTAGACCAACAGTTGGCAAGAAGACTTCCAAACCTGGCTAATGTTTTATAGGCATTGTCTTGAGGATAATAAATGAAAGGACATCTGTGCTTAATACTTCTCCTTCTCTTAGAAATTCTCTGCATTCCACAGACGTGAAATGAGATCCTTCATAAGAGAGCAGTACCTTTGAATTCCTCTAACATTTGAAGAGATTAATAACTTGATGACCACAAGAAAACTACTTGGAAGATAAGGCTTATTTGAATATTAAACGAAGTAATTAAACTCAGTAACAGTGGATGCTTTATAAAAGTTCCCAATGTATTGTTCATATTTTTTCCTAGTAGCCTCATATTTTCCATTTAGCATACAAAGCTGATGTTTTTATCAAAAATCTGTTCTGTATTTGTCCAAATTCTTTTTAGTTTACATTCAGAAGCTTCACTGTTTTTAGCACTGTTGAATCCCAAGGTTTTTCCAGCCAGAATGAGGATCCACTCAGAAATAATGCATACTTCAGATCACTGCATATGAGATTCCTCTTTATGTTGTTCCTCTGCAGTTCTCCTGGAGTGGCTTTTCACTTTTCTTGGCTGAAAACTACTTATCTGAGTGAACTGCTGCATTAGGTAGGGTGTGCTCTTTTTACCAGGAATAAACAATTTCTGGGAATGGCTAAGCTGTCACAAGCAGATTTGAGAATAAAGGGCAAAGCTCAGAGCTACGAAGGTTTTTTTTGGGTTGGTTTTTTTGTGTGTGTGTGGTTCATACTCATCACTTCATAAAAATCTGATTCAGACTGTTAATTTCCTAAAAAAACACACACACACACACAAAATCAATTCAAACACTTGTCACTTGTTAGTCTGATGTTGACTATACTGGCATTGTCCTGATTTGTAAACCTAGATAAAAACAGCTTCTGTCATACAAAAAGATACCTAAAATTTCATGTACCTAAAATAATGCTGTATTTGTTTTTGAGGGAAAGCTGTATTTGTAATGTCTAGCTGTATTCCTCAGTTAATGTAACAACACATCTCTTGGTGGTTTCATGCTCATTTTTAACAGATACAAAGGAAAGAAGAGCAATGTATCTGATGCTGAAATTTTTGTAAGAGTAACTTCAAATAGCAGTGAATTCAAAGTAAGATTCCTGCTATTAATTTCTTATTTGTTAGCACATTTCTCTGTGAAGAATCAGCACTTCTTTTGCCTTGGTACTTTGCTAATGTATGAGGAGAACTATGGTCACTGCTAGAGCTGGATATGGCATCCATTTTGCCTGCCCAGAGAAGTAAAGTTGCTGGCCATCTCTGGAGATGTCACCTTTAGCTGAAGCCAAGTATTTATGTGTGTCGCTTTTCTTACCTGGACATTTGTATGTAGGTGGAGATATACAGCTGGCAGGAGAGAAGAATTCATGGGTATTTTTGGTATTTTCTGCTTTTGTGGGCAGTTTTGGTAACAAGTACTTGGAGCTGGAATGACAGAGAATTTCATAGGGCTCCAGTGAGACCAAGCATTGAAACAATAATTTCTCCAGAAAAAAAGGCAGTGCTGTCAATTCTAGATTATTATTATTTTGTTGTTAAGATATTTTACTAAATTTTAGGGCAAAACAGTAGCTCCATGGCCTGATCTTTTACATACTATTGGTCAATATTTTCTTACCCATTACTCCCTAAGAGCAGCCTTGAAGTTGAAATTATTGATGTTCACTACGAGCTGAGAATAAAACGTGAACATTTTACAAACAGTAGTGACCTATTAAATGGCGAGAAAGAAAAACAGAGGTAACTGATGCAGGCAGGTGACCATGCCCTGTTCTGCAGAAAAGAAAAAAAAGGAATGAAAGACATGAAGTTGTTAGATGTTGAGGGGCAACAAGGTATCTGTGCACGTGTGTGGAAAGGCACTCCTTCCTCGTTTCTTTCAAGCAACAACACAAAGCTCTGAATCCTGGAAGTGAGAAGTGCACAGTCTACATAAATATGAGCATTCTGCAAAAAATGGACAATTTTCTCAGATTAAAAAGTCTTTGCCCAGGCTAGAGAGACTTCTGCACAGTTAACTCCGTGCAGTTATAAGATCCACCTGGAGCATGTCCAGATGCTTCCTGTCAAAGTTTCAGTGTCCTGCAATAGTCCCTAGAACAGAGGAATGGAGAGGCAGGAGATTCAGAGGCAGGGTGGTAGCCCAAGCTAAGCAAAGAACTGTTTTGTTTGACGTTTTGCCCAAGGTTTGTAGCAGAAAGAAAATGATTTGACCTGCAAGAAACCTTGGGTGTGGTGGAAAGTGCTTCCTGGGCTGGGGGAAACAGGCGAGCCGCCTACACATGGGCTGTCAGCTGCCTTGGGCATGGTTGAACAAATAAGTGGGCTCTGGCTGAAGAGTGATAATGATAGGAAATATTTTGGATGGACTCATGATTACTCAGGATTACTCAGGTGCTTTTGTTTCAAAGCTTCAGAAAAAAATATTATTGAGGACTGTGGGAATAACCCTATGCAATAAATACTGCTGGTGATTTGGGACAAGAAAAACTGTACATGTAAGACTGAAATTTTTTAAAATGCTATAAGCACGATCTATTGTGGTAGTGTTCACTGATGGGGTGACAGGCCATTTACTGAAATAGGCAAAGCAGTATCATTACTCACTGCCAATGTGCTACATACACTGTGTAGAACAAGAGAGTGGGCATTTAAGAGCACTTGGAAGTGTGTGTGCATCTCTACCGAACAAAAGTCCAGGCTTTACAGCAATGAGTATGAAAGTCCACATGAGATGGGTAGGGATCAGATGATAACGGTCCTAATGCTATGGTTGTACTGTTTGTCTTGTCTCTACTTTTTGTGCTGAAGACCTTTCTTCCTTCCATCAGAAAAGCTCAAATCCCTTCCTTAGAACAGAGTGTGTGAATTTTAACACACACATCTCCCAGTTTCTTGGAGGAAACTTATGTAGGTTTTTTATCTTTCCTTCAGTCAATCCAGGTTTTAAATGGTGCATTGAAATACACACCCAAATCTCTCCTCAGACAAGCGAGCTTTCAAAACTGACTAAAACTTAACCCAGCATGAAGGAGTCTCTCCTAAATGGGAACCTTTTGGCCCAGTTGTACCTTGAAGATACAGAGATAGAAGTCAATGCAGAATTTCATATGGGCTTCCCAGCACTGAGGAATTTTATGATCTGTACAAACTGCACTCTGTTATTGTTTCTCAGCAAAGCATTGATTTCTTCTCTCAGCCTAGCAGTTTCTCCTCTGGCTGCTGGAATTCAGCCATTTCCATGTTTATTTCCTAGCTGGTATATCACTTCTTAATGTGTGCGTCCAGAGTACAGGTGACACCTCTTCTTGATCCCCAGAGAAGCATATAGTTTAAGATTGCCCATGTCTGTTACAATCAGGCAGCATCCTCAGAAAATATTTGCCACTATATAACAAACAAGTTACCTGCAAAAGCTGTTTTATGAGTGTTTCATCACCATTTTGGTCACAAGTGGATTTCTGTATTAGGGGTAAACAGGAAATAAACAGTGATTGCCTGACCAAATGTTTGCTACCTGGTTTTCTGTCTTTCTTCACATCTGTGGCCACTAGAAGGGATGAGAACTTGCTGTTTATTAGGATTTCTTGTATCCCCATCCACAGCTTCTGCTCATACTGCTCTGCCCATTCATGCTACTTTGAAGAAAATGAGGACCTTTTATAATCTGAAGTCTTTCACAAAAAAAAAGAAGAGAGCTTACAGAAGTAAGCTGTGGATGCATCTGCATGTTACCTTCCACTGGGAAAATTAACAATGAATTTTAAAGAGCACTTGACTCAATTATATCCTCTTCTTACGTATTCTTCTTCCATACCAAAACACCCTGGTTCAGAGAGCATACTTATTTAAAATAACATAGTTTGTTAGTTGTGCTATAGCTGAACACAATTTATTTCCCCCTTTTGTGAGATTTTAATACTTCATTAGACTCCACTGCACTTACCTATCTTGTGCTGCTCTTGTCTCACTTTGGAGACTATGGGAGATGCTTCTGCATATCCAACACAGACACTTAGATAGCACATAAATATCATAAATACAACACATAAAGTAAGATATTTCAATCCAGAGAACAGTAATGATATCTTAGAAACCACATTCAACTGGTCCACAAATCAAATCTAAGACATGGTATTACCACTAGTGGAAACTCTGGAGTGAGAGACCACTGTAATAAACCCCAGCAGTATTATTTTTTTTCTGCTATATGTTTCAATGTTGGTAAATGAGATGTATATTTATTGAACTGATATGTCTTCCAGAGGATAGGTATAACTCTGACAAGTCTTGTGTCTGCATAAAGAATATCCCATTAGGGAATTTGAATACAGTTTTATCTGCTATTATGAATAGTAATGTTACACGGTTAGATGACTTCATATTTATTAATTGGCAAAATGCAACTATATTTTGCTTAGCCACCTGATCCTGAGGGTAATCTTGTTGCTTGCTGATGATTTAACAAGGAATTAGAATTCTAAACAGCTGTAAAACATACTCAGAAATATTTGTCCTTGACCAAATCACAGCTTTGAGTTTAGTTTTTAATCCCTGTAAAAGAGATTTGATAAACCACAGAAACTGGCCATGAGTTTTGCATCTGCTATGACATACTATTTGAGATTTGCCTTCCTACTGTTGTAAGATACCAAGTGTATTTATTCCAGTTTACATTGTACATTCTGTTCCCTTGGCTGCTTCAGTATAAAGTACCTGTAGCTTTTAAATTCAGTGACTTTCAGAACATTTTAAAAGAATACATTTTGAAAACAGAGAGAAAATCAGCAGTGTCTTGTATTATTTTGATGTAACTGGAGAAGCTGCCTGCAGACCAAGTATCATCAGCTGTTCCCTTTCAGTGCAAATGAAATGAGATAACTTGTCCTTAGGACCTTGAAAGTCTCAACTCTTTGTTTGCATTTAGAGAACATAGCTTTCCCATGGAAAATAATAAATTGGGGAATTATATCTAGATTTAGAGTAATCCTGTGAATTTCTCAGCTATACTGTTTTTACTAAAATACTCAGCTATACTGGTTTTACTCTGTGAGCCCCAACCATTCTAATGATCCTTAATTGCCTAGTGTGGCCCCACCTGAGACTACCACCCCACACACTCTGCCCATAGGACAAAAGCTGTATTTAAGTTCAGGTTTGAGCACCTCCCTCCTTCCTTTGAGCTATGTGTTGAGTATCTTCAGCCTTTGTTTCTAGCTGTCTCTAACACTGTCTCTTGCTCCTCTTACCTGGGCTTTCTCTAGCCATGGATACCAATGGGCCTGGACCTGCCTGCTGTGTTCAAGTGCCTTGTGGAAGGTAGTGTTATGGGACAATGGTATGGCTGAAGCTTGGGTGATTCTTGGTTCTCCCAGCTTCCTGATGCTTTGAGCTTGCAACTTCACATATTGTACTGTTGTGGGGCAGAACAAAGGTGTAAAATGGAACATAGGAAAAGAACAGCCAGAAGCAACTTGAGCTCTTGGAAGGTGTTTGTCCACTTGGTGCGTATGTTTGTGGTCATGATCTGGGCTAACCTGCTGGTCTTTACTTGGACTTTCCAAGGGTAGTGTGGAATGCTTCAAGACAATAATCTTGTGGAAAAGCTGTGTTTATCTTGTAGGTTAGGGCATGGCATGTGATAATTTTTAAAGGTATTTCTGGAGTGTGGTTCCTTGGCTTTTTATTTCTCGGTATATATTATGTTGGAAAAAGAAAACAAACAAACAAAACAACAACAACAAACAAACAGGGAGGAAGGAATGAGAGGACAGCTTGAGAATTCACTAACTCCAGCCTTGGTGGCAGAGTGAGAGACTGAATAGGTGTTTGGCACTGCTGTGAGCAGGCAAGTACTGATGAATGTGGCTTCTCTTTATAACATGAGGGCAAAATGAATTTAGCACAAAGAAGTCACATCTCAGAGTTTATGAATGCCTGAATTGGGAAGTCAGGATCCAAATCTGGAATGGGATTTCAATGTGTTTCTGTCTTTTTAGTCAAATATAATCTTTTATCTCTGTTTCAGATTATCTGTAAGAGTTTTGCACTGTAGTGATAGAATATTAGCATGCTGATTCTCTATGTTAAGATAAAATTAACTTTACCACAACATCCCCATGGTGTAATTTTCTGTGCAACTCTTGCATCCCTGATTACTGTCGAATGCACCTTTAATTTTCTAATGACTGCTTTTTACTGAGGCTGGTGATCTTTCTGTTCAGCTGGATATTGGATATTAGAGATGTGTTGTTGGCTTGCTTTTCTTCTTGCCATAAAGTTGTTTTTTATTCTTGCATAGACTTTTTTAGGTTAGGTTTTATTTCAACAGAAAGCCTCTGATTCAGGGTGTGTAGAAAAAGCTGAAGACATGCTTTGCTTTAATAATTCTACGGAATTAAACACTAGTAATGAGTATTTGAATATATGAAATATGTGTAACTAACCTCATTCTGGTGTATTTTACAGCTTCATTTACTAATAGTTGCAGCTTATCTGAGGAAAAAAACAAAACCCTTATCATCCATTTTTAAAAGAATATAATCAGCAATAGTTTACATACTTGCTGGGTGACACTGGGTGTTAGGCAGGAGAGAAGGCTGGAGTTTGCTTCCAAAGGATTCTTGAGAAGTGACTTTGAAACATGGCTTAAAGGGTAATTGCTTTTCCATCATATATATATATATACACACACACACACACACACACACACATATATATATATACATATATATATATTTTAAAGGAGAGTGATTTTCCAGGTGTTTGATAAACACTTGGTTAAATAATATGTCTACAGTCAAATGCTCAATGAAAGACTGTTTGGAAAATAGCAATTGCAAAGAAAAGGGAAAAAAGAAGCCATTCCAGTGGCATTCTACCTCACTCAAAAAGAATGTAAGGGCTTGTAATCAAAGCGTTACAGGAGCTAAGCGTTTACCCATTGCCGACTGCGTCCAGTGGTGAACTGAGATGCAATAGCAACTGCTTTCCATTTTATGGCTGAGATATTCTTGCAGTAAATAATTATTTCTTTAACGCAGTTCTCAAAAAGCATGTCATATTGCATAATACTCTGTTTTTTGTATCTGGAGATAGAAAGTCCAAACCAGATCCTCTGTGGGGGAAAAATAAAGCCATATTTTCAAATTATTTTTCTGCAAAATGCCACTGTCTCTACAGGGCATCTTAATGAAGTAGCAGTGTTTCTATGTTGCAGTAGTTCTAAGTACTGGAGGAATGTTGAGACTTTAAGAGGAGAGGTCCTAAACTTCTGTTTCGCATTCCAATAGTGGTTTGGGCTTTCTCTCTCTTCAAAACAAAAAAGTGTATATAGAATCATAGAGTCACCAAGGTTAGAAGAGACCTACAAGATCATCCAGTCCAACCATCCACCTATCACCAATAGTTATAAATCCAAACACACGTGTTGTATCTCTAGATTTTTATTAATTCTTGCACCTGCTAGGCTTTCATTCTTCTAAGGGTTGCTTTGTGCACTCTGTATAAACGTGCCCACCAAAGCATACTCATGACAGTCTTTTGTACCTCTTCTCTTTCATTTGAATTTCCCAAGCAGTGATTCAAGTGAGGCTTGGATGTTGCCTTCAACTCCCTATCTGATATCTTAATTACAACAAGGCCACTCCATCATGACATGTTATGGACCATAAACACCTGAGCAGAAAGGGTTTTGTAGACGGTGTTTCAGCACTGTAAAATATTATCCAGAATTGGCAGGAGCTGGTGCTCTGCAGTATAATCTCTTTTTCAGCTTAAGTACTAAAAATGTGGCATAAAGATATTAAATATTTTGTCCATTTGACAGATGGAAATAAAAGGCACAGCTTCTAATGTGCTGTTGTTTTTGTTTTTAAAATAACAATAGTAGGAAAATGTTTAAAGGATTTGGCTAATTCTAATGTGGAAATAGCAGTATTTTACTAGCAGTTGTTCTCTCTGTGCTATGCTCCAATGAAGGCTGAATGCCACCTATATTCCTACAGCTAGTGTATGTTCATAAGTCTTGATAAACAGCCTTATTAGACTAAATAGAATGAGCAGTAGATTTAGGTAGTGGCAGGGTAGAAATGTGTTTCTCTGATGACCTGTTTGCTCTCAGACCCACACAGAAGGCACTGGACAAGTGTTTACTGCTCTGGAGTATGTGATCACAGGACATGGGGAAAGCTGTTCAAGATGAAATGGATTGTTTGCAATGAAGGGGAACAGAGGATGAATGCATCTAGACCTTATTTACAAAAAAGGACTGCTAACGGACAGGATGGCGGTGGTTAGAAAGTACATCAGCTTTGGGCAAGTTTTATTCTTGGTATGGCAGCTTAGAGAGGCAATTTTCAGTTTATTATGTCCTTATTATGAAATAAGAGCCATCTATTATAAGTGGCTTAATAGTTAAGCACTAAAATTAGAATATAAAACATTCCGCTTTATTTTCCACCAGACAAAAGTCCTTCCTTTTTTTTTTTTTTTTTTTTGATCTTGCTATTGGAACATAATGGGGGAAAAAATTGTAGTTCAGTTTCTTTGTGGTGTCTGCTGGCTTCTTACAGAATTTCTATTATGTCAGTGCTTCTTCTTCCAACTCTTATCTATACCAGTAAGCACAAAGTGGCTTAAAGCATCCATTTACTCTGCGGTCCTGGATTTAAAGAAATATCTTAGCACAGCTTTTGGTAGATGCAGCCTTTTTCAGTTTCCCATTTTCCTTTGTCAATGAAACTTCCAGACTCAAGCAATGCCCTAACAGCATGTCTGGGTCATGTGGCCCTCACCTCCAGTAGTCTTTATGAAGTACAAAATGGTTGTTGGTTCTTTGTGTTGAAACTGCAGTATGTCTGAGGAAATAGTTTCCCAGAACTGCCTTCCATCTGCCCAAGATGAGGGTGCCCACTGTGAGAACTCTGGGGGAGGACAACAAAACTTTCCCTCACTTCTCTGAGATGATTCTGGCTTGTGTGGAACAGCTGGGCTAGAGAAGGAAAGATAGCCTCTCCAGCCTGTGTGAGCAACAGTTGGAGAGAAACGAGTCCTTTTACTGTAATCAGACAGTGGAAATTGTATGTGAGTAGTGATTTTTTTTTTTTCTTTAATAGTATTTACTTCTGAGTTGTTTGGTTACTGTTTTTATGATAGATAATTGTTTTTCTTTCCTGTTAATAGCATTATAAAGATTTAAGTTCTTTTATTATTACATTTCTTTGTTTTAGAAGAGAAACTGCAATAGCAGGACTTGCCCCAAATGACTGGCTTTCTTGAGTATTCAATACCCTGCTGATTCCACTGCCAATGTGTAGGGGGAATATAGAATGATGAATATCCTAATCTGAGCATGAAGACTTGGCAGAATTGGAGGATGGAGGGCAGGAGATCTATTGAGTGATTTCTGAGTACGTTCATTAACTGTTTAAAATATTTTCTTGCCAAAAGTTTTCTGACTTTTTTTAGAATGAACTTGAGACAAAGGGCCTTTCTTCTTTTGTGGACATGGTGTTCATTGGGATTCACCTGATGCAATACTCTGTCATTAACTCATCAAAGGGCTGACTCCTTGGAGCCTCATCAGCAGAAAGACAGGAGGAGACCAAAGCACTGGAAGTCCTTTCTGCATTGCAAAGCAGAAAAGCAGTCCAATGGATTATATGACATGGCAGATCTTGAAAGTACAGCACACAGAGGAAGGAAGGAGTGTCATAAATACAAGGGTATTTGGCTGTTATTTTTAGAGTTGACTGACAGATAACCACGTAGCGGTGATGTGTGTGGGGAGGACTAGTGGAATAATGCTGGAGATGGTTATAGTCTGATGTAACTCCTTTGTGATGACAACTCCCTGGCTTGTAGTTGGGCTTTATCCCTGACATGCAATGTTCTACACGTCAGTTTTCTTTTGTTTTCCATGGCTTGTTTCTCTTTGCTTTCCACACCAAAAAACAATGAACTAATGAAAATGATCCTTTTATGAGATAATGAATGTCATTTGTATTTCTACACATTCCACTTTGAGCACAGGAGAAATGCACTGTACGGTTGGGCAAAATGGGTGCCCACAAATAGAAGAAAGACAATTTTTTCTCGTGTTTTCCTCCAACTGCCTGTTTCTTTCCTTTGGAGGAATATAAGAGCCTTCTCAGCATGGGGTTACTCAGTGGTGGGTGGGTCACTGGTGTACAAACTAAATCCTTTTCCTACTCCCGTTCTCCAGATCAAGGCCGACACACTTAGAAAAAGGCAGAACTGAGCTCAAGGGAAGATTTCAAAAGAGAAATGCATCCTTTTCTCTGTGAACTCTGCTGCTTTTTGTCTGTGTTCCCATTGAGGTCCCCTTTCCAGGTATTAGTCATGTAGTGCTCTGGGTAACAGTAAATAAACACTTTTGTTCAGAGAATTTCCTATTGCTGCTTCAAGTCTGAACCTGCATCCTTATTTTGGTGTCTTGAGGAATATCTAGCCCTCTGTCACTCTGCAAAAGGTGGAATTTCATCCTCTGTGGTAACACAGCTGCGTTTAAGGAGAACTGCTGTTACTGCACTAAATAAGTCAGCTCATGCTCTCCAGAAAGCCTGTCCCTTTTCAAGGATTTAAATCCAAGAGGAAATCCCTCTAATATTAAATAACATTACAGTACAGGAAAAAAGAATATATTTTTTTTATCTATACTTGTATAGGAGTAACAAACAGTGAATATAGGGCACACCTAATATGCGAGTCCTAAATTAAGGAGATGCAAGAGTAAGAAAATGCATAAAATTAATCCATAACAGAGAAACAAAATTACTATTATAAAAGAACGATGACAGACTTAATTAACATCTGTTGGGTCAGGTTTCAGAGAAGTGATCAAAGAAAATACTTGAGCACAATCAACAAGCTGCATAGTAAGTGTTCAGTAGATCAAAACATTTAAAAATATTTCAAAGAAGTATGAGATGTAAAAGGTGGGAAAAGAAATTAGGGATTATATGAGGATTATGCTGAAACTTGACTAAAGGACAAGCACTCTTGAACAAATAACATTACATTAAGCTAATTAGAGTTCAGAATATGAAATTGTTAAAGTTTGCTATCTCAGCTGTTACTTTAAACTGGAAAAGGGATTAATCCATATTATAAAAATAGTTAGTGGTTCAGAGGGCAGAAGCTATAAAATGCTGCTGAAGGTTGGAAAAACAATAACAAAATTCACCAAAAAACGGAGTCTGAAGTCCCAGTACTTGAAATGCCTAGACATGTGAAGAGCTATTCGTGTGAGCAAATTTGCTGAGCCAGAGTGCACAGCTTGTATCAGTAAGGCAACATGTGTACATAGGTGCTTTGGGATGTACCCCAAATCCATGGTATTTTGTCTGCAGTTAGACTGAGTATTTTAGCTGAAGCTAAAACATTAAAAATAAATCAGAGGACATTCTTCCTTGCTGCTATTGTCCTAGAGAAAGACATATGTTCTAATTCTTTTATATTTTCTTAAAAGACTGCACTGTAAACTTTCTTATTTAGTAAAGAGTTCTGAAGGCTTTCAAATCCCATTTAAATCAATAAGAACTGCGAGTGCCAGAAACCCATAAGGATAGGAGTCCGGCACATTGAAACTTGCAGAGGATGTTATGGCTGACTGCTGGCTCCTCTCACTGGTAGAAGATGCTGAGGCAGGCAGCCAGCTGCTCTCCCCAGGAGGGAGTTAGTCCCTGGATCTCAGTTTGGGAACTGCTGTCTTAAATAAATCTTTTCAAATATAGAGCCTTTTATGTTCTTTCCAGTTCTCCAACCTTCTCACAATTACCATTTCACATGGGAAGCATGTACCCTTTCTTCTTACTCCTCTCTTTTATTGAGATGAGTTTTCAGTGTTTTACTCCAGTTGTAATACATATGCATGTGTACAATTGTGTATTTGATTCATATGGCAGAGGTAACAAGAAGCACATTTGATCCTGAGCTTGTAGAGTCTGCACAGCAAATACAAAATAAGACAGTGCTGTGTGTATATATATACACTTGTAAAAAGCACAGTTTGAGTCTAGAGATCATATATGGATTGTCTCTTGGTTGTGAATGTGTTTTACTTATTGTATGCTTATTAAAAAGAAATTGCACAGATGATCAGTGTACATACCAAGTAAAACTCCTGAAAAAATAAATGTGGTAATTATCTTTAACTTTATCTGGATGATGGAGCATTTGGTTGTGTGACCATCACAGTTTAAGGGCCAATGTGAAAATCGCAGTGTTGCACTACAAACGTTATACTTCCAGCAAACTGGCGGTAGAGAGCAATCAGCTATAATCCATGTGAAAACAAAGACAAATGAAGTTTGGTATTTGGAAATGTAGTAGCCTTATAGAACTATAAGAAAGCTATGAAATATCGTATGCTCCTGTATGTACTGAGAGGAGCAAAGTCTACTTAATCTGGCATTTCTTTCTTCCTGCGTTGCTGAAACCTGCAACTTTGGTAGGACGGAAAAAACAGAATGTTAAGGATATGGGAATAAATCAATTGCATGTGTTTTCTTTTTCCTCCTTTGTGAAATACATGGGGCCACTGAATGACAAACAGATTTTTTTTGTTTACTATGTAGCTCTTTGTAAGACAGAGAGAATGCTACTGTTCAGGGAATGGTAGAGTATTAGCTTCTAGAACAGGAAGGCGTTCTTGCGTTGTCTTGTCTAAACATAGACATAAGGTGAAGAGATCACACAATATTTGTTTTTCTACTGGATGGTTTATTTGCATATGTTTAGTGGGAGTTCTCTGCTGAAAAAATACAGCATCTGAAGGAAGTGTGGAGAAATAGTGTAGTGCTCAGAGCTTTGAGGTCAGGAAGGTGAAAGCACGCTGAAAACTTTGCCAGGAGGCTTGAGCATTTTTGTGGTTTCATCTGTTTACCTTAGCTATGATAGAAGATTTAGGCAATTACCAGGCAACCTCAAACAGTGTCTTGTTCAGAAATACTACCACCTCCTTCACAGTATCATCATTGGGAACTCAGTATTTTAAGCTTTTTCATTTAAGTGTTGTTTTAACGAGGTCTGATATAATTAAGAGATAAAGAATGGTGGCTGAAGTGATCCATTTAGAAAAGATTAGTTGGAGGTTGAGAAGGGGAAGCTCTTGCTTTCATTAGAGCTCAGCCTAGGACTGAATAGCTTCTGTGGTTGCTGATTCACAGCAGTTCTGAAAGGGCATGCCTCTTTGAAGAGTTGCTGTATATTTTCAAGGAAATTGGTAAACAACCCTTGCTTAGTCTTGGATGTGTGCTGGCATTATAGCAGTATAGCACAAGTCCTTGACTCTCATACTCAAGATATCTAATTATTTTTGTGCTTCAAAGATAGTCACGCTTTTCAGCCTCTCCGACCTCTGGTGTGAAGTAAAGGTGTTCCTAACACCTCCTACCTCATTGCCAACCAATTAATTTTACAACACTTTAATTCTGTTGCACATTCCTTTTGTTCCCTTCCTATTTATTTTTGTCTCCTCTCCTTTCACCCCTCTCTTTATTACTTCCTGAGGTGTTTTTTTTTCTCCCCACAACCTTTTTGAGTTCTGTTTCTAGGTTTCTCTTGCCAGGGCAGTATGGGGTAGTTATTCAGCTGTTTTTTAGAAGAGCAAGTACATCTATTTGTCTCCATGTTTCTGTGTTTGTCTACAGGAGACAAACAGAAGAGAAAAACCAATTAAAAAGTGAAGTGTCTTTTCTGAGAGAGAAACTTGGGGCTCATGATAGGCAATATACCTGTGTTATAATGAGCTGTGGCTAGGATACAGGCCAGAAAGGTGTGGAGCATGAAGTGCACAATGATAACTTGCATACACAGATTTCACTAAATAGCTGCCCAGAAATCTCTCTGGAGCAAGCTTTGTTCTTAGTTTTTCAGTGTTTTCACATCTTGTCTTAACTGGTAATAAGTCTTTCTCACAGTATTTCTTCACTCCTGGCTTTGGTTTTGAGTGAGGTGCATGAAAAAAAAGTCATCAACACTGTTGGCTCTTTGCAGTACTGATGTTTGAGCCTAAGAACGGGGAGAAGTGTGCTGAAAGCAGCTCTCCTCCCTCCTTGAAGCTAGTTTGCTCTCATTTCCACATAGCTGCTCCCAAACATTAACACCATCCTCTGTCTTCTGCAAATGGAGTGCTCCGAGCCAAAGGAGGATGGATTGCTGGTGTGGATATGAATGTATTAATTCTCTCAGAAAGTTAGGCACACTGCTAACTCTGCCAAGTGTGGGAAATAGAAGCTACCCATGAGGCTGGAGTAATGCATGCCCATGTTGTCAGAGAGTAACCCAGGAGACCTGCTGTCTGAACTGGCTGGTGCTGAGGACTTGGTGCTCAGGCTGAGGTGTTTGACTCAGTTGTGGTCTGGCCCTGGCACACAGGGTGCTGGTGGGACCTGAGGTTTCTTAGCTGTGCTGCTGGGATGCTTTTTTTGTCTCACTGCTTGCACTTGTGCTGAGGCTGCTTCAGATCTTGCTTCAGTGTGCTCCTGGTGCGCACTAAAACAGCACTGTAGTCAAGCACTGAGTATTCCCATTTTGTTCTCGCCTTTTTCTCTGAGCTCAAACTTCATCATGTGTTATGACAGACTAACTGTGGTCTCAACCTTTTACTATAATAACCAGAACTGCTGATCACTTTTTTCTCATCAATCCCAGCAAAACAGCAATAACATGATACTGGGCACCCAGGGCTGAATGTTCAACTGTGCTTGTGAGTGCTGACTGCTGGTGAGGTGTGGTATGAGCTACAGCAGGAATACCTACAGAGAATAGTGGTGCAGCCTACGTTTTGCAGCAGACTGATGCTATAAATGCTCCACAACATAGAGAATGGTTTGGGTTGGAAGTAGACTTAACGATCATCTATAGGTGGGGATACCTCCCACTAGATCGGGCTGCTCAGGGTCTCATTCACCACCTCCAGGGATGGAGTAGCTACTGCTTCTCTGGGCAACCTGTTCCAGTGCCTCACCACACTCACAGTGAAGAGTTCCTCCTTTATCCGATATAAACCTGCCCCCTTTCAGTTTGAAGCCGTTCCTCGGGTCCTGTCACTACGTTCTCCGATTAGGGGTCCCTCTCCATCTCCCCTCAGGTCCCTTTGGGTGCCGGGAGCCGTCAGTCGGTGCTGACGACGGCCGCGCAGCCGCCCCTCGGCCCGACGGTGCAGCCCCCGCGGTGCGGGCCCCAGGGCGGCGGCGGGGCGCAGCGGCTCCGCGCCGGCTGCCCGCGGGGGGGCGGCGGCCGCTCTCGGCGGCGGAGCGCGGGGCTGAGCGAGCACTAGTGGGAGCTGGAGAGGGCAAGAGGAGGGGAACAACGAAAAAAGTCCCCGACCCAAGTGGAGCGGCCGCGGTGCAGCGGCTGAGCCGGCGCCGACGAGCGGTAAGGACGACGCGAAAGGGGTGGCTGTTCCGCAGCACCGGGGCTGCTCGGTTGCAGGCGGGAGCTGCTCGGGCCGCTTTGCGCTGCAGGCCGGCGGTTCAGGAAGCCTCTAAGGTTCCTCGAACGTTAATCTGTGTGGTTTTGTAACTTGAGGTTGGTGGAGAACGGGGCCAATCTCTGGGTAAGGACGCGGCTGTGCGGGCTGGTGGCTAGGGGCAGCTGCGGGGTTTCGTCACGTGCGGTGAAGCGGCGTGAGAGCCGGCGTGCCCTTCGTGTCGGATCACTCGGTAACTTCGGGCTCGCTTTGAGGCCGTCCGGTGGATGCAGATAAAAGCAAACCTAGCCGATAAGGAGCCTGTGGAGGGGGGGGGGGGGGGACGGACAAACCCCGAGGTCTGTCCCACGTCTTGGCAGCGCGACGCCGGGGTGAGGGTAGGAGTGTAGGAATAACGCTTCGGAACGAGCTGAGCGTGCAGCCACTCATCTGCAGCTCGCTTCATCCGGGAGCGGGTGTCTTTGCAGCCCGTATCGATCTTCTCTTTCCACGGACCCCTCGAGTGGCCCCTGACCCCGGTTAAACTTTCTGCGTTCACACCGTGGCAAGGATGTTTGTGCTTTAACTCCGCGCTGTGAGAGAACTCACACCTCTGTCTGGTACCGGTGATGAAGGATTGTTCCTTTTTTCTTCTTGTGCCACTCACGTTTGTATACGTGCACCGTTTTTCCTCTCCTCCTTTTCATCCTGGAAAGCTCCCTCTTGCTTCGTTTAAAGCTAATCTGATTGGAAACTGATATCGCCACGTGTTTGTTTGTTTGGTTTTGAGAGTGGACCATTTAGAACGCTTGTGTTTGGAGTCAGGACACTGAGAGGTGGGATTGCCCATAGAGGTGTCTCACCTCTGTCAGGAGCTGTGCAGACTCCTGCTCCCTCCTCCTGGCAGGGGCTGTGTGTACAGGGGTGGATTCCATTCAAAGTTACTTTACAAGCAACAGAAAATTCAAAGCAGCACATTTTAACATCAGAGTGACACGATGAATTCATAATACACTGTAAATTCTCTGGTTAATATGCTGAAACTTTGTTATGAAACAGTTCTGCAGTTGTTTCAAAACAAAGAATCTACCACAATAAACACCATGGAAGGGCCATGAGTGCCTACCCACAGCCTGCTGCCCAGCCCAGCTTCAGCAAACTACTCTTGATTTACACTTGTGCATCTTTAGACTTTTTGGGATAGTTGTATCTGTATCTCCTATTGTCTGTGTGTATCCCTGAGCTGATACTGTGTGGGTCAGTGTACCAAATGCTGCAGCTTCACTGATTTTTAAGGATTCAAGCAAGTGTGTTTGAATTGTTGTGCTTGTGCCATTGAAGTGATGCATGCACAGGATGCTTTGCCTTTCTCTTTGCAGCACCAAGGCCTCGGGTCTTAAAAATCCTCTTAAAGGGATTTGGTTGGTAATAATGTAAACTGACAGATTTGCAAAGACTGTTCCCAGAATCTCATCTTTCCTGCCTGTTTCTGTCATTCTTCCCTGTATATCGTTTCTTAGAAAACAAGAGGTTCAATATGTAAGACATAATATCTGTTGCCAGGTACAAGGAAAGAGTGGGACAGAGCCTGGTGCTCAGTGGGAAATGATGTTACTACTCCCAAGAAATAAGAATAATAATTATATATATATATTTTAATGCATGCTTATGAGCTGCTCTGTTTCTCTTAACTATTGACTAAAAAGCACTTACCTAGTGAGTAAATCCTGTGGGGAATGGGCTGCTTTGTGCTGCCTTACCTGCACAGTACCAGAGGCAATGAGCTGCAAGTGAGGGCTGCCTGTCTCACAGACACCATGTAGGCCATAACCTTTGGATAGAATGTAGAATAAACCAGAAAAGTCACCCCTAAAACTTGTGACAGGTATGTTCTCTTTTTTTATAGGGTAGTTGCAAGGGTAGAATAATGTCAACACACATAATTATTCTACTGAAGAAATTGGTTAGGTTTTATGGAGACATCAATATTCAGATCATTCTTGCCAAAATGACATGGATCACCATATTGTAAATAGTGTAAATATTTAGCAGAACTAAATGAATTAGTGGTACTTAGTACAGCAAATTATAAAATATATTTTAAGACTGATTTGGATCTTGTGTTTGTTTGTTTTTAGTATATGAACTCCTATTTTTATGCTCGCTTGAACAAACTGGGTGTTGCTGCTGATAGGCCAAAGCAGGAGAAAAATGATTAGAAAACATTATTGAACTGAGTTTTACACATGCCAAATGGGTCCCTTCATTAATTGCTGCAGCAGTGGGTATTTCAGACTGAGCTTGCTTTTGATAAGTGTGATAAGTACTTCACTCTTTCTACTCTGTGTCTGGTAGAAGGACTATGTGATAAGGTTTCCAGAAAGTCAACAAATTGTAACATTCTGATGATATCTGTAAATTAAATTGTGCTTTTTATCAGCAATCTTGTTCTTCTGAGTGCATGAAAGAAGGAAAGATTTTTCTATTACAGCTTCTGCAAGGGTTGGACTTTTTGTAATAAGGAAGTGATTTTTAGGTAACTATAATACTCCATAATGTTTGATTACATTATACTGTGTTTGTCGTGCGTTATGTTACTGAGTTTACTTTTCTCTGCTTACAATGTCAGCTTCTCATCAAGCTGTAAAGAAATTCCTGTGTGCTCAGTTATTCATTATGGTCAGTTCGAGCTAGGTTGTGTGTGCACAACCGACAGCATGCACACAGAGGTGTGTGGCTGTGTCTCTTCTATTCAGGCAATGTATTTTAATTCCTCCCACCCACAGAATGCATTGTAGGGTTTTGATAGAGGACAAGACTAAGGAAGTCTGTGTTCTTATGCATTGCATCTCCAGACTGATTCTCTGATAGGAGAGCAGTAAGTTTCTGCTCCAGTTTCTCTCCTCATGGGTGCTGTGCTTTCAGTCCAGCTGCCTGCTTTTCTGTCTCTTGTCAGAGTGAATATCTCTGAGAGCTCGATACCTTTGTCAGATTTGGTTATAATTGGCCAATAACCTCACTTCTAACTAACTTCTAAGTGAGGGTCTGACAGGCATGTTTATCCACAGATAAGCAAGTCTAAACATTTCCTTGGGAAAGCAGGCAGAGAGTTATTTTCTATTTTAGCCATGTGTAGAGCAAGCCCTCACCTAGCAGGATGGGTGTCTTCATGAGAACCCAAATGACTATTTAGACCCCTGTATTCATAGTCACCTGTTGCTGCTTACAGAACTGCAGATCTGAGTCCACAGTTTGAGGAGTTGGGTGCAAACCACTGAATACAATGAGTGGAAAAGCCTGGAGTAGTAGTGTGGGTGCAGGGAAGAATGTCCCTGAAGATAGGTTCTCTTTTTAAAGCTTCCAGAAAGTTGTATTTCAAGCAGTACGTGAACTGTAGTATGTGGTGACTTGAATATACAATGATCTTTAGAAGATTTTTTTCCACAGAAATTGATTTTATTACATGTTGAAAATTAATCCAGTGTTAGTGCTAAAATATATTGCTAGGAACCTCTACATTTTATATTATTAAGCCAAAGGCTGTAGTTTCTCATACCAGCATGAATAAAGGCACATACTTAAAGTGCACGTTCTTTAGAATTACCTCATTTTGTAACACAGATGTAACTGTTCCCACCTGAAAGAAAAGTAAAATTTGGTTGGGATTCAGAAAGATTTCACATGTAAAGCCTAAAATCCAGACTGGGTTGTGTATAAGATTAGCCACTTAAAAGGAAAGTTTCTAAAAGGTTAAGTTATCCAAGACTTATTCCCTGAAGCTACAAACATATTTGCTCATGCATAACTTCACTGAGGAATCCTTAAGTGAACAAAATTATGTACTTGCATGTTTGTAGAATTGAGACCTTAATTAGCTCGAGGTTAATTTCCCTTCTTCCCAATTAAAAACAGAGGTCAATTAAGGATCAGGTGAGATTTTACCTTCATGACTATCTTCCTTATCAGAAATAGGTGTTCTGATACAGATTTCAATATAATCTCTGACCTTTTTTCCAACTTACTTTCTTTTATTCGTACCAGTTTGGAACAAGGAAGTAGTTGCATTTAAAATAGACTGTAAAGGTGAACTGTTGAAGCACACATTTCTTTTTCTTGGGGGGGGGAAGAGAGGGAAGGGAGAATACTGTGGGAAAAATAATAGATTTATTCACATTGGACTGATTGGACTGATAATGTGTATTTGAGCAGGGATTTGCTAGGTTTCTTATCTGTCTTAAATATGTGAATACAGCTTGATTTGTAAATTGAGTCAAATGTAATTTGTATCTTCATGTGTCTGCAAATTCCTCTTTTTCCCCATCAGAAGTGATGATGAATACAAGCATTCATGTATGTATGTGGACTGTAGTGCAGAGGGTACAGGGATACCTGCAGCCTGAATCTTCTCTAGTCAGATTTGATGCAGCTCCTGATGATTGTAGGCCCTGCATGTATGTGAGAAGATTTGGACAGGGCAAACAAATTCTTGCTGCTGTGCCAGCTGTATTGCAAAGTTAGAACAGTGTAATGGAGATAAAGCTAATTAGCTATTTGCATTTGCTACTGAAGTTGGAGAAATGTTTTTTATCCTATCAGGGAATTTTTCTTCAGGCATAACTATCTGGTAGAGTTTGTTAAAATGAATATAGTAAGACTTCTGTAGCCTGCAGAAATACAATTAATTTCATACAAGGATCACAAACTTGCTTTATTAATAGGCAAGTCTTGCAGGGTCTTGTTCTCTTGGAGAATTGAAGTGGAGAAACCCTTCAAACTGAGCTGGGTCCTGGTGTTTCAAAGACATGGCACTTGCACTTCCATACAGCTCTGCATCTCAGTTTGCCAGGTGAGACTCAGGCACAAATACCCCTTAAGGTGTTCAGAGATCCTGAGTCAAGAAAGAGGTTGACTCCAAGCTACTGCTGTTGATGGACAGAGTGAAACTTCTGCCGCTTAGAGGACTGTGTCAGTACAGGTTAGGGGATGACCTGCTGGAGATGAGCTCTGCAGAGAAGGATCTGGGGGTCCTGGTGGACAACAGGTTGGCCATGTGCCAGCAGTGTGCTCCGATGGTCAAGGCCACTGGTGCCTTAACACTTGGGGTGCCTGGTGTTAATGCCTGGGGTGCATTAACAAGAACACGGCCAGCTGGTCAAGAGAGATGATCTTCCCCCTTTACTCTGCCCTGGTGAGTCTACGTCTGGAATACTGTGTCCAGTTTTGGGCTCCCCAGTTCAAAAAAGACAGGGTCTCCTAGAAGGAGACCAGCAGAGGGCCACAAAGATGATTAAGGGTTTGGAGTATCTCTCCTGTGAGGATAGGCTGGGTCTGTTCAGTGCGAGGAAAAAGACTGAGGGGAGATCTAATTAATGTTTGTAAATATCTAAAGGGAAGTGTGAGGGAAATGGATGAGGCCAGGCTCTTCTTGGTGATGTGTGATGTTGATAGGGTGAGGAGTAATGGCCTAAAACTTGTATGTGGAAAGTTCTGTACTAACATGCTGAAGAACTTTAGGGAAAGGATGACGGAGCACTGGAAGATGTTGCCCAGAGGGGTTGTGGAGTCTCCTTTTATGGAGATATTCGAGACCCATCTGGACACCTACCTGTGTGATCTATTGTAGAGTGCCTGCTTTGGCAGGGGGGTTGTACTTGATGACCTCTTGAAGTCGCTTTCAACCCTGCAGTTCTGTGATTCTGTGACTGCTTTATGCTTTCATCTTTAAAAAAACAGTGTTGATAATGTATTTTTCCTTTTTTTCATAAGTATTCCTTAGCAGCTATTCAGAGCTGCTACATCTAACATCTTGCAAATATTATGAATGTGAAGTTTTGAATCTGCATTGTATTTAGGGTTTCAAATATGAATATCATTTCTGTCTGGGAGATTATAAGAAATGCATTGTCTTAGGATTGCCGGTATGTTTTTTGTGTTCAAACTGCTGTCTGCGCCTCAGTCTGTGGTTTTCAGAGGACACCCATCATTGTCACATGAAGTGAGCTTCTTGTGGCAGGAAACATTTCTCACACAATATTAAACTCCTTTTCCAAGTTTACTTTGGCACATATGTAATTGCATTACTGAAGCTACAAAGCAAAAACAGTTTCCTCTAGAAATTTGGGATTAATTGGAATTGGATGGTAAATCCTGTGGATATATTAAGGGTTAAATCTTTTTAAATAGGACATGTAAGCTATGCCTTCCAGCAGTACACGAGCAGCAGTGGCATCACATAGATGCATGCTGATATTTTATGGAAGGAACAGGATATTTTTTTCCTGAGAGCTGCTGCGGCAGCAGGCATATCCATATTTCTGCACTTACAGAGAAGAGTGATATTTTTGTATTGCAACAGGTTAGGCTTCTCTATTTCCCTCTACAGATAAGTCAGGAGATTACACAGTGTTGTTTGTCTGTTTAGTCTAATAGGGATGCTGCTGAGTGAGGACTGGCAGAAATCACTAGTTACTTCAATTAAAATGAAAGAACATAAAAATAACCTTTAACTTTTTTGCTCTGAAATACATTGACAAGGTGTCATCAAGTTTTTCTGTAACTGTATCATGGAATTTTTCAGGACTATTTCATTTTGAGTGAAGCTTGCTTTCTTGGCAAGAGCTGGCATGTGATCTGTATTACACTTGAGCTATGGTTTGAGCTAGTGTAATTTTCTTATGGCTTGCATTTTCTTTTTAAGGCTCTGTGGAAGTCATTGGTTATTTGAGAATCAGGGCTTTCTTTTGAAAAACAAAAGCAAAGTGACAAGAATAAGAGTTTCTAGTTTCCATGGTTGTAAACTTCAGTCTTATTTTTGAGGCTTGGATCTTTGATCGTTTGACTCACATGTGTAATGCCATTAGATCTACATCATTTGTGCATAAATATTTTGTTAGCTTTCTGCAAAAAAGTAGATTTTATATTTCATGCAGAACTGAATTTTTTTATTCACCTTGCCGTTGTAGGCAGTGTGACTTGGAAGGACATGAAGAAATGAGAGCCAGTCAAAAGGGTTTAATCTGTTTTTATACAGCTCTCAAATATTGCACATATATTTGAAATCATTACTTTCAATGGCATTTCCATCCTTAGTAGCATTTCAGCTGTTTCTAGAAACTATTATTGGCATTTCTTTTATCTTGCTGTAAATTTAATAAAAATTCAAACTGAATTACTTTTGTACATGGATATATTCTTATATATTCTTATGGGTGTAGCGATTGATACTAAATCTTTTCAAAACTTTGTGGGCCCTTTGCATGCAAATAGTTGTCTTACCTGTATTGAAAAACCCTTTAAAATAAGTTTTTAAATACTAGTCATACTGAAATACTGGCCTTGGCTTAAAGTAAGAAGTGAACTGCAAATAGTCCAGTTGACTAAACGCCATGCTCTGACGGTAGTTTATGATTTAGGGCGGAGGTAAACTTTTAGAAGTGGTTTCCTATAAAATTAAGAACCTAAATGAGCAATCATTTTGGGAACTGTTGGAGCATTTGAGGAGCTGCTATCTATGACTAGCTTTTTCTTTTTGTTTCTTTTTTTTTCCCTTAATCCTTTTTTTTTTTTTTTTTTTTTTTTTTTTTTTTTTTTTTTGCTGAGTTTCTATCATACCTAGTTGTGATATGACATAAACATAACTACATGTTCTGTCCTCAAGCTATCCTCAAGCAGAGTGAAGGAACTGGTTGAAGTCTGAGTTGGCCCAATTGGTTAAGGAAGAAATGAACTGTTGAAAATGGTAAGCTTTCTCAAACTCCACTCTTCTCTGTGACTCCAGAATAAGCAACACTCTCAAACAGTACTTCGTATATGTTCAAGAGTGAAAGTGCTTGAACATTTTCTGTGCAACTAATTTCCTACACAGTGTGTGTGTACTACATACATACATATATATATACATGCTATTAATTGAAAATAATGGAAGGAAGACCCAGGAGATAGAGAAGTCTAAGCACTGTGATATCAACAGGAGTCCTGCAAAATCATTGCATTTGGTCTTATGAATAGACTAACTGAAATTGGTGGTGTAACAGAGTTTAATGTGTGATGGGTAGATACCACTGGTACATTTTTCTCGGATCCTGCTGGATTGAAGTGTAGCATTGTTGTTTCAGTAGAATGAAACAAATCCTGCATGTTGTGTGAAGGCTCAGCCATGATTCTGTGGAGCACTAGCAAAGGAAAGTGCTGCCAGCCCAAGTTGGAAGAGAGAAAGCAAATGGAAGAGTTTGCAGAGGGAAGTCAGGATTGCTACTGCTTTGTTTTTCCAGGTTGGCTAAGGACAGGACATTGTAACAGGTGTTGGTCCAGTTACACCTTTTCTTTAGGTGCAAAAAATGCAAGCGAGTTAAACTGTAACTAGTACGTTTCCTCTTTGTGGAGATAAAAATCATTGCAGAACAGTTGCTAGCAGCTTGAAACTACATCTTAAAGTCCTTGAACTCTTTAAGACATATCTTAAAGATATATATATATTTAAGATATATATCTTAAATAAGGGAGATGTGGGGGTGGAAGGAATGATACATGATTTTCAAAAGCTGTGGGAAATTTTCAGCACAGGACAACAATTTCTAAATGACATCTTTCTCTGAAGTATATGAGATGAGGGGTATGACCACAGGCTGCAATCTTGATAATACCTGTATGTGAAAGAGGGCAAGTAGGGTGACTTTCATCCCACTGTGAGGCATTGCCAAGCACATCACACAGATCTATGTGATAATCTTTGCTGAAGGAGGAAGCCTTATGATTGTGATGGTGATACCACGTATTTTGGGGTGGCATGGGGAAATGCAGTCATGGGCTGTGGCACAAGGGATATGCGAAGTCATTAATCTCAGGGATTTGTTGCATTTTTTTTCCTACAGCCTTTTGGCCCACACACGACTTTTGGCCACAGATGCTGCCTTTTCCAGCAGATGGCTTGTTACATAACATGATGTAGGAGGCTTTTTCAGCCTGCTAGTGTAGTAAACTCTTCTGCACATATTCTTAAATTCCCTGAGCTTGTTTCAAAGGAACTGCATACGTGTCTGTAAACCTAGGATATCTTTGCCCCCTCTGTCCTCAGTTACAGCAGAATTGTACCTCTGGAAGAAGCCATGGCTAAACAAGGAAGACAGTTAATGCAGATTTTACCTCCTCTCTCTCTAAAGCAGGAAGGCAGGTTAGTTATAGAAACAGAAGAGCTGCTAAATGTTTAACTACAAAACAGATCAGTATCTGCCTTTACATTTTGTTAATCCATAATGTCCACAATTTAGTTTGAAATAAGATAAATAACTAGTTTTGCAATTAAAAACTGGCACTAATGACCTTTAAAGACAGTTCCTCCTCTAATTATCTGACTTCTGTAATGCCATTAACCTGTCAGCTGTGGTGCATTTCAAGTCAAAGGTTTCTGTTACTATAACTATGTACTAGGGGATGTGAGCATATTTTATGTTTTGCTAAGAGCAATATAAGTACAGTATGATCTGGACTGTTGTGTGTACTTTTAAGTTAGCTGTCTGCATTTAAATCCATTCGTTTATTTATATGATGTTTCCTCCATAAGACTCAGATAGAGAAAATGTTGAAAGGAAATACTTTTTGAGACACTTGTATATCTGGGTTAAATATTTCACTGTGATGAAATGTTGTTTGTTATGTTAGTGCTCCCAAAATCACTGAATCGTAGGGGTTGGAAGGGACCTCCAGAGATCATTGAGTCCAATTCCCTGCCAAAGCAGGTTCCCTACACCACGTCGCACAGATAGGCGTCCAGGCGGGTCTTGAATATCTCCAGAGAAGGAGACTCCACAACCCCCCTGGGCAGCCTGTTCCAGTGCTCCGTCACCCTCACTGTAAAGAAGTTCTTGCATACATTCATACAGAACTTCCAGTGCTCCAGTTTCTGGCTGTTTCCCCTTGTCCTGTCTCATCACACTGCTGCAGAGTCTGGCCTCACCACTTTGCCCCCCCCCCCAACTTAGATATTTATAGACCTGGATCAGGTCCCCTCTCAGTCTTCTTTTCTCAAGGCTAAACAGACCCAGTTCACTTAGCTTTTCTTCACAGGGAAGATGCTCCAGGCCCTTCACCATCTTTGTGGCCTTCTGCAGGACTCTTTCCAAGAGATCCCTGTCTTTTTTGTACTGGGGAGCTCAGAACTGGACACAGTACTCCAGTTCTGGTGTAATGCTATAGCATTAGCTGTTGAAACAAACAAATGAAACAACCACACAAGTAAACTAGACCAAAATAAATAGAAGTATTGAAAAGTACCTTTTGAAAGTGTAATTAAAATATCTTTTAAAATGTGTTGCAAATTATAACTTCTTAATTCATTAATGAAAATAAATTCTGTATCATGAATGGAATAAAGAATTGATGAAGGTTCTGTTAATTTGGTGCACCGTTACTTCCATTTAAGTGGCTACCTTCCCTTCTTCCTGCACTCTTTCAGTTCTCTTTCAGCCACTGACCACTTTTGTCCACTGGATTTCTTTCTTTTTTTTTTTTTTTTTTCTATTGGCATGGAAGATCCAACAGTGAAATTCTCTTGAGATCATTATTTAAGGCTGGGGAGGGGAGAAATGTTTGCAAAAATGTGTTCATTTTCTTCACAACAGGTATAGAGAAGTCCTGTTTATGACCTGTGGCATAGAGAACCATCATGTGTGCTTTGTTTCTATAGTTTTCTTTTCCTGATCTAGATTTTGAGACATTACAATTTGGAAAATAATGCTTGGGCTGGATCCTCAATTGTATTTCCAAGTTCTTTTAATGAAGTTTCCAGTAAACATGGATTCTATGACTTGCTGTATTTTGCAATGCTACTATAGTGAAGTACGCCCATGTAAACCTCCTTCATTCTTTGAGCAGCACCATTCCATGAGTCCAGTTAACAGATATACTGAAGATGGTTTTCTTGGGTCCTATGCCTTGCCATATCTTTAACGCTGCAGTGTTTGTTTTCTATAGGGACCCATCTGATACTGTAATTGTCCTGTAAGTACTGAAATAATAGTGAAAATGCAAACCATGTTGGGATCTGCTTTGAGAGCATCTTAAATTCCTATCTTCCTTGAGTACTGAAGCACTGATCTTTATTTATTTTTTTTTCTTTCCCCCAAATTGTTCCTTTTCCTTCACGGTTGAGAAGATGTAAAATTTCTTATAAACAACTGGACATTACATTTATTTGAGGAAGAACTGTTCTTGAAATAGTACCTCTTAAAACCATTTCCAATAGGTGATTGCCAAGATCAGGGGCCAGCTGATGGGACAGTGAGGTCTTGCCTTCAGGGAGGAAGGAATTTATTTTTCTCTCCTCTACACTGAATGTTATGGTATTTAGGTCTATGGAGTATTCATCCCAGTCTTTTAAGTTAATTTAATGTGGGCTGTATGGTTTGGCACTCAACGGAGGAGAAGCCTAGAAGATGTGGTAAATGACAAAGGTGGGGATTATTGTAAGGCTCATGTTAGGAAAGCAGGATATGAAATGAAGTGTGTGCACATAGTTTGCTTGAAAAATATCTCAAGGTTTTTCCCAAACAGCTTATCTTACCTTTCTGATGCATCTTTGTAAATGTGGACACGTCTTTTTGTCTTGTCAGAATTTGGAGTCCATATAGGTATGCTTGTGAAGTGTGATTGTGGATCAACATGGACTTGAAGGTGAGGGGCATGGTGTGAGACTGAACAATTGAGTCTGTGTTCACGCTGATAATAAGCAGAATAAGCATTTGGCTCTGTTTATTCAGATTTAAGGTCTAGTCCTCAGAACTGACCCTGCAGAGATCAGTGTCAAGGTTGCCCTTCTAATTTCAGCCAGATAAGTAGGCGCTTGATGCAGTGGAACTGTAGACACTACACACATGATTTACAAGGAAAGAATGACAACAGATGATATGAAAGGTCTGAAACTGAAGCAACAGCTGACTTTGTTCAGTTCGAAATGACCCTGCCAAAATAGGCAAATGATATCACAAGCTGGAAGGTCATTCCTTTAGCCAACTTTTAAAATATGTTAATATCTGGAAAATATGCTTTGAAACTCAAATGATGATGAATAAACCACTTGTGAGAAATGAGCATCCTTAACTGATCAGAAATCTTCAAAACTTCTGAACAACTTTATGTTATGTGATATAGTCATGTCCTGCACTCTGCTATTGGCTGGTACATCCCCATGGTGTATTTTCTCGTGTCCTATTCCACTTGACTGAAAAATCTGAAATTACAGAAAGTTTACAACTTCACTTCATTATTTTTATAGACCTTGAGAGAGAGCTGTGTCATTTGTCTTATTTACTTTTCCTTAATGAGGCTTTTCTGGTTATAATTCTTTTGCTATCAGCCTTGGAAATGAATCTCAATAAATAGAAGCAGCAATATAGGAAATGAATTTTCTTTGTTATGATGTGCAAGTAACTGTAGCTCTGGATGGGTTACTCTGTGTATTCTTCAATTTCAAAGCACAAACCCTGAGTCTGACCAAATCTCAAGGCACTTTCTATTTATGACTTAGAAATTTTTAGGGTGGATTCTCTTTCTTCTTACACTTTCCCATGGGTGAATAGGAACCTATGTTTTATCACATGGAGGCCCGCTTTTCCCAACTTCAGTTCATTTTTTCATGCTGTGTCCTAAATCCACTTCTGAGATAGAGGTGAAGACACCACAAGAACAAACTCGCAAGGGGTGTTGCTTAGTACTGGGGGAGTAGGATGCTTTCTCTCTTCTATCTTTCTCTGCTTTGACTGAGAATCTGAGGACCAGTTGTGGGAGGACAAGATTATGCTTTTAAAAACCCTCTTTTATCTATTCCGTATGGCATTTACTGTTGTTGCATGCTCTTAATCAATTGGCATATGGTGTCAAAGTTATACCTTCATCACCAGTTGTAAAACAATTTTAATATTCACTGGTAATACTGCAGTTTTGTAGTTTGTTAGCTGTGAAAATAACATGCACTTTGGACATAATCCATTTTTCATTTCATAATTTTCATGCGTTATTTTAAGTACAATATTGACTAAATTTCTCTCATCCCTTGGGAGAGGTTCAGGATTAGTAAGCTGCTTAGACTAAATAAATGAAATGGATATTTAAAATAGAGTAATTCCTTTAGCAATTTTATTTTTATTTTTAGGTTTTTTTTTTTTGTTTTTTCATTTTGCTTTTTTACTGTATTCATTAAAAAAAAAAAGTTACTTTGAGTGCAGTAACCTACTGAATCTCTTTTTTTACTGTGGTGTGTTTATACACACAGCCCCTTTGTATTTTGCAGCTGTGAATGGCCACTCGAGTGAGTTCTATGCACACACACAGGAGTTTGGCTGCCTCATGTCCTTCTACAGCTCTTCCATGGGCAAGGTGCCCTTGTGATGAGCAAATTCTGATGGTTCCTTCTTGCTTGTGTAGATTTTAACTCCCACTAAAGAAACAGCATTGAGTTCTACACAGGTTATAAGGTTTACTCCATTTTAGAGTATTAGTTGTATTTATTTTTGTATCCAGTGCTGGAAAATGAGCAGTGTTTTGGCAAAGGAATCTTGTGGCTCAGGATTCATGTTGATGGGAATGCTTTGTAGGTACGAGTGTGTGTAGGCTTCCTGTAGGTACTGGCACTTCTTGAGAATATGAATTCTCTCATAAGAGATATGGCCATACATACAACCTATAGTTATAGCTGTATGCTAAGTGCATCCTGTGTATGCTAAGCACAGTTTTGTTGTATAATTTCATATATGTCTGCAGATTTGCCTTTTTCTTGCTATTATCCTTTTTATCCAGCTCTCTTGCCTCTGACTTCCTAAGGGTTCAAATAAATGATGGATCATCTACTGGGCTAGCTGTTACAAGAGGTTTATTGTGGCTGTGAAAGTGTCTTGCACAACTTAAGCATATCCAGAGCAAACTTTATTTCAAACATCACCTTTGCTCTGGACGCCAGTGGACCCCAACTGTTCCACTGAATTTTGTTTTTTAAATCATTTTCCTGGAAGGCAGGATAGAAGTGTTAAGACTACAGATTCTTTTATCTAGTATAAATTTTCAAAGAGCTTCATTGTTGATTTTTTTTTTTTAAATTATTATTATTTTGTTTTTATTTTTACATTGCTCAACTTATTCTCTTTTATGCTTACTATGTAATGTACATGGAAATCACTTGCTATAGGATCATACTTAGCAGCTGGTTAAACTCTATGTTTTTTTTCAAGGTCTTCTGCAAAACTTCAAAGTTCCAATAGTCTTAAAGCAAAAATAACGCTCAAGTATCAAAGGGAGAAATGGTCGGTGTGCTTGATAAATGTTGGTGCTGTTTTGAGTGCTTCCATGTTGTCCCAAACACAGCTCACTTCTTTAGAATGTGTGCTCGTATTTATATTACCTTTCCCTATGATTCTTTATAAAGGATTTTTGTCTGTTTAAGAAAAAAAACTATTGGTTGAGAAGTTTAAAGTCAGGTATCAAATGTGCTTGACAGGCAAATGTATCTTGATTTTGCTATTTTTAAAAGTTCATTTATGAACTGCCTTTAATCTACTGAAGGAAATGAAGATGTTTATATTATGTCATTGGGTTCTCATTAGCTGCTTGCTTGTTTTTTAATAGGATCGTGATTTCATTTGGCAATTGAAAGCCTTGTCTTACCACCCCTTTACCTCTGTCTCTGTTTGCAAAGCCCAGCAGGGTCTTTGTTCCCAAAATGTTCTATTTAAAAGCAAAACAAGAAACCCCCAGACAAAATAATTTGAGCAGTGCCCCTTCACTAGGTAGGCAGGAAAGGCTCACTACTGTGAGAATAATGTTCCTAGGCCCCAGGGAGTCCCTGGTTTGCTCAGCTTTGCCCTCAGCACTGCTAGAGCAGTCAGGTTAAAACCAGCTCTGGCCTAAGGGTAGGGTTGTGACTGGGTCACAGCTCTACCAAGGTGGCTTCAGAACACAGTGCAAGAATATTTGGATGAAAATGAAGTAAAATCCCTTGATTTAGGGGTCATAAAAGACTTATTATTACTATAATTATTAATACTATTGTTATTTGTTTGTAAGTGGAAAGTTAATGTGGACCTCCCATGAATTTAGGAGTTATTCCTCCACTGACATTTATAGAAATAAGATGAGCTTTTAGTTTACTTTTAGAGAGCTTATGAAACATAATAGTTAAGCTAAGAACTTACTTTCACACCTTATATGCCAGTGAAGTCCTTTACTGTTTCCCGTTTTCTAATGGCCTGTACTGACAGCAAATGGTGTATGAGCTTATGCTTTTGATTTACTTCATTCTGTGTGATTGTATTGGTAATAACTCTAGCACTCTAGAATTCCTGTGTAATCCGTGGTGGGGAAAAGTCCCTTTTGATGTCTCAGAATTACGATAATGATAAAATGCTTCACTAAAAAACCTATCCAAACCAAAGTCCTACTGCATTAGTAGATCTGCATTTATAAGGTAATCTTAAATGGCGTAGGAATTCTGAGAAACTACTTGTTAAATATCCACATGCTATTGAACGTAATCTATACTTCCTGACCCAGATTAAAACTATCTTTGTGATTTTTGACTAGTTGTTTGAGAGCTACAAAACTAACTGCTTCACATTTTTGGTTCTAGATGACGGTACTGTTATTTCTCCCACAATGTGCAGAAATCACACTCCCTCCTTTTAAATGTTATCATGTAATTTAATCTCCCTTTAGTAGCAGCAAACATTCTCATTATCTTGAAAAATGGGGGATCTGACTCTTACATTGAATTCTCTTGGTTGCCAGAGCCAAATGTCTGTCATAGTAGAACTCCTGGCCAAAGACCTGCTTGCTTGCATCTTTTTTTAAATTATTATTTAGGAATGATGTAAGATGCAGAGGTTAAACTGTGCCTTCCGCAAGAGTTTATGGACCTCAACATCCATTTAAGCTTAAGTTTCCTTCCACATTTATGAAAAGTTCCAAATGGAAGCTCTGCTCCACCAGAAGCTACCTAGAGTAAATCCCCTTGTTTGAGGCTTCTTTTCCAGCCTTTCCCCATCAGTGGGTACATAAGACTTTCTTGGTTGCTCCCCAGTTCTCTGTTTTTTCTTCTGTCATATAGTTCCTTTCATAAAAATAGTGGATTTTGTCTCCTAAATGTTGAAATCTTTCAGTGTTTTCTATGTGGGAGGATGTTTTCAGATGCTGACCTGTGAAACCAGGAGGAACTCTTTGTGAACACTATCATCACTGGTTCATATACAGTGTTTGGCATTACTCTTAGAAAAAAATGCAGTGTTTATGCTTTCCACTACTTGTGCTTTCCTGCCCCTCATTTGATATGCTGGTAGACAGCAATTCAATGCCATCTTTCGCTAAGGTATGTTAGTGAGGACAAGCAAAGTTTGTGTCTCTCTTTGTAAGTTTCATATTTTACTTCTTTCTTGCTCCTTAGTGAATATAGCTGCAGCAAGGCACAAAGCAGGAAAGTGTACAGTGGCTCGTCCTTCTTTCTAGGGTCAGGAATCAAGCAGCTGGTGGACTTGTGCAGAGAAGGGCAAGGAATTGCAAAATGATTTGATGAATTTTGAATGGCTGATATCCTCCGTTCAGAGCCAAATCAGATTTGTGGTGTGACATTTTTTCATCCTTTCTTCTTCCTGCCAAGGTTAATTGGCCTGTGCATGAGCCTCTCCAGAAATTCCAGGAATCAGGATAGGACTCATGTTATGTGGTATGGCAATGATCCCCGACCATGGGGGTGGATGTAGTTAGCCTTTCCGGCTGAATATCACATCCTATTTTCACAGTACCTATTTTTTTCCCCTAGTCAGCCTGAATCAGTTTTTTCCTTTTTCCAGCATAATTAGGAGCACATCTTATCTTATGATGGTGAACACTGTTCTCATTGTTGAGATTCAGGGAGATACTAGATTGGATGCTACTGAGAACAAATCTGCAAGGGTGACTCAGGGTTGTAAAAACTTTCTTCCCCATTGATTTAATGCCTTAAGATGCCTTCAGGCATCTAGATGACTTGTATTACCATATAGTTGCTTCCCATTGCGACACAGCCATTGAGTCCAGCTTGCAAACTATGCCCACCTTCTGAGCATATCTAAGTTACTGTAAGTCAAACATAGATGAATTATAATGGAGTTACATGATATCATGGTGTATCATGGAGTACTGTGTTGATACTGTACCTTTTAGACAATAGTCTGTGTGATTCTCCTGTTCACATAACACTGCTTGACAATCTTTTCCTCCTGCTTTGCTGAAGGGGAGGGGGTGTCCAGGTGGGCTTATTCCAACAGTTGAGGAGATGGGAGAAACACAAGAGTAGAGAGGGGCATGGATCAGTGGTGAAATGTTAATGGGTTATGGGTTTAGAGGTAGCAAACTTCTCCCAAGTTGTAAAAGTAATACCGTACACTTTTAGTCAGAAAACTGAGATGCCTGCCACAGAATTGACAAAAAAGGGCTGAGGGAGAAGAGGGCACAAAACGTGGCTATAAGTGGAGAATCTCATTCTTCTGTTCTCACAATGTTTGCATTTTTTTTCCCACCTCATAGCCACTTTATTTTTTTTCCACCTTCCTTTTATTACTTCAATATTTTTCCTTCCTAAGATATCACTTTGAATCTAAATTGAGTTACCCATTATTTTCATTGTGAAGCATCTTCAATCACGCTTCCCTGTAGTGAAGAATAGGAGAAACAAATGCAAATAAGTCTTTGTCTAAATCCGGACTTGATTCAGCATACCTGCTGCTTTACCAGCAAATACATTATTTATAGTTTACATGATACTTACTTGAAAGCAATATATGTAATACATGTCATTCTACCAGAGCTCTGAAAATATGTCCTTTTATTATTCTTAGTTCAGATTGTAATGTGGAACTATTTCCTAAGTTGTGTGCCTAAGCAGTGAGCTCTTTGTTACATTCAATTAGACTTTCTCCCTTGATAGAGTGTGAGGCTTTAAAGTGTTGTTATGCTTGGCCATAGGCAAACATAATCCAGTCAGCTGCAACTCTTAACATAGCTTTCTGTGATCTGAAGGTATTGAGCCACTGATGTGTATTTTCATTCAGCAAGTCCAGTATCCAGTGCAAGCAGCTGTAGCCAAGTCACTTGTCTAGTGTAATGTGTGATATGTCAATGCATTTCAAAATTACTGCTTGTGTACAAGCTAGTGTGCAGTAATGCTTTCATCCACAAAGAAGTATATAGCTCCTCTCCTGGTAATGAACATGCATTTAAGAAATCCTTGAGAAATACAGCTTTAGGTTATGTGCTGAACACACTGATTCAGATGAAATAAAATGCTTTCAAATATCATTGATTGCTTTTCTCCCAGTGTGTTCCTGTTCCATAAAGAAGGAAAAAAAATATTTGCTTTGGTAATTTTACTTTAGTATGTATGGTGAATGTGTCTTAGTTGTAATCTAAATTTTGCTGGCTTTCCTGGGAGCTTATGCAGCAATCAGAATGGTTCCAGTAGGTCATGCTACAGAAAACTGTAGCATCAAAATGATTCTTCAGCCTTATCAGACATGTAAATGATGCTTTAAAAATTAATAATCTCCCATCTGTGTACATTTCTTTATATTTTATTGTGTGTTTTAACTTAATAGGGCCCCAAATGTTTTCCTGTAGTCTTATTATCATCTTTTTGATAAAATGTTGCTTATCAGTGACATTAAGCAATCAGCTTCTTAGATAATTCACCTGAAGGAGTGAGTTAAAAAGAAATACTTTCCTGTGTTGTGACATGCCACGTACTCTATGCAGTAGATGGTGGATGGCTGAGCTGCAGTCTCCACAGCCACCTGGCAAATATATCCCTGAGAAAATTTTCCAAAGACTTTCGTAAGTGATACTGGCGTGGTTAACCAAGCAGGCACCTAGGAAAAAAGTAGGACAGAAATTGTATGATAAAATTATATCTGTTCCACTTTAGACCCTTTACAAACCTGCTACTTCTTTCAATAAACTTATTTCAGAATTTCTGACTCTTAGAGAAAATATAACTCCCAGTGTGAAGAGAAGGAAAACGCAGATGGGCTCAGAGAACAGCATTTTATCCTGGGTTTCTCTTTTCATTCCATTTCCCAGGCAGTGGTCCAGAGTGAATTTTTCATGAGGGCAGGTTTCCCCCCAAAGTGTTTGGCCACCTCACAGTTTTCATTAACATCAGACTGAATATTTAGGTGTCTAAATAAAGAGTTAGCTGCTTAATTTCCAGTGCATGTTTTCAAACACTTTGGCCAGCGTTTGTAAAGTCAGCCTTTGTTTTGCTGCCTAACTGCACTCTTCAAGCCTTATAAATCCACTTTGCGGTTGGAAATGGTATCTTAGTCTTGGCAAGGCAGCACATTCTCCTGACCCATCTCAATGTGCAGTAGACTTCTGCAGCTGTTTATGCTGACTGGAGAGCCCTGCTTATCCTCCTGATGCTTCAGACAGCTGTTGTGGAGAGAGGCCAAGTCCTGCCTCTAGAAGGAGTTCCTTTTTATCTTGCAGGTCTGTTTGTATGCCTGTGGCATAAAAGAGCCATGAATGAGAGAGAGGAACCCTCTGAGGAACAGCTCAGTGGAAGGTGCTGTAGAGAGGTGATGGCATTCTTCAGTGCTGCAACATGCATTGGAGGCATGATGAATAAAAGAAGATACAGGTCATGCCTTTTTGTTCACCACACTACAATGGCTCTTTGCTGCAGAAGAACTCCCAACCAAGTAGGGTCAACAGCTCCCTGAGGTTTCCAAAGGCTTTCCCCAGGTATTATGAATGCAGAGTGCAAGGTTCCTGGAGATCAAGCAAGGTCATTGTCCACTTCTAGTTCAAAGCAACCAAGTTTGTTTACAAGAAGTAAGGCCCTATATCAAAGCTAAAGTTTTTCAAAGGTACACTTAGAAGTAGCAAAAAAAAAAAAAAAAAAAAAACAAACAAAAAAAAAAACACCAACAAAAAACAACATGAAAAGTGCTTTTGTAGTTAGGGAGAGTCTGAATTCTTCTTTGATTTTACTTCTTTCTTCTAATCACATTCAAAGGAGATTTTCCACTTCTGTGGCAATAGACTTGTTCACACCCTGTATACTATGCTCCAGATGCCCAACTGTGGCCACTTGCTCCTTCTTAAGGAAAGTGACTCTGCAATGGCTAACTCTTCCTCCAGAGCTGATGATGATGTGTCAGACTTGGACTGACAAGTGCTTGATTTCAGGCAAACTCCTTTTGATTCAAAAAAGGGTGAGGCAGAGAATGTTGAATCAGTACCTGTGGAAAACTCATCATCAGGTTGTTCCTGTTTTCTCCTGCTAGCTCTCAGAACAAGCCGAATGCTGAATGCTACATAACATGTATAGTTAACAACCCTTACCTGGGAAAGAAGTCTAAAAAAATTGTAGGTACAGCCTCCTTTTAGGAAAATATGCAGAACATGGCAACAGACAAACACGTATTTAAATTTTCTGGATAGCTGTTTCTGAATTGGATTCTTGGTAAACTTCTTGTATAAATGGAACCAGTTATGCCTCAGTTTTCCATTTATGTACTTAAGGATGACAGTATCTTAAAACACTGGGCATAATACATATTATTTAGTGTCTAGCTAAACTTTCAGTTTGTGGTAGTTCTTAACTTTGATTTAAGCAAGAATTTAAGGGCTACCAAACCATTATTGAGAGCTGCAGTTGTAGAGTGAGGCACTTAAGTTGTATTCTGATGTATTTTGCATTGATTTGTCCCTCAACTGAATTCTAGTAAATTTTATATTGCCGTAAAAAAAAGGGAAACAGTGGGAGATATTAATAAATGCTCTGAAATATAACTGTAATATGCATGTCAGAAGTGTGCAAACTGATCAAGCAGATGTTAATTTATGTATCGCTGGCTTTTTGTTTGTGGATTTAGATACCTACACACTCGGGAAGAAGAATTTGCATGTTTAGTGTTGCTGAAAATATGCCCCTTGGAATTCCACAAAGAAGCTTACAAGCTTTTATGCTAACTTTTTTATTCAGGACAGTACAGGATGGTTTATTTTACTCTGTCAGCTAAAACATACTTTTCTGTATTCCTTTACGTATATGAAATGTTGCACTCCATTATTTGAGTGTATATAATTTAAGCAAAGCACTTTTTATATAAGACCTGTTCATGTATTAATTTTTATGAAGCCAAATTTTAGTAAAATGCCAAAGCTAGCAGAAAAGTTACTAAGGCTGACAGCAACATAATTTTAGCCTTGAACCCATTTCTAACTAAAAATGTTTATGAAACTCAGCAATGAAAGTAAAATGATGTGGGCCTTACTACAGAATAATGTTGTAATTCTTCCTAAAAAACAAACAAACAAACAAACAAAAAAACACACAGTAAGCCTGTTAAAACATTCTACCTTGTTTCTATAAAACATCTGTTCATAAATCACTGTTATCAGGAGAATTTTTTGTCAGCTTATGATTTTTCTGAATTGGCTTTAATTTTTCCATGGGAAAAAACATTGACCTGATAGTCTTGTCATGTAGTGCTGTTCTCCTGCAAGTTTTTATTGTATTTTTTAAATGATAAAATGTTAAATGTTGAGATAAATTGTTACAGTCTCATTTGTAATCTTCATACTTGAGCCATGTTTTTCTCTTGCTTTGTTCTTCACTCTTCCAAGACCCACAAGACCCATATAATACAATGCTTTGCTTTCTTTCAGACTTGCTGAAGATTCACAGTCTTTTCACTGCTTCACTTATCTCCTTCCTCAATAGTGCCTGGCATCACTTGCTCTACTAAAACATAGCTATGATTTGATTTGTATTTGCAAACCTAACTATAAGCTTTTTGTCTTGTGGACAGGTTATTAAATTTTTAAGGTGAACTCTCTGAACATAAAACAGTTATTCAAAAACTTTTGCATTTGAAAGCCCTTGTTTAAATAATGGTTTATGTCTAGCACAATTTATTTGAATGTGGCTATGTAAGGCAGAGTGTGAATGGTAGAGGAATTCTTTAGGAAATATTTGTATGAGCAAAAGGCTAAATGCAAACTCATGGTTAGTCTCTGATCGTACTGCTATGTATTTATTCATTAAATTAATAATTGGATGATTGTGGCTGATGAAGCTAATTGCACCTTACTTGTGTCTATTTGTAGTCTATTTTAAAGTACCAGTTCTTTCTTCTAGATAAACATCTGCTAATAACTCCAGAGTTGCTCAGACTGCAGTCCTTCAAGGAGAGAACCAGTCTGCCAACTTTAACTGTACAGACTCTAGAGAAACAACAAGTAATTTTTAAAGAAGCGAACATTACTTCATTACTAGTGCATTTGCTCTCAGTTTATGTTAATTGTTTTGTTTTAGAGAAAGCAGCAGACATTGTTTTTTCTTCTTTGGGCCTCCTTAAGTCACTGAGATCTTAATTTGCAGGAGTTCCACAGAGCAATGTGGATGATTAAAATAAGTAATAAGCATTTTATTGTGTACTGAGTGTAAATTTTATTTTCAGTTGTTTAAAAAGGTGCTATATTGGGAGGAATGCTATAAGAGGCTGGTTTTTGTTTGTTTGTTTGGTAGTGTTTTTGACAGCATTTTCTTACAGAAAACATCAGGCCTTGCCTACCATTGTTTGATGATGCTTCTGTTGTTGATCACTCTCCCAAATTTAAGGTTTAGAAGATTTACTGGAACAGTGCTTTTCATTTTGCCATAGCTAGAAAGAGGAAATCCATCTGTAACATGCTTAATTACACATTAGTTTCCCTTGAGTTGCTGAATGTTTGATGACATTTTCTGAGGATTACATTACAATGTATATATCACATGATCAGGAGAGAAAGGGGAGGAGTGCATTCTTAGGAAGAGTGTAATACACTCTTCTGCACAGTGCTGCACCGAAAGAAGTTTTGTGGAATTAGAAGAGCTAAGCAACTTGTTTTGGCGAACCTGTAACATTGCTCCAGGGATGATGATGTTTTGCATGAACTTTTCCTGGGACAGATACCCAAGTTAAAAAATATTCCTCAAAGTCTCTGCAGCTTTGATTTATGTGTGCTTCAAATTCTAAGAGCCAGCAACAGGTCATAAAAAGGTATCCTACTGTCCATCCACTCATGCAGCTGAAGATGCTGCTGCTTTCATTACTTTCTGCATAACCAGAGAGGTGACAGAACTATTCCTTTCCTTTGGGTGCTCCCATATCCACCCTAGGTAAAACCAGCCCAAATGGTGGTTTGAATGATAAAATGATACGAATAGTTACTTTAGTGCTTTAGACAGTGGAAAATAATTGAAAGTGATGATGTCTTAAGGGTAGAGCTTGATTTTGAGAGAATGTTAGCATCCCTAGTGTGATTGAATCCTTGTGATGGATAATACTTCTGCTAACAGTGGGGTAGTGAAAGTCTTCAGAGGTCTTTAGACAAAGGAAAGGAAAATCTGTGTTCAAGAGGAGAAGCAGGGACGCATACCAAATAAGGCTGTTCACACTGATATGTTCCGTACCTCTGGAAAAACCCAAGGCACAGAAATGGATGAAATTCCTCTCAAGCAGTATATAAATTTACAAGCCAGTTACCAGCACATACTTCCCTCTTTCCTGAACCTTCATGAAAAGAGGAAACACAGGCTGTGAAAGTTAACAAGAACCATTTGAAGGCCTCTTTCTTCCAAAGCAGAAGGGAAGAAAGAACACTTTGGTCTTTTCACATTGATTACCTTCATGTTTCACATACAGGAAAGAGTACATTCCACCACATCTGCTTCAGTCTTGGTTGAGAAATAGACTTCAATTTTCCATTCCTGGAAATGTATTTTCTCTTTAGTTTACAGAATTTAGCTTCTTGCCACAGCCTAAGAATCCAACCCAGCTCTGTTCATGTAAATATTATGCACGAGGCACCAACATACTGGTGCCGCAGTTGTCCAATAACACCTCTATAGAGCCACAGACGTGTACACTGTAGTGTTTCAGATAAAATGCTAAAGGAATTCTCAATTCAAGTCTATTTAACTTCTTTGTTCCACACGTCTTTAACAGGAAAATCCTTGCTATCTTGTTAAAAGTTATAACTTCTCTGTTTCTTTTATTCCCTTTTTATTCCCTTTTCACAGTCTCAAGTTTATTTTTTCATTTAATGCTTTCTTTTGAAAACTAAACCTTAATTTCTTCCCCTCCCCCCCCCCCCCCCCCCCCCTTGTCATTTGTTTTGATATTCATAGCCAGTATTTTCTTTTGTCCTTCTCTTGTTCATGCACTGACCGTTATTCTTTCCTAAAAGCAGATTATTCTCAATGTTTGACTTGTTTGCTTAGGTGTTTATTCAGTGAATATAAAGCTATTAGAAAATTCAAATATGGAAACACTTCCTCTCAGTTTGAGCACTTATATATTACCTGAGAAGGTTTTTTTAGTAGTAGACCTTTGAGAGTTGGAAAAAAAAGTCCAATAAAACAGATCAAAGAACCAACGTTTATGAGAACTATATATTGAAAGAGATTTTTGAAATCTATTGTTTAAATTACTTTTCCTTTTGGGACAACTGCAAAAGTACTTAATAAGCTGGTTTAGAACAAGAGCTGGAAGGAAGTAAAAGAATTCTAAGTATTTTCTTACTTTCCACTTGTTATGAAGAGCAGTTCATTGCTCTGCCAAGTCTGCTTTCAGTTTGGTTGTTTGGTCCAAATAGAAGCCCAAGAAGTCTTCTATCCAAAGAAAAATTATTTGCATCCTTCATGTTTATGTATACGATTGTTCTGTATGTCCTAGCTTTTGTATTACTGCAGCCTTGAGCTTGACATAGGGACATTCACTTAAAGATATACCATTATTTTTTAGGTCTCTAAATAGAGATGTCGAGGAGAAAAAAAAACAGGAACACACTGGATTAGCAGTCTGCTATGGTTTGGAGAGTAAAGAACAGGATCACAGAATTATCAAGGTTGGAAAAAACCTAAAAAATCATCCAGTCCAACCATCACCAATACTTCCTAGCTAAATCATATCCCTTGGAATAGATCCAAAAGATGAACAACAGAGAAAGAACAGGCAGAACTTCCTGATTAAAACAGGTTATAAGACGTGCCAGAGTAGAGAATCTACTAATGCTACTAAGGTGGCTTTTCACTCACTACTCATTTAAGGCTTTGGCTTTATTCTCATAGTTTAGACAGATGTTGAATAGCCTCCCCGCAGAGCATAAATGTAACCTTGCCCTGATGGGAAGACTACTGTCCCACACCACTGGTGGGACCAAGTGAGGTAAGCCAGATCATCACAACAGGACCAGGCTCATTTTTGTACAGGCACAAGCCAAACCTAACTACAGAGACGTTGTCTGGCACTTCTGAAAGTTAGCATGTCTTTTTTAGAAGTGCCCAAATATTACTTAAAGGATACAGTCTGAACAATCCATGCCTTATGTTCTGTGTTTTTTTTCCAAAAAGGTTTTATTGAGGCCAAATAGTCTAGTCACATCTTCCTGTCTGACAGAAAAGCTATCCCCCTGCACTACAGGCAGACAATTTTGAGCCTCTTTCTGCAGAGTTTGTTTAGTTCTACTAGGTTATTCAACAAGAACTGACAGAACTAAGTCTGATTCCCGTAAAAAGGTTTTAAAAATAGATGTCTGAATTCCTTTGAACATCTTAACATTTGGGTGTACAGGATTTAGGTTTTGACATTCATTCTGCTCATTCCAGTGAGTCTGACCTTCCTTGTATGGGAAATGCAAGCTCTTTGCAGATTTACATGTGATCAGATAGAAATGATATTAAATAGTTTAATAGTTTAAGTATCAAGATCTCCACATTTTATTATATCAGTAATTAGGTAAAAAATGTGAGCAACCAGTTGTGGAAATTCATGCACAATGAGCCAGGGTTGTTTGTTTGTGTGTGGTTTTGGTGTATTTTCTGTTTATTTACTTGCTTATTTGTTTTAATGTTTGTGTGCTTGCAAGAGGAAGACATTCTCTCACTTTGTCTTGCTGGGCTATTTTTGCTTAGTATCTTTTTCTTTTTTTCTGAGAGATGCTCTCTACTCCTGTGACACTCTTAAGACCTCCTCTGTCATTAGTTTGTATTCAGCTTTCTTGAGCATGAATGGCCAGATTTGTGTTCTCTCCTGAAGCATGTCGGCACTAACACTTTCTTCTCTCTGCTGGATACACCACTCCTGATAAGTGCTTAGATTATATTTGCCTTTGACACCTGTAGATTATATTGGCAGGTGACAGCCAATGCGGTATCAACAAATATTGTCAACAAGATATTTTAGCCCCATAAAATTTCCTGGTTGATAAGTAACTTTATTTTCTGGTACTTTCAGAAATAGTATTTTTTGCTATTGGACTTCCATGCTCAGGCATCTCAGAGTAACCCATCAAACTCTATTATATTCTGTATGGCACTTCTGCTTGTTGATCTTATTTCCAAGCTTTGTGTCATAACCTGGTTTTGATAAGATACCTCTGGTTGAAATCATTGATGAAGTTACCAAATGAAATGGTTTTCTGAACAAATATTTGTAGAAGCCTAGTAATAGTAATTTCAACACATTGCATGCTTTTTCTTTTTAAAACTCTATAGTCAATCAAGTAAAATTCTTTATACTTCAGGTCTCCCCTTTTATTTCTAGGCTCAATAAGAATTAGTCACGCTATCATATGCTTTATTGAAGGCCAAATAAACAATTTAAAAAATTAAGTAAAATAAAAAGTTTTTTATTTTATTTTATTTTATTTTATTTTATTTTATTTTATTTTATTTTATTTTATTTTATTTTATTTTATTTTATTTTAGTGTGTGTGTAGTTGGGGGTCATGCAGTTACAAGTTTATTCCTCTGTATTTTTACTTCCGTCTCTTTAATACATTTTTTTTCCTTTTTTTCCCCCTCTGATTAATTGTCCTAGAGCCATGCATTTTGCTTAGATCAGATTTAGTAGGCTCTCTTTATCCAAATTACATTTTTTCTTTTCATAGGTATTATGTTTGCCATTTTTGATCAGATGGCACCATCCTCAGTATTGGAGAGCTATGAAAATATTTTCTTTACCACTTCTTGTTTCTTGTGCCAGGGTTTCCAGAGCTCTGGGATATGAATTATCTAGTCCTAAAATGAGTTTATTAAATTCTGTTGAATTTTGTGGTTATACTGGTTGTGTTTATTTTCATGTCCATTAGCAGTAATGACAGTAACTAATCTCAAAGTGTAAAATATAGTTTTCACTTTATAAGTTCCTAAATTAAAAACACCTATTTGGTAATTCACATTCTCCAGAAATCTTGGAAATTGCCTGGTAAACATTCCTTAAAATTGCCTGTAGAACTCACTGGCCAGTTGCTATTACCCAAGAAGCCATAAAACGCAGAAGCCAATTGACAATAAATGTACCATACGTTTCCCAGAAATTTAAAATTGTGGGATGAAGAGTCATTTGGCAGGAGAGTGGACATTTTGATTTAAGTTTTGGCTTCTGTTCAGACTGTTGGCTTTTGACATTTCTTTAGTACATCAGAATGAAAATAGACACCTTGAAATCTTGTGTGTGGAGTTTTTATGTGTCTCTGTTCCAGTTCATTGGAAATGTTGCTGTCCTTGCCATTTCCTTTTGTCCTAAAACTCAGGTCTTTGTGCTCCTGTGTTTTGCTGTTATCTTCTTTATAGTCTTTCCAGACTCTTGCAGTCTTCCAGTCATTGCCTGACTTCTTTTGCAGCTTTCTCATCTTTCCATTAGGAACTGTGAATTCCTGCAATTTTCTTTTGATGACTTGATGATTTGGAGTCCTTACTGCAGAAATTCAGTTGCTTAGTAGCGCTTCCTATTACATAACAGGATTGTGAATAGCAGAAAATGTGCTATTAGTGTACCAGCTGTCAGGGTATAGATGTGTAGGCTTAGAATGTTCCACAATTATGTATAGAGAATACCCTGTTTTCCCTTTTGGTGTGAAAGGAGGAAATAGAGAATTATACCTGCCATTCAGGAGGTCCCTTCCAGTGCTGTGTTCCCATGAAAAGCCATGGTCAACCATTGCCTTGGCCAGAAAAGTCCTCTCTGGGGTTACTCGAGTTACTGGCACCATTGATTGGAGCCCTTTCTGTTTTGAAGCGTTGGGAACTAGTTTATGGCTGGCTGTCTTTCTGGGTGGACAAGATCTGATTTAACACATACTTTTCATTGCAAGACCACCCAACTGTGGTGCTCTGAGGGAGGGAACTGTGGTGCTTGACCATGTTTTTATGTGTTGTATTGATATGTATTGGCTGTGAGAGTATCTGGTTACGCATTTGAGCACTCCCTGGTTGTTCTTTAATTGCTTCTGTTTTGCTCATGGCTGCTTAAAGTGTGATCTTGACTGCTATGCAGAACTCTTATTACTTAAGCTGTTGGGAACCTGTGCTCAGCATTAAATGCACAGCTGGTACAGCTGTGGCTACCTCACTCTGCCACTGTGGAAGCTGCTAGTCTCGCCAAGGAGCAAGCTTGCCAGAGCACTGACCTGTAAAGTGAGTCGCTTTAATATAAGGGCTGAGGAAAGCACTCCAGCACATGGCTGCTCCAGTATAGCTTGTGATGGTGTGAATGCAGTGCAGAAACCCTCTAATTCCCTCCTGTGCTGTGGGAGCTCTGTTTCTAATAAGGTTTGGTGAAAAGGTTTAGCAAGTGTGGAATGGAGTTACAAGGGTCTAAATTGACTGCCATGGGGTCTTTTAGATTAGCAACTGTTTCCTGGTCATCCAAACAAACCAAGCAGGCATTGGTTGAGACAGCTCTTGTCCCTGATATGGAAAAAACTTACTGCCAAGAGCCAAATTGTTACCTCCTGTAGTTGTGCGGCTTGTTGTCTGACCTAGTATTGCTGCAGCAAACCAGGAAGAAAGCACTGGAACAGGGGCAGAACTCTGTTGGAACCTCTTATGCAGTCTAATGAAAGTCTAAAGTGGTTAATTAAGTATTCACTATACATCTGCTTCACATATATTTACACTATATGTAGCGTACTCTATGTATGCCAAATCATGAGTGTTGTTCAGTAAGAAAGCATGGGAAAAACATATAATGAAGAAAATTGCCTCAAGACAAGCCACTCTGGGGCAGGGTGTTTGCAGTGCAACTCTCAACCTGCAAGAAACCTGGCCTGACTACTTGTCCAGTCAGGCACGTGGGTTTTGTCCTCAGGACAAAAGCTCAGGACTTACCAAAACCACAGCAAAACAAAAACAAAATCAGGCTGTGTTTTCTCTCTTCTAGCAGGCAAGGCAGCTTGCTGGAAACTGTCTGAAGAAACTAGGCTGATAGGCAAAACCAGTTCAGGATATGAGGATGTGCTGCTTTTGCTTTCTTGGTGTGTGTGTTTATGAAATGATGTGACAATGTGGCATTTATTCTTACAATGACAAAGTGACAAGCTTTGCCTGTGTCTTCTTGTTGCTATGCTTGGTGAGCAAACCCTATGTAGGAGCGTTCCTCCTAATTTTCTGAGTTGATAATGCCCTTTTTTTTTTTGGAGCTGGATAGGAAAAGCGGTCCAAACTCTGTGATCCCCAAGCCTGTTGTGCATTGCCAGCATTGGTTTACAATAGGCAAATAAAGTGAGACCTGGTCTGGTATTTATCTGAAGTGCAGTTTCTCAGATCTTATTCCTGAGTTTTTGAGTTTCTTTTTGTGGGATGTGTTAACTTAATGCCTACAGCAATCTCAAGAACCCTCTGATTTCCCTTTAAATGTGTGTTGTTACCCAGGTGATACGCATCTGTGAGACTATTCTGCTCTACTGGAGAGTGTATCTCTCTGATTAGTCTTGGATGTAGATGTCTTTCTGTTCTTGCACTTTTTCTTGGGAAAGCCTATTGATTGTAGTTACAGTGTTCAATTTTGCAAACACAAAGCATAAAATATTTATTTATTTATTTTTAAATTAAGTAAAAATCAGCATGGCTTGTAACATGGACTTTTTTGTAGCTACTGAATGGCTTATTTATTATGTATTATGTAAATATATTTTTTTAAAATGAAGTTTTAATTAAAAACTATCTAATAAAGTCCTACAGAAAGCTCTAAATGATATATTAAAAATGCTAGTGCCTGACCTGTATGCCTCAGTGCCTTCCCTGACTTTGTTTTGAGGGATTTTCTTAGTAAAAAATTGCTTCGTTCATAGAGCAAGTGAGAATCCCTGCAAGGGCAGGAATATCTTGAATATGGGGAATCATGAAATATGCAACATGCCTCATTTTTCTGCTGAACAGGCAATTTAACTTCCTAGGGCTGGCTATATACTTCTTGAAATATTCTGCAGGGTATTTACAACCTGCTATAGAGGGACAAAAGTTCTCTTTGAATCAGTTGAATCAGTCTCCCTTTTAATTTTTTTATAATATTTTGAAAGACATAACTATTTCATACAGTTGGTAATAAATGCATGAGTAATTCTTCCTGTAATTTGGCAGAAATTATTTTCGGAGTAAACTTTCCAAACTGTAGGGGGCTTTCTTAGAAATTATGTGGGGCAGAACCTAATGCTGAAGGGTAAAAAAAAAAATGTACTAAGTCTGGCTCTGGTTATTTTCCCTAAACAACTGTGAATAGAGGAGAATTTGCAGGAGGAGGGGTCTTTTAAATTTTCATTCTCTATGCAATCATTTATTTTTATTCAGTCTTATTTCTCTTTATTCTTGTTTTTCTGAAAACAAACAGCAACAAAAAACCTCCCTACCTGCCTTTACATATGTAGCCATTTATCCCAGTGAACGTCTGCATTTGTTTCTGCATTGTCTGACAAGGTTCAGTAGTTTGCATCGTGGGCCTTGGTCTTTATCTGGAGGAACTTGGGGAGTCCCTGCCATGCCTGTTCAGCCTCTGTGCCCAGGTGCCATATGTATAAGGTACTGGTAGAGAAGATATAATTTGAATATAAGTCCCTAGAAAACCACTTAGAAATACTGTTGAATGTGAGGCCATTGCTGGTAGTTTGAAGAGAATGGATCAAGTTGTGTTCCTCAGGAATTTTCATTTAAAATATTACTACAACCTGTACTGTAATAATTCAAACATACAGTCCAACAAAGGGCAGATAGAGTCCTTTGAGTAGGAAGAGATCCTCAAAGGTTATCTTGTCTAACTCTCCTGCAATAAGCAGGGTCATCTACAGTTAGATCAGGTTGCTCAGAGCCCAGCCAGCCTGGCCTTGAATGTGTCCAGGAATGGGGCATCCACCACATGTCTGAGCAACCTGTTCCAGTGGTTCACTACAACTATCATAAAAAACTTCTTCCTTATATCCAATCTAAATCTCCCTCTTTTAGTTTGAAACCATTTCCCCTTGTCACAGAAGACCCTGCTAAAAGCCTATTGCCTTCTTATAGTCCTCCTTTAATATGCTGAAAGGCCACTATCAGGTCTCCCTGGAGTCTTCTCCAAGCTGAACAGCTCCAGCCTGTCCTCATCATGGATGAGGCATTTCATCTCTTATGAAATCTTCATCTCTTTCTGTGGCCTTCCTCTGGGTGTTCCGCAACAGGTGCATATCTCTTCTGTTCTGAGGACTCCACATCTGGAGTTCTCCAGGTGAGGTCTCACCAGCATGGAGTAAAGGGGCAGGATCACCTCCCTCACCTTGCTGGCCATACTTCTTTGAATGCAGCCCAGGATATGATTGGCTTTCTGTGCTGCGAGGACACATTGTTGGCTAATGTTCAGCTTAAAGATCTGCTCTATTCGTTCTCCGAAGTAATAGACACACAAATAGGTTTTGGCTCTTAGAATCAGGAATTCTTTGGGTTTCTTCATATAAAGAAACTAAATTGCTGTTTTTCATATTTTAGTGAAGAACAACAATTTTATGTGAAGCAGAAAATTTGGGTAGGATGTATACAAAGATAAACATCATTTGGAGATTTCAGAACACAATGTCTAATTCTATTTTGATGCATCCCATGCAACTTCACAAATTCTCTCATTGCATTGGAGTAACTCCTAGTGGCAGAAATCACCTAGGTAGAGAACATGCATTTAGTCTCTTCAATGCCTTCTTGAGTAGCCAGATGCCTGTAGCATGTCCTGTTGAAAATTCCTTTAATGGCTGAAAAAAATTATTGCTGCATGTGGTGTCTGTAATAGCAATTTCTTAAAGTCTGTGTTCTTTTTCTTTCTCCATCTTTTAGTAGCTCAGGGCAGCTTTGGAACACCTGTGATTGGTGCCAACTTGCAGAGCACAGCTGTAGCAAACTGTGCAGATACTCGCAGTGTGTTTACAGGTGGTGCTGATAAGGCTGATTGCATGCAATTCTCCTTAGAATCCAGCATAATGGTTGCGTCATACAGTTTGCTGAGGTGAAGCAGAGGTTGAAAGGATATAGCAGATTTTTTTCTTTTCCTGCTCCAGTTTTAATTTGTTAGCACACCTGCAAGTCTGGCATTTGTTTTGTTGTTTGCTTCTCCTCTTTTCAATATATATAAATGGCTCACTGGAGGCAAGTCTGCCTCCAGTTTTATTTCCAGTTAACTTCACTTTGTGCTGCTGCTTTTCCTCCACCCAGACTCACCACGCTATCCTTTTTCTTCTCTCTTTAAGTAGTTTGCAAGAGGGAATTGGTGAATGCTGGTCTTGGAAATCTCTATAGAAAATAAGAATTTAACACATCAGTCATTTATAAATTCTTTCCAATGTCCAAATGTAAGGGTAGATGTCAGCGCTGGTAAGAGGAACATAGTTTATCATTCCACAGGGACAAAATATGAAGAACGTGACATCTGGAAAGTTTGGTAATATAAATATGAACAACTGAAAACAGATGGATAATGAGGAGCTCATCTCCTACTACAAGTCTTCCTGCTTTAAGAAAATGCAAAATCTGTTTTTACTACCTGGCAATATTTTAAAAAGGACTTGCTGTATCACAGAGGAAGTTGATAATAAAGAAACAGAATTCTTCTGTTCTCTGTGGGGCTAGGATTTATTCACACAGGTGAGTAAGAGCGTTGGGGTCAGATGTTTCAAAATCAGTTACTGAACAACTAAGCTTCAGAGGAAATAACTTATAAAGGTGATAAATGCACAAAAAGTTTGTACCATTTACATAGCAAAATCAGCAAAGTGAGGAGTTACAGGGATCAGTAGAACTAATATTATTATATAGAATTAATATTGACAATTACTCCTAAAGTAATTACACATAATATTAATGTATTAACATAATTAGTCTCGTAATTACTCTTGTAATTATTGTGTCAAACCCTTATCCATCCAAGTGAGAAATGATTAACACTAATTACACCAGTCTAAGCGTCAAGTTGGTCATAACTTGCTGGGGACAACTCCAAATCATGCACCGTGTTCTTTGGAGATGGCAAGTTGAAGGTAAGCTGACAGCCACAGTTAAATTATGCCCTCACCTGCTTTAGCAGATGTATTCATATTCAGGAATACTAATCGAAACAATAAAAGCCCTACCACCTTATTTGCCCTCTTTTTCTAACCTTCCTTTCTACTGTCAGTAATTGCTGTCTAAGATCACTGCCTTGGTCACTTCTGCTTCCTAGCAAGAGCTTGCTGGAGTGGCTGCCTGTAAAAACGCTATAAAAGAGTGCAGGTTTAAACACATGGGCTTTGCATTTCCTTAATGCTTGAGTACACAATGAGGTAACACTGTAAATGGAAGCTGCTCCATAAATCATACCATATATTTTTTGATGTTTTAAATATTCTGCAAAGAACCAAATTACAGGAAATACTCTTACAGATGAGCCAGTCTCTTCTGAAAAATGAAATCTAAGAAGATACCAGATGCTTGCTTTTATTGGATCCATAAAATTACCTTATGAAATCTGGTTTTCTAATTGTAGGTTGTGCAGGAGAAATCTGGGAAACAATCGGTGATCAGGGGATTTAAGATAAGTGGAGGTGAGCAGGTACAGCAGGTTTCTGTTTTCCTTACTTAACTGTATGTGTTTTGAAAGTACTAATACTTAACTAATCTCTAGAGCCCAAAGACATTCTTGGGTTTACATGGGGGGTTGCTGCAGGGGTACTGCACTATGTGTGGGTTGGAGGTGAGGGTGGGCTGCTGGTTGCAGCTGACCAGGGCTGTTATGCACTGCTGTGTCTGAGATGAAGCTGCAATGAGAAGAAAACGGTGCTTTTCTTGCTCCGTGGGAGTTCTTCAATACTTTGGAAAAGACAAAAGTCAGTTTGATGCTTCTAGGTAACTTTGGGTTTCCAAAACACTAACAGCTATACCAAAGTGTTGAATTTACCATTTTTCCCTCCCTCTCTTGGCAGTAATTGTAGTTATAATGAAAACTACATAGTTAATCTGTGAGTGGTTATTTTCTTTGCTTCGTATTACACAAGTAATCAGATTAAGTGCCAGTTGTTGCAGGTGCTGTTCTTGCAGAGGATGCTTATATGGCTATACTGGATGTGAGATAAGTCCATGATGTTTTATACTAGTTCTGGTACACAGGAACCTTGTACAGAAAGCTGAAGTCACTGCTCTTGCTTACAGAGAATGCCTTGCCATTAGCTTTGCCAAGGAGCTTTTGTAAATGAATGGACTGACAGTTTAAATTCTGCCTGCCCATCTCAACTATAGGAATCTCATGGTCAATGTCTTATTCAGTGGGCAGTTACTGAACTATGACAGGCTGTAAGTGACAAAAATAACAAGAGATGTTATTCCCCATCTAAAACTATGCATCAAGCTTATTCGCAAACAAAGCATATAGTGTTGGTGTGGCTTTATTTAGGTACCATTTTAGCTTCAAGTGTTGAAATGTTATTGTAGGCTGGCAGCTTATTTTGAGTGAAATATTCCTGTGAACTTTCAGTGCAGGTAACGTATTCAATCAAAACTAAGAGTTTGCTGAATCAGGGCCTTAGTTTCTTTCTGCTGAGCAGCATGGAGATCTCACAAGTAGGTTTGTGTTGGCACCTTTTCATTAGAAGCTGTTGTAAACAACAGGTGTGTGCTGTCATACTTTCCTTCAGTGAAAAATAAAGTAACATTTGACCATACATACATTTTTCAGATTGTTTTTAACAAATGTCTCAAAATTATTGTACAGCTATATTTAGACCAGCATATATTTCTAACTGATTGTAAGTTTCCAAAACTTACATTCAAACACATGAATTACACACTATTTTATGCAAATTTACAATATGCTTTATTCTTTAATAAAAATAACATTATTTACTTAGCAGGTACATTATGAGGGAAGTCTGTGTCTACCCTGATTCCATTTAAGTCTTTTGCTTTTTAACACATGGCTCTATCTTCTAAAATACATTTATCTTTAGAGGTGTTGAGTGATGTTTAAGAAGAGAAATGTTTAGAATACTTCAATGATTGACACCATCTGCTTTGACTACAGCTGATTTTTGTAAACCCTGGCTCTGAATGTGTCAGTGTTGAGCAAAGGTAATTTGGCTCTGTGAAGCAGAAAATCAACCTTGAGCCTACTGCAGAGAAACTTAATGTTTAAAGCTAGGCTGCTTCTGGCATTCCTGTCATAAAACAGCAGGACTTGACTTGCCAGCAAGCAAAATGTTCAAGCCTGGCTCATTTGCATCATTTGTAAAAGGTGACCAGTTTCACCATCAAAACAAAGAAATTGCTGATGCAGAAAGTTGAAGTCCTTCTCCAGACACTAGGGAAGGGGAAGGAACTGAAGAGACTGGCATGCATTTGAAACAGGATCTGGTGTTTTGCCTCACTGAGCAGTGATTATGGCAGTGATGAGTAGTATCCTTAGGAAAAATGGAAAACATCCATAGGTCACTCTGAGAGTAGTGCCTCCTGTTTTTTTTAATGGAGACTATAACAACTGCAAAGAGCAAAATAACAGAGTAGAGTAAATTCTCACTGGTTTTCAACATAATCACTATTAGCCAGATCTCACAAATAAGGTGATCAAGATGTCTTCATTTTGTGTTGTGACATCTATGTATGGCCATCTGGAATGCTGCTTGTCTTTCATGTTTCTGTTGTTATTGCTGAAATGCTCCACCCACCACCTTGCTGTGCGTACATCCACTGTTTGGTCTCCATGAATTCTCAGCTAGCATCAGTGAGTGTCAATGCCATTTTTCCCACATGGAGGAATTCAGTGACACACCTTTACTTCATACACACGCCTATGCCATTTTGCCCCTCTGCTGCTGTCTGTCCCATGGCTACAAAATGTAACAGAATGTTGGTGAGAAGTTTCAGCCTCTACTGCCGTACTGCCAACATCTGCCTCTGATATTGTGGGCCAGCATAATAAAACAGGAGACATTACTTTTGGAGCAGCCCCCATATTTAGTAGTAAGACGTAATAACCCAAATGCTGAGGATGAACAAAAATATTAATACCTCGGTAGTGGAGGATCTATGTGAGTAGTGTTACTCCTTGTGTAAAGCTTGTCCCATAGGACAGAAAAGTCAGAGAGACTTTGGACTTCCCTGCTGCTTCTGTGAAGCACTGAATATTTTCTGAATTGGACGTGAAGATTTGATATTTTAATTCCCTCTCCATCCCCTAAATGTCATCAGTGTGAACTGAACTAAGTGAGAAGCAGTCAGAAAACAAGTTTGGGCAGCAAAAAACCTATATCTAATCCTGAATAATTTTTGTTTTACCCTGTAGAAGATGCTTAGGAAATCCTTTTAAGGTGCTTCCTGATCTCTTTGTAGATTCGGATGTGAAAGATCAGAATGGTTAGGAATAGTGTCTGAAATGTAAAACATTGCAAGATTTACTATTTAATGCTTTCCTTCTTAACAAATGCCTATTTAGATCCATTGACCAACTGTGTTGATGAATGAGATGATCATGCAACTCCGGAGAAAAGTGGCCAAGGAAAGGAACACCTTGGGAGAATTCAAAAAATATGTAAAACCCAATTAGGATGGCTTTGAAGCTTCCTTCCCACCCTCCTCCCAACCCTCCCTCACCCTTGGGAAAACTGGAAAGTTTAAAAAAAATAAATAGCAGAAAAGTTTGTGTAAAGCAAAATTCTTATTCATTACCTGTGGTCATTCTGATTTAGATTTCAATTTGGCGCTATAGTGGGTCAGTGTTATATTATTTGTCATTAAAAATGCTCTTTCTGCATTTTTATATAGTTTTCGTGTATGTTGGAGTGCAGTGATTTTTTTTATACTTTTATATCTCATAAAGTGGGATAAGCAGTGCATAAAATAAAAGTTTAGGAGAGAAGGACTATTTTAACTTACAACACTGAACTGGTCACAGGAGTATTGGTATTTCTGCTATATTTATTTCCCCCTCTTTCCCCACTCCTTGGCTGCATAGCTGGCCTGTACTATAAGAATTCAGCAAAGCAGTTATCCCTATTACATATCAAACAACTGAATTCATGGTTCATGAACAGCTTTAATTCTACTATTTACTATTTTGAGAGTTTAATATATGTGTGTATAAATATATTATTGTCCTTTTCATTAGTTTTTGACATTACATATTTTTTAACCAAAATTTTGGAACTTGCTTGCCAGACTTCATCAATTGCACCATTTGTAATGAGTAGTGAAGTAGTTGTTTTCCAATACCCAGACTTTGAATTGGCGCCCACAACCTTCATTATAAAAAACTTCTATTGATGCTTTCACATCAAAAACTAAAGAGAGGCCACAGTTGAACAAAATCGGAGCCTTATTAATAATGACAAGCAATAGCCTTTTATTTAGGTGTCTTATAAATTGCTGGTGGCAAATTAATGTAGTTGAATGTTTTGTTGAATGTATGCTGTGTATGGCAGTCATGCTCATTTAATGTAAGGAAGGAGAATAAAACTCTGTAGGTAAGAGCTGTAAGTTTCACTCGTTATGTGTTATCAGCTTGAATTCCTGCCTGTTCTGAATGCTCGCTACTTCTCAACCTCTCCTCATCGTATTTCAGATCAAATTTTATATATATATATATATATATATATAATTTATTTATTTATTTTTCCTAAGAGCATAATTTATCTAAAGAGGTGTATATCACAACATTGTGTAGTTTGTGGGTTCTCCTCCTATCTGTGAAAATGATGAAGCAATGTCTACAGCTGTAACTACGCTTTTATCATAGAGTCATAGAATTACCAAGGTTGGAAAAGACCTCCAAGATCATCCAGTCCAACTGTCCACCTGTCAGCAATATTTCCCACTAATCCATGTCTCTCAGTACAACATTTAAACATTTCTTGAACACCTCCAGTGTTGGTGACTCTACCACCTCCCTGGGCAGCCCATTCCAGCACCTGACTAGTCCCCTGGAGTGGAAGTATTTCTTAATGTCTTACCAGAATCTCCCCTGGAGCAACTTGGGGCCATTCCCTCTAGTCCTTTCAGTAGTTACATGGGAGAAGAAGCTGACACCCACCTCACCACAACTTCCCTTCTGGTAGTTGTCTAGTGCAATAAGATCACTCCTGAGATTCCTCTTTTCCAGACTAAATAATCCCAGTTCCCTCAGCTCATTCCTCATAAGGCTTGTGCTACAGGTCCTTCACCAGCTTTGTTACCCAACTCTGGATATAGTCCAGGGCCTCGATGTCTTTCTTGTACTGAGGGGCTGACAACACAGTACTTGAGGTGTGGCCTCACCAGAGTTGAGTACGTAGGGATGATCGCCTCCCTGCTCTTGCTGGCAAGACACCTCCAGGTCCATTTCTTCCACACAGTCTTACAGCCACTCTGTCCCAAGCCTGTAGCATTGCCTGGGGTTGTTGTGGCCAAAGTGTTGGACCCAGCACTTAGTCTTGTTGAACCTCATTGCTCTGGCTTCCAGTGATGCAGCCCATCCAGATCTCTCTGTAGGGTTTTTCTTCCCCCAGGCAGATCAACACTTCCTGCCAACTTGGTGTCATCTGCAAACTCACTCATCAATAAAGATACTGAACAGAACAGGCTGCAATACTGACTGCTGGGGAACATCACTTGTGACTCAGCAGCTGGATGTGATTCCGTTCACCACCACTCTCTTGGCCTGGCCATCCAACCAGTTCTTTATTCAGTAGGGAGTGTACATCTCCAAGCAATGGGCTGCCAGCATCTCCAGAAGAATACTGTGGGAGACAGTGTTGAAGACTTTGCTGAAGTCTACAGCCTTCCCTTCATCTACCAGCCAGGTCACTCAATCATGGAAGTAAATCAGGTTGGTCAAGCAGGATCTTCCTTTCATGAACCCATGCTGTCTAGGCCAGGACCTTGAATTGTCTTGCACATGCTATGTGATCTCCCTTAAAATGATCTCCATTACCTTTCCTGGAACCGAGTTCAGGCTGACAGGCCTTTAGTTCCCCAGATCCTTCTTATGACCTTTCTTGTAGAAGGAGTCACATTGGCAAGCCTTCATCCTCTGGAACCTCTCTGGTTGACCAGAATGCTGATAGATGATGTGGCTTGGCTGTCATCTCTGCCTGCTGCCTCAGCACCCTTGGGTGGATCCTATCTGGCTCCATGGACTTGTGACAGTACAGGTGGAGTAGATAATGCATTCTTTGAATGAACTTGATTAGGGAGCTCATGATTCTGTTTTAATCACTTAATAAACCTTAATAATTATACTTCCTGGTCCAGATTGTGCAGGCTGTGAATAGCTTTTCAATTTGAGGTACGCTTTGCATATAACTGAGTATTAATAGTAAATGAGAAATTCTTTGCAATAATTGAACTCCACAAAGTATTTGAGAAAAGTAAATGCTTTCTGTCATAGGTTTGCAAATTTTGCCCACAGGCTAAGTCTTGTAGATATAATTATGGTTTAGGAGACATTTTAAGTGCTAGTTGAACCTTTAACCTGCGTTTCCTCTGGAATAATTACAGGATGTGAAAATGGCTAAATGAAATGCGTATTCATAGAGATTAATAGAATTAGTTAAGCTACTGTTACCTTATGCTTAATTTATATTTGTAGTTACAAACAGACTGTAACAGCATGTGGGTTATTTTCCTATCGTTTCATACTTGCTGAAGTGTTGTCTTATGTTTTTTACTTGCTGTTATGTGAACTGCTTAAAAAAGCATTTTAGAGTCTAGCAGGTAGTTGAATTTCAGACTGGCTCTGTTTAAAACAAAACAGTAGTCTTTGAAGTTCCATCATTATTTTTCTGAAAAGAACAGTAATAGAATTGATTCCATCACCTTCTAAGGAAACAAGTTGAAAGAGAAACATCTTGGTTAGTAGTCCAAACATCAAATGTATTCTGCAAGCATTTGAAATCAAGCTAGAGTCAGCCATAGTGGAGGTAGGAAAGCTAATAAAAATCACTTCTCTGTCTGCACTGCCAAAATTGATTGAAAAGGTAAAAATAAAAGCTGTAAGTATGGAACGAAGTAGAGCATGTAACTTTATTTATATGTTAATAGTACTAGTATTGTTAAGTAAAACATTTAAGTGAGCTGTCTTTTAAAACTGATTTGATATTTTAAAAAGTAAATAATGCATTGTCTTTGTGGCATCTTCAGTTTTGATCTGTGAAGAAAAACACTGTTAAAAGGTTTATTGGCCTCAGTCTCAAAAAATGGATGTATACCAGAAAACTTCTGTTTAGAATTAGGGGAGAACTTGACATCAGCTTATTAGATAATACCGTGGGAGCAACCAGTCACATGTGAGTGGTGTTTAGGTATATTTGTGTGGGGTGACTCTTGATGCTGTCTGTTCCAGCTGCAGTGACTTTAAGCTTTGTCTAGGGGAGTAGGAGTGTACAGCAGTGGTCTCGAGCAGCAGCAGCTAGCCATGGCTCATGGAGATCTCATTGGCTGCCTGCTTCAGCAGAGGTTTTGCTGTAAGGTGAATGGATCACAGTCCCATCCTCTAAATGTTCTGAGAATTCTGGGGCAGTGAACATGCCTCATGGAGCCCCAAGCATGTGACATCTTGGAGAAGCTGGGTCTTTTAGGGCATGGTGGATGTACAAAAAATGTACATATGCACTTAAAAAAACATGTATATATATAAATATATAGAGAAAGAAATGTTCCCAGGCATCTACCTTTCTAAAGGTAGATTTCTTTCTAAACTAAGACAGGGGAGGTTTAGGTTAGAGATTAGGAGAAAGTTTTCCACACAGAGGGTGGTGATGCACTGCAACAGTTGCCCAAGGAGGCTGTGGATGCCCCATCCCTGGAGGCATCCAAGGCCAGGCTGGATGTGGCTCTGGGCAGCCTGGTCTAGTGGTTGGCAGCCCTGCATATGGCGGGGGGGTTGAAACTAGATGATCATTATAGTCCTTTTCAACCCAGGCCATTCTATGATTCTATGATTTCTTTTACAGACCTTTAAAATTCCAAACCAGGCTCACAATAAATCCTCTTTGTAGAAATTTCTTTATTCAGCGATTTTGTTTTGAATGTAGGACTATTTGGGTAAACTTGTTTTCCACTTGCATAATGTACTTTTAGTGAAGTATTTCAGTACTTTAAGATACTGTTTTAATTTGGTTTAGAGTTAATATTTATTTCAGTGGTTACAGCAGCCAGTGAAAAGGAGGATTTGTTTTTTCTTTAAGGTCACTGAAGTATAAATGCAAAGGAGATTAAAAATCAATTATTAAATCCAGATTTCCTTTATTCTCATTTAATTTAAGTTTACCTCTCTTTGATGACTTCCTGTTAAAGTATTACACTAATATAGGAAATTAAAGATTTTCCTTATATACATTTATGTATCATTTGTGTTACAGGATTTCTCATCTCTTTCCTGAAAAATGTACTCAATTAGACTGCTTATAAATTATAGTCTTATAAATTAGTTATATATATTTTTATAAATTATCATTTACAAGAGAGAGATGTCTGGCCAAAGAGGATACATCTTATTTCTGTATACATTATTAATCTTTTATTAATTATACTAGATTTATTTTAAGATAGAAATCTGCCTTTGCACCTTGTTGTAGGGTGCAGGTACCAAAGGCAGATCTGTCATGGGAGATGCAAGTAGGCATGTGGAGAAAGGATCACTAAACATGCAATCCAAATGAAAACAATGTTATAAATGTGGGATGTTTGGCCAAAGGGTGTATGTGTATGCACTGCTGTGATACTGTGATGGCATAAGAGAGTTTATGGGCACAGCTGTGTGTGCGGAGTTGAAACACTTGAGCTGGGAAATCACATACTATGCTATCTTTCCTTTTTGTCTCAGCATGAAGAAATATGAAGACTGGTTGAAGGGAAATAACAAGGGAAATCGTTAACATCAACAAGTGTAATAAAGTGCTAAGAAAAAGGAGAGACCGTAGAACTGGAATATTGACTGTTCTCTGTGCATGTCAAAGAACATTAGAATACCATGCTTAAAGTATTTGGCTAAAACTTTAGAAGTGGTTTTAGGATAGATGTTTCTAAGAATGTATCATTTGAATTAAAATGATGATACATCTAGTATTTATCGGAATATCAGTGCCTTTTGAAAATGTGTTCAAACTTCTTTCAGAATGTTTAAAAGTGTAGAATTAGCAATTATTAGCCAGTTGTTGCACTTCTGGGAATTGTGAATTTCTGGAAAATGTTGCTCTATTTTCTAAGAAGTAAAGTTCTGCTCTGTTTGGGGGAATTCATCTGGAAAAAAAGGTGATGGGGACCATCTGTGGAATTCCAAGTATGTGGAAAACCTGGAACAGAGATGGACAAAAACTACGTTGGGAGGCAGAGGATTGAGGATAGGTCACTTTGGTAACCTTGCTTTGAGGAAAGGTCTGCATGCAAATACTGACCTATCGACCCTTAATTATTCAAGGGTAATGTTATGCGATCTTCGTGACTAAGTGGTAATTCCATGTCATAATGTTTCTAATCATTCCCAATTTTCATACTGTTTCCATGTATGTTTATTTTTTTTTTTTTTAATGTGTATGCGACGGACAGAAGTGGTGGCTGTTATTTAGTACGAAGCCGCTATAGCTCAAGATCATTCAGCTCTGAAGTTTACAGGTGAAAGGAAATGCTTGGAGATTCAGTTCACAAATTACTTTCTACTGCAGTGTATTGGCAACCTACTTCATACTGTGCTGAGGTGGATATTTTCCATTTGGAAATTTCTGTTTTCCCTTCAGTTAACAAATTACTTAGTACTCTCCTTCCTCCAGAGCAATGAAGGCTGTTCAGACGGATGGAGACATGACAGTCATTTCTCTTGCATCTTAGTGTGGCAACTGGATTATTACATTTAAGACAGGACTTCTGTCCCCTGCTTCTCCCTAGTTCACCCCATTTTATTTACAGTGTGCAGTGAATAGGTCTTTTAAAAGAAAGCACAGAGCACTTTCTTGTATGAAGTTTACAAACAGAAGACTGCAGATCTGGTTCTTTTTTTTTTTTAAATGGTAATAGCATATCATGTTGTAAATAAGGGAGGTTTAAGAAATTATTCTGATTTTTATGGAGAATTCCCTAACTTCCTTACTTCTCACTACATCAGCTTAATAAGACCTTTAATTCTATCTCCTGTGGGTTTTTCTCCCCATCTATTTCCTTTTTTAGCATTATTAAAACAAACAACAACAAAAAATCAACAGATACTGAAGTTTCGTAACATTTTTGTAACCATTTCTCATAGATGTTTCTTCCATGCTGGGGGTATCATATGCATGGGTACACATTTTAATTTATTTCACTGCTGATGAAATCGTGTTATTTTAAAGGAAAAGGTTGTGAATTTACAGAAACATCCCTGGAAGGGATTTTAGGTGGCTTATTGGGTAATATTAGTTTTAACCTACTGTCTGAATATCAAATTACAGATTAAGCAGTAAAGGTGGCTCTTCCAGGAGACCTTATACATATGTTGGGTAGATTGCAAGTTTAAGCACAGGGCATGTGTTTGGAAGAGAAACCGTTGACACATTTTTCAGTTGGCAGTGCACATATCAAGTACTCTTTTGTGCTTTAAATATTCTTAAGTGCTTTAGCCATCAACAACCCATAATTCCATGTCTGTCTTCTCAAATGTGCCTTGGTGTAGGTATTGAAGCCATTTTCTTAGAGCATGTAATACTCTGATTTTTGGTATGTAACTATTGCTTTTTCCAACATCTCTATTAAAAGTGTCCATAAACTCTATGTGGAAAATGTAGTTGCACTGTCTCGGCATTTCTACCAGTAGTGCCAGCCGGTCTTTGTGTAGAGAACAGAATAGGTCTTTTGAGTCTTGTCTGTGTCTGAGACTGGAAATAAATCTTCAGTTGTTAAGTGTAGGTGGATGCCACAGTTACATTTTTAACCTTATTCCTCTGAAATGTAACTTTGTGGTCTTCCCTTAAACTTACCTGCCTCAAACCTACCTGGGTAGTTGCTTTAAGAAGTGTAAACAGGTGACTCACAATGTCAATACACGTGGTTTTTGTAGTACCTTTTTTCTATCACTTCTCCACGAAAAACAACACCGGAGTGTTTCAAGACTGACTAGAATACAGCGTTCCAATATTGACTATGCTGATTAGTCTCTATAGAGTCATGTAAACCTGGGGGATATTTGTTTGTACTTGAACTTCATAGAAAATACTTAAAGGTTGACTGTGTTTTAAGCAATTACATTTATTTACGATCCTGGTTTCTTTTCCATGAAGTGGGAACAAATACGGTGTTACTGCATTTCTTCTGATAGGAAGGCATTGAAACCCTTTGAAGTGGAGTGGATTATTAAGTGTGTATTGAAGCTGTTCATCAGCCTTTTGAAAATCAAAGTCTTACGCAGTTGAGAATTTATAGAATTTATGATTTGCTCTTAAAGCAAAATAAAGCAAAATACTCTCCAAAATCTCAAAACGAAACAAAAAATCAATTATAATGCTAAACAGTGGCCTCCCTTGTCATCTCATTTGTTTATAATTATTTAATTCTGGGATAAATCTGACCTATTTTCCTCAACTATGCATTCAACCCAGCTTCTTGAGCTTCTCTGCTTACAGACCAGGGTAAAAGCATGTGGGAGATAGCAGATAAGTGGAAGCCACTGCTCTGGACCCTTTCCCACTGGTATGCTGGGTAAGTAGTTAATTCCTCTGTGGAGACAAGAGGAACAGCAATGACTTCATGATGCTGTGAGTTGTTCTACTAGAGAGGTGTCCCCATGCTTCATGTGCAGTTCAGGAGGTGGATGAATGACTGGATGAATGACAAAAGGGTTGCAAGAGCTTTGCACTCCAGTCCTGCTGCTTGTCAGCTGCTGTTTAGTTGCTGCATTGAACCTACAGGCTACATGGGGGAAGCAGAGGAAGCTTTCTTGTGGCTTGCAGTATTTCTGCATGCATAGGAACAGTTGCAGCATATACTGAAACCCAGTGCATTCTGTGTCTTTAACAATGAGAGTGTAGCTGCCTTTCAGATTGGAATGGTAGTTTAGTCTTGCTGCACCAAGAAAATATTTGCATGTCCAAAAGACATATGTATATATATATATATATATGCGTGTTTATATGTAGGTATATATACAAACATACATATAAAAGTATACACACACATATATAATATATTGTACTTTCCTTGAAAACAGGTGGATCAAATTTCACAGTGGATATTTAGCTAGATGCTTGTCCTAATGTAGATCCGAAATGGCTCAGTGTGTAAATGGCTGGATAGCATGGAGTGTTGTGCATAAAAAGCACATTAACTGTGGATGTGGGAAAGTATGAGTAAGAATGAAGGGACAAACCAAAGCAGACAAAGACTTCATTGCATAGGAGATCAACCTTAATTTTAATGCCTACACCTTGGAGAGTCTCTCAGACAACTTGCAGCACTATAACTACAGAAAAGCTGAATAGAGCATTACTGAAATGGTTTGAAATTCAGTCTATGGCAAAGTGGCAGTGGTTTTATTTCTGTAATGATAAAAGAATGTTGTAGGAAAAGACTCTGTATTTTCCTGGTAACATAAACATTGGGAGCCTTAGGGTACCTGGGAAAACTATGGAGGAAATTTATTCTGAGAAGGCAAGATAGTGGTTTGCCAGTGCTGTGAGCTGTAGTTTTCCCTTCTGTTTGATACTGCATGGGATATAAGACTTCACGGTTTGCCACTGATGACTGCTTTCCTGTGGAACCACTGTTTTCCAAAGTCTAGTTTAGATTCTCCTCAGCAGAAGATTTATTTGTGCCTTCTGGTTGTTCCTTCTTATTTATATATTTTTTAATTTGGAGTCTTTCATTTGTTTCATTGACATTCCACTATAAGATTGCAAGATTGAAGTGGTGTTGTAGAAATTTTGGATGATTCTGTCCTACATGAAGAATGAAACGATTTTAAAAACAGGTAGTTTAAAAGGGGAGGAAAAGTGGATTTAATACAGGTTGTAGTAGTACTACTAAGGTTGCTAATTCTCATTGAGAGATTGAGCCTCTCATTGAGCCTCACAGTTTGTTTAGAAAACAGAAAGAATCTTTGCTCTTGCAGCAAGTAGATAACGATGATATACTGATCTCTTTATATCAGGTAGATAAGGAAGTTCAGCTTGAATCAGCTAATTTTGTGAAATCATACATTGTGTGATCAGGGTAAGGAGCTAACTGAGCATCCATGAATACTGGGTTTGCCCAGTGAACATGGTAAAGAAGAGTTCTGACTTCATCCTAAGGATCTTGGGACCACCACCACAAAAAACAGTATGTGCAAGGAGACAGAACCCTATGTTAATGATTTTGAGGAAAGTATTGAATATGTATGTACTGCCCAGGAAAGCTTTAGCATATCTAAGACAAGTAACATATATATAAGCTGTAAGTAGAGAATATCCCGGATGCATCAAGCATTGATAAGAAAGAATGCCTGAGTTCTAAGCTTTATGGTATAAAATTCAGTTTCAGATGGGGTCCTTTTGTCTTTTCAGTCAACATTATGTGCTTACTCTGCTTCATTTCTTTATTGCAATCATATTTTTCCCTGATAAAACGTGTAGATACAAATGATTGCAAATGCATTAAATCAGTTTCGTTCTATCATAGCTTTCTGACATTTGCAAACTAAACCCACTGATGAAAACTGATGTAGAGTAAAATTATGTTTCTGCAGTCAAATTGCATATTATTTATGCTGTGCTTACGTGTGTTACAAAAGAGTTGCTCATTGACTTTTTCATTAGAATCCAGTCTTTTTGCCTAACCGGCTGCATCGTGAAACCTTGCAGCTCCTCATGTTGTTGCACTTTTCTATAATCTTACAAGCTTTCTGATGGCTTCTATTCATTTTCTCAATAGATTTTAAATACTACTGATCCTGAGCAATTTGTTTAATAAGGCCCCAACTGTCTGTGTAATTATTCCAATCTGTGCCTCTTTCTCAGCTTTTGCCTGCAAGGCTGATAAATGGGGCGAGGGGAAAAGGGCAGCCTCCTGCGCCAGCCTGCAGAGCACTGGTCCCGCTTTGTCTCTGGCATTCCCAATGGGGAACTCCCTTTGAAAGAGCTGCTGTGATGGAAGGTGCGGGAGAGCTATGGAAATATTATTCAGCTTAATTTAAGAAGTCTGCAGAAATATCAGTCATGGCAAACAGCTTCCTTATCTTATGAAATATTACATTTTTATGGCTACTGTATTGTTTCCCAGCATTTTGCTGCCATAATATCAGCTTACTCACGAGATCCCTGATTATATAAGGAGCAGAGTGAAGTTTCTCTGTGCTTGCAGAGTTTAAGAGGAATGATAAATTTGGTCTGGATTATAGGCGTATTTTTTGCAATTTAGAGTGAATGCTAATGATGAATAATCTTCATGTTTTTATAGGTACTGACCTTTTTGGCTGCTGTTTTGGTTATGCACAATTATGAGATCAGGTACAGGGATTTCAGATCTTGGTTATACTTGTGTGCAGAAACACAGTAGAAGTTGTACTGTGTGTCTTTTCTGTATTTGTTTCCCAATACATTCTAGACTTTTCTGTCCTTTGGAGAATAAGTTGTATAATATTTTTTCTTCATTTTAACTCAGCCCATACTGGTAGCATATGGTCAAATGCCAGCTGAAACACTTTTTGTTCAGTGTCACCTTTAGATCAGAAAATGAAATGTGAAATAGATTAAGGAAAAGAACAAAAAGCATGCTTTTTTAGTAGCTGGAAGGATACATGCAGTGTCATGGTTAAAGCAAGACTGCAAACCTACCTTGTCTATAGTGAATATACCTCCATTTGCATGTTTAACATTAGTTCAGCATGGGCAAATTCTTCTTCTTGGAAGTTCAAAAAACGAAACAAACTGTTTTATGCTTATCCAAGACCTTTGCCTTTTCTGTTCAGACATGGTTTGTTGTTGTTGTTTTCTTTCATTCTATCAATATATGTCCATGAAGTTTGCATTTTCTGCATTGAAGTGCTTTTGTCTGTGGATGATGTTACCATCCTCTCCTCCATAGACTTCCCATGAGAAGGCACAAATCAAGCGCTCTTTGGGAGCACAGGATTGAGCTAGGTTTTCTGGAAAATGATCACCGTTGAGATAAAAGCTGAAGGTATTACTTTTGAGCCTGTAAGTCATCTTATTATGAGTCTAAAGCCTTTGCTCCAGAAGAGAAGTTTACTTTAGCCTAGACTTTAGAGTAGGATTTACATTAATATTGAAGTATATATTATAGTTCGGTTTTTAGTCCTGGAATTGCTGTGCTTGTTTATGATCTGTATTCCTTTGAGTTCAGAGGTTTATGCCCCTTATTGGGGAACAACCTGCTGTACTGCCAAGTAGCTGCCAGGTAAGAAATCCTGCAAAGACTTGTTGCCAATGGATAGACTTCCCCCCTCTCAGAGGGGGGAATCAGTCTGCAGGACTGAAAGGGAAATAGCGAAGCAGAGCAGTGATATTGCACATCAGTGTTCTGAAATACTAATATGGAGTGGTCAGATATCAAGTAGCTTAAAAAAAAAACAACCTTTTCAACCTGTAGCTTTGCATAAATGTCAGACTAGGATCTATAAACACAGTCTGAGTATTTCAGAAAGGATATGACCTTATGTGCATAACCTGATGCAAGTGGAAGAGTTGGATCTCCAATATTCAGTCCCTTCTGAAGAAGTTCAGCAATGAAAAGGGAAGTCTTCAATATCATAGAATCATGGAATCATAGAATGGTTTGGATTGGAACATATTCTTAAGATCATCTAGTTCCAAGCCCCCTGCTACAGTCAGGGACATCTCCCACTAGACCAGGTTGGTCAAAGCCTCGTCCGGCCTGTCCTTGAACACCTGCAGGATAGTGGCATCTGCAACCTCTGGGCAACCTGTTTTAGTGTCTCATCACTCTCAAGTAAAGAATTTCTTCCTAATGTCTAAGTCTACCCTCTTCCAATTTAAAGACATTTTCCCTCATCCTGTAACTACATGTCCTTATAAAAAGTCCCTTCCCATCTTTCCTGTAAAAAATCTGCTTAATGATTCTGGGAGGTAAAGTCAGTAAGTGTTTTGAATTTTAATTCATTGGGAAATGCATATCAGAGGTGCATGAGGACTCCAGGATGTCATGGCTGAAGTTATTTGGGAGGAGTATTCACCATCAGCAGGTTGTCTCTGTTAAGAAAACGCAAAACATCACAATTCATTTTATTGGTTAACTTTCTGTACAGGAATGTTCACAAGACTAGTATGAGCAGGTTTCTTTGAAGTTATCTCAGAAGGAGAACTGTAACATATGCTGTGAACTAATGATGTCATTATAAGCTATATTTAAAAAGAAAAAAAGAAAAAAAGAAAAGTAGAAGTCTAAGCATATGATTAGTGGCAAAAACTTTCTTTAGTGACAAACAATAATAATTTTTCCCTCAAAACATCAGATTATAACAACTGGAGGACAACAAATCTTCTAAAGGAAAAAAGGATAGCTACTTGAATCAGACCATTATCAGCAAATCAGTTCTGTTTATGACCTTGCAAAATTTCTAGCTGTTCCAATATTGCGGAGGAAATGATAAATATTTGGCCACTGTTAGGGATAGGAATTCTGCAACTCTTGAATTGGTGCTGATTTGTGTAAAACTACTTCAGATAAGATAAGCAATGACATAGTAAAGATTTCATATGAGCTATGTGAATGAATAATTTCTCCTTTGCATTCTAGCATGCTAATGGAGTGGTTAATTATAGAGATTTGTGAAAGATGAAAAAGCTCTGGTTCTCCTGTTTCGCCTTTTCTCTGCGTTCTTGTGCCTCTGTTCAGATTGTGAAATTGTTTTTTCTTGCAATGCAAAAATGTAGAACATTGTTTCTCCTTTATCTTCTTCATCATACTCATGTAGCTGTTGTTCCATCTTCATTTTCACTTGCTTCCAGACTCAAGGCATAATTCTCCAGGCTTGTCTTCAGTCTCACAGCTGTCAGAAACTGTTTTTTGTTGAGGACTTCATTAAAACTAGTATGACTTTATCTCAAAAACCCTGCATAAAACTAATCTTGATCTCCACACTACTTGTGAGGCTGTTGATCTTGCTCTGAGGTTTACGATCTCTGCCATAAAAGTTTCAGCTGACTGCCATTGTATTGTATGGTTTCCTGTGCTTATTGCAACAAGGAGGAGGGATAATCCTTAGTGCATCAGGGATGTTAATTATTTGAGCATCTGCTATTATTTTTAATAATGTGTGTCACATTGTTTCATTATTCCATGGCCCCTATTAAGATGTGATAGAAACCTGTGTAGTCAAAGATTCCACAGCAGATTGCAGTGCTACTGGCTTCTCCTATAAACTGTCATAACACATAAAAGTGTAATAATTTTCCTCATGAAATAGTGTTGTTGAGTATTTTATTGCCAGTTCACTGCCTCTTCAAGGAACATTTACCATGCAGTAAATACGGGACTAATTATATACCATCAATGGACTTTATTTTTTCCAGATATCATTACATTGTTACCTATCACAACAGAACTGGAAGGTCTGTATTGTTTTGTAATGAATTAAATCTTCTTTCAGTAATCATTTTAAAAAATTTCTTTGCCCACAGGGTGGAGTTCATTTCTTTTGTTCTTGGAAGTTGAAAAGCAAAAAGGGACATTTCAGCTTTGCTTGATAAAGGTAAGACAGCATGACAGCATCTATTGATATGATAAGGCACTGTTCATTATCATGAGCTCATAGAAAGTTTGTCAATGGAGGGTTTGTTTTTTCAAGTTCTGTGCTTTGTAGTAAGTTCAGTATGTGATAACGTAAGTTGCATTGGGAAAGGAATGTGTAATTCTACCACAGGTATCAGTAAAACCTCTGAAGATAAGCAAGTACATGTAGATCAACATGACAAAGTGGATAGCAATTTGTTCTACTATCGAAGCTTGAGACATTTTCCATCTGTCATTCATCTGGCCCACCCAACCATTCTCAGTAATGCTTACACATATTCACTGAGAAGTCTTAAATAAATAAATAAATAAATAAATAAGAGTTATCCATACTGCTTCTCAAGGAAAATGTACAGGCTTGGTCTGTATTGCTGCATGAGAACTAAGAGTCTTAAGACCTATTTTAATTGAGATATGCTTTCCAAAATAAGTAGCAAATGCCTATTTCACTTTTTATTATTGGAAATAGTGAAGAGGATGAAATTCTAGAAGTCTCCTCTGAGATGCTTTCTCCAAAGATCTTTGCTTTCCATTGTGCTAAAATGTCTTTCTATAACTGATGCAGAACACGTATGAAACATTTAAAGGTGCGGACTGTAACTTAGTATTGACCTGCTAGCTGCACATTTTGTTGCCAAAATTAGCACAAAGCCATTGGCTTTCCTTATCTCCTTTTGGCAAATTTTGAAAGGTATCTATAGCTAGATTTAACTTGGACAACTGCAAAGATTTGTTTTGGTCTATTTTAACAAAGATCACACGTGTAACACATGGATCATCTGTGTGTCCTGCATGCTGCACCATTCAGGTAGGCCCTGCAAATCTATTCAGTTCTATTGCAAGTCTACTGTAATTTCTATTCAATGGGACTTGAACAGCCATTTAGCAGTTATCAACTGATAAAGGCTGCAGACTCTGTCTGAACCTGGCAATGTGTGAAATGATAACAGATTTTTGTGTTAGTGCCTATGTAACTTTAACTTTTGAGATACTCTTAGGGAAGTATTATATAGTATTTTAGCAATAAAGCAGCAGCATCATGACACAGTGTATGAATGCAGCTTTATTAGTTTACAGATGCTTACTATACTATAGTATGCAACTAGAAGTAGAGTGAGCTATAAACTTCATAACCTTAAGGTTGTATAGGATGATAGACATTAAGAGTTGCATTGCCTTCTTAGCAAAATATACAGAAAAAATATATATTTGATAAAAACATTTTCTTTTCAATTTTTTGACTGGTTTATGAAATTACAGTTTGTCTTTGATCACCTATTCCCTGATAATACAAAAAATTCCCTTGAGTTCAATAAAATCCTTCAAATGAACCTTGGTGCAGCTCTCCTCCCCACCCTTTTGAATCTCATGAAGCTGTTACCCCTCATTTCAAAAGTTCACATTTTATCACTGTTCTTTTTTATTTACTCAGCATGCATAATCTCAGAGGCTAAACTGCTTTTGGGTGAATTAATTCTGAATCAGTCCTGAAAGGGGAGAGAAATTTTCCTGCTGAAGTGGTTGGAGGACTTGTGGACCCTTGGCAAAGGAATCTGTTTCAGTGTTAGACTGCTAAAGATGCAGGGGGAAAAACTGCTATGCTAACATGCGTAAAACTGTATTAATAATAACTTAGAGATAAATTAATATGGCCTAAACTTAATCTCATTCTGGCAATACCCATGTTGAAGGAAATGAGAATTTACTGGGTTAGAATCTAATTGAGTTGTTTTCTTTTTTTTTTCCCTCTTTTTAATTTTTTTTTTTTATTATTATTATTCTTTGCATTGGAGAACTCAATTCAATTATCTTTAAATATATAATAGTACTGTATATAATGTGTTAATTTGTTGGTTAGTGTCCAATACCTTTCTTCCCACTGTAAGACTCAGCTTCTTTATAAAGCCCCAAACTGCAGTGAAACAGAATGCTCTTGCTATTATTTTATTTTATTTTATTTTATTTTATTTTATTTTATTTTATTTTATTTTATTTTATTTTATTTTATTTTATTTTATTTTATTTTATTTTATTTTATTTTATTTTATTTTACTTATTTATTTTTTGCACTGAATCAGAGTTATTTCTTCTTGGAGACTGCTCTATGGTTCTTGTGCATCCATTAAACATTTTCTGGTGATATCTGTAATAGGTTAGATACAGCTCACTGCACTTCTTTCTGTATTTGGAAAAATTAGATATGCTTGCAGTCCCTGGGATGTTTTGTTCCCTGTAGGTGTACAGAGCAGCCTGTAGAACAGGTCAGCAACACTTTGCATGGGATTGGTTACTCTGTGGGGGTGTAGAAGCTAGGAATTCATACTCCAAGTTTATTAATAGACAACTGGGTTTAAGAATTATGCTTATTGATAGAAATCCCCAAATGTGATCAGTGACAGATTTGGTTGTCTGCTATGAGTCAATGCTCATGTAGATCTGTGGGAGGAACTTAAGCTATACCAGGTAGAATCACTTAATAGTATCACTGAAAAACAAGTACATTATAATTTATGAGCTCTCATATTCACTGCACCATAACCATTCTTTCAGGTTAAATCCTCTTGCAGTAGCTGCAGGTTTCATGAATAAAACTATCTTAACTATGCCCTACCTTGCACCTCTGGTCTGCTACAAAAAGGCTGCCTTTGAGTACTAAATTAATTTAGATCTATTTTTGATGTTAGATGCTTCCACGTTATACACAGAAAGTTTTAAACTCTAAGAATTGTATATAACCATAGGACAAATACTTTGATAACTGACAATGCAAGTGGGCTGCAGATTTAGTTATGCTTTCTGCTGGGAGCAGTCCAAGTTAGTGTTTTAGAATAGTATTATAACTCGAGTCCCTGGGAGAGGAGACTGAGGGAGGAGGAGGGTCAGAAACTGTCCTTCATCTTCCCTATGTCTTTTCCTTCCCTCAGATATAACTGACAGTGCAGGTTTTTTTTAAATCATAATGTAGTTTAAGTGCAAACTTGACAGTCCTTCCCATGTGTGTCTTAAGGTTTTCCCTGAGCTTTTTTAAAAATCATGAACTCCTTGGGGCAGAAGCAATCTTCATATGGGTCTGGTTTACAGCAGAACACATAACTTTTTTGCTTGTTCTTCCCACTGAACAGGGCTGAGTCAGAAAGCAAAGGCTACCCCCAATAATAATATTTGTCTCAAAGGTGCTTGACCTTCTCTGTGATGATTTTGGAAACAAAATGCAGGAATGCATAATATCACAAATGAAGCAAGGAAAATAGGGTGGTTGTTTTCCTTAAATATGAACAGATCATTGATACTGCTTAAATGTTTGTTTTACTGGGGGAGCCTAACTTTTCAGGTAGACATTTTCTTGACTTGCTTATTTTAGATATTTTCACTGACTGTGATCTAGTTATCGAAGTATAATGCCAGTATAATACCATGTTGTTGTCTTTTATGTCTATAAGTCAATTAGTACAGGAGATGGAGCCAAGAAGAAAAGATATTACCCACAAGGTAAATTTAACTGCAGTTGAAAAACTGTGCTAGTGTGTAGTTCACCATGTAGTACACCATGTGTAGTACAGATTCTTAAGTACAGTGTTTTCTATTGACTCTTATGTTGGGTTGTAGAATGAATTAGCTCCTGAGAAAATTTAAGAAAAATGGAAGAGTAATGGTTAATTTAAGCTAGTGAGGAGTAGGGAGGAAGAGTCAGTCCCTGCTGACAGGTGAGGTACAGGATTTGGGGAGGGCCAAACTAATCCTAAGGGGAACGTGTGATTCAAAGTGCTGTTTTAGCAAGGGATGAAAAGGGAAAGATGGGGGGGTTAGTGGTATGATTTATTGCTCAACTTGGAAGAACTAAAGCTTTAGGAAGGTTGGGAATGGGATTCTCTTGAGGGAATCACACAGTGCATGGAAAAGTCGCTGCCCAAAGTATTGGCTTTGATGTCATCCAAAGGAAAAATCTTGTTCGGGTATGAAAAGATTAGTTAGAAATAAAGTAAAACAAAGTGCTGTGGCAAGGGCAGCATAACTTAATCTTTTCAACCTTGAGGGATCAAAAGCAGTATGTAAGTACAGGATCTAACCCCACCTTATCTTGGTACAGAAAGTACTATTTGCTCCTTCCCTGGCCTTGAATTAAAAGGCAAAATCTTCCTAGGATGCCTAACAAGTTCTTGCCACTGGTAGTAGAAACAAGCCATTGTTCCTGTGGCAAAATTTTCATTATGAATGCACATCTTGTGGGTGTGTGAAGTTGCGCATCCAGTTCTGAGAAGGTGATGGGTGGCAAATTAAGAGTAAAATAGGAGGCTGTGCAAGAGTTCATTTTTGTTGACTAAGCATATTTTAACTGGATTCCAGAATAACAGTGTTAAAATATTGAGTGTCAATCAATGCTGCCTACCAGAATAACATTTAATGTGCTGTGTCAAGATAGTAAAGTAGAAGCATTGTGATAATGTACTAATTTGAAATCTGTGAGACTGAAGGACACAGTTAAAATAAACCACATGTTGCTCTCCTTAATAATGGTAACTGAACTTTCAGTACATTTCTTGGGAATTTATTTGAAATGGTAGCACAGCCTACCATCATGTGATTGGGACGTTGAGATATTTAACAGCAAAATTTGGTTTGAAATACCACATGTTGTTTATCACTGCTTTGTCTGCAGTTCAGTTATTTGGATAATGTATCGCACAACCTATTGGCATGTTGTATGTATGCAAGTGTTTCTGGAAGCCAACAAATGGAAATACTTATTTGCTAATCATGACTTAAAAAAAAAAGGATTAAACCTTCCGTAGAGATCAAAATGCTGCATTGAGAAAATCAAAGTCCACAAACATGAGCTAAACCATGTTTGACATGTTAGACTTTGATTTCTCCAGGAGACCTGCTATGGTATTTGGTTATGTTTTTAAAACCCAAAGTGTAAATCAGAGCAAGCTAATTTTATAATTATTCCCCACAGACACACAAGTAATTCAGTCTCAAACATGCTTATTTTGTAAAGACACAATCATTCAAAAAAGAAGTGCTGAGAAACCACAAGTGGTTTGAGCAATAGAGGCTTAGAGCTTTTGCAAATATGCATGTGTTTAAAATGTGGCAGTATTTGTTTAAAAGCTGTGAAGTACTCTGTCTTTGTGGCTTCATGACTGTCCTTAGGAGAGACTAAGAAACTGAGAGCTCAGGGGGTTGTTTTGGTGATGGCATCATTAGTCATTAATTTATGTTAAATTCCAGGAAAACATTTAGTTTTTCAGACTGAAGGAACTCAGAATATAATCATGTTAAATTACTGCTGGAGGAGAGACTGCTCCTGAGATCAAATTGAAAATACTTTTCCCTGTCTCAATAGCTTGAAGAAGTGACCACTGACAGAATTAGGAAAGAGCACCATATACAAATGTGTTAAATTAATATGTTTAGTGAGTCACATCAGTTCTCTGACAGATACATAGACATGACTTAAAAGGAAACAAACCTTTGACAATGGCAGAATTTAAATGCCCTACATCGTCTTTTACAAGATACAATATGGTGATTTTTTTTTTCTTCACTTTTCACTAGTACTAACAATAGCAATACATTCTAGAGATGGCAAAGATGGCAAAGAGCTCTCAAAAGCTCTGCACTGAGAGCAATAATCTTTTATTAGCTACTTAGTATTTTCTTCTTTTACCAGCAAAGATTAAGCTAGCAGCTTGAGTTTGGCTGTCTTGAGATCTCAAAGGTGAATTGTAACTTGCTTCCCTTATTTAATATTTAAGGTACTACTTAGGTACTACTTAAATAAACTTATATTGAACTTTTTCTTAGTATTTTTTTTTTTGTTTTTTGTTTTTTTTCCTAAATTATTATCATTTTTTTAACTTTTTTTTTTTTTTTTAAAATCTTTGAGGGGAAAAAAAAAGACACCTCTGCTGTTTTTGGTGTGGTTTTATATATATATAAATATATATATATATATTTATATTTATAATTTATATTTATATATATATATATTTATATATATATATTTGTATGTATATATATTTATATCTATATCTATACTTACAGTTATTTCCTATGGTGCAGATACAAAACAGATGTCTAAGTACACCTTGTTAACAAACAGACTGTTTGCATTTCCTGTGTGAATTTTTGGAATCAAATAACTAATCCTACATCAGGCAATGTATCATGTTTTAAATCCAAGTGTCTTGCTTCATACAATTCTGGAATAAGTTACCTAGCTGTATTTGAGGTTTACTGCAGCTGGGACTGATATTTAAATTTTTATTTCTAGGTTATTTTCAAAAGACCTTCTGGAATCAGGCACCACATTTTTCAGTAATGGGATTTAGGACTATAACTTCATAAAGCCTGTAAAATTTCAAGCCCTGTTCAAAATAGGATATTAGAGTTGGGAAGCCAGGGTAACTTGAATTACAAAAAACAAACAAACAAAAAGGGTAGTAAAATTAAATACTAGACTTTCTGGCATTTTCCTTAATTTCTAGTATAAAATGTTTGCAGGTATTTTCCAAATGGATCAGTTGGTTTCTTAAGTCGATATTTATTTTCTGTCTTTCAGTCTGGAGAATTCACTCTGACTTCAGATAAATTTAGGCTCTGTATAATATTGTAAAATATATTTAGAACTTTTATCTGAGTTCTATATAACTTTCTTAATACTGGTACTTTTGTGAAAAATACGTTTCACTGCTGTGGAGAAAAATTAGATATTTAACTTAAGAAATATAGTCCGAATGAGAATAGAGTTTAGTGGACTGAGGAAAGGGATTCTTTTAAATTTTCGAGTCAGACTTCTTTGTGGACTTATTTTGTTCTAATCTGCAATGTTTTAATACCAGTCCCCAACTTACCAAACTAATCTAAAACAGGGACTCCAAACCTTGGTCTTTGGTCAAAAGTCCAAGTCATTGCGCTCGTCTCTAATAGTTATGTCTTCTTATTTACATTTCCCATCGGTGAATGTATGTTTTAAATCACTGAGTCCAGGTTTCAAAATTGCATCCTAAATTTGAGAACCTTATGCAGCAGAGATTTTGTGCTCTGTATCCTCAGTGAGGTCAGCAGTATGACACCCATCGGTGCCTGTTGGTCAGAAATTCTCCTCTGTTATATCATTTTATTGATTTACATGCTATGAACATGATTTTTCAGTTTTAGTTCTTACAGTCCTGTTTTTCAGCTTTTGCAGGAATATATGTAAGATGTAATTTCTGCAAAGTTATAATGTAGACGCACCATTTCACAACTTTCATCTAAAAAATTATTTGCAGCTAAAATATTTATTCACAATTGGATATAAAACCCTCCAATGTATTCATCTTCAAATTGCTATTTTACTTTAAATAGTTATCAAAGTTAAGTGCTGTTTATACGTGCTTCTTTTTAGTTTTAGTGTTAAATATTTATGCATTAATTCTCTATTTGTTATCTGCAGCATGTGCTTTTTTCATTATGATTTCAAATATTTTATGTCTCTAATTTACCTTACAGTTCTTGAGTTTTAGATGTTGGGCTTACAGTTTTAGGAATATCAACTTAGATAGGTGGGAATTAATGTTCCATAATGTCTTTGTAGTCCTTTCTTGTGAGAGGAAGTTGTAATAAGTGACTTATTTAGCTGTATTTAGCCATTTATTTTTGTTATAAATGTCATAATGCACAATAAAAAATAAATATAGTGAATATTGGAAGGACATAACAACAGAAAGTTTCACTTACTTTGTGACGAAAAAAGCATTACACTTTCAGAACAGCAACAAACACAAAAAGCCTATGAGTACAGTTATTCAGATACATTTCTATCATTTACAGGCAAATGAGTAATTGCACTAGACACTTCCCTCTTCTTTGTAGTGGTAGAATCTTAGCAGATGTGGTACCTACTGAAGAGAGCCTCAGGGCCTTAAGTAGACATTTCTCACTTCCTTTTAGTTTCAAATAGCCATTCAATGTGGGAATTCCTTTTTTATTTTTATTTATTTATTTTTTTCATGACCACCCTTCGGTGTTTTTAAGATATGTTCACAAATGTAAACATGGCAAGATTTTGCTACAAAGACCATCTAGAGAATATCTTTTATGAGGTTCATAACACTGACTGTGAGAAAATAAACTTCCTGATGGCTACTCCTATGAGAATTTCTAGCTCTGTCAATATAAAGATACAAACGTGAATATGTATGCTGGATCTTTTGTGAGAATAAAAAAAACACTAAACAATAGGTGTCAGGTACAGAGACCTACGAAGATATTTCCATAATGCCATGAGTTATAAAATTATACGTGGACTTAAAACACTTATAAGTAACAGATAATGTTTCACATACATTTTATTTTAAAGACTTTTCATTCTAGTTGTGTTTAATGATATTTTATAGGTTTTACATTTCTATAGAAGTTCAGTAGTGCAAAATAGATTGTCTCCGTAAAGACTCTATCTGAAAGTATACTCAAAGAACTTTTTATTCAGTTTTCCTCCATTAGTCTATATGCAGTTAAAAGCTACAATTAAAATGTCATCTCAGTTATTTGAGCATTGAATTTGTTCAAGGTTTTCAGATCTGTGTCCAAAAGATTTAAAAACAGAGAGAGTGAGAAAATGATTGTACAGTACTTCAAAAGCGGTGCATGCTCCTGTTTGGCTGCCAAAACTACCCTTGAAAACCTTATTTAAAATGATAGAGATTTACAGCACTCGTGTGTGCAGTGGACAAATGGAAATGAAAATGTAATTGCAGACACTCATCAAAACCACCAGCTTTCAGTTAGCTTCAGTTAAAGTACAGTTTATTATGAAGTGGTGCAGTAAAGCTGGTAGGATTTTGCTAAACCTGTGCTGGAACTAAATGAGTTACAAGTAGGAGGTTAAAGACCCAATCTGTACCATACTGGGTTAAACTGGAAATTTCCCATTGACTTTAACAGTAGCCAAGAGACTTAGATTGTATGATGTCAATATAATTTTTGAAAGTCGGTAATTATTAGAACTATTATTGTATTAATTCACATATGTTAAAATAAGAATGAATTATTATTTTTAGGGATGGACTTTATCAATGTTTACAAATACCTGAAGTGAGGGTCCAAACTGGACAGACCCAAGTTCTGTTCATTGAATGCCCAGTGCAAGGACAAGAGGCACTAGGCATAAACTGAAATGCAGGAGGTTCCTTCTAAATACCATACAGCACTTCTGTCCGTGTGGAACACTGGCATAGGTGTAGAGTCTCCTCCTTGGATTTTGTCAGCTTTGCTGGAGTGCACTATGAGGTATTTATAGCAGCCCTATTAACAGATGCAGGAAGAAGGATGCTACACGATCTGGCATAAACTCTACCAAGATAAAATTTCTTTTTCAGAATCTTATGATGTATTTGTAGCAGAAGGATGGATCAGTACCTCTTCTGCTTTTCTGTGCTATGAATTTTTTGCAACCTTTGTAGAGTAACTGGGCAACATGAAGCTGCAGTTACCATCTCAATGAACTGTGGCTTATGATTATTTTTACTACACAGTGAATATTATACACACTAATATCAATTTGATATTAAATATTTGAACAGCATTGAAATATGTTTGTCAGCTAGCAGTTGTCAGGGTGCAGTTTGAGATTTCCCCCCTCTCATTACAGTAAAGATGAAACTTTTTGCATTTCTTAATGAGGGACAGCTTTCTTTTCTCCTTTCCCCCAAATGCTCCTCCAACACCAATCTTGTTGTCCTTAGTTGTCATAATGTAACCATTTTTCATAAATAGGAGTCAGACTACAAGATAATTCCCATTTTAAAATATTATCATTTTTTTCAATATTTTATTGCATGATCTTTCTTATAATATCAATCAATCAATCTATCAGTATAACTGGTGTCATGGTAAACTGCTACTGAACTCTGCAACGTGTAGCTGAATATGGTGAAAGACAGCGATGTCTTTGTGTGTAATTGGATGGTGAATATGGGATTTATTGGAGTATCTGTTGAACTACACTCAGATCAGTTGATGGTGTGGTATTATTTCATATTAGGAAATGCTATTAACAAAGGTAAAAGTTTTCTCCTTTGCTTTCTTTTCATTTTAAATATTAATGTTTTCAAGTTTCAATCAATTTGTGGGCTTCTTGTAGTATGAGTGGGAATGGTGAAGTTTGTTGAAGATAAATGCTGGCTGGTTAAAGCAGTTCAACTCTAAGGGGAAAAAAAAAAAGGATGATTGTGTGGAAAATGTAATCTGTTGAGAAAATGAGAAAATTATGAGAGGAAAAATAATTGTCATGTTCCAAATGCACATGCATGTGCACACATTTATTCCACATATAATCACATTGCAGTCTAGGTTAAAGTGAACAGGAAAGCCCATGCAGATTTTAGTAAGTGATCCCTTCAATGTGAAATGTAGGAGGTGAAAAGCTCTGCTGAATGTCAATTGGTTTATCTATGTTAGAGATGAAAAAGTACTTTCTCATCTCAATTTTATAACATTCCATCAATAAATGCACTTGAAAATAAGCTCTCTAGAGTTGCCATTTATTTGTTGTTGCAGTACTGTCAAGAATTTCAGGGAATTCTGTTGTCTTGACTCTGAACTTCTGAAGCCTTTGCTCAGATATAGTCATCATTTATATTTATAAATTTGGCAGCCAAATACCCACCCATGATAGTTTCCATCAAAGAAATCCAGACCAAATATGCAGATTTAAAACAGTTTTTAGAGCCCATTTATCTAGTTTGGACCCACTTATTCATGCAATAATTACTCATAAAGGGTTTTGCACAACTGTTTTTTTTTACAGTTTTGCTGTTGTCCATAAATAGCAGTCAGATTGGCAGCAGAGGATTTTGCAGGCTCTTCTGGCAGCATGACCACAAGTAGGCAACATCAGTGCTCAGGCAGGAGAATTTGATGCACAAGATAAACCCTGTATAAACTAACAAGCATATCCCTTGGCTGTATGAAAGAAGATGACAGCTGTAAGGTCACATTAAAGTTCTGAATTGTTTAGGAAAGCTGATGTCGTCCAGCTGGGAAATATCACACAGACAGTTCAGAATATACCAACGTTTTGGTTTAACAGAAACACAGAAAGTCAACCTAGGTAACTTATCTGCTGAATTCCCTTGAGCCAGTTCTTCGGAAAGGAGAGTAAGATCTCTCATTAGTCATTGTGGCCTCTTGTGAGTTATTAATTTATTATGCTCTTTTATGTCTGTATGTATTTTTGTAAATAGTGCTTAGATTAAAGTTAAGTGTATGCATTTGTAAAACCAGATGGATTGGACTTTCAGGGAAAGTTAAGCTTTTCGCCTCTGAGTAAGGCTGGTACCATTCGTATTTGTGTAAAACATCTCCCCTTCCCTGCTTTCTGTGACAGGTTTGGTAGAGCTAGAAGAAAGATTAATGGTTGATGATAAGCGCAAGTTGCAGAAACTCAAATGCCTTTTTTTTTTTTTTTTTTTTTTTTTTTTTTTTTTTTTTTGCATTTTTATTAACAAAGCAAGAGCCTGTGTGTGCTGGATTACTTCAGTAGAACTTGGTAGAAATTCATAGACCTGCCTCTGTACTTGCATAGAAAATGCTTCCACAATGTCCTGTCCCAGAGCTGTGTGTATGCAGTCATGGAGTGGTCAGGAGAATGTTACATGAGAACTGAAGGATCTTTCAGTATAACATGTACATTTAGCATAGTTGTATTTATTAAGGGTGTTTTCTGCTTTTGATCTCAATACAGAGTGTCTTTGTTTTGATATAAACAGGAACCCTGGGAAATGGAGATGCTGCATAATCAAGTTTTCCAAAACTTGTGAATGCATCTGTGTCCTTAATTTAACAAACTGAGTTGGGATGCAGGAACAGGCGCTGCTTGAATAGTAGGTGAACTTAACTTTTTGGAAGGTCATTAGCCTAATCGAGTGCCTGATTTAGTGGTATTTAACCCTGCCCATGGTAGTGGGGTGTAACTAGATTGTCTTTGTGGTCTCTTTCAAACCAAGCCTTTCTATGATTCTATGATAAGATAGGTATGTTTTAAAGTGTCAGAGTGAGCTTCTCATTTGACTTGTCTTTAGATCAATCAAATACATTATCTTGCTGCTGTGGTTTGTCTAGGAGTACTGTACTTAAAGGTCTGACTTCATTGCGCTTTAGGCAACTGCTTTACTATTTTTGAAGTCTCGGATTCAGTCAAAAATTGAGAGGGGAAAAAAACAACAACAAAAAAAAAAAACAGGAAATCTTACTGTGGAGTTTGATATTTTTCAGTGGCTCCAGGCAAGCAAGGTGATGACACAAAATTAGGATGCAGATTTAGGTTAGTGCTTTGGCTATGCTAACAAGGCAAATGTAATAATTAGATAAAATTCTATTTTAATTTATCTTTTAGTTTCTCATTATGTTTTGCCTTTGGGCATAGTCAGCTGCAGCATGATTTTACAATTTATCATGTTTAAAAGGATGCAAGCTTTGGCATGAATAGCCTTCTGGCAGAGAGAAGGCTCTCTGGGAAGGGTGGGTCCTTGAAGAAGGGGCTCCAGAAACAACCATACCTGCAGAAAACAGCCTGTTAATATGTTGTTACCCTTTGCATGCTGTCTCTTGACTCTAGTCTGAACTCCAGCATTTCTTTGGAAATTAGCTTGTTCTCTCCAGATGCAGTTTTGCCTGAACAAGGGGGACCAACAGAAGTGCCTCAGCATAGCAGGATTCTGGTAGTTTCTGCATCGGTTCTAAAAGGAGGAGGTTGAAAGCTTCCTGGAAAAAATAAGAAGCTTTGCGAAAGCATGCCTGGAGGTGGAAGGTGCCTTGGCATCATTGAAAGGTGACCTCCATCAGACCATTTAACATTGCAGCCACTGGTATTACCTTGTATAGTTATAAGATGTAAATAAATAAACTAAGTAGCCATAGTAATAGTTTATTAGTTTTTCACCCTTTCCTCTTAAAGAGAAAAACTCATTTGAGGCGTAGCTGCAATATTGCTTGTAAGCTTGACAAGAAATCTTTACCAAGGCTCCATTCTTTTTGTTTTGCTTTGTTGTTTGTTTGTTTGTGGTTTTGTTTTTTTTTCTAAATGCCAGAAAAGGAAGATTCTGTTGCTGCCAGTGAACATCACTTACAGAGCAGGGTGAGGAGAAAAGCCTATTATATTCACAATGGAGGTGTTTTGTTTTTCCCCTTCATCCTCTGCCTAGAGCAACCATGAAGTGTGCTTTCCAGTTAACTCTCAGGTCCCTTGTCATCGTAGTTATCTGAGGGCTGAAAGTGGCAGCTGGAGAAGTGTGAATTTAGTTTTTCATACTTTGTCCGTGAACATGGAACCTTATGGGCAGCAGTGGCTGCTACCATTGTCGATCCACCTGATCAGCTCTGGTGCCACATGAAGTCTGTGGGGTTGGTGGCTGAAGCTGAAGAAATCTGAGAAGAGGGTTGTCTAGCAAGTAACACATGGTTATTATCTTAAAGACAGGCCAATAAATAGATTCCTACCAGACATGCAGTGCTGGCAGAGAAGGAAGGGTTTTTTCAGAGGTGAAGGTATCTAAAGGGAAAAAGAAGTGGGAAGAGAGATGAAAATGGAGATGAAAAAAGAGAAAAGTTGATTCGGGCTTTTTCATTTCCCACTTAATCACAGTCATGTGTCAGGCTGCTTGAAATGAGGAGGAAGGGAGGGAAGGCTGTTGAAATCTGCAGCGTGCTGGAATTCGCTGAGTGCATGGTGTGGTGTGGTAACTCCTGTGGCTCAGCTCTGCCCTAATGAATGGAGCCTTTCCAGAGCTGCCAAGCCCAAAGCAAATGTGGTCAGGGATTTATTATGAAATATACCAAGCTGTGGCATGGGGCTAATTGTGTATAACAAGAAGTGTGCTGGAAACTCAGACCTGAAAGGTGACAAATGCAGAAAGTATTCTATATCTGATGCTGGTGAAAGAGGTTTTGTGTGCTTTTTGCTAATGAACTCCCAAACATAACCACTTGTTTTCTTGTTAATAGTTCAAGATAAATGTGGATTTCTTGCTTTTGATATTTATTTCAGAGCCAACATAGAAAGAGTAATCACCATATGGCTAAAATAACTGTAATTCTCAAAGCAAATGGGTGGGAACTTTCTCAAAACATCTGATAAACATGTCCAAGGAGATGGTAGAATAGCAAGTTATGTGACTGAGTAGCAACAAAATACTGATTCTGAGAGTTTGCAACTGAACATGAAGTTTTCAGAAACAGCCAAAGTGTGAATCATTGGCCTTGAAGATGTTCTGTTCAGTGTCTTCAAGGGACTGAAGACAAAATTGTGTAGCATGACTAGTTTTACATTTTATTAGCCCTGAAGCATCCCAGAATGCCTTATGTTCACTTTGGAGAATATAATTTTGCCATAATGATATTTAATCCTGTGGAAAACATCTTGCTCCTTTTTAGCACTTTTTCCTGTTCTTGGTTTGTACAATAGCTGCTTTTTAAAATCTTGCACTAGTCTGTGGCATCAGGTGTAGTTAAACTTCATATCTGTGGCCATGCGAAGGTAAGGTATGCTGCGTGTATCTTTGATAACTTCTGCCCTGTTCAGTCTGACTGACCCTCCCCTGATGCAGGTCCATACCATTCTCTTGGGCCCTGTCACTGTCACCAGAGAGCAGAGATGAGCACTGCCCCTCCACTCCCCTCATGAGGAGCAGTAGGCTGACCTGAGGCCACCCCTCAGTGTCCTCTTTTCTGGGCTGAACAAACCAATGGACCTCGGCTGCTCATGTCTTGTTCTCTTCACTATCTTTGTAGCTCTCCTCTGAATGCTCTTTAATTGGTTTATATCTTTATTTTGAATCAGCCAGTAGTAGCTTGTTATGCAAACACCAATACAAGAGCTGATATGGTGTGTAGAATGAATGTCATTGCCCAAGATCTTTAAAGTAAGGAATGCTTGTAATAGCTATCAGTTCTTTTCATGTTTCTAAGAAGGTTAGACACGTGGAAGTTTTTATGTCAGAATAATAGAATCATGGAATCACCAAAGTTGGAAAAGACCTCCTGGATCACTCAATCCAAATGTCCACTTACCACTAATATTCTCCACTAAATCAGGTCCTTTAGTAACACAATGGTAGTGTAAGATTTCTTATGATGCAACTAGTTAGATCTGAACATGTACAGAGTTGTATTTGAAAGACTGGGGAAAATAAAAAGAAGGAAAATGAGAACAGTGCCAGTGAGAGAAATTCTCTCAAGATGTCTAGAATATCCTATGCTTTGGAGCAGAAATACCTTCATGTATGTAAGTTGCAGTAGCTTTTGTACACATTACAGCTTCTTATCCTTTTACTGAAGTTGGCAGGAAATTTCTGCTTAATTTAAATCAGAACTGAAGTAGGATGTAAGCAAGGGATGGTGCTGAAGGATGAAAAGCAAATGGTACTGCAAGTCATCATCATCTGCAGAGTCAAAAAGGATGCATAGCAGATTGTAATGTTTTCTGATCTCTACAGTGTTCCTTCTTGCTGCCCTTTTAGCAGTCCTTCAGTGTCAGCAGGAGAGGGTTCTGAATCTTGCACTCCTGCTTTTCCTACACAAGCAGATGAAATGCTAGAAGACAAACTGACATTTTCAAACTGATTTTTGCTAAATGGTGGTCAAAGTAATCCCTCTGATTGCCGTTTCCCAGTATAAGACAGTTTAAGAAGGATTCATGAAAGATACAGTTTTCACTCTAAAAACATTCTCCAATTTTGTGGCTTCTTTTTCTGAGGAAATTGTTTTCCTTTTCAGTTTGTGTTCCTAATAAGCACGTAAAAAGGATCAACATACAAGGCTATTACCCAAGCAAAAAAGTAATAATGAATAGGAGTGTTATCAGACAGCGTAAAATTTGAGGGATTCATCAAACAGCCCTCCAGCAGTGTTCTGTGACAGATGAATATGAATCAGGAGCACATAAAAGTCCAGTTAAAAACTATGCCAAAGATGGAATAAGTGTGTGGAGATGATGTTGAACATCTGAAACAAAAGTAGGGGATACTTATGACTCAGCATTAGTTATTTTCCCATGTTAAGTATCACTAAAAAGTGAAACCTTTATACAGTTTCTAGACATGTTACTGTTGCTGCAAGTTTACAGATAATACCAATTATATATGTGACTTTGCACCAAAATCAGATACACTGCCTCTGGCCTGGAAATACTACAAAGGATATATTAGAGAAGGAAAGTATAGGTGAGTCAGTGAGGCAGGTTTCTATTTAAAGTATTCTAGGTTTTTGCAAATACACTGATTATCACTTCATAGTTGAAGAATCATAAATGTGAATTTCAGATGAAATGTTAGTGGTTTCTAATGTAAGTGACACAAGATGGTTCTATGGTAATACATTAATAGACTAGAAGCATAAAAGCAAACCTCTTGTGAAACTGAAAGCTCTGAAAAGGTGATTTATGTTACAAATATGTCCTAAGAAATATTTTTAATGGAAAATCAAATTACCATTGTTATGTGTGAACATCTAATACGGTCAGAAATTGAGGTACATGAGACCAGGGCTAGAATGGACACTTGCTGGGTTTCTAACAGTGGTGGGGGACTGTGTAGTTTTGTAAGGGCTGCCTGTAAAATGTGGGGCGCACAGTAACCTTACAATTGCATGTTGAGATGATAGGCTTCCAACTAGATAGATGTTAGCTGATCAGATATGAGAGGCTGTCAGCTTGGGAAGTGCTGCTGGAGAAACTGAAAGGAAAATAGCCATGCATATTTTTCTCATTCACATTTGTGGAGTGGGGGGAAAAAAAAAAAAAAAAAAAAAAAAAAAGTTATTAAAATGAAAAAGAAAAACAAACAAAAAATCAACAAGAACAAATATAGTGGAAATGCTAAGTCATAGCGTGAACCAGTGATTGAGTACCTGGTGGGAAAGCAGAGCCAACGCAGGGGAGCTCAGGTGTGTGCAATGAACCTGAGTGACCAGAAGGGGTGGAGCCAGAATCCACCCCTTTGCAGACCTCTTTTAAGGGTTGGCAGTGTAGGTAAGAGTATCTTGCTGGATGTCCCTGTGTAGCTGAGATCTTTTGAAAGTAAGCTGATTCTTTATTTATGTGTTCATGGCTATTGCTTATGAGCAAGCTGTCATTTGCTGCAGCCCAGGACCTTGCTGCTTTGCTGTCATTGTTGCATTTTCCATTGCTTTATAGTATTTAAAAACAGCAAAACCTACAAATGTATGCTGTGCCAGCACAATGCTTGCCAGCTGTAAGTTGTTTTCTGAAGTTGGTGATAGGAAGTCAGGTATTTATTTTCATAAGTTGAGATTTCTTCAACTGTGTTCTTTTAATGACTCATCAATAACTGCAGTAACTATACAAAATACTCAAAACCAAGACACAAAAGCAATGTCTAATGTGGCATTTGAGCAAAGATGCCACATAGAGTTCTCAGCTGTCTATCTACTTGCCCAGAGTCCATGTGTTTTTGTGGATTACATGCTCAGAAGCTTCTGAATTAAGGGGAAAGGACAGAGTTTCACAGCTGAAAGCACATCTAAGACAGTGTCCTATGTCTTGACTTATATGCTGAGTCTCGTGCCAGATATCCTTTGGGAAGTCTATCACCAGATCTCTCATTTCCTCTGTTCATCTTGGTGAAGCTAGTTAAAACAGGTACAAAATTTAAAGTACATTTTCATAAGTGTTAGCCAAAGCTGCTTCTTTGTTCTATGCAATGTGTAGAATGATGAGAAGCAACAGTACATCTCATCAGCTGGTGTAAATCTTTTTCTGCTGATTAAATCTGCATGTTGAGCTACAATTCAACAGAATTGTTGCAGGGCATGTGAAGGCAGGAAATTTTTTTTATTATTTATTATTTATCATTTGTGCTGCCATGCTCATAGAACCTCCACCCTGCTTTGGGTCCTTTGCAATACAATGTGAAATTAGAGTCTGCCCTGGTCACTGGTAGGATATGCACTTCCTCTCTCTGTAGCAATGCTGGGAGTAATACACAAGCATACAAGTAACTGCAGACTTCCAGTTTGTGCTTTCCTCTGTTTTGTGAGGAAAAGTTGTGTGAAGTTCAGTGACCTGCATTAGAGTCAGATAAATACCAACATTACAAACTTTAGCTAAAATTGGGTTTGTTGGCCAGTTTTGCTTAGATGCCAAGTGATGATGCTGTATGAATAACAGCCCTGCCAGCGCAGTTGGGCTTAGATGCAGTTAACCATTTCTGCCTGCTTTCTGCAGCTCTGATGAATATTAAGGGCTGGGAGTGTGCGGCACCCGTAATTTACTGCCAGCTGTTCTTCTACAGCTGCTTTGGAGAGCCACAGGTTCTTACTGCGAGGGCTTGTTGTGCCGGCTGCCTTGCTCGGGCCATGGCTGGGGAAGTGGGTGGTGGGCAGAAGTGGGGGTTAGGAATAACCTGCCCATTGTGATCTTTGGAGCCTTTATGTAAACATGACAGGAATTAAATCAACTTTTTTTTTTTTTTTTTTTTTTTTTTTCATTTGGAGACCTGTATAGCATCCAACCATAACATTCCTGGCTGGGCCATGCGCTCTGGTGCAGAAAGGCACTACAGTGTGGGAGATCAGGCCTGCAGATCTGAGTCAGTACCTGCTTTGTGCATAGTTCCAGTGTTCTACGTCACCTAGACCAAGGGTGTGTTTTTGCACTGCAGCCATAAAGAAAGGAAAAAGGGGGGGGGGGGGGAGGGGGAAGACAGTGATCGTGGGGGGTGTGAAATGGCTGGTATAGTAGCAGTGAACTGAAATAACAATGTTTGTCTGTCACTTGAATGATGGGGCCTTGGGTGTAATAGAAAATGTTAATAAATATAACCTCTTTTCTTCCTTGCTTTTGGCTTTTAAAAAAGTGCCTTAACATGGTTACTTCTTAATCTGGAAAGTAGTAGTTTAATATTAGAAGCCTGCTTTGTTTTACTGTCTGGCATTTTACTTATCTCTGCACTCACCAAGGAATTTGTCTATAACTATATGTCTTGTTAGAAAACGATGTGGTGACATACCATTTTGTGAAATTTTAAGTTCTTGTATTTATGCAGTTCTTGCATCAAGTGTGAATGTGGCTCTACTTTTTTGTTTGTCTTGAGGATCTTTATTTCATTAATCTGGTGTCAGCACCTCTCTAAATTAGCGCCACATCTACAGAGGATAGTGCAGAAGTGCCCTCTGGTGCTGGGGCATGTGCTTGCTTTCAGGAAACCCTGGAAAGGAAGGCAGAAGCCCCTTGCTCTGCCTTGCAATTGCTGATTCTTAGTGTGCTGCAGGATCAGAATGTGCAATCCTTTCACTGCTCATTATGCCACGTTGTTTAAGACTGATGACAATACTTAGGAGAGATGCTTTGTCCATCACTGGTTCTGTTTTGACCTGGGGCTGCTTGCTGTTGTGCTCCACCACACAACTTTGTAGCTGCATCGTTTGTTGGTCCTGCCACTCACCCAAGTACTTGTCAGGAGAGGTTCAGTGAAGGGTAGAAGTCTGCAGGCCTGTTCCTTCATTAGAATTATAACCAGAGGAGAAAAATCACAGAATGGCTGAGATTGGCAGGGATGTCTCTGTCCATGTGATCCAACCCCTGCTCAAGCAAGGATGCTCAAAACAGGATGCCCAGGAGTTTGCCCAGGTGCACCGACCTCTGCTTAGTCAAGAGACACTGGAATGCATACCTCCCCTGGTCAGGTGGGAACAAAGGCAAAATTCAAAGTAGAGAGATAAGTATTTGAAAGAGAAAAACATGAAAGGATGAGAGAACTTTGGCTGAAGTTCTGTACTTTCATAGGCTGGAAGTAGGTAGAGAGTGAGGACCATGGTGGGCTCCATGCTGGAGAAGCTGGAAGGCTTACCTGGGTAGAGTGTGAATAGTGAACACTGCAGAAATGATTCCCTCCAACAAAGACTGAAGTCCCTCATATTTCTGTGCATATAGTGGAGTTATTAGCATAGCTTCCTGCAGTGTTCATTCTAGTACCTGTTCCAGTGTTGCAGTAAGTGTAGTGAGCTGTGCTGTGTTTTGTGGAAGGTTCAGCAGTGAGGTTAGTGAAGGATGAACAAAGCCTTCCTTCTATTTCCCACTCCCCCATACAAAAATAAGCAAATAATAATGATGGTTAATTAAGGGGTGAAAAAGACATGTTCCATTTAGTGTTTAAATGCTAGATGGAGCCTCACACAGAATTGTGACTTGCTAACCATACTTACAGATTACTTGGAAATGAACTGTGATGTGCAGCCTTTGTTTTGAAATGCTCACAAAATTTCATTAGTGACATTATTATGTGCTTGAACTCTTTTGCTTAGGATTAAGAAACAATTGTTAACATGGTAAGTCCCATTTTCAGTTACCATTTTCTCTTCTAAACAGATTCTAATGTGTTGGTTTTGCTCATGTTTGAGGAAGGCAAAATTTCAGCTGCTCTAACTGTGGAAAGTCTGCAGCTAGTAGCTCAGGAGTGTTGCTATTGGCACGTGCTCTTGAAAGCTTATTAAGATAGAAGTTTGCTAGAATCTTGAGGTTTAATGAATAAAATCTTCCTGGGATTTGGTGCAAATGGTGGATTGTCAAGAACTATATGAAATCTCTGAGAGATGTGAGAAAGAGATCATATGGCTTAAAATCAGAGCCACTCTTACAGAATTAGTTTGCTTTTCCTCTGGAGATTAACACATAGCAATTCTGGGCTAAATTTCAAGAAGAATGAACTCTAACCTGTGCATTTTCCCTTTGCTTGTTTTTCTTAACCTGAAAACATTCTTATGAGTGTATACAGTAAAATGCCAGGAAAAATAAAGTGAAATTAAGTAATCCGTTTTCAAGCTTTGCAAACTACTCTTTGCAGTTTGTAAAGAAATCTAAAAATAGCCCTTAGGTTCAGCAGGTGCCTGAAAGCATGCTCAGGTTCAACTGGTGCACCATTAGTTGCACAGGGGTATTTTCTGCTGTAGCTTTATGCCCTTGTAGATCTGTTCCTGCCCTCCCTTCTTGTTCATAAGTAGCATTTGGAACCTGTTTCTAAGTTAGCAGATGTGCTTCTGTTTGCTCTATAGCCTATGGGAGCTTCAATCTGCTCTTTTTCTCTCCTTCTGCCTCTGTCCAGGACAAATACTTTCTCCTAGTGCAAGTATAACTCACATTTACCTCCCAAACGTTCATTTTCTTCTAAGGTATCAAGTAGAAATTAGGTCTTGTAGAAGAGCTAATATTGTATGTACTAAAACATATAAAATGGTACAAAAATGATAATGTAACTATGCCTAAGATCTATATAGAATTAAAATCTGGAAGTACAATTAAAGAAAAGCTTGTGGAAGTGCGTTTCAAGATGCTGAACTATTGAAGCTTGAACATACTGACTTGCATTGTCTAAAGTCTAACCAGTTGATGATGCAGGCAATTTGAGTCTGATCTGAAGAATTCTAAGGAGCGTGTGATTGTACTGAGGAAAGGCAAGTGTCTTAATATGCTAACACCACCCAAGGACTAAGAAATACAGCAAATGTATGTGTGTTGTCAGCTGACTTATTTTAGATATTATTTCCTGGAGTAACCTGAACCAAACTTTTCTGATTTTGTTGTCCTTCCTCCCAGATAGAGGACTCGGTTTCTGGTGATCTTCAACATCTTGAATAGATACGCAAAGAGAATTTGGGGTATTTTGATTGCCTAAATAAGGCAAAATTTATAATACTCACCTGAAATCTTCCCTAATTGCAGGATTTCTCATCTGATGTAACTGAAAAACATTTGTAAGGCTCACTCTATTTTGACTCAATAATATGTATGTGCTTGTTAATGGGATTTTTCTTTTGGGCAATGAGTATGATTCAAAAGGAATATTTGATACAGCTATGAGCAACTGCAAAAGCTTTACTGGATTTGAAACTAGTAAGTCTTCGATCTGTTTGTTTATTCTTTTTCCTGTTCTTTGAACATTGAAACCTTTTTAACTTTGTATTTTATATTTTAGTATAAACCATACAGTTTTTTTCATAGAGAATCCTGTTTGCTTATAGGTAATAAATTTTTGGCATTCTGAAAAGTATCTTTCTACCAGGAGAACAGTGGGATTTCTTTCCCTGCACTGGTCCAGACACTCAGGATACAACTGCTGGTTCCACAGTCCCTTTTGCTTTAACAACAACAAAAGTTTCCACCTCATTTGCTCCGGTTGTGGCTGTTTGGGTTGCTGCTTGGGCAGCTGTATCATGAAGTGGGACTGTGAACTGCACAGGGGCAGGATGCTCCTTGGCTCTGCAAACCCAGCCTGAGTCTGAAATGCATTAACATGGTAAGCTGCAGCTGAAAATCTTCCAGGTCCTGTGTTCTCATTTTCTGCTGTCTTGAGATAACATCTTGTGCTGTGGCAGGTATTTGACTCCAAATGCCCACTATAGGAGGGATGCTTTTCTATCTTGGCCTGCAGGGGCATCACATGGATTCAAATCAGCCATGAGACCTCTCACTGGAAGGGTCTGCTATGGAGGTGTGTGGGGACAGTGTTTGCAAGTGGTTTAATTAGTGCAGCTGGCAGAGTGCCATCTTTCCTATGAGGGGCTTGGGAGGGAGAGAGCTCTGCTTTTCACTTGTAACAATTACAGTGCCATTCTTGCATTCATCCCAGCTAAATGTGCTTCCCTCTTGTTTTGATTAATTAGGGAATGTGTGCTAGATTTTAACCCCTGAGCGACCCCCCCTCACTTTTAATACTGTGTTATGGGTTATGCACAGGCGTCAAGATGACTTTGTCTTTTTCTTTGGGAATGATTCCTGCAAGCGCCACACTTCCAGTGAGCGTTTCAAGTGAAGTGACAGACCCTAACTGTGGTACTGCTGAGATTCTGTGCCAAAGGGGTTTTCTCATCCTCAAGGAGGGTTTTGCAGGTGTTGTAGTAGGGACAAGCCTTCTTGCTCAGCAGCGTGAGCTGTCCTGTTTGAAGTGGGGAGTCATCTAATGATGGAATCATTTCATGGACTGCTGCATGTATGTGCAAAGACTGTATGACTCGGAAAGATAATCTGTTCCAATAAAAATAACAATGCTGCAGGATTTGAGAGTGTTATTATCTGCCTTGAGCTAGAATTAATTAAGAAGATAAAACTAGGAGCAAGGTCAGCCCCTCCCCCCCACCCCCCCCTTTTTTTTTTTCCTTGGAGAGCTGGTTGAAATAAGACTTATTTTCTATTTTATTTATTTATTTTTAATATATATTTCTAAATCCCTTTCAGTCATGTCTATGGTTAAGTGCATTAAGTACAGAAGTGACTTGTGAACAGCAAAACATGTAATTTCTTTTTCTGATAACTTGTGAGAAAGTCTTTTGACTCTGGAAATTGTCTTCAACTTGTTGGCTGCAGTAAAACTGAATACAGAAGATAGCTGGTCATATTTGGTATATAATTAGCCAGGTCTAGTAGTGTTCCTTAAATCAAATGGGTTGCATTCTCCTAAAATGGAGCAGTTTCTGGTAGCTCCAGAATCAGAATGGAAAGTTTTTTGAAAAATAAACGAATTCCAACATGCATTAGAAAAATTCACTTGTGCCAAATTTTCAGCACATTTTGTGTGCCCTTAAGTCCCTTGACATCAATAACATCAAAGTCAGTTAATCCTTTGTTGAGCAGTGTGCCGGAACAGTGTATTAACTTTGGTGTGGAAATGTTGTTGAGGTTTCATCATTTGTAGACAAGAAGAAAAAACAGATTGCATTTTTTATTTTGGTTCTTTCAGTTTGAGGCTAAAACTTGTAAAAAATTTCTTTTGCAGTTGTTTTCTCATGAATTAACAATCAAATCTATTTTATTTGGATGTCTCTGCATTTTTCACTTTCTACAGAACTAAGAGGCAGAATGTGTAATGGTTAGCAGTTGTTACTGATAGGAAGACTCTTCTAGAGACTGATTTTTCCCTACGTTTTTGTTTGAGATGTCCATAATCTTTTCATTGTTCTAAGATCTTTATGTTTTGCTTTCTCATAATAGCATCCACCATCGTATTTCATCAAATATGGCAGCTTTTGTACTGGGAACTGTATATTTTGGTGCAAACATCATAATCCATGCATTTGAAGTGTTAAATTTTGTTAAATCAACATTTAGGAAAGAGTTATTCTAAGCAGGAGGTCCTATTTAATATGTGAGTTATAAACTGGGAGGTCTCTTTAATGGCCCAAATATTTCTTAAGCATATTTAATCCATAAGATTAAAAGGTGAAAATGAATTCTTTGTACACTGCTGAAATTTGAGAGCACAGCCATGGAGTGAGATTATCCAGAGTTTTGGCAGTCCTGTGGATTCAGCAGTAGACTTTTTGTAAAACCTTTGAACAGTCCTTTCTTTATCTTCAGTGCTTCCTTGTGCAATATTAATTTTCATTATGTTTTGCTGCTTATGATTTACTCCAAACTGGGAAACATCTATCTGATGTTTAGGGCCAGAAAACTTCTCTAGTGATGATATGCTGAAGAAAAGCTCTCCCATGTGCCCATCTGGTGGAGAAATACTGACAGACTAGACAAGGTGGCTTTTGGAAAGCTGGATTTGTGTGAACTGCAGTGATGATGAGTGATTGAGCGTCAGTTAGGCAGAAAGTACTCAGAGAGACAGTGAATGGTTTTCTAAGGTGGACTTAATGAGAAGATATAGGACAAGGACCTCTTCAGTAACTCGTAATTCTTGGACTTCCTATAGCTAATTAAGATGTTATTTGAAAGACTGTATCCAAAATCAGAGCTTTTATATGATATCTTCGTTACGTCTGTTATGTCTGCTTTGAATCCTTCACTGATTTATACTGTGCTTTGTTTGCCTCTTTTTTTTCTTAGATTAATCCTTTTTTAAAACAGTGCTTTCTTCCCTTGGTAGTCCTGATCAACAGTCTGCATAAAACAGGAGATGATAAAGGTGTTTTGATCAAGTTCATGGAGAAATATTAGAATTTTTTTTGTGAAGAAGTGAATTGTTTTCCATGTGAACCTACAAGACTCTGTGAGGTGCTATGTATGTGAATAGAAGGTTGTCATTGAATTCAGGAACTGAGAAGGAATATTCCATCTGCTAAGTATGTATAAAGGTGGTAAGTAAACAAGAGCAACAACTGCTTGCTAGTGGAACAGATCAGATGATGATTGCAGTTAGTCAAGCTCATCTTTCACAGCAAGTGTAAATATGGGCTATGAAGAAAAGGCTTTGTTCTGCCTGTTCAGTAAAGGCTGTGTTGTTGTTATGTGAAGGATTGATGCGTTCAAGTCGCAGATCATGTTAGATATTCAAAACCAAAATCAATTTTCAAGATACCTGAGCAGGCAGTTTCTTCCCACAGCATTGCAATATCAGGTGATATCAAGCTCATGGGAGTGTATTTGGATTTCATAAAGAATATTCTCTTTCCTCATAGACCTTCTTTATTACTAATGCTAGTAGCAGACTCTGCTGTGCCACACAATCTAAAAGGGACTTGTGATGTGAATACAGCTTCATTGACACTGCAGCTTTTTAAATGGATATATATATAGATATAAATAAAATTTATTTATTTATTTGTGGGTATGTGTTATTAATTGTCAGTTAGTGACAAGGATGTTAGTCTTGCCTAGAAGGTGAGGTCTTTCCGTAATCTCAGAAAGCAGCATTTCCAGCTCCTAATGTTGATACTGAACAAGCAGAGAAGCATAGCAAGCTTTGTTTAGTTCAGATGCTTGCCTGGCAAACTTCTTATCCTATATGTGATCCAGCAGGGTTTGTGCAAACTTAGACAGATCCTGTATATTTTTGAAACAAGGGGAAGTAGTGAAGTGCTCTTGCAACTCTGTTCTGACCTTTCTCCTCAATCTATTTATTTAATTTCTTCCTACAACTAAATTTTGTAGGCCATGCAATATTTTGTTCTTGATGATTTTTATCCAGCACAGGCTGTCCTGCCTTCTTATCTTGCTACCTGAATTCCAATCCATTTTTGAGGCCCTCCCCTGGCTTGTTTTGTTTTCTCAGCACCGTTCCTTTCCAATCTATATTTCCAGCCCCACTGTATAAAAAGGAATTGAGTAAACTCTCCTTTCAGTGCTTGCTCATTTGCAAAGGTAATCCACTTTGCCTGAGACATGCTTGCTTTTGCTTAGCATATGATTAAATTTGACTCCAATATCTTGCCTGAGATCAATTGCTCATTTTAGCTGTTGTTTTTTTTATTATTATTATTTTATTTTATTTTTTAATTTTTATTATTATTGTTCCTTCATTCCTATAACCATCTCGGGGATTTTTGTTGTTGATTTTTCTCTGGCTTCATATCATTCATGCGCTACCAAAGTAAACTTGACATTCAAGTAGGATAATGTTATCAGTTTCAGGTTGTGCTGTACTGGACACATGCTACTTTATTCTCCTCCTGTCAGCAAATTAAGCAGTCTGTAGTCATGCAAGACAATACAATAAATGAAAGAGAAGAATGGTGTGCCTTTTTCTGTTTGTGTTAATAAAAAACTTTTCATTGGTGAGGCAGTGGTTAGATTTTTTTTTGTAAGGAGTATCTGTTTCAGTTTGGTGTTGAATACTGCTGAACTGATACATGTTCTTCCAAAGCCTTCTTGCAGCTCTCACTAGCCAGCACTGGTTCTGTATCGGTCATGACTCTAAGATTGGCCAGTCCTTTGAATGTGTGAATATTAGTTATTTTCAGCAAGAATGATTAATCTCAATTTTGGTTAGTACAAATGCCTCAAATATTGATGCACAATACTTTTAAATCTTTATTTAATTAAATTTGTTCTACTCAGTAAATGAAACCTACTTTATTTCACTAGATATATTGTCTGTAAATCCATGCTGTCTGGCATTAATTTAATAACTGTTTTTGCTTATATATCAATTGAATCCCCTAAAAATACTTTCTTGGTCTGGACGTCAAATTACAAATGGCCTTAAAGTTACATGGGCTTTTTTTTTTTTTCTTTTTCTTTTTTTTTTTTTCTTTTTCTTTTTTTTTTTTTCTTTTTAAATGCCTTTGGAATCATAGGTCTTATCTTTCCCGCACTGGTAGCTTTTTATCTCTTTCCTCAAGCCTTATAGAATTTATGCTATGATTCACTGAGTGTGAAGTGGTACCTCACCTTTCTGTCATGGTAATCGTTCCAGTAGCAGTAAGGAAACTTGTGAGAATGCAGTAGTAAATATTAACAAAAGCATTTTATTTCTTGATAGAATGCATGACAAGTTTCCTCTTTTCAGCTGTCACTTCTTCAGGCAGTGAGCACTGGCCATGAATACTAATAACCAAATATTTTTCTAGAATGTGATCTGTCTTTTGACATTTCAGAGCAAGTCCAGTGATGGTAGTAGCATGCTGACTTTAAATGGATCATAAAGCAGGTCTGAAAGTTGCAGTAGGATATGCAAAATGAATTTAACTGACAAGGTTTGGGGTCAGAAAAAGGTTTAATCTAACACGCTAATGGGGCTTTTTAGTGGTACTATACTGTTCTAGCCAGTATTGTCTAAGTATATGAAGAAGCAAGGCTTGCAGGAAGAAGCAATATAATTTGGTTTTGCTCTTCTTTTCCAGTTAAATTGGTGGATATTGAGCATATCTGCTGCCTTTTAAAAACGCATTCTCAAAAATGTGTTTGAAAGATCATTTCTTATTTTTCAGTAGTGTTGGATTATTTGATACAAGAAGCTTCTTCTAATGACAAGTCCATCTTCTCGTACAGTGCTGCCATTCTTTCTTCTCTTTAAACCTCATCCATAGCTTTAGCAACAATTTAATAACAAGCAGGCTCTGAGTTAGATCTGGATTTGACCAAATCTTATTTATAACATTCTGAGACTGAATCTCTTCAAATTCAAATGTCAGATACAAAGTTCTCTACTTGTCCCTCTGGTACCTCTATTTATGTTGTTCAGTGTCATTCAACAGTTACTGTATGCAAGATTTTTAAACATCCTGGCTTTGTTTCCAAAACAAACTGAGGGCGTTTTGCAAATGTAGTCTTTGGGCTCATAATTTTTATACTGTGTTTATAAATGTGATTTTGCAGACTTGTTTTGTTAGCACAGATATGACTATACTCTCTCTGTGGCTGCTGTTAGAACAACCAGCCCTGGCTTCATCATGTTCTGGGAACCTCTAGATCTGAAAAATACAGACATTACTTGTGTTTGCTGTCTTGGGGTAGGCTTCTATGGGATAAACTTGGATTTGAGCAGCCTTTACTCAGAGCTGGAACCTGAAGGCCAGACTCTGGTTTCCATGGACCCTAAATCTTTAGCCTCACCCAACCACTTTGTCCTCAATCTTAATGCTGAAGGTGTCAGACTTATGATTTAACATCATCAGACATCTAATTTAACTTGCTCAGATTGATGGTTGGGTAAATGTATGTAGAGAAGCAGACCCTTTTACTTGGCTTCCAAAATTGATTTCTTCAATAGCATGGGAAATACAGATCAGTTACGAAGGGGAAAACATCCTGAGTTCCTAACTCTCTATTCTTTCTCACAGTAGACCTCAGCAGGGGTCCACATTTGTTTAGGAAGGGTGTCTTCTTTGTGTTGTTACGATTTATTTTGTGCTGGTGGAGATGGCACTGTCACTTATTTTTTTTATCCACTTCTGATTTTGTCACATGATCCCCTAAACAGTCCCAGGATCTGACCTAAAATTCTGAACAGTGGATTGTGCTGCCACAGGGGTTCTTTTCCTCACTTTAGCTGTGTCTTTCTTTTCCACTAGCTGCCAGAAAGTCTAATTGCTCATCTGCAAGCACACTTAAACAAAGTAATTTAGAAAATTACTGGGGATCAAGTAGTATCGTAGTGCCCTGGTTTCAGCTGGGACAAAGTTGATTTTTTCTTTATAGTGTCTGGTATGATGATATGTTTTGTCTTTAGGATAAAAAGCTTATTGATAACATGCTGATGATTTTGTTGTTGGTGAGCAGTGCTGTACAGAGCCAAGGATGTTTCAGTTTCTCAGATTCTCACACTGCTCTCCTAGTGAGGGGGGCTGGGAGGGCATGGGGAGCTGGGATGGGACAGAAGCAGGACAGCTGATCTAAATTGTCCAAAAGGGGTATTCCATACTACAGGACATGATGCAAAACAAAAACCTTGAAAAATGGGGGAGAGTTGGCTGCTCAATGACTAGTTGGGCATTGGTATGCAGGTGGTGAGGAATTGAATTATATCAACTCACTTCACTTGCATTTCATAAATATATATAAAATTATCATTACTAATATAGTTATTGTTGCTATTTTTTTCCTCTTCCTTTTCTGTTCTAGTAAATAGCTTCTATCTCAACCCACAAGTTCTATAATTTCTTTATTTTTTTAATTATCCCCTGTCCCATTGAGGGGTGAAGCAAATGCTTAGCTACCTGCCAAGTTAAACTAGAACACTTAGGAAATTATTGTCAAATATTCTTTTTCTGTGCTGGAACAAAGCTCATCTAGATGCAGATGTTGCAATTGCAGAAAACAGCAATAGTTAACTTGGAGAGAGATAAAAGGTTCATATCTTTGAATGCTTCTCAGTATCTTTTTCTTTTGCCAGCATGGCACTTTGTCAGCTCTATTTTCTTCAGTGCTAAAATTCTCAGTGTTAAAGATTTTGCCTTCTGATATAGCTTAAGGAAATCTTTGAAGTAAGGTGCATTAGCATATAAGCTCTGGCTCTCTTTGGTTACACATGGGTCAGGATAATAAATGTTTGTTCAGGTGCCCTGTTCTAGCAATGGAGTGTTTTCTGTCTTGTCACACTGCATTAACTATTGTGCCATATTTTTGTTAAAGTACTTGTCAAATTTTTCAGACCTGGGCTTATATTTTTTTGGTTTCTGATCCCCTAAGTTATAAATCTTGAAAGTTATTTTGATGTTGCCTGCTTTGAGTCAGAATGAAAGTGTTCCTTGTGTATATATGAATGTCTGCCTCCTTTGGGGGATTCCTCTCTGACTGTCAGATGAAGTGGAAACAGTTCAATCATCTGTCACTTATGGTGTCAGATATAGTGAGCTTTATCTCTTAGAGATTCAGTTTAAAATGCTTGTTCCTGCTACATGACAAGCATCTGTGTTTGGGAGCTGGTATCTACAGTTGTGCTTTTGTAGGGTAGCCTGTATATTGAGATAGATAATTGAAAATATTTAGTATCATAGAATCGCCAAGGTTGGAAAAGACCTAAAAGATCATCCAGTCCAACCATTCACCAATTACTAATAGCTCCCACTAAACCATGTCCCTCAACACAACATCAGTCTTTCCTTGAACACCCCCAGGATCAGTGACTCCACCGCCTCCCTGGGCAGTCCACTCCAGTGCCTGACCACCCTTTCTGAGAAGTAATATTTTCTAGTGTCCAGCCTGAATCTCCCCTGCTGTAGCTTGAAACCATTCCCTCTGCTCCTATCACTAATTTAGCCTGGATTTAAGGAAAAAGATTTTTACAATAATGGTGGTGAAGCACTAGAGCAGGTTGCCCAGAGGACAGTGGATACCACGTCACTGGAGACTCTGGAGGTCAGGTTGGATGGGGCTCTGAGTACCTGATGGAGCTGTAGGTGCCTCTGTTTCTTGTAGGGAAGCTAGAGTAAATATCTTTAAAGGTCCCATCCAACTGAAATGATTCTATGACTTAATGTTGCTTGTACCTGGGCAGTGATTCTGAAAAACTCTAAACGTTGCTACTTTACTACACGTTGGTGAGTTGTGCAGTTGCTCTGCACATTATAAACTTGTTATGAAGAAAAAATTTGGGGATTAATTGTACATATGTAAGCCATTCTCCAGGACTCTACTCTTGCATACTGTTCTGCACAAATGGCTAAGATAATCTTCTGTCTATGAAATATATATATATATATATGTATATGCATATAGATATGTATTTTGGAAAAACAGAACACATTTAGACTAGGTGGAATGTATGGTAACTTTTTTTTTTTTTTTTTTTTTTTTTTTTTTTTGTAAACAGGGAATGATTCTGTATGCAAACAGAATACTTAAAAGTACATTTTGTTATGTACTTCTTATTCTGGGGACAGATTATGCTGTTTTCCTATACTAATTTCTTTTCCCGTGGCCTAAGATGGAGTTTACTTTGGCTTTTGAATGAAATTCAGCTGTCTACAAAAATAACCCAAGAACAGTCCACAAAAGGAGGTGCTCTATCGGATGTGTCCACATATCAGAGAGATTCAAACTTTTGCTTTTCCTGGTTCTGCTGCATTTAAGCTCTCATTTGCAACATTGAATTAATGTAGGAGTTTGAAATCAATTATGAAAGAAGTGGATGACAGCTTGCTTTGGCTGTAAAGCTGCATACTTATATTTTTGGCAGTAGGAAAAAAGAGCTGATTAGGAGAATCTATTTCCTGTATGTTTAAATATAAACCAGACTCAGTCATGAAAAAAGTCATTCACTATTTTCCAAAGATTCCCATCCCTCCCTCCCCCCCCCCAGTGTGAAATGGTAGTTTGAATGAAAAATTGGGCAATGTATTAGTCCCCTTACACACAAAATAAGTATCAAGAAAAGGCAATTGTACTAATTCTTTCCTTCCTTTGTGGATTTAGATTGTTTCTGGCTTTAAACATACAATTCCCTAATGGCTGTGCTAGTGGTTTTAAACTTTCATAACAAAAGTGAAAATATAATTACTGTAAGCGAGTATCAGAAAGATTTTAGTTTAAGCAGTGTTTTCTGACGCTCCCATTTTCACATCATTTTTTAGGAATGAAAGTCTGATCTATTATAGTAGGTGATGTGAATCCCTACCTGTTGATGATTCTGCTTTCTTATTGCCTTCTCTTTGAATATATATTTATATGAATAATATGACTATTATTCATATTTGGATATGAGGTCAGATTTTCTCCAAGTCTAGAAGATTTCTATTTGGTCCTCTTCTTCTCTAAGCCGGTTTAGAACTGCTGTTGGTTTTTTTGCTTTGTTTTGTTTTCCTGAGCTGCTTGAGTGGCATGGCACTGAGCAGCAAGGGGATCTTAGGAAGTCAGGGTAATAACTGAATACGCAGTTACAGTCACATTCAGCAACTTCTGTTGTGACAGTGAATTACATAATGGGGTTTTGTATGACGTGATAGGGAAAGTGTAATATGCACAGGCCTGGTTATCTAGAGAATCTTTCTAAGGAGGTTTCATGAAGCAGAAGCAACTTGATGTTCCTGGTGGTTCTACAGCCCAGCTGGCATCCAGGAACAGAAGAAATGGAAGAGCTGGAGGTGCTGTGCTTGATGAATGTGGGCAGGGCAACTGTTTTCATCCCAATACATGCTTCTGCAGTGCTTTTCAGCATGGGTCCTGCCTTCCTTTCTCTCCGGAAATAACTAATGCTCTGTGCTACTGGTAACAGTTCCAGGAATTTATAGAGCTTCTGCTGAAGGAAGAAAGGTCATTATGTTTATGTATATGGAAGAAAAGAGAGAGAAAAATGTGGATAGTACAGGTTGTGCTGTGATGAGCAGCTTGAAGCATCTTCAGTCCTGGCCCCTGAGTTCTATGTGAATCCTTTCTTGAGACAGATGTAGCCCTCTTCCACCTAGGAGGAGTTATAACTGAGTGTCTTGTATCTAAGAATAATGTATGAAGGGAACTTTGAATGGCAGCATCCCGCAGAAGTCACAGGAGCAGCAAATGAAGGAGCCATCTTGTCCATTCTAACCTACTTACCTGGCTTCCTTTGGTTTAGCATAAAGAATGGAGGATAAAAGCTTTCTTTCATTATATTGATGCTTGCTGTATGAATTGTGACTTGAGGATGCAAACTTTAAGGCAAACAATGATACATGGTTGAGTTTGGAACTGCTCAAATTGCAGTTACGTGGCTGCTGAACCTTCTTCAACTGCAGGCTTGTTGTTTCCTTTTAAAGGATTTTTCAGGGCTCTGTATGCATCATATCTTACTCAGCTTACCGTCTTGGCTCTTACAAAGGGCTTTGAGCACAATGCCAGGGCCCCTGAGGCACAACTTATGTCTCCTGTGGGTGGGCTGGATGAATCTGATGCTTATTGCCTACACACAGACCCTGGATGGGACACAGCACTCCTCATGGATGACTATGTCTGGAATAACATAATCAGAACATTTATGTCATTGGTTTGAAATCAAGGTGAAGGCTGCAGCTGGAATGGTTTTCAGGGTGGGGCAAGCTGTTTACCTGTGTGGGTGGCACCTCTGCACTGCAATGGTGGCATCCCCAAGTGCAGAAACCTCTGACCATCATAACGTAGTAGAGTCTTTTGAGGGAAGTGTGTCATTAAATGTGGACAGACTTATTGTTCAGGGGCTGCATGGGCGTGTGTTGCCTACATAGTCACGGGTACTTCAGGGCACATGGGTGAAATGAGTGTGCCATGCTTCACACTCTCATGTATTTTTCACTTTATTCACAATTAAAGGATTCACCAGTGACTGAAGGAGACACTTAATGCACAGTATGGTTGGTGTTTTTAGTGTTGACAGTCTGAATAATAGATATTTCTATTCTGGAGACTAAGTTTTACAGTATAAGGGGAATAAAGCTAAACGAAATAAAAAGACAGCATATTTTTTCATCAATGAACACAGAGTTAAAATCAGCAGCTTATAAGCTGTTATAACTCCATTCATGGATTAGGTCAATGAAGATACAAATTCAAGCATTTAATATAATAATAAAATATTCTGCTTCTATATTTTTAAAGCAACAAAACACCCTAGAGATTATGTACAGTCAAGAAACACTTGAAAGAGCCTCCTAATATAGAGGCTTTGTATTCTGTTGAACTTCAGGTGGGAAGATGAAAAGCATCAGATAGACAGGAGAGAGAGTAAACAAGCAGCTCTAACTAAAACCGAATTGGTAGGGCAGTATTGAAAAGGCACATTGAAAGGAACATAAGTGAATCTTTCCATCACATGAAAAAGCCAGTTTGGACTCAGCAATTTGCTTTAGACCCTCAAATTTACTTATTACATGAAGGCTATGAGAAATATTAACCAACAGATTGGATGAATCATTATTGTTTATCATGTTGACTCATCTATCTCAGTGCTACACCACATCAAATCAATGACAGAAAGTGGCCTGATTCCTTTGACATGATTACTTTATGATGCAGTACACTGCCTGGATAGCTTGATGTTTGCACTAATGGGAAAGGAATGAAGGAGTAGAGGAGCAAAGAGGAATAGAAGAATGAGCTTGCCATGAATTTTCCCTCTCCTTGAAAGGCTCTCCTGTCCTTTACTAACTAGTCACTTTTCTGCACTGCATGATAGGACTGACCATCTCCTTGGCCTGTTCCTGGTTACACTGACACTTGTGGCAGCATTTATTCCTGCTGCAAGATCACTTCAAGCAGAGTAGCTGTGCTGCTCCTCCTGTCCTGCTGTGGAGCACTGGCTGCCAAGCCTGTGAATCAGGAGTGCCTTCCTCTGGGTTTAACAGGAATGCAAAGCTCTGGATGGTTTCCAGAGAGTGTGATCTTACTTTCAGTGACCAGGTTTATCTGTTTATTTGAAACAGTTTGTATAGGTTTCCTTTTTGTAACTATTTTTGATGAGAAAGACTTGAAATTTCACATTCACTGACAGATTTGTTCGGATTCCATGATGAAGGTAATTTATAGGTTTCAGTAGTGGTGGAAATTTATGGAAACAAAAAATGGTGCAGTTGTATACTTCAATGGATTCAATCAAGTCTATCTTGTGAAAAATTATCACCTAGTTACCTTAGCAGTTTTATTTTTCTTATGAAATCTTTATGATTATGTGAATCTATTTTGTTTGTTTGTTTGTTTGTTTTAGGCACTTCACTTTTACAGTGCTTTATTTCATAGAATCACAGAATCGCCAAGGTTGGAAAAGACCTAAAAGATCATCCAGTCCAACCATTCACCTATTACCAATGGCTCCCACAAAACCATGTCCCTCAACACAACATCCAGTCTTTCCTTGAACACCCCCAGGGTCGGTGACTCCACCACCTCCCTGGGCAGTCCATTCCAGTACCTGACCACCCTTTCTGAGAAGTAATATTTTCTAATGTCCAGCTGTCCATTTTCTAATCTCCCCTGCCGTAGCTTGAAACCCCTGGTCCTATCACTAATGATGCAAGAGAAGAGGCCGACCCCCAGCTCACAACCAACTCCCTTCAGGAAGTTATAGAGAGCAACAAGGTCTCCCCTGAGCCTCCACTTCTCCAGGCTGAACAATCCCAGCTCAAGCTTATTTGGTTGATCATCTACTGATCTGTCATTATTATCATATGATCTGTCAGTAAGAGCAGCAATGCCTGTTCTAAAAATTTGCATCTGAAAATTTGGGTCTCTACCTTCTAAAAATTTGTATCTGAATAGAAAATTTGAACAGCCAAATACCACAGTATTACATTGGATGTACATGGATAGGATACTTTCCTGGGGAGGCAGAGAGGTTTTGATTTGGTAGAGGCCCTGAGAGGAAACATGCGTACAATTATTTTTGCTTCCCTTGAAATTAATCCTTGCCTCAAATATTAAAAGACAATTTTGCATTATGCAGGCTCTGTAGGACAGAGTGCAAACCTTTTATTTCCATAGCAGAACAGTTTCTCAGCCTGTTCATGCTGGAACATCAAATGAAGAGCTCTCTCGTGCCAGCTGGGAAGGGAGGCATCTGCTGCTGCTTGGGGTTGTGTTTCAGTTGACAGGTGGAAGTCAGGATGGCAGTGAGAAAGTCTTTGATGCAGTATTTAACATGTGCCCTTTTCCTAAAGGGGGAAGATCAAACAACAGGAAGAAGCTTCCTTGATTCTAAAATGAAACCTGGCTTCTCAGCTTGCACTCTGTGCAAAAATCTGCCTCTCTTTTTTTTCAGAGTGGAAACAAACTGATGATTTCCCTGCTGTCCATTGCAGTCCATGTTGATTTTGCTTCTCTATGAGAGCATCACATAGGAAATGGAACTGGGTGCAAGCTAGCTCCTGGTCTCTGAGGTATACCCGTACTTTCACAGAGGGGAGAGAGTGAAAGCCTCCTATTCCTCCTGTGTAGTTTATGCCTTGTCTTTGTTTCATGCTAGAAAAGTAAATCCTGGAGTTGGGAAACCTGGCCACAGACCAGAGTCTCTTGCATATTTCTTTTATTGTCCCTGTGAGCGATGTGCTTCGAGACCCTGGCAGCTCCCATTATGCATATAAACCAGATCACACCAGGTGGCCCAAGAACTGCAGTATTTTCTTGAACAAACTAGTCAGAGAGAGCAGAAATGTGGCTTACTGCTTGCACCAGATTTGAGCTGTGACTTTCGTTGTCTCAGTGAACATCAGAAAAAAAGTCTGCTTAAATGGCTCTCTATTTAACTGGGTGACTGGTAAAACATCAGCCTTGGAAGGAGTTGTGATTGCTCACATTCAAGCCTCATCTAAGTTACTGAGAAGGTAGGTATTGAAAAGTAAGGATTTGGGGGTTGGGACTAGATCCATTCCATGGTTCTCTCACTTCTACCAGTCTGGTATCGTTTACTTCATCTGAACCGTAGATGTTTTCTGTTGTCTTTTGGCATATTCTCTATACTGTAAATCTAAAGTGTAATTTAGTGATAAAGGGAGACAAGAGAAATTACAGATTATGTAGACTAAAAGCAAACATTGCATGTGGAACCATACTTTTCTTCTTGTGGTATTTCTTGTGACTCAGAAAACTGAAAGTGATGGAGAATATAGGAAGCTTATTAAGTTGTGTTTGTGTAGATGACCTAACATTTGCAGTTGCTTGGTGTTGTGAATGTAGGTTTCTGTTCAAGCTTGGTTATAGCAGTGCAGTTTTTCTATTGTTTTAAAGATAGGCATATCATATTTTGGTTTGAAATTCAGTAATGCAGCATGTATATATAATATTTTCAGAACAAAGTAAGGTTCTGCACTTTTATTTTTTAATAAAAGCTATGTTAATTAGCCTGAACCATCTTGCTGAAATGTATTCAAGGTCAGCACTGCATGCTGAGTTGCTGGTGTAACTGTATTACTTTTCCTGTTAAGGCTTGCTTGATTTTAATGGAGAGAGTGCAGCCACCTGGCAGTGACACACTGCATACTGGTTACTTCTGCTTCTGAATGTCAGGGAATCATACAGCAGCTGCTGGCAAGCAATCACTTGGCATGTTACAGCATTCATACTCTTGCTAGTGGCTCGATCACAAAATCATTGTCATTCAGGACAATGTAAATAGGCATATCATGGAAACTGAAACAAATCAAACCACAAAAGTAATGATTAAATTGTTTGCCCATGCGACTAATGTAATGCTTGTAATTATGCAGAATGCAGTATTAGTTACGTATGTTTGTAATAAGCTAATGTAATGAACAAGATTCTCTGTGTTTTAATATGTTATACCACGTTTAATCTATTTCCATAGACATGGGAAATCATACTGCATGGGTGTGTTCCTCTGTTGCATGAAGGACAGAGCAAATAAGTTGTTCCTCTTTCACTTATGTAAATAGTAGACAGGAAAAGACTGGAAATATTTTTATGCCTGTAAGCTACACTTCAACTAATACAAGTGCTGTTATGTGTCATCTCTTAATTTATGTGGGTAACAAACTCAAGGGTGAGATGACCCAGATCTGATTGCGATCTTGTACCAGAGTAAAGCAGATGGACAGCAGCAGCTCTGTGTGCAGCCACTGAACTGGTGTCAGCCTGAGATCGGGATCGGAAACATTTACATATTTGAGATAAGAAGGTGAAACCTTATATTTTGTGTTTCTTGTTTTGAAAGAACTGTGAAGGAAACCATATCTTAGCTGGGTTTCTACCTCTCATTTTCCTTCCATCTTTCTGGTACTGTGAATTATGGAAAAAAAGCAAGTTGGAACATTAAAGTTATCTGATAATTCAGAGAATGAACTTTATCTGAACAGAATACCTCTGCTACTGAGGGCATACAGCTAGGTCTCTAGTAAGTATATGGTAGAGCATCTCTGGTCTTTGGGCAGTGAAAGGAATATTAAGAAGTGAGCACTGTCAGCATCTGGAATCAGCACTTCTTGTTTCCTCTGTGTTTGGGGCAGACAAATGTACTAATTTGATGTTGAATTTTTAGCACTCTTGAATTTTGAACTGTGGGGAAATAAATGTGAATTTTGCAATTTAATTAACCTTATTATTTAAGGTTAAATTAAAAAAAAAAAAAAAGAAAGAAAGAAAAAGAAGAGAGAGATTTGCAATATGATAGATAGGTTTTGTTTTGACTCTCTGGATGTGTTATGAACATTTTGCTTGTGGAAATCTTTGTATAGAAAATTATATCCTAAGCAAAACAAGGGTCTTAGCCTTTGCTCAGTTTCCATCGGTGTCCTCAACCTAAACTCATGAAGTATGAGATTTTCTTATGAAACTAAAGGTACCGTCTGAATACGGATGAAGAGTCAAACAAATTACTTAGCTAAAGTAAATAATACAATGCAGCTGGGATGTGTAAGGCAAGACTGCAGTGCAAAAGGATATTAGAATTATGCAGCCTTTTAAAGGAAGACAAGATAATACAGGGGCAGCACAGCAGATTTTAGAATTGAGTTAGGCACCAGATAATCCTTCCTTCTTGTGTGGTTTTTGGCAAATAACTGAAACTCTAGTCTTCAGTTTCCCATATATGAATACAATGAGATAGTGTTTCCTACTTGCATTAGAAAAGCGGATGTTTGTTTCTCAAAAAATTGTGTTATTTATTCACATTGTATGTGCTTTTATGTGGAGCAGGATGTTAAGCTGTGCCATTTGTAGAAATGCTTTTGTGGCCTACTGAAATGAAAATCTTGAGTCCCCAATTGAGATCCTTACATGTTTGAGCAGCACTTATCTATAAGGTAGTTCGATTAAAAAGTTATCAAAAAAAGGATTTAGTCTTGGGGGTGGGGTGGACACTGAAGAAGTACTTGTTTTTCTCAGGACAACTGTTTTGTGCCTATTTTTATATTTTGGCACTTCATTGCTCCATCTTATTAACATAGTCATCCATTAAATTTTTTAGTTTCCATATAGGCTATGGTTTTGTTTTGTTTTGGTTTGGTTTTTTTTAATCAAATTTTGTGTTTGGATTGCCTGAGTATATATCATCTTCTGAATATGTGAAAATAATCACTGTGTGTTTGAGAAACAATGACAAACAGGAACACAGACCAGTGTGAGTAGCTATCCTCTCTGTTCCTTTCACACCTGCTCATACCTCTGGGTCAGAGATCTTCTATCTGAAAACAAAGCTTGGACAAAGTGCAAATCCTTCATTTCCTGAAATCTCCTTGTTTAGGCCAACAAACATGCAGGTCAGCGTGGAGGTTATGGAGCTGAAACTGAACACCGTCTCCTTTTTCTTGGTCAATGATGTGTAATTTGAGTCTTCTGCTTGTGTATCCTGCTTGGAGAACTGTCACTGTAAACAAAGACTGGACACTGGTTCCTAGAGATATCTGAGTATAAAATGCCTTTACTGCCTATGTTCAGCTCAGTGCTGTGCTGTTAAGGGAGACTTGCTGTGTTGGTTAAGGTGTGGCTAGAGGCAACTTGTGCTGTCAATGTGTAGCTAACTTGAAGGAAAAATAAGTGAAGGAATGAAATTTGAGGTCTGCAAATGTTCAGTATCTTATAACAGCTCTTCTTGGGCTGGCAATAAGTGGATCTCTTTAGAAAATCAAGTCAGCAAAGAGTAAAGTTTTACATTACTCTTTGCTGTAAAGTTTTACATAAGACTGGCCCCAAATACAGATTAAGGAGCAATATATATAATTGTTGGTGATACCTAGTGATATTGTCTGGTGTGTATGAGATTAAATTCCTATCTCCTGCCTTGCCTGGGAGATACAGCATATGAATATGTATGCTGTTTTGTCTTGAATATCTTCGCTGTGTCTGTGCAGGTTTTTAGCTAGGAAGAAGCTAGTGGATAGAAACTGGTGCTAATAGTGTTTTGTTTAGCTACCTTTCAGGATGCTGATTAATAATTAGACTTTACTGATTATTCTCTAGGATGTAATTAGATCCATATTTTAAGCAAACATTTTTACTTGTTTTTACTAATGGGTTTGTTAGATGGGAATTGAGTGCATCTGGGCCCAATCATGTACCTCTTCCCCAAGTGCCTAATTCAATTGATTGGGTTGTTTAGTAACAAGAATTAGGATGTTAGCAGGATCTTAATTATTTAATCTACCCACAACATAGTCATTATGAGTAATATGTAGAGGTAGATCAAAGCTTACATCTGCGTTTGAGCAGAAATGCTGGAAAATGAAAGAGGTGCTTTTTATTAGTGACTCAATATGTGATATTGCACAATTCCTGCTGAAGAATTGCTTGGCATAAGTCATGTGTAAAAATCATGCAACAACAAAAAATAGCTGTCAGTTTTCTCGTATGATTGAATTACAATGCTCATGTTAAAAGTTTACTGTAATTAATATATCCTTCCGTTCTATTATAGGTTACATCCATTTTAGTTAGACTACAAGACAAAGATTTCTTGAAAACTGAGATCTTCAGGTAAGGAGAACTAATTTTCTAACAAACATGGACTTTAGAAGGAAAAGTATTGCCAGTGTTAACTGAACACAAAGGGTAGTAGATACTGTTTGTGATCTACACTTTGGAAAGCTGAAGAAAAGTCACTTGAGATGTTGACAGCGATGCAGGCTGCAGTAAACAGGCTACTTGATAAAGACACAGATATACACTTTTGGGTGGTTTTACTATTTTGGATGCTTGGTACCTAGCATGTCTTCTGAGGAAGGAATGGTCAAAAATTGTCTTAGGAGTGAGCTGAGAAGGTGGCTCATGAGCAGCTCTCTGATACCAGGTTTTAGCAGAATGACTGATGCAGATTGCTTGTTGTGGTCTCTCTCTTATGTTTTAGAGAGCATTGGTAGACTTGAACTTCATGTTCAGGTACCATTCTTAGTCCCTTAGGGATTACTGCTAAGTAATAGCAAGTCCAGTACCTGAAGTTGTCCTTGTTTGACTGATCTCTCCCCTGGGATAAACAAGCAGTAGCTCTGCAGAGTGAAAAATCAGCAGCTCTTTGTTTATACAATCTGTTAAAATGCCTGCTTTGTGCATAAGAATTTGGGCATTTTCAAGACGACTGTTGAAAGATTAAATGATTTTTTCATTATGGGAACAGTCCCAATTTGCTGGAGATGGCTGTGTAAAGGCATATACTCAGAGCTGACATAAAACGTAAGTCTAAAAAGACTTACTCGCATAATGAGGTAGGGATTGTGCATATTTTTACTTCTAATACAGACTAGTACAATGCAAGTGAGCAGTTTGTGAATGTCTGAGTAAGAGAAAAACCCACTAATACGAATAGCCATTTGCAAAACATATGAAGTTTGTGTTTAATTTTAAAACTTTCAATGCAGCATTCCAAGGGAATTAAAACTTTCTGAGCTGCTTGATCTGCAGAACCTTTGCCATCCTTTCTGTTTATACTGCTTATAAACATATTTCTCATCTTAAAGCTTGTAAACACAATGCAGAAAGTTGTTGAAATTGGATAATTAAGTCTTTTTATACATAGATAACTCTTCTTGACCCTATAATATTCTGTTACCTTGCTGAAGTATCATAAAGAGCCTGAAATAGAAAAATTGTGTTGCTACTCCTTTGGGTTTGCATTCTTGGAACATATCCTAGAGCAATTTCATGAGTTAATTTACATTTGGTGTTGGGGAATTTATAAGGCTCTGGTGCTTTGTTACTTGTGCCTAAGTTTTGAAAGGAAAAGAATGAATGTCTGTTAAGTTTGAAATAAAAATGAAGCCTTTTCTTATAAAAATGGTTGTATTACTGTTGAGGTGCCAGTAAGTTCTTGGAGGTATTAAGAACAGCAGAAGCTATCTACTATCTTTCAAAGCTTACAAGCAATAGAAATTGAGGACAATTTTTTCAGTTTTAATCTGCACTTTTATAGAAATTAGTTGTAGAAATTTTTTAAGACCATTAAAAATAATCCATTACTTGTCTGTTTTTTCCTTAATCTTTGTCTTTTATATATATATATATATATATATATATATATTGTTAGAGGTTCAAGTAGGTTTTAAACTGATTTTTAGAAATAGTATCTTTTACAAAAGACTTTAAAATGCAGTTCATTTTGAATCCTTTTAAGGTTATTGATTTGTTTACACTGTGTAGTTGTAAGATAACAAATGCTGGTCCTGCTTCTTCATTATTCTTGTTTGCTTTTTGTCTGCTTGAAGAAAAGAATACAGAAGTAGTATTACCGATTTAATTTCATGAACATCCGCATTGCATTTGATTGTACATGTTCATAGGTGTAAATGCCTTTACTGCTCCACAGTGAGGGCCTTCTGAAAATCTTTCAGTTATTCTGTGTTTAAACTGCTTCTCCAGAATGAGTAGTTTTCTTTGACATCTTGCATTATACGTTAAACCATTTCAGTCATTATAGAAAGAAAATACAATTGTAAGTTGAACATAGGAAGAACTGTGTGTGGGTCCATACTTGTTTTGCATAGTTCTTTGTAACATTACTTACTTTTAGCTTTTTATTTTTTTTGCATTAAACTTGCAGATGATATGATAGTTTTGAAAAGGCATACGCTCTGCTATAAAATTGTCTTCAGAATGCTGTAGAAGATTGTCCAGTCTTTGACAATAGCATCTTAACAATTTACTGTTTACAACTGAAATCAAGCTGAGATTTTAGAGACCGTTTACATTTTGAACTCCCTTCTGTTGCAAAGGTTGAAGTAACTCTAATGTGTTGTGTGGCTGCTGTCTGTCATTGCTTTGCAAGTATAGGAACTGTTGTACTTCAAAAGCTGTATATAAATATTTCACTTTATACCTGCACTAAGTTTTGTTTCTTTTTCCTGTCATTTATTGTCAACTTTTACAGTAATAATAGGTCTGGTCTTTCATGCATTGTACATCTGAAAAACTCATTTTGAGCTTTTTTTTTTTTTTTTTTTTTTTTTTTTCCTTTGAGAAGGATTTAAGCTTAATCACAGTATTCCACAGGTATTTCTTTCATGGAGAGAATAAATTATATAATAACTATTAATGATAATGTTAAACCTAATAACTTCAACAGCTGGAATGATTTTCTACTATTATTTCACATGGAACCAATACAGCTGAGATAAGGTATGCCTGGTTCATTTTATTCCTTATGAGTCATCAGCAGAACTGAATATCCACCCCCAGCCCAGCAAGCAGCCAGTATTGTGGAATCACCTTGGCAATGCTCAGAAAAATGTTGCTCCACAGCCCGGGCTTGAAACCACCCTGATTCTTGAGCTGACTTTTAGTGGGTCCTCAGAGAGTTGTCTTAAAGGAGAAAAAGCACCTGAATTCTGTTTGTTTTGGGTAGAAAAGACTGCGGAGGTTATGGAGGAAGGAGGAGAAGGTAGCTGCCATGTGGATGAGCTTTGTAAACTAGTGTCACAGGCAGGGGTGTGTGTGTGGAGGTGGGGGGGGGGGGGGGGGTGGAAAGTGGTATTCCAAGAGAAATGGGGGAGTGAGGAAAGGACTGTAGGGGAAGAACTGGGAGAGGGGAGGAGGGCAGTACCTTTGGCAACCTGCCAGTGCCACTCAGATGTTGTATAAAAATGCTTCTTGTTTACTGGGAGAATTCTTCTGGTCTGCTGAGAATAAATGAGTGAACGTTGCTTGAGTGCAGAGCCCATGAAACATCTCAGTCACGTTGGCTCGGAAGGATCATATTCTCCACAGTTCCCTCCAGCTCAGGATTCTTTTAGAGACTCCTTCAATCCTTTTGGCAGATTCAATTTGCATTGCGCTCTGGGGAGTTAATTAATTTCCTATTGGCCCAGACTACAAACCCCTGTACTAAGTGTTGGTGTGTTGTGTTGCATATCAGTGTTGATAAATCTTATTTTGGCATGTTTGATGTACGGCATGTTTGATGTGCAGGAAGATGTATCCAAGTGGTGTGTGCTTGCTGAATAAGTGGCACTCGAATGTGAAATCTACTGTAGTAACAGAGTGAATAAGCTTACTCTGTTATAGAACTAAGAGACCTTATAAAAGCAGTTTTTATCAAATGTATTGTTTCGTGTTGAGGTTTAAAATTCGAGTTATTGAAATTAGAAATCCAGATTTGAGCTGACATCTTAACATGTGACCTTCAGTAGCAAAGAAAACTGAAAACATGAGACAAGGGCATTAATTGCTGAATAGTTTATAAGCTTGCCCTGGATGTTCATCTTAAGTATTAACACTATTTTATTACATACAATAATAGTTATTTATGGATACTATGGGTATCTAAGATAAGACATTCAAACTCCTCTTACTCACCTCTGGCTCAAATCTTTTGAACTTTCACTCAAATACATAGATCTACTTACATACATAATCTTTTAATAATAAGCTTTTAACAGGTCTGGAAATGTGAGCAATACAGTAGGGGTCTGATTTGGCAGCTAGACTTAATCAGCTCTGAGATTTGAATGTAGGGAGTCGCAGGAGAAAGTGTTAAATGATCTAAGCGTGAATGTATCTGTAAAGTTATCTTCTTTTATTATTAGCAATTTGAATTTTTGTTTGCTGGTAACCTTATGAAGAAATCTTGAAATCTGGTAGACAGCTATCCTGCAGAGATGGCTGGTGTGGTCTTCAATATAATTCAATAGAATGTAATGTCTTATGTGATATGTATAACTGTCAAGGGCTGTAATCAAACTTCTTTTCAGATGAGTTGGTAGTTATCACTCTAAGCCAATTTGCAGCTACACTTATTTTTAGAGTCTCAAGGTGTTTTCCTTAATTTTGTTTGTTTGCAGCTGGCATTCTATAATTGATAGTATAAGGTAAAAATTTGATAGTTCAAAATAAGAATGTCTTAAACTTCTTTTAACTTTTACTCGATCTTAAATCTAGAATGCTTACTTCTAAGATGTGTTCACTTTGCATGAGGCCTTGTTGGTGTATTTCAGAATATTCAAGATTTGAAATTGTATGTAGTTGACTTTGCTGTAGTTCAGTAAAAAAGGAAGGGAAGTGGGACCACTGCTTTCCACATTGTTCACAGTTACTGTGTTCTCATCTGGAACAATACAACTCTTGCTATCACTGCCCTCCCAGAATACAAGTTAAAACTTTGCTTGTGGTATTTGTGTCTGTTGTATTTTGGTCTGTGTATGTCTATTGTGACTTTAAAAGTTTAAATATGTTCAGTCTTGCTGTATTTTTCTAGCATCGGAATATGCTGAAGTGAGCTTGAATGTTTAAAAAAAGAAAAGTGGGGTCAAAATATGATCTTGCATTAGTAGAAATACATGCATGTTGTGCCAAGTGCCATTGCATACTGTTGCAAGCCAGTACAAAGACTTGTGGTTTGTTATATTGACCCCAGTCCCTCTGAATGAAATCTCAGAATGGGGTAAAGGTGTCTGTCAAGTAAGGGCATGCTTAAATTTACTAAAAGAGAGATGAACAAGAGAGGAAGAAGAAAAGGAAGGAAAGAAAAGGAAACTAAATCAAGTCACCACTGCAGATCCCACAGTGTCCTGATGGTTCATCCTCTGTCTCTTTCTAGGATGGCTGAGGATGTGATGGGCTGAGCACTGTGGGGCTGGCAATGTCTTTTATGCCATATAATGGTCCCCTCCAACTGGGTCAGGAGCTGTTGCCAGGCAGAAGGTGTCTGGCATTGCATGCTGTGCATGTGCTGCACTGTCTGTGGTCATCAGGGAGGGACCGGAGTCTGCCTTAAGCAAAATGGCTGGCTCCTTGCTGCTTCTTTGCTCTTGTGCACAACATTTGTTTGTTCTGCAGCTTTCACAAGAGTGTTACTGTATGTTGCTGTTGTTGTTCTGATTCCTTCACAAGATTAGCTTTTTTTTCACTAGTCACCAGTTAGCTGTGAGGCTGTCTCTTAACCAGTGGGAAAGAGAGCAGGAATTCACAATGTTATAGTTCCATATATTGTCATGGAGTCTGAGCCAGAAAGAAACATGTCACTTCATTCCCACACAGGTTTGGCAAACATTTTCAGGACACCATCAGAAGATCTTTTCTAGTGATATTATCAGAGAAGAAGGTATAGCTTATCAGAAGTCGGGCAACATATAGTTGCTGAGACAACCAGATAACTAGCAAATTTATCTGCTTTCTACCACAAACCTTTTTTCTTTTTAATATACTCCAGAGAAAAGAAAACATAATGTTTGAGGAAGCCTTGTGCTGTGCAGGTTGAGGAGAGGCATGCAAGCAAGCTGCAGCAAGAGGTGCAAAATTGCCATGGCTTGGAAGTAGCACCACACAGAAGAATGGACTAAATTTAGTGATCAGACAAACTGAGGCCTGGGTTGTGCATCTTCTAACTGTGTGTTTTAATTCCCTACTTAAGAACAATATATCACCTCTATCCCTACTCCTCTACTCCCACAAAATATATATATATATATATATAATTAAAAAAAGTCACCTTTTGTCTCCTTTGTCAATGGGAGAGTTCCTGTGTAGCTTAAGCCTGTAAATTTGCAATAGATTTAAATGCTTTTATAGGTGAAAATGAGGTTATTTGACAGTGAGCTGGCTGTAGCTTTTGTATTTTGCTTTATTGGGTAGTTCCAGTGGTAAACTTAATTTACTGAAGGAAAGCTATGTAACGACTTTAGTTGCCTGTTCTGAATGATATTTTTTAAAGAACTCCACTCGTTGCTTGTTTTTATTTTAATGTTAGGTACATGGTGCAACTTGTATATGCATATTGTCTGAAGGATTTGAATGGCCTGCCTGTCTGATTCATTTTAATAGATTCCAGCCTTTTTCCATGACATCATTATTATAACAGCCTTCCTAGCAAATATGAACAGCTGCTGTGTATTTTTTTCTGTTTTATATTAAAGCAGTAACAGCTTTTCCATTCTCTACCAATGACAGCAATAGGCTTGTCTGATGTAGAACAAAATGAAAAAAGTCAAAGTAAGGATCTGTGATGCTGTTAACAGGCCAGTAATGTAACAGGTCCCCATGTATGAATCGTTTCATAATGCAATAAGGGGTTACTTATGCTGCTGTCATACTGGTCAAAGGTTGGTCACATTTCCTTCTGCCTCTCCTCTGACCCAAACTGTTCATCGTTAAAGTTGATAAAAACAGTGTTGTACTCAGCTTCCTGGCCCAGAAGGCAATTTGTGTGAAGTATGTTAATGTAGTCTTTTTTTTCCCCTAGTATCTTTATTATGCAGACTGCTTGTGAAGGTTTTAAAATTCTTGTCAATTCTTATAGTTCAGGTCAAGGAGACTTACTTCACTGTTTCTTTGCGCATCTGGAATGTGTGATCTCTTCCTGCTTTTGCCTAAATAGAACTCTTCAGGTTGGAAAAGACCTTACAGACCATAAAGTCCAACTACAACCTAACCAAACTACCTTAACTAACAGCCTGCATGCCACATCCAAACAGTTCTTAAACACATCCAGGGATGATGACTCAACCACCTCCTTGGGGAGCCTATTCCCAGTGCTTAACCACCCTTTCTGTAAAGAAGTTTTTCCTGATATCCAACCTAAACTTGCCCTGGTGAAACTTGAGGCCATTTACCCTCGTCCTGTCACCAGTGAGAAGAGACCAACCTCGCTCTCCCTGTAAGCACCTTTCAGATACTGGAAGAGAGGAATAATGTCTCCTATCAGCCTCCTTCTTCAGAGAATAAACAGCCCCAGTTCCTCATGTCTCTCCTCATAGGGCATATTCTTCAAGCCTTTCACAAGCCTCGTTGCCCTTCTTTGGACCTGCTCCAGTACATCTATATCCTTTTTTGTACTGAGGTGCCCAAAACTGAACACAGTACTCAAGGTGAGGATTCACCAATGCTGAGTGCAGGGGCAGGAGGACTTCCCTAGTCCTGCTCACCACACCATTCCCAATACAAGCCAGGATGCCACTGGCTTTCTTGGCCACCTGGGCATACTGATGGCTCATATTCAGCCGAATGCACACCAGTACACCAAAGTCCCTTTCCATCAGGCAGCTGTCCAGTCACTCCTCCCCAAGCTTGTAGGGTTGCCTGGGGGTGTTGTGACCAAAATGAAGGACACGACACTTGGCCCTATTGAAATTCATACAGTTTGCCCTGGCCCTTTGATCTGGTCTATCCAGGTCCCTCTGTTGTGCCTTTATTCCCTCTGGCAGATCAACACTCCCTCCCAGCTTGGTGTCATCTGCAAACTTGCTGATAGTGTACTCAATCCCCTCATCAAGATCATTAATAAAGATGTTTAATAGAAGCATCCCCAGTACTTCTCCCTGGGGTACACTGCTCGTGACCAGCTGCCAACTGGATTTAATTTAATTCTATTGACCACAGTGGAGTTCAGTCATGCCATAGAGAGCATTTTATGGAGAGGCTGTAGTACTTAATAAAACTAGGAGCTTGTTACTATTTTTGTTATGCCTAATTTCCTATTACTCCTTCTAAATAAAGGTGTCATATTGTTATATTGCATTTTGTCTGGGATGCCTGGACTGGAGTCTTGGTATCTTCTTGGTGATGTGCACAAACTGAACTTGGGTCACTGTGTTCCAGTAAGCAATATCTGCATTTGTGACAAAAATAGCAAGTATATCCCAAACATCCCCTAGACATATCTCTAGATAGAGAGCTGCAGCACTACACATGGTAGCAAGATGCTTGTTGATCAGCTAGCTCATGTCTTACCTAGATCTTCTGCCTGGAGTAAGGAGACAACACTGGCAATTGCTGTTCAGTGCACTGGGGCATGACCTGGCTCACAGACCTGCCAAGCCTTGTAGAGTAATATGGCTACGGAAAGATAGTCAGTCAATGCTGTTATCTTAGCTGTCTTTTGCTGTGCTTTCTTTGCGTGGAAGACAATCCAGCAGCTTAGTGCCTCTTTTGTCTCTGTGATGCAGAAAGATTGCTTGTACACCAGGTAGGTGGTTGTGAGCCAGATGAAGATACTAAGAGAAAATCAATGCTAACCTTGCAACGTGAAGTTAGATAAGGACTATATTGTTCCTGTCTGTGGTATTCATCAAATGATGCCCATTTGTGGCTGCATATGGAGAAATAATTTCATAAAAGAAATAGCTAATGTCTTCTGGGGATTATCAGTTACAATACAGTTCTTGTTTATCTAGGAGGAACCTTACAAAAGAGTGCCTGACTTTTCTTCAAACATGTCCTAAAGCAGATTCAAAAGCAAATATTCAGTATAGCAATGGAAATTACCTTCTGATTTGGTAATCACAGAAAGCCTAATTCAGCAAGTGAAATATGAGGTGGCCATCTACCAAAAAGAAGAATGTTCTTTTGAACACTTGATGCTCTGTTGTATTCACTGACTAATATTTGGTGTCCATTACTATGGCTTTCATGCCAAATAGTAGTCTGGGTAGGAGGATGCTTTAAAAACATTCCTATTTGTGGTCAGGCATCATCGGCTGGGATGGTATGATTAAAACAAATCCAGTTTCATTCCAAATGTAAGTAACTTACGAAGGCTCTTTTTATCATTCTGCTCTTGTTAAAATTGGAAGACCTGGAAAAAATAAAAATAAATCTGATGTCTAGTAGAAAAAAGTCTGTTGATTTTCACAGTTTTTTAACAGACAATTAGAAAGTAAATGAAGAAACACCATGTTATACAGAATGTGTTTTCTCATTATAGTACTTACCATTATTCTTTTGCCCTGAAGAAGTATCTAATATCATTGTCATTAGACTAAACTTAGTGAATATGCAGAAATTTGCAGTCACTTACCTGTGCTAAGTGCAGAAATGGATTTCTTCCTTCCCTTTCTTCAACCCCATATTGTTTTGCTTTCTGGTATTGCACTTATGGTCAGTTTGGCTTGTATGTAGTGTACTACAAGCTTTTGAACTATTTCTTATCAGTAAATAGACTTCTTTACAGAACTGCTTTTTCATCCATCTCCCAAACAGTTTCAGAGAGCAAGTGTTATTTGCTTAAATATATATTTTAATAGATTTTGAATCCATGTTAGAAGTAAATATTAGCCAGCTTACAAAAATTTTTCTCTAAAAAATAATTTATAGATACTCTTTGTTTTTAAAAATGTAAATCTTCAGGCATCTTCTAGTGATGATGCATTTTACCATGGATAAGGATTATGCAATAGTTATAACTATAAAATGTAATTCACTGAAAAATTACCTGTCTTTTTTTCCAATTGAGATTTTTCCTAGGGGGGTTAAATTGAAATGGCTTTGCTAATGACAGCATGTTTGAGTGAGAGGAGGTGGCAATGAGTTGTTTTGAGTTCAGTGTGTTCTATAAAAAATGCTTCTGAATTGCATGCTGAAAATTGTTTTTCCCATGTCACAGTACAGGTGTCTTTCAGTTAGATTTGTACTGAAGCTAATGATGGGCTATGAAAAGAAAGAATATATTTTTGTTAGCCAAATGTACATTTTCAGATATTTACTGCACATTCTATTTACGTTCCCTGAGCACAAAGCATGTCATTCAACTTTTTTTCACCTGCCAGCAGCATTCAGAATATCAAAACCTGTGGGCCTTTCCTGTCTTACATCATTTGAAAAGCTTTGTTTTTGTGAGCGTTTCTCTGCTACATAAGCATGTTCTGTGTGATGAGTCCTTTAGGGTGTAGCTCATGTGTTGGAGTACCACTTGCCAAGTTCAATACTTCTCAGTCTGTCAGTGTTGCCATAATATAGGGGAAAAAAGTGTGGATGAGAAGTTTTTTATCTCATTAGTCCTATTAAATCTTCTAGTGAGATCGATTTGATAATTCTTTGTAGTCAGTTGTTGCCTTTAAAACCAGTAGCCTATTCTTTGTGAAACAAGCTGATGCCTGTTAAACAAAAAGCTGAACAGAAGTCAATACTGCAAGCCATCCTTAAAACAAAAAGTCATAGTATCTCTGGGGTAGCCTTAGTGTTCAGAGACTGTTAAGCAGGACAGGGTTTATTGGGAAAGATAATATCTTTTATTAGGTGAATCAATCTACCTAGGAAAAAAACTACAGACTTTCAGGCAACCAAACCGTTATTCAGGTCTGTGAAGAAAGACTTTCGGTACCCAAAAGCTCGTCTGTTTTTCAACTTTATCAGTTGCTCCAAGGAAATACATTGTTTCTCCTTGACTGAAACTTATCATTCCTTTTGGTGCTGCTATTAGGGAAGCCAACTGCTACATGGGAATGATGTTTGGTTGAATTTCTTATGCTGACGCTCTGCACTTCTCAGACATTGGGTCCTCCCTTTGAACAGAAAAGGAGAAAGTGTTCCTGTACAAAGATGAGTGATAACATTCAGCAGAGAGTTGATGGCTTTACTCTTCTTTGAAATTTGCACAAAAAGGAAATTCTGCCCTTTGTGGGGTCTGTTTCCTCCTCACTGCTTGTGAGATGTAGATCCCTCTTTCCTGTTAGTTCTAATCTTGCTTGCATGGCCAGCCCATGTGCTGGAAGGGTTACAGAAGAGGAAATCATTCCCTGGGCATCCCCCTGCTTTTTAATGGGTCTGATGTGTGATGTGTCACGTTACTCCCCCGAAGGCTGCTCAAAAGACTCTTGCCTGATTTTAGAAGGTGCCCACCAGACACAAAATAGAAGACAAAAATATTTGGTGTCTTGATGGAAGGTAGGGGGTCTGCTGTAACATGAAAAACAAAAGGAGCAGTGTTTCCACCTAGTGCGCCAAACATCTTGGAGTCAAATGCGGAAAATGTTTATAGAGTTGTATAGTTTTATTGCTACAGACTGAGGGAAAACAGCTTATTCAGTGACTTTCCAGGGCTATACTTTGTACTGGTGGGCTATGAGATAGTGGATAGAGGAATACCCTCTCTTTGCTTTAGGGTGGGAATGGGGAGTCTGTAGTGGTACTCAGCTTTCTTGTGTAGTATATGAGGATAAATGCTGGTTTTGGATTCAGTGAGGTTTCAGATTCACAGGGATGAATTTGGCTGCTGTACCCGAGGGCATGAACCCCCATAGGAGCACTGGAAGCAGCTTGTGTGGGACTGTGGCCTTTCTATTCCCCCAGACCCATATAAACCTGCTTATTGGGATTTAGTATTTATCTGCTGTTCTTGAGTGATGTTTTGGTGCTTCTTTGGCATGGCAGGCAGTATCACATGCCGAGTGGTTACTGTTTTCTGGACCATGTCTGTTAACTGTAGTTCTTGTATCTTTTTCAGTAGGCATGGCATCATTTGGAAAAATAAATGTTATTAAAATGAAAAACTCAGTCACAAGCTCATCAGTAACCTTTGTTTGGTAGTTTTTGCTGCCTTCACCACAGTCGCAGTACTGCACTAATTCCTGCTAGCTGCTGAAGACTAATGGCATGTTGAAGTCAGAGAGGCTGTGGGGTCTCAGGGCAGTCTGTCACTTTTTGCTGCTGCAGCGAGGGAAAAGACTGTGCTCCCAGCCTGTTGTAGAATGAAGTGTTGACTGAGTTGTCTTTTCTCCTCAAGGAGCTGGTCTAGGGTGTGAACCTGTTGTGTTCTGAGGCAGTGATTAAGGAGGACTTGGATTTAAACATGAAGACAGATGTCTGTATGTTAGGTAGAGTAAAAAATAAGTGTGGGAAGGAAGGTGTGAAGAAACAAAAGGTTATAAATGCATCTTCTCAGATACCTTTTTTTTGTGGTGCATCATATGTCCATTACTTTTTGATATCCAGAAGAAAAAATTGTTCTTTGTTTGATCTCAGTTGTTGTGAACTGGTCCACATTTTCCTTCAGATCCCTAAATATACTTAAGAATTTTGACTTAACATCCATCAACTCTGACCATCTAACAAATGCTGATATTCCGAGTCCTTCTCTATGCTATGTGCTTTCAGTCCCATCCTGCCCTGGTCCTGGAATCAGTTTGGCTGTGCTATCATCAGGCTGGGATGAACAGAACAGGAATATGCTTCTTACTATCAGCCTCTAAGTAGAAAGTGAAAAATCGACTTGAAAATAGCCTCATACCTATCACATTGTAACAAAGGAACCTTACCATGCATGTTGTAGCAAAGAAGGTGGAAGCTTCCCTCCCTGCTTTGAGCTCTGTAGTGGGAGCAATTGTGTTCCTATTGCTGTTCACTGTCCCCTCAGGAAGTCCGATCATGATGCTGTCTTTGCACCTTGCCTGGTTCTTATTAGTTGCTGTGATCAGACACGGCATAGTTCTCTGCAACTGAAGAGGTATCAAAAATTGTTTGCAAACATGAGAATCCAGCTGCAATGTTTATTCCCCATTCACGTTTAGGAGATCGTTTTGCAGCCAAAATAAAGCTTAAAATGTAGAGACCTATCCACACACTCCACTTGACAAATGCCAAAAGTTTTGCTTTCAAGCCTTGATTAAAGAACATGTGTTGAGACACAGGCATGGAGAAGAAAAACAGTGTACATGTAGTGTGAATTACTGGTTGGTAGCTGGAATACAGATGGAATAAAATAGTTTACTTGGAAGGGACCTACAAATATCATGAAATCCAACTGCCTGAATACTTTAAGGCTAATCAAAAGGTAAAGCCTATTATTTACATATACAGAGACAACCAAAAACACAAGGTGCAAATACTTGGCAGGTATGACTGAGAAAAGCCAGGTAGAGAGACAAAAAAGGTAGAGGAAAAGACCAAATAAGGAGGCCAATGTTACTAACAGGGCTGTGTAAAGACACTGTGTAAAGACAGTGTATGTGGGACAAATCACTGCTATCCAAATCTCTCTTGAAAAAGTAATGAGACACACACAGCTACCACCATGAAAGCTTAATGTGGAAGGTCTGCTGTAAATTATGCTTCAGTGTAATGTGCACAGAGACTCTGAATGTTGGAACTTGTGCCTCCCTGCGTATAATTTGAGGTACATGTGGTAGTAATTCAAAAACACTCTATTGCCCTAATTTCTGATGTATGCATCTTGTAGTCTCATTGAATTTTGCCGAGTTTGGATACTAATAATAAATAATGTCTTTTTTTTTTTTTTTTTTTTTTTTTTTTTTTGCTGATGTTAAGAACTTGGAAGCCAGCCTGTGGAATCTAAATAGCTTTGTAATAATAAAATTCCAGCAATAAAAAAATACAGAAGCAATGAAAATCAAGTGGAATCCTTTCTTTAGTGTTGCATATAACACTAATATATATATATATATATATATATTTAATTGCACTCTGGTTTCTACTTGACTACTTTGAGCCTTGCGATGACAAATGAAATTCACTAGATTTGTTCGCTTCAACAAGCAGAGGGAAAATACAGCCCGTGTTCATCGTAACTTTTTAGAATTTTGCAACAAGGATTTCTTGTTTCTGTCTTTGTTCATAGCACTATTCTCTTGACAAATGCTTAATTTTGGGGGGAGTGGTAAATTAGTTTCATTTCTCTGCTTCAGCAAAATACTTTTTTTTCTTATCCACACACATTATACAAGGTAAGGCTCGTCTCTAGTTGCTATAAAGAATGTGAACTTTGGGAAACCTTAGTACGTGTGCGCTTATTCTACTTCTTAGTATTTGCACTATGCAAACATTTTAAGGAATGTTTGTTCTCCAGAATTTTTTTTGAATGATTCCTTTTCACAGAACCCTTCCTTATGCATCTTTACAATGTTTTTTTGTATCCACATATGCCAGACCCTCCTTGCATTCCCCCATTTTTAAGGCCCCTTTTCTCCTGTTGTGAAGAATATGCTCATTCCTTGGACATGCTTTCCTCTTCTTGGTTTGGAATGTTTCCTGATTCTTCCAGTGCCTCTGGTGCTTAGTTCCTCCTCACAGGGAGGCATCTCTTCTCTTTCTGGCAGTAATTCAAGAGCATCTTCTCTGTTCTTCTGCCACGTCCCTCCCTATTTTATCTTTTTTTTTTTATTTTTTAGGAAGAGATAGAAGTTCTGCTTTTGCCTAATGTCAGTTCAGTGAGTCACGTATTATCTAATCAGTGGCATTTTCTGGGGGTTTGCAACCTTCTAGTTTAAGTGTCTGACGTTTATCCATTAGACTCTATCATTCCTTCATTGAAAGAGGACAAAATAACCCCAAACACCTTCCTATCACTAGCTGTTATGACTAAAAACATTTATCTGTCTCAGAGCTCATGGTTACAAAGTGTAAGGTGTTATGTTTATTTATTTATATGTTGTCTTACATCTGAACAAAAAGTACAGTATTTTTCTAGATGATGTGGTTGAATTGCATGTAATTTTTAGGATGTTCTCTTCAAATTTTGCTTATTTGTAGCTTAACTTTGTGCAACCTTACTTTTAGGTTAATGAAGAATGAAGAAATGTTGTTTACCTCTGGAAAATAATCTAACAGTATATCATAAACATTCAGAAAGAAAAGGTTAGACAGAAGCTGGGCTTTTCGTTCTCTATTCTTGCATTTTTCAGTATGTCATGCTCTTATTCTTAACTATCTCAATGCATTTAAGAACCTGATAAGCAAAGTATTTTCTTAATTGTTAGAATAAAAAGTATAAAGACAAAATATTTTATATACTTAAAATACATGTATATATTTTTTTATTTTCCATCTGTGAGACAATGCCCCTTTTCTTCCTCCCAGTTGGATGTTTTTGTGCTAAACCTCTTGACCGTCAATTTCAGAGTGCTCAGTTTCTTTTTTGGCTCCTGCACCCTGAATGTTTCCCAGAAACTATATATGAAATATTAATGCAAAATTGCCCTGAGACTGGTTTCCCCAAAGCTTCTGAAAGAAAACTAGAAATTGGTTGTGAAACAGAGTCTGTGAATCTTTTTTTTTCCTACAAGAAAGCCTATAGCCATGCTTTGCTAGGTTTCCAGCTTCCTGGAATTCTGTGCAAAAATTTCTTATTTGTGTTAACAAGCAATACATACAGTTAATCAGATAGGTAGTTACAGGGAGAAGGATGGTGGTTGGCTGCATCCTATAAACCCCTGCAACATAATTGGCTTTCTTGCCATATGTTGTGTGCTCTTGCTCTGTAGTCATAAAATCAGTTAGGAACTACATGGAGCAGGTTTCAGAACAGTGTTTCCTATACTGCTTGTTTTCTTTTCAGCTAGTAGCCAGCAGATTAAGTTTTGGAAGGAAAAAAAGCAAAAAGCAGGGAATTTTTAAACAACAGGTTTTTTTAAAGGAAATAGCCAATAACGTCTCAAGCTTTGAAGTTTCATTTTAATAATTTAGCACTTGGATACATGGGCTCTTAATCATTAGAAGCTAGCATTTGCCAAAAAGCATGTTTTGAATAGTGACAGGAAACAATTCCAAGATGGAATTACTATGGAAACATCCATAACTGACTGAATAAATGATGATCTTTTGTCAACCACTTCTTAGTATAGTTCTTTTTACTTTTCTCTAGTTCAGTGTTTAAAACAGATGTATTTTCAATGTCTTCTTAAGCTTATTTTGGTGGTTTCATTAGTCATATGCCCATCTGCCCTATTTTTGTAACGTTTTTTCTTTTTTCTTTTTTTTAACTCAAACTTTGTCTAAAAGACTGGGAAAAAAAAAAATGGATTGAAAGATGCTTTGAATTGAAAAATTAAATTATTATGTGAATGTTTGACTAATGAGAGGAATTTTCCCTGGCATGAAATGGGGAAGTAAAGAAGGTAGACCCAGGCTCTGCTCAGTGGTGTGTAGTGATGGGTTAAGAGGCAATAGGCACAAATACAAGTATAAAAATATTTGATTTGTTGCTTTCGTGTTTTAATGTGATGAATCATTTTGTACATATATAAATGTTAGCCTTCTTCCAGATAGAAGTCACTGTTCTGGCTGGGAGGGTCTGTGACGACAAAGCAGTGAGTTGTTTTGTAACAAAAAGCTGAATAGAAGCTGGTGGTGCTTTTCCATTTCCACTTTTCACGTGTCGTGGATCAGTGGCTACCTGTAAACAGGGTAAGGAATCACAAGTTTTGAACCCTATTCAGATCCCAGCGAGACTCAGCATGCTCATGTTCCTTCTATATTTTTTATCTTGACTAGCCAGAGAACTTAGGCTTGAGACCTTGGAAATATGAAAGTTTGTTTTGGTGTTACTGACATAATTCACCAGGAGGTAATAAGAGTTGGTGTTAAGTTTGGAACAAACTGTATTTCTGTAACTGTCATTGGAAGCAGGATCAATATGGGATTTCTACTGGCATGGCCAAGGAGAATGTCTGACCCAGTTGCACTAAATTTTAAATAGGAAGACTTTTGCATTACACTATATGTGATAATGTTTAGATTTTGTGAAGAAAAGGAGGATGCCGGACTAAAGTATAATATAACTAAAGAACTGAGAATAGCAAATATCACTACATGTGTTTGAATGATACCGGTTGCAATAATTAACTCTTCAGGAAAAGTAAGTTGTATAGGATTGCAGGAAATAAATCAATCAAGTTTGTCTGAGAAACACTTAAGGAGTTAGTTTGTCCTTCCCATGTACTGGAGTCCTATTTATTTTATATTTCTCCTCCAGTGAACTCGTCTTCTATCATACATATGCCTGCAATATGTGTTTTAGAAGGAATTTGACTCTAACCCAAATATTTAGTCTGATTTAAGCAAGTCCAATTCACTGCATATCATTACCTCTGTTTTTGCTTCTGCCATGAGTACTGTAGCTGTCCAGCATCAGACATCCAGCTGAGAGTGCTGGTATCCAGCTGTTCAGGGAAGTCCAGCATCAGGAGCAAAATGAGGCACCTATAAGACATCTATGAGATATGTGTTTGTGGAAAAGTAACATATTTTATTCTCCCTCACTGCTCAGAAACGTTGCCATTGAAGACAAAACTTCACTACACTTAAGTAAGCAATCTTGTAAATTTAAAATGAATTATAGCTGAAATTTATACTGCTTTTTGACCTTGTTGTTCCTTATATGTCAGGAAAAAAAGACATTGGACTGCAGAACTCTGGAATTATTTGTAATGTTGTCATTTGTGCTCTAATGGCACTACTGTACAACGTCATAAATAAACAGGCATTCCTAAACATGTGTCACATTTATTGTTTAGCCATCACCAATTCTTACAGATACTGTATTATTACTGTGCTAGAGTACAAACCTCATGCAGGATTTCTTCAGAATCATCTTAGTAATACAAATGCGTCACGTGGGAAATTTGAATATCCTCCTGAATTAGGTTATTTTTATATCCTAATTGGAAATTACTGACAAGACATAATGGCTTTTATCATGGGAATAAATTACTTAAGTATTATTTCTGACATACATAGTGCTTTTTCTCATTGGGAACCTTGCAGATTAGCTACTCCTAATTACTGTTCATTGATGGTGCTTTTTTCTTTCTTTTCTTTATTTTTTGTCTCCTGTTTTCTCCTTTTTTGTTTGTTTCCTCTTCTTTTTTCTTTTTCCTTTGTTATATAATCTTTACAATTATATATTTTGATTGTTTCTTTCTGCTTTTTCCTCTCAGATACTGTCTTCTTCCTGCACAATATGTCTGTGTTATGATCATATTTTTGTAAGCAGTTTGGATTTTTTTTCCCTCCTTGCCAGCATTAAGTGACAGGAATGTTGCGCATAGTTTATAAGGTGCCGTTTTAAAAGCAGTGGATTGAGTCACAAAAAATTTGTAATCATCAAATAATGTACAGATAGGCTGGCTTAGAACATTAGAACTTTTAAAATGGAAATTTTTCCTCTTCTTCTAAGCAAAATTAAAAATAAGTTAAGGAGGAAAAAAACATTCAGCTTCATCGCTTCCACTCTGACAACTTCCTGGTGGTTTTCTGCAAAGCGGGCTGTTCACTGGGGTCATTGGCTTAGTACTTCGGGGCAGCATATTCCCTGGTAGAGCCAAGACTGCCTTATTTGTCCAGAGAGGAACAAAATGATTATTCTGTATTATAAGACTATGCTAATGTGGTTATAATTTGCATTAGTGCCTCATCTGTTGGAAATGGCAAGGTCACTCTTACAGTGTATAAATGGCCTACAGTCAATTTTTATTCAAGCAGCAGCATTTTTATTGATACAGCATTTGTTGATTGGGTTGCGATGAACAGAAAAGTGAAACCACATTCCCCAAATTGCTTGCTGTGTGATGTCTTTATATTTTTAATGGTCTTCTCTTCAGAAGTCCTGTTACAGTATTGCTTCAGTTGAAAAGAACAAATAGCCTATTTATTAAGTGTGCAGTCAATACCATTTCAGCTAATAGTGAATAAGCACTTACAATAATCTATCAACAGTAAAGTTTTTTGGAGTCATGTATGATCTTCCTGTCAGCTCCCTGGAGCCCTAAGTATTTATTACTTGGAAACAAAGAACCTTAGAGCCAAAGGTAAGCAACAGTGCGCTGAAAGAGTGAGAGCATGGCTGTAAATGGGAATATAGTGGAGAACAGTGAATAATGGGCTTCTGATGGGACCCACTGTGTGTTCAGTGTTCCCTTCACACCCAGTGCCCTCCCAGCTAGTTCAGCTATGAGGTATGACTCCCCTGGCCATGCTCGTAAAATGTGAGTTCATGTTGTACCTGTATTTCACATGTATTTATTATCCTACAAGGAATGTATGTTTGTTCCAGTCAAACACAAAACATTAGGTTCTACAGCCCCTGTTTTCAGTGTATTGTTGGTTGAGTAGATCCAACGTTCTGAAGGCTTTGATCCTCAGATTGTGCTTGGAGGAAAGCTTTTCTCAAGTCACAGTATGGTCCACTTGTGCCATAGAATTAGTATCCTTTTGAACCCTGTAGTTTTTCAGATGTGACAAATCTGTGTCATGGATGGCTGTATTTAAGAAAATTACAGTATTTCTCACGTTGACTTCGTAAGAAAATGCCAACAACTTTGAGGGCTACTCCAGAAGTAATGCATCCTTCTTTATTATGTTGGACAATGATGTCAGAGCTGGATGTTGGTGGTGTGGTAGCAGAGGCTGAAACCTTTCTGCCAATATTCCATTAGGTTTTGTTGCTATATGACATATGGCATCAGATGAGCAGTCTGTCAAAATGGTGTCTGTCATGGAAAAGCGTATGAAGCAAAGGTGTGTCATCGAATTTCTTGGTGAGATGCTGGAACAGGTTGACCAGGGTGGTTGTGGATATCCCATCCCTGAAGATGTTTAAGACCAGGTTGGATAGGGCTGTCACAGTTTTATGAATTTTGGTTACTGGTATTCCACTTCATAACATCATGTAGTGCAATGGGAATTAAAGTGTTAATGCTCCAGTTCCAGGTACCTATCCGGAAAAGAAGAATAACTACATTCCCCTGGGGGCTTTGCAGTCAGAGAGGAGATGTAACTCCTGGCAAGGTTACCTGATTGTCTTTTCCTCACTCTTCTTCATCTCTCCTTGCTGCTGCCTGTCCCAACTGTGTGTATCACTTCAGTATTACTGTAAGGCCTAAAGCTTTCAGATACTCTCTCATATTTGATTAATTAGCTTCAATTCTAATGATATTGTATTATAGTGTGTTATCTTGCATTCTGATACCATATTTAGTAAGTCAGTTTGTTTCTCCTCAGATCACTGCTGCTGTTTTTAATTGCTTTGAGGTCCCCTGTTTCCCTTTTCTGGAGGTGTGGATTTTGCAAAATCCCTCTGCCCCTCTAGTCACAGAATCAAGCTGAACCAGCCCATAAACCATAAACCATTGACAGGGGCCCTGTGGGCAGTCTGATCAAGTATTTGATCTAGTGGCTGGCAACCTTGCCTGTGGCAAGGGAGTTGGAACTTGATAATGATGATCCTTGAGGTTCCCTCCAACCCAAGCTGTTCTATGATTCATCTCTTAAGAAATAAAAAACAATTGCACCCATTCACTGATACTTGCTGAATGCTATGGAGAGCAAACAGTGGATGTGAGCACAGTGAGGTGCTGGGGGTGATGTTTCAAGCAGTGGCAATGGAGATGTGAAAGACAAGCCATGTTGCAGACAGCTATGCACAGCTGTCACACCATGAAATGAAGAGCACTTCTTGATAGCTGGTGAAAATGCATAGCTAATGTTGGCCACTATGCTGAAAAAGAGTGTTTTGTAGCTGAGGGTTTACTCTATGAAATAGTGTCATTGTGCTTTTTGTAGCTGTTGTGGCTTCCATGGAAATAAACAGGAGGTATTACTTTTAGAGCAACCTGTGCTAAAGCACTGAGGGATTTACGGAGCTTTAGCAAGCTTTAGAATGCAAGCTTTGTTTTAGTTTTAGCTGCCTGTGAATAAATCCTTTAAAACTAAATTCACTCTGTGTGAAGATTGTTAGAATGGTTCATAATGCTAGTATGAATGAAGTCTGATCAAGTCTCATTGTAGTGTTTGGAACTAGTTGGGAGTTTTGAATAGATATTCTAAAGAAGGAGAAGGGAAATGTTGTGTATATTTTTAACATATGCCTTCTTCTGACATACTAAACACTATTAGAGGCATGTTTGATGAAAATAAGTTCACAGCAAATGCTGATAACACTGTGAGGTTATCTTTCTTTTAGAATTCACTTTTCACTGTTCATTTGTATCCACGGTGCAAACAGCAGACATAAATAAACCTCTAATTAGTGCTGGTGTTAAAAAAAAAATGTGGTTTTTCTGTCAGATCAGATAAGGAGAAGATGTTTGGCTTAAGGGAAAAAGAATTAGTGAAAATTGGGCTAATCATTAAGGCTGTGGGGGAGAAGAAGCTAGAAACCCAGCGTCACAGGAATATGAAGTCCAAATTTCACAAATCTGACTTAGGTTTTCATCTTTCATAAGCAGAGCAGCGTGTGCAGTTTACTGCCTGTGGATTTTTTTTTCCATATTATCTTGTTAGAAATTAAGAATTAAGGGATCTTTTGTGATTTTGTTCTTTCCTCTCCATTTTTGAAAGCTTCTTTCTTTTAGAGATAGCTAATCTATTGATGCTGTGTTGTAAAGGCAAGTACCTGCTTCAGAGTGCCCTTCCATGACAGCACCTCATTAGCTCCTGTCAGTATGTATTCCTGAAGGAAAGCATATGTGGAAGATATGTATTGTAAATTTAATGTGTTGAAAATGATCTCTGTTAATTACATTATTTTGCACATTTGCTTTTTCACTGGAGGTCTGTGACAACTCACTCTGCCCTTCTGCTTTTCCTCCTCTACCTTCCAGCATTTTTCCAGGTGTTTTTTCATGTGCTCGAGTCTTTGCAAAAGCTTGCAAAAGAGCTGTAGGGAATGGTGATGTGTCTATCTAATAAATTCAACCAAAATCTTTTACAAGATCAGTTAGCTTTCCCTTCACTGCTGACTGGCATCCAAAACACATTTTATTAGAAGAATTCATAGCCTGTGACTATGCAGTAACATGCACCCAGAGAGAAATTGAAGGGGGATGCTGCAGATGTGAATATAGATAGCTTCATGGCCTTAGCAATGTATGCAAAAGTCACCTCACATGGAAGTCTGAAGTGTTGTATTGCTTGTTTTCCAAATTTTGAATGTAGTAATTGGCAAGACTAGGGCTTCTCATTCTGGAGGTGGTTTTCCTTTATCTTTTTTTTTAAGTTTAAAATGTCAAAGCTTTGACTGAAGTGTTAGATTCATTAACAATTAATGTAAGGTAAATTTAGTTTGGAATCTGTAGAAGAATGAATATATTCAATTTAAAGAAAGAAAAATATTTGGGGTCAGTTATTATTCTCCAAGTCTGTGAGAGAGTCCCCATGAACTTTCAGTGAAGCTGACAGAAGCTTCTGGGAATTGACTACTTTGGAAAGAATATTATTTGCAGTACTGCCTCAATATGTATAGAATAGAATCATTTTTTTCTTTTTTTCACATGATCTTTTTGGAGGCATAGAGTCTTCAGTCTTGCTATGTATCCCCTGCTAATCATCTTCATAATGAACGTAACATGACATGGTTGACAACTGAATTATTTTTAACAGCTTCTGTTTCTATATACTGTCTAATGGTGTCTTCCCAATATATGCTTCACTACACAACTGATTCATTACTGTCATATCCATTTCTGTGTCGATTGAACAGATGTGAATTCTCAGTCTGTCTAGGCATCGTATAAATAAGGAGGCAAGGAGTGAACAAGTATCATTTATTTCAGCATGAGATCATCCAGTTCAAACTGATTTTAATTTTCCTGAGATGGAATGCACCTATGAAGCAGAAATGAATTTTCACAATTTCTAGACAGTCCTGTTATTGCATGACAAAATCCCTGCCATAATTTCCACAAATTTTAGTGGCCTTTGAAGTGAAGAAATGACATCATCAAGGGCTAACTGATTCCTTCTGGCTTACTGAGACTAAGATCTTACCATTTAAAATCTGTAACATAATTCGCTTTCATTATTTCTAGCTATAAATGTCTGCAGTGAATTATTTATTATGTTCTTGCTGAATTTCTGTGCTAGATTCTTGAAGGTTTTCATGAGAACACATCATAGCACCAGTGGGCTATTCTGGCCAGGCTAGAGACTTCATAGACTGTCACTCAAGGAGACAGAGAGTGGTTGACTTCAGTGTGGGGTTGACCCTAAGTGGCTCTATTGTGATTTGTCAAGTCCCTTCTATTTATTTATTTATTTATTTATTTTGGGGGTGGATCTCACATAAAGCATAAGAACACCAAGGAAAGTGGATGTTCGCTGAGTAAACATAGAGAATTTGATCCCTAGTTCTCAAAGCCGCTAGGAAGATACTTGGTATATCTTACTTTCCTGTAAATGTATAAGCGATTAGAAACCTCCTGATGGGAAGAAACATTATTTATATTTGACTTGTAGACTCAAACTTACAGTTCCAGAACTGTGGAAGATTAACAGAATTCAGTAGACAGTATGTGTAGTATTGAATGAGTACTTGAGTTGAATCAGAAAATATGTGGAAGAACTGATTTTTTCCAGCAGTGTCTTTAAGTTCTTTAAATTTCATGAGAGCAAACTGAAGCCACATTCAGGAGTGTCTCCTCAGCTGATAAGCTTTCATGCTGTGAAATATACACAAGAATAGGTTATGTTGAAGATTGTGAACTCCACACAAACACTGCATTTGAAAATGCACCAGTCTAGAGGACAGACATTACTAACCTTGTGTGGTTAGCATAGGTTTATCTAAGGTTTTACTATACAATGAAGGCCCTCAGGGGTGCTCATTTTCTAATTTTTCTTGGCAGGTTGAAAGGTAACACTACGGAATACCACAGCATTCAGTCTTGCTTCAGTCATCTGCTCAGAGAACAAATTCCATGTTTTCAAAGCATTTACTAATCAGTGAAAACAGCAGATAGATTTGAGGAGGATTTATGTCTTTCCAGTTAAGTGGGTGAATAAGGTATCATTTACAGTGTGAGACACTCAACTGACTTCTAGTTTTAATCTAGGAAACAAGTTTACTGCCTATACAGATAAAGTTCAGCTCTGTGATGTTTGTATAGGAGATCTGAGATTTCTGATTTTGGGGGAATTTCAGAGTTTTGGAGGAAGTAGCAGAAAAACAAGGCCATTATACATACATGCACAATTTGAACTTTTAGCATGAATCATAACTGCTGTAATAAAAGAAGTCAGAATGAGGTGCTTTTAAAATCCACAGAGTATTTAAAATATGGGGTACAACTTGGGTCTCAGTATCGGCTACAATCTCCCACTTTATAGCATTAGTGGAAATAATTTTTTCCTTATAGCACAATTCTTGCAGATGGGTGCATTCCTTTTTCTCTTTCCAAATAACTTGAGTCTGTCACATTAATGGTTTTCTTTTTCAAGTTACATTAATCAGCAGTTTTTTTTGTTTTTTTAGTTTTTCACTCCGTTTACGTGATTGTGAAACTTTGGTGTTATTAATCTTACTAAAAGGGTGTTTTGGAACTGAACTGGTCCGTACTGTTCAAATATAGTTCTTGAAGTGTTGCAGGGATTATGTTTATCTAACTGTTACATCCTTTTGAAATTTATGATGCTGTTGGGGTATTTTAAGTAAGCTTCTTATGTTTGATTAATATTTGCAGTATAACCTAGATCTAGGTCTAATCACGTTGTGTTTTAAGACTTTGGGCGTAAGTGATACAGTAACAGCCATCAGCCAAGTTGCTGACTTGATGGGCAGCAATCTTGTTCTTATGTAAAATTAAAGAGAAAAAGCACAGAAGTTCTTTGCACAGAAGTTTTATCACCAAGAAACTTGTGATGAGCAACTTAACTTGAAGTCTTTGCACCTGCTCTTTAAGCTTAGAAATTATTGGAGTAATCAAAATGTACTTTCATTTAAAGACAAAAGGTTTCTGTGGCAGTAATGAATGGCTTCTAAACTGTTAAAAAACCCCATGTAAACAAAGTCTGTTTTGGTACTATTATATTAATAACAATAAACTTAGTTTTTCAAGTGGTAGAGTGAAAATAAATATGAAAATAGGAGAACACTAATTCTACAAACAAAGTACTAGGAGCATTTCCAAAAGCTGTTGTTGCTATAAGTAGTAAAAATGTGTTGTTGTTGTTGTTGATTGTTGTTGTGCTGTGTTTATTTGTTTACATTTAGTATTTTTTCAACTGAGTGGGTGAGCACTGGGCATGACACTGGTGGTAACGTTAAAGAATACTGACCACTGGGCTATATCAATCTGTGCTGGTGTCTTCTAATTTGCTTTATTCACATAAGCTTGATGGTTCTGTAAGCCTTGGAACAGACTTGAGTTTATGTATATATAAAATCCTGGGGAAAACATAGAGGGTAAGGAAAATCTCATGCTTGTAAGCCTCCTTAAGAACACTGATTTTAAAATAAAACCGAAGTCCAGCAGTTCTTAATAGTTAAAGCAGTTAGATGCTGTATTTTTTTATTTTTTTATTTTTTATTTTTATGTTTTATTTGGATGAGCACCTCCCATTATGCCATGCAAGTTTATTATAGGCAAGACACTTATTTACAGTTGTGATACACTGTATTCACCAAGGGCAGGCAGTAAATGCAGTTGTGGTAGTATTGCCAGCTGCTTTTCAGTTTCTTTGCTTTCAACTGCAAGGCACCCATCACTTGGCAGCAGTTTCTCAGGGGTTTCATGGAGATGGGCAGGAGATGATGATTCTGTGGTTTGGGAAGATTTTTAACCTTTGAAGACCAAACTGTGAAGTAGGACTGTAGATTCCTACTCTCAGTGATGTTTCATGCTTACTCATCTGTGTGTAATTACAAAAAAAGATGCTGGGCGTAGAATATCTGACTACTAACAGAAATTATATGAGGAAATATTAATGTGTATATTTCATCACACAGCAAATATGTATGTAATCTTACTATGTGTGCATTGAGTTCTTGATAAAAAATACACCTTTTCCATTCTGGAGACCTTGTTTTAATAGGAAGCATGCTTGCTTTTTGATATCCACGTTATCTGGGAATTAGAACCTATAACTGTAGATAAATGATATTTAGGTGTGTGCTGCAGTGTGGGAAAGATTAGGCTGCTCAGCTGAAACAAAAGTGCTTCCTCCCTCTTCTTTTTTCCCCCCCACCTGCTTGCAAAAAGCTGTAATTTTTTCTTTTCTTTTTTTGGACAAGCTTCATAATTACCATTCTGTGCCTGCTTTGGGCCTCTGGGAATGGCCACAGCATCTGTAAGGCTGGCAGCAGGAAGGTATTTCCAGGCAGGCAGTGTTGCAGGCACGGGAGCCAATCCATGGCTTTGTCTGAGCAGCTGAGAACTTCATCCCAGCTATGCTGCGGTGTATGGTGACACAGGTCTGTGCCACGGGCAGGGTGAGCGCTGAGCAAGTGTTGGGGCCAATATTTATAGACCACTGCACAGCAGTCCTGGGAAGAGAGGCGGGGAAGGAGTGAAGGAGAAATCTTGGCTGAACTGAAGGCAGTTTTATCTCGGGTTCTTGTCAGTTAAATAACATGAAAATAAATCCCCCTTGTCAAGCTTAATCTTCTCTTGGCGAATTATAGTGGTCCTGCTGTGCATTATGACCAGGTGGAAGCAACAGATTTAAAACAAGAGTTTTGTGGGTAAGTAATTGATTCAGCATCGTGTTTTCTTTTGTTTGGTTGGGGTTTTTTGTTTGTTTGGTTGGTTGGTTTTTAAATCTCCACTGTCTTAGCCAGCTTGCTGCCATTGAGGGCATAGCATCTGTAAGCTGGAACTGTTTGTCTTTTGGGTACAGTGTAGCACTGTCTGCTGTGTAAAGATGTTCTGTGTGCAGTGATTTTGTCTACGGTTACAGGAATATCAGGTTGATTCTTCAATTAGCAACATGCCTGAAAAGGTCAGCTAGCATCAGAAGTGCATGCTCTGCTTCCCCTGCATGGTGTTGCAAATGGTGTGGGTCATTTAAAACAGGGGTGCTCAGCAGTGTCTAGGCTGAGCTTTCAAGTATCTGTTTCTTGATGCATGTAGATGGTTGTACTTATATGATAAGCCTGCTGTTCTACATGTGCAGTTTTTAGTAGCTGAAAATCAGAAAAATATCTGCTCAAACTTCTGTCTGTTCTTGCATAAGGTGTTCAGAGTTAATGTTGCAACAACTGTGTATTTCTGAGAAGTTAGGACAGTAGTTAATGGATGTCGCATACCTCAGATTTTGGTTTTTATTTTTTAAAAAATAAAGGTTGTGAAGGCAAATGGGCTATTAGGAGAGGAAAATCCCTGCTTTCTTGCATTGTTAAAGGTGACAAAAAACATACGGCCCTGCAGGATGTTTCCTGATAACAGAAGGGAAATGAGTGTTTGCAGCAAACTGTTATAACCAAGGTGCAAGCAAGATTCCCCCTCGCCCACCTTCACACAGGCAGTTACATATGGCTTTTGAAAAATGAACCTTTTTCCATTACTCACAGTATCTTTTTCAACAGCCTCCTCAACTCACACAGGCTGCTGAGTTCATTAGTCTTCTTTGTTTGCATATTCTAGGGTGTAATTTTAAAAGCCAGGTTACCTAAAAAGGGGATAATTCTTCTACAACTCTCTCCTGGCAGCAACATGTGAAATCTGTACAATTCAACTTTTATGTTTACTATGGTTAGCTCAGAGAAGATTAATGTGTTGCTTAAAGAACACAGCATTTCCCTCAATGAAATTTATCAGTTGACAGCCCTGGAATTACTTCTTTAACTTAGGAAAATATAGACTTTGGCACTGGTTGAAGATTTTTGGGGGTGAGTGGGAGGGTGGCTTGCAACTCCAGAGGGTGTTAGACACATACTGAATATGTGTTGAAAACAAAATTGTGTTAGAATAACTTTAAGCCTGAGGTTCAGACTAACAAGTACGAGGAAGTGCAAGATAGGGCTCATGTTAGATCCTTAACTTTACTTGTTAGCAGCAGCATTTTGCACACACAGGGCATGTAACATGAGCCGCTGTCTGTAGCTTTAAGACTTACCAAGCAAAGCATAAGAACAGAGGTGGTTTCCAGGTTAAAAAAAAAACAACACACACACACACACAAAATCCTATAGAAAAACACGTATATATTTAATGATCATTATTTCCTATGTATATCATATATTCTGTGTTAAAACACTACCACAAACACTAGAAGTGTTAAGAAGTTGCTCTGGGTTGTGCAACAAACAAGAAAGAAATCGGTGTTATACGAACAATTAACACTAATAAAATTAATCTACTCAGAAATTCTCTCATTATGAAGTTATGGAGCTATTCCAGTTACATGAAAAATAAAAACAAAATACAAAAACATAAACCATCTGTCTCTTAAGTACAGAATTTTATGGAGGTATAAAGAGCAGCACTGTTACATTTCTTTGAGGTTTATAAATAAATGATATATGCAAGCTGAAACTTCCTGTTTTTTCCCTCTTTCTTACCCAGATTTATCTGTGCTTCTGCTGGAAAGCAGCATGGGTGTTCTTTGGTCTAGTATGTTGGCAAAGGCAGCTATTAAGAAGTGAGACAAAGTAGTGTTGTTGAAAAATGAATTAACATGGTGTATTTGCACAGAGTAGATTAATAGGCATTACTCTACTTCTTCAGAACTTCATTGTTATGACTGCATGCCCCTTTGTGATTGCAGCCTTGACAGTTTTTACTATTATTATCTTTACTATTACTGTGCCTCTTACTACTATAGGCCCATTATTTACCAGTGGAGAATTTACATGGTCCTTACAGAGCATCAACTGTTCTTCAGTACAGGATAATATATGCCTGTGTGTATGTCATTATTCTATGTTAATGTGGCTTAACTGCTGGTAAACCACATATTTAACCAGGGTCCATAAATTGCGAGTTGAGTAGCTAGTGTATAATGTTATCTGCCCAATCTTACAATGAGATGGATTGTTTGCTCTCCCATATAATTTAGAAAAACATTTTTTATTTTGCTTATTCAAGTGACATCCATAGGATCTTGTGGAGAGTAATATCAGGACTGCAGATGTCCAGTCACAGGGAAACACATAGTCTTTGAGCAGAATTTGACCTGTTTCTGAATGTCTTGGTATAATCACACATGGACTGTGTAGTTATTCTCGTTCTTTGTGATGGAGTTTTCTTGACCCTTCCTAAGCCCCTCAGAGAGGTGCTTTAATGACACGTTATCCTACTGATCAGTGAACTCTGTGCTAATAGGTCACTGCAGAGGCAGAGATTTTCTCTCTGATAGCTGGGATTATTCATGGAAAGTCCAATTATCTGCTGGGGTTTGAGTGAGAAAAGTCATGCACTGCCTTGATAGTTCATGTGTGTGTAGGAATTCTGACATCATTGGGTATTGCAGAAGTTAGTGTTGGGACTCTCTGACTGTTGTTAATATATCTGGGGGAGTTGTCCACTGCTGGGGAAGGATGAACTCCAAGGCTGAGAGGGTTTCAAAGTTCCTTTCAGAGATTTTACAAACTGATGTCTAGGAAGGCTGCACTGTCAAGAACAGGGATTATTTTTTTTTGTGATGTGTTATCTTTTTTTGTGATCTATATTTCAGAATCAAATTCCTTCCTCTTGTTTCCTTCAAGATAGACTACCAGTATTCACATGTACTTATTCTCTGTGCGCTTATTTCACTGGAAAATCAATTTTTACTCTTATAACCTCCTTGGGCTCTGAAAATTCAGGAAGATGAGCTGGAACACCACACAAGGAATTGAATGTGAGCCCTCATAGCACCCACATCAACCTCCAGGTCTCCAAAGTGGTAGTGTCTTATCAGTAAAATCAGAAATGAAATGGAACAGGAGCCAAAGCCACAAAATGAATACCAGACTGTTTTCAGTAAGATCATGTGTGGATGGCAGTGGTCATGGCTGTGCCTCTCTGTGGTCATGCCATGTCTGAAGTTGGATGCAGTTTATCTTTCTTGCTTGAATGTCAAAGGTGAACAAAGAGGAAAAGAAGATCTGCCATACTGTCAGTGAGACCATGGCCTAGCCAAAAAACTTATGCACAGAAGGGAAAGGAGGAATAAAATTGATTAAAATAAATTTCATATATTTGTAAAGTTAACTTGATAGAAATAGATGAATGCTTTGGTTGAAAATAGTGCTTTGGAGTCCTAACACATGAATAACATAATTCCTGTTGGATTTGGTGTTGTATTGTGAAGGAAACAAGAAGTCGAATGTCCTTTTTGACATCATTTCTTATGTAAGTGTTGATATGTCAGAATGGGAGGATTACACATGACATATTTTTTGGAAGAAATTTTAATCAGGAAAGATTAAAATTAGAAACTGGAGCATAGGAAGTTCTGCACGAATGTGCGCAAGAACTTCTTCATGGTGAGGGTGATGGAGCATCAGAACAGGCTGCCCAAGGAGGTTGTGGAGTCTCCTTCTCTGGAGATATTCAAGACCTGCCTTGGACGCCTACCTGTGTGGCCTGGTGTAGGGAGCCTGCTTTGGCAGGGGGGCTGGACTCGATGATCTTTGGAGGTCCCTTCCAACCCCTACGATTCTGTGTAGATGTCTTGGATCTGAGACTGAGTTTATTTAACTGCCAGTGCTCATTTAAGCAGACCTGGAATACTGAGAATGACATATGTTCATTCATTAGTGTTAGTTTAGAAATAGCATTTGTAGCATGAAGAGTTTTTTTTTTTAATTTTTCTTAGTCTATAAAATGAAATGTGACAACTTAGAGTATGAAGAAGGCTTAAGCTTGCACATAATGGTAAAAAAAAAAAAGTGTGAATTTCTTATCTAATATTGTTTCTAATTTACTTGAAATGTTTAATATTTGTATAAAACAGGTTTGAGAAAGGTTAGAGCTTTTAATGTACTACTTCATTTAGATGCTGTCTTTGGTACTGGCTCACATGGGCAGACTTGACCGTAGTCAGCCTCAACAAAACAGTGGTGCTGAAAAAATGAACTGTGCAGAGAAAAAAACAGATAGCCACCATGTTCCAAGAGTCTTCAGGTTCCTCTGTCAAAATGACAGTCAAGAATACATTTATTTTAGCAAGTGACAGAGTATTCCATTTTTTCTTAATCTTTTGCTGTGAATTGTTACTTGGCTTGTAGGCCAGTATGTTTGAAATCTTTCTCTTAAGGTCAGCATACCCTTTTCTTAGACTTTGCAGTTGTTGCCAGAGCACTGAAGTGGGACCAGGGTTTCTATTAAAATTAAAATAAGGCAGTGAATTATTGTTACTGCATTTCATCCCACTTTAGAAAGCATAAGTGTAAAGTGTGATTTTTAATTAACTAGCACATTGTCTTAGTGCTTTGACTTGGAAAATTACATATCAGTATCTAGACTGTTTAGCAGATCATTCATTTCTTTCCCCAAGCCATAAATAATAACAACTTCAACTTCCTAGGAATGTTTTTCTGCCTCCTGTTGGTACTCATAGGTGCACCCAAAGTGTTAATCACCATGGTTAAATAAATGAAAGGTGGTAATTGAATAAGGCTATTTGATAACCCCCCCCCCAAAGATTTCCATTACTGCATCTCATTTACTTCATCACTACAATAGCTTGTCCTTACATACAGCAAGAGTTTTGTCTGCTAACCTTGAAACATATCTTTGTGTTTATTGTCAGGACCTTGCTGGAAAATACAATAAGATAGTAAAGGGAGGGGGAAACAGGGTGACCCAGGACACACAGTTCTGCTAAAATCTTTCAAGGTTTGTAGAGTGCCTTTTCTTCTCCAACCAAATTACCAATTGCATGGCTAGTTCAGTTAGCTAATCATTAATGTGGGATGCATATTGAGCCTGTAATCCTTTCTTCTGCTAATTAATTTCTCTGAATGTGAGAATACTCTTCTTCAGATGCTATGTGCCTTTATCTGAGGCAAGTGCATTTAGAAGTGGCCCCTGAGGTTATGGAGTTGGGTCCATTTATCCTTTGTTGAGGCTGTATCACAGGACCACAGAATATCCCAAACTAAAAATGACTCATAAGGACCATTGAATCTGACTCCTGGCTCCATACAGGACCACCCAAAATTCAAACCCTATTTCTGAAAGTGTTGTTGAAACACTTCTTGAACTCCAGCAGCTTTGGGGAGCCCGTTCCAATGCTTGACATCCCTCTTGTGAAGAGCATTTCTCTAATCCCTGACACAGCTCCATGCTGTTCCTTCAAGTCCTGTTGCTGTCACCAGAGAGCAGAGATTAGCACTGCTCCTCTGTTCCCCTCACAAGAACCTGTAGGCCACTATCAGGCCTCCCTTTGGCCTTCTCTGCTATGGACTGGACAAACTGAAGCACCCTAGCTGCTCCTTGTAAATCTTGTCCTCTATACCCTGCCTCGTCTTTGTCGTCCTTCTTTGGACATTGTCTTAATTTTTTCTATCCATCTTATATTGTGCTACCCAAAACTGTGACTTGAGGCGAGGCCATACCAGCAGAGAGCAAAGCAAGATAATTTCCCTCAACCAGCCAGTGATACTGAGATAGCTAAACTGTTGCCTTGCTTTGAACAAATGAAACTGAGGATTGCAATTTTGTGTCTGGACTGAAATATGTCCCCCTATCTGTCAGCCATTTTCAGCCTGGGGCAATTGGAGGTGCCCACATGGGGTACTCCTGGTGATGAGGTGAGTGTGCATGGTGAAATGCTGATTCCTGTCCTTCACTAAGGAGGTTTTTCACTTGGAAGAATTCTTTTTTTCTTTTGCCGAAAGATGCATTTCTCATCAGTTTGATGCATGAGCAGCGTTTAGGTTCCAATTGCTTTAGATGTCTATCAATAAGAGCTGTCAGGTGAGTACTGGTTGATGTTCAACTCATTTCCTTCTCTCTGTTTGCCTCCTATGCACATGGCATGCAGGACCACACAGGATGGATTGAGACTAACTTAAATGCAAGTTCTCTTGATGTAATAATGAAGCAAACTGAGAGGATTATGCTTACGTTTGGTCATGGCTGCCTTGTCTCAATTAGGCTTTAAGTCATGTACAAACCTGGTGTTACTCTCCTTATTCAAAGCACTTTTCCTTTGTGTCCTCAGTTCCCTTCAGTCCTATTGCTTCTGCTCCTAGTCTGTCCTCCCAAAGCAGTATGAGCTGCAGTAGTGGTACCAACTGCTGGCTCCTGCTGCCTCTCCAGCTGTCCAGCTTTGATTACCAAAAAGATCAAGTGGCACATATATGGTGCAAGATTTTTATTTTATATGCATAGGCAGAGCAAAGATACTTCTTATTTCATAATAAAAGAGATTTCATATAGCTGGTATTATCTTGATTTCTTAAATTACCAAATGCTGTTGTGTATCTGCCAGTAGTCAAATGGTTTTTCTGCAGCTATTTTCAGTAGTTCGTGGGAGGAAATGCATGTGACTGGAAAGAGATACTCTTTGAAATGCAGACATTTTCCCAGTTTTGAATTAGTCCAGCTAAGATGATGTGATAGGGAGATTGTTTGTAAAGTGCATATATGGTCAGAAAAGGACTGTGTACAAATGCTATCATTTTCTCCAGAGATCTAAAATCCATCTCTATTCCAAGATGTATCTGCTTTCTTTAGTTCAAAAATAAACAGCAATGACTTTTTTTTTTTTTTATCAACTGAAATCTATTTTGATTTTGTTGATAGACAAAATTGTTGATTGTTTTCTAATATGGGGAAGGGGGAATACAGCATGACTTCTGGTGTGACTTGTGAAGTGAGATCTTAGGAAAAGCAACTTGTTTAGCTTTTTTAATTTTAATGTTTTGTTAGTTTGTATTAAGCTTGTAGATTCTTAGTTTAATTGTAAGATAAGTGTTGAATTTCAGTTTGTCATTTCTGCAAAACCACTTTTTATTCTCTACTTGATTTATTTGGTTTTATTTCTCTTACAGATAGTTTTGAATATTTGTGCCAGTTAGCATCTTTTTCTACTCTCAGATCTCTTTAGAATATTTTCTACCACTTACATAGCAGTTTGCATCTTGAGAAGATTTTAAAGTCTTTGCTAATGCATCCTTCCTGTAGGAAAATGGTAAACTGTGTTTTTTGTGGTGAAAGCAGAGAGTGTGTTTAGTAACTTATTCTGAGCACAGAAGGAATGTGTGCCTTTTAACCTTAGAATAACTGACTTGAGCGTATAGTGCATATCATGGAGCAGACATACTTTTGATAATGTTACCTAAAACTCTGAAGTGCTGGGTGTGTAAGGTACAGTTCATTAATGGGAATAAAGGAGTTATTTTAAGATTAGGTAAATTTAAGCTGTGTTTTGATATTTTAAGATTAGGTAAATTTAAGCTGTGTTTTGTATTGATCTACAAAGTAATGCCAGCCTCTTTGCCCAGCTGGAGGATATCACACATGTAGTCAGCATGACCAAGTACTCAAAGTGTATTTAGAAACCTGCCTGTAAATATTAGAGATCAGCTTTATGATGACATATAAGCTGAAAAATAGCTACATTGAAAGAACAAAAATGCTGAAACAACCAGTAAAGGAAAGAAAGAAATGACAAAGTGCATCAAAGCTAAGTATGTTTTCAGTTATCTAAGTTATAATGAACTTCAGCATTAACAAAAGTTCACATTTGTTGAAAATACATGTGTACAATCGAATATGTACTGGTAATATTACTTAGTTTGTTGTTTTTGCATTTCTTTTCTGTCAAGGCGAGATGCATCTCCATAGTAGAATAGTATGGTAGAAATCTGGTTGTTTCAGAGATTTCAATAACATCTTTCATGAAGGAGGATATTACTTCATGTGGGTATCACTGTTAAAATTTTAGGCCCTGGTGGATGATTTTAAAATATTTTGCCACTCAGATCCTCTGAGAATTTGTGAGAAATACTTACACTTCAGTCATCAACGGTATCATGCTTGCCATATTTCTTGGTCCTGTCATCTCCATTCTTTGGGAAATATCACCTCTACTTGTTCTGAATAATTGCAGCAACACCTGCTGGCAAGCTCTGAGCTGATACGCTGGAAGCTTCCCACACCCGATGTTAGCTAAGAAACAGTTTACATCCTTAGCAGATGTTTTTGATTTCTTTTTCACATGGGACTTACTTTAGATGTATTCTTTTACTACAGTAAATGTCATTCAGCTCTCTCAGGCTGTTTACTGTTAAAAAATATATTGTCAGGGTTACTGGCAACTTCCATAGGTGTAACATATGCAACTTATGGATTTCTTTTTCAATTCTTCAGTCCTACAGTGCACTAATATTTTGTATTTTTAGCTTTATAATGAAAAGAAAAATAGGGCTCTATGTTGTCTGTGTTTAGACTATAGGTCAGCTGAATGGTATTGGCTCTGGTTCTTGTTCTTACGCCATTAGTATCTTAAAACCGTAACTTTCGGTTCCATTTAATTTTAACATCCAAGGTGCTCAGTTCTCTGTTTGCCAGCATTCTTCATAGTTTTACAGATTTCTGACTGCTTTCTTAAAAGTTCTGTCTGGATTTGTTTGTTTTAATTTTCATAGCATGTACCACAAAGACTTTGTTTTTCATATAAAAAGGAAGAAAAAAAGACAAAATCAACAAACAATGAAATATACACAGATTAACAACTGTAGCAGTGGAAAAGAAAAAGCTCTCAAACTGTAGGTACTTTGGATCTTTATTGCCAGCAGAGTAAGAGAAAGTAAGATGTTGCAATAAAGTCTGTCTGTAGGGAACAAAGACTGCTAAAATCAGTATATTGTCCTTATGTCACATGTTTTGATGGACGTCTTTATAAAATGCAAATCTACAAATCCCTGGTCATAGGCTTTGAATTACCTGTTGTCACTGTATCTTCTGCAATTGATAGGCATAGCTGTGGCTACAAAGCTTATGATTCGGCCTGTGTTTTTCAGGGTTTTGATTTCACACATCCAGTGTCACAGACACTTGGGAACTTCTTTCCCTGAGGCTGATTATTACCGTTTCTTATTTGCATATACTCTCCCTTAAAGAAACGTCTCTCCAACATGTTTGTTTTCATCTGAGAAAGATTTGTTCAAGTTTAAGTGTGCTTTGTACATAATCCTTTTCTACAAGGACATTAGTCTTCTGTCTAGCAATAAACAGATTAGTAAATGAAGGAATTTTAGAGACACAAACTACATTACTAAAGTTTAAGTGTACTTGATCTACTGACTTATTTACCAAATAACAGATATTCTCTGGTTCTGCTTTCTATTAATTATACTCAACTGACAATTTTGTCCTGTAACATTTGAATCTGTATCATTCACATTTGAAGTAAATTCCATCTCTGCTTGGGGAATGAACCACGTCTGTTATGCTCAGGTCTTATCCTGGTCAAGAGTTAGAATATTTGCATATAGTGCCCTGTACCACTATATTTCTTAATTAAGTACAGTCACCATGAATGGATGAGATTGCATTAGTTACAAGTAAATTATAAGAACTCTTTCCCCACCCTTTCCTTACAGTTAAGATACCAAGATATTTATATCAATGCAGTTTACTCTATAGTGTACAACCATTCTTTCTTTTTGGAAGGCCACAGTTATAATCAGCTGCAGGCTTCAATTTGTGCTGTACATGGCCACCTATGTGCTTTTTTGTACCCATTCCAACCACCTGTGTCCCGTTATTCCAGTGTGGTTTGCATTGCATTAACTTCCTGTCTGTATTGTAGAACTGACTTACATTTTTAAGCATTTAACATAAAGGGTCTTGTATGGTCTGGATGTGCCAAAAAATAAAATAAAATAAAAATAATAATAATAAAAAAGTCCACTCCATACACCAACACTTTAATTTCTGTATGTTCCTTTCTCATTGCAACATCAGTCTATAGGAAACCAATATCAAAGTGTAGTAACGCTTCTGGACGTGGTTTCTGCATAGAACAAAGAATGTTTCTAAAATTTTAACTTAATAAAAAATATTGTTACAGAATCACAGAAAAATGCTGGAAGAGATGTCCAAGAGTCAGCTGACCTATAGTTGTCTCATGGCAGGATCTTTATGCACTCAAATTGCTCTGGAGATATACTGTTCTGGTATTCTTTTAAAGTGATGCTCTATGAGCTTAACCGGTGTCTCTAGACCACATGGTATGCAAAAATAGTTTTTTTTTGTGCAGTGATGCCTGATGATGAGGTTAAATTTGTTGTTCTCTTTCTCACTGGGAATTCATTGGAATTTATGAGATACTTTCTTCATTTCGTCAAGGACAGAAATGTACTTCTATGTTGGTAGTTCTGCTGTTTCACATAGGAATATAGCCATCTGATATTGTTGTCTCAGAATATCATAGAGGAGATACACAATGGCTGAGTAATTCTGGTAGCTTTTCAGTTTTTGTTTCTGTTTTCCACTAGACAAAAGAGTAATTGAGTGCTAGAGAATGATTCATTTTCATGGTCCCCTAGCCCAGAGTTGGGTCCTTAAGCTATCTAGATATATTTTTCTCTATTATATGTCTGTTGGGATCAAGAAAGCTAAAGAGAAGTATGTGTGTTTGCTTCCATAAGCTGAAATGGCACATAGGTTGAATGCAATGCCATAAATACTAGAAATCTGTGAATATTTAACTTGGTTGGAAGGTGAAAAGACGAAGGCACAGCAGAAAATATTCACTGATTAGTCTTGTGTATAAAATCTGTTCATGGAGCCATAGCAAACTTCGGTATAAAAATTAATTAGAAAATAGCACAGTGGATTGTGATCAAAGAGTATATCTTTATTGTGAAATATGTGGTTTCTGAAGACAATTCATTTTTAATTTATTAGATTCCATAAATTGTTTTCTGGTAGGCTAGGAGCACAGATATATCAAGCTTATCCACGTAATACTGGCTATGGTGACTAGCTAAGTGAATTACAGTTCTGAAGCATATGCTTACCCTTTAATAGTAGTAGACATTGGTGGTGAAACAACAGGGAAGCAATGCTCTTGTTTTTTCAGAGTTGCAGAAACAGAAGAACATGTGTGGAGTTTTTCTGCACTGATAAATTCATCTTGATCTGCCACCAGAAAGAGAGCGAATCTGTCCTATTCGGAAGGCGAATAATGTCCTGGGTTCCATTAGGAGAGGGGTGGCCAGTGGGGACAGGGAAATTATTCTCCCTCTTTACTCTGCTCTTGTGAGGCCCCATCTGTGTCCAGGTATGGAGCCCTCAGTACAAGAAAGATGTGGAGCTGTTGGAAAGGGTCCAGAGGAGAGCGATGAAGATGATCAGGGGGCTGGAGCACCTCCCCTATGAAGACAGGCTGAGGAAGCTGGGCTTATTCAGTCTGGAGAAAAGAAGGCTGCGGCATGACCTCATTGCAGCCTTTCAGTACCTGAAGGGAACCTATATCCAGGAGGGGAGTAAACTCTTCGAAAGAGCTGATAATAGCAGGACAAGGGGAAATGGATTTAAGTTGAAAGAGGGTAGATTTAGGTTGGATGTTATGGGGAAGTTCTTTACTAGGAGAGTGGTGAGGTACTGGAACAGGCTGCCCAGGGAAGTTGTGGATGTCCTGTCCTTGGAGGTGTTCAAAGCCAGGTTGGATGGGGCCCTAGGCAACCTGATCTAGTAAATCTGGAAGTTTGGTGGCCCTGCCAGGCAGGGGGGTTGGAACTTCATGATCCTTGAGGTCCCTTCCAACCCAGGTCATTCTGTGATTCTGTGATTCTGTTTGTGCACATTCACTAGCTGTCTTAATTTACACCTTTCGAATTGCCCTCCCCACCTCCCAGTGGAGTTTGTCCTGCTTCCTACTGCTCTGGCAACAGCCTCTGCTCTAGCCTTGGCTATGGGTTGCTCTATAGTGTTGATGGTTCATATGGGACCATTAAAATATAGAAAAACTTAAAAAATGCTCACTATTTCATTATTTGCTTTGGTTTCTCCTCCTAAATGCAATACAAACTGTGCTGGAGTCAAGGAAGATACTATCAGTACAAGCTGAGATATAGAAGAGTAGAGCACAGATATGGAGGTAATGGAGGATGGGAAGCTGAACATGAGCTGGCAATGTGCCCTCACAGCCCAGAAAACCAACCATATCCTGGGCTGCGCCAGAAGATGTGTAGTCAGCAGTTCAAGGAAGGTGATCCTGTCCCTCTGCACTGATGAAACATGGAGTACTATATCCAGATGTAGAGTCCTCAGTACAGGAGAGAGATGGACCTACTGGAACGTGTCAAGAGGAGGGCCACAAAAACGATCAAAGGGATAGAACACCTCTCCTACAAGGACAGGCTAAAAGAGCTGGCTGTTCAGCCTGAGGAAGAAGGCAGCTTCTGGGAGACCAGATAGTGGCCTTTCAGTATCTGAAGGGGGACTATAAGAAAGAAGGGGACAGACTCTTTAGCAGGGTTTGTTGTTATAGGACAAGGGGAAGCAGTTTCAAACTAAAAGAGGAGATGTTTTAGACTGGATACCAAAAAAAGTCTTTTTTGCAAGAAGTATGGTGAGGCACTGCCACAGGTTGCCAAGAGAGGTGGTAGATCCCCCATTCCTGGAAACATTCAAGGTCATGCTGGAAGGGGATCTGAGCAGCCAGATTAAGCTGTATATGTCTCTGTTCATTGAAGGAGAGTTGAACAAGATGACATTTAAGGGTCTATTCCAACTGAAAGAATTCTGTGATACGAAGATGTAAAAATTAATGTGTATAAACAATTAAAAATACTGTGTAAGTTTAGTTTATAAGAATAGTGGTTGCAGTAGGATGGGGATGAGGGAAGGAATTGAGCACTGTTCTCCCAGTTTAAAACCTTTAGTTTAATAGCATGCTTTCCCTACTGTTATCTCAATATAAGTAGATGTTTTCTTTTGAATCTCTGCTTGTTTTAACCTATCACAGATTGCGATCCTTAACAAAAAAAATATATTTTGCATTTCTGTGGAAGTTAAACGCATGTATATACAACATATAAAAACAACCCTCATGGTTTTCCTTTTTATGACTCCTAGTTGGATTAATTTTTAACTACAGTACTTTATGATTGTCAAAGAAGATCTGGTAAAGGAGAATAACATATTTTTCATTCAGAAGAATCATAAAACATCTTTTCAGCAAAGAGACCTGAAGGATGGAGAGTATATATTCTCAGAACTGTGTTTGTGTATTCAGTAAAGGATAAATGCCAAACTCTTCAGGAAAGCAGCAGGATATTTTTGTTTTAAGATTATTCTGATATCTTGGGCCTGTTTTTACATTATTCAGAATATCTGGTAGCAATTTAAATATTATGTGCTCCATAATTTGGAAAAGGGAATGAGTTTCTCAAAAATAAACTGTCTTATGTAGATGTCCAGGTGTGCACATCTAAATCTACGCAGCATCAGACTTTTGTTTTCTGTATAAATAAGGTATGGTAAATCAGCAGGCATGATGCCAAGTTATAATAGAAGAATTTATTATAATTTAATGTAGACAAGGAATAGAGTGGGTAGATTGTAATTGAAGCTAAGTGAATAATTCCAGTAAATAATTTATTCAATAAATTTATTCTGTTTTTCTACTCAGAGATTGTTTTTACTCCCCCTTTTTCTCTACCATCCCAGGTTTTATAGTCCCTGAGCATTTTTTCTCTCTAATTCATAATGTTTGTTTCCTTACATGATGGGCTGTGCTGTCCTCCATGGCAGCCTAGCCACTTTGTGCCACTCCATCCTTTGAGGGCAGACCAGTGAAGTCCGTGGGGTTTCACGTGAGACGTTCCTATGTGATAGCAATGCTTCCTAAGACATGGGTATGGCTGTAAGCATCGGTGCTTGCAATTTGCTGCCACTGCAAGCTGTTCTCACTTTGTTGACTGACTGCCAGCACTGCAAAGGGCAACCCTTCAAGTCAATAGTTAGGGTATGTCATGGGGCTAACTAGAGTCATCTGTGTCTGGGAAAACCTTCAAGATCTGAAAGTCTGACCATCAACATCACCTATGGAGTCTCATCACTAGGACATATCCTGCAGTGACACATCCATATCTATTTTGAATCCCACCGAGCTTAGGTCTTTAGGTTCACAATTTTCCTCCAGGATGAGGTAGGTAGCATTTTACTTTCTAGAGGCTGAAAATTGTGATTCACTTGGATCACTAACATTTTCAGGTTTATTTTTGTGTGCTTGATGCTCTTTGATTATTATTATTATTATTATTTTGCTATCTGGGTAAAATACAGTCTTGTTAAATGCTGGCTACAAATTGCAGCACTCTGTAGCAAGGAGAGCAGAAAAATTTGTTCCACACACATTTCTTCTGGAAAAAAAAAATCAACAACCTCTAGTCCAGGGAATTCAATTACTGAGTATGAGTTGTGCTGCTCAACCTTAAGTCTTGTGGGATTTTGTTTCTGTTACTGTAGATTTTAGCATTTTGTCTCTTGGTCAGTCTCAGCATGCAGAGTTCTTGCCTCTATTCTACCCTTTCACTTATCTCCCCCACTTGCTAAAGCTTTTAAAACAGTGTTTTCAAACTTAGGAGGCTTTAAGAAAGTTTTGTCTTTCTCCAGCATCCCATTGTGAATCAACATAAATTGATACCTATACTTTGAATTAGTTCATTTTCTTTTTCCAGTTACTTCAAAGGCTTAAGCTAATCCTCCAAACTTTGTGTAACAGCAGATGCAGGTTTTTGTTTCCTCTCCACATTGCTTTGAGTAGTAAAACAGTTTCATGTCATGTTACAAGAAGTAATGTTCCTAATTGATATTGGAAGTGGGACTCGCTAAAAAAGAATCAAATTCTGACATCACATAGCAATCACTATTCTAGTTTCAGGCTGGCTGCTGACTTAAGTAGGCATTGCTTCATGAAGATTACAATGGCCACAGCTTGCTTATATGGTACTTAAGTAAATGAAGCAAAGTCTGGGCTGAAATTTGGCTGGTAGCATGAACTTGTACTATTTGATTTTGGAGCTCTGTGTCATTGGACTGGGATGCATAAATTAAATCTTTAATGTAGCAGGAGATCAAAAATGAAGTGCTATTTATGTGTACTCCTCATTTCCTCTTGTGGGAGCCAAAGATTAACATTAATTGTCCAATGGTGAGCAGGTCCTGATGTGATTATAATGCTGCTGAAATCAGCCCTGTAGTTACTGAATCAGGGTCTTCAGATTTTACTATTATTATTTATTGTATATTTTATGCCTTTGCCCTTCTTATTTATGCGTAGCGTGTATCAATATCAGAATTACTGTGCCTCAGTATGTGCTTTCACATTTTATCTCAACTTCTTGCTCATAGAGCCCTAAGACATTTACAGTAATTGTGGGAAAGGGCTTTCACCTCAACCCTGTATACTTAGCTCAAGTTTGTAAGTATATCACACAAAGTTGTCCATTCTCTCTATGCTGCTGTTGTTCAGACTTTCTTATTGAGCATAAAATTAAGTAGCAAGTTTGATTTCTTAACGAGGCTTGCATCTTTGTTTTGATAGAAAGTGAAAATTTACATACACAATCCATGCAATATTCAAAATGACACTTCTCCAACAACTTAAAAACATTTGATTTTAATATTAACTAATAAAAGCAAATGATTTTATTAATACTGTGTATGAACAATAGTCTAATCTGTTCAACCGTCTGCTGTGTTTTTTCATTGATTTCTATATTAATATTGGAGCAAAGACAGTAATTTCTGGTGCTTTTACAGCTGTGAAAACATGCCAATTGCAAAAACAGACTAAACTGTACCAAAGGACTCACTGTGCCAGCAATATTTAATACTTCATTGTAGGTCCACTGTTTCAAACATCTGTCACTCATTTGCTATATTTTTAATACAGAATTTTTAGTGTAGGCAAAAAATGTGTTTATAATAAGATGCTTTCTCTGCTACTGAGAAAAAAAGCAACATAGTTAGGATTCTGTGAGAAAGAAATATTTTTGATTTGTAGGATTTGGGTCATTGGCCTTAGACTTCCATAAAATAGTGAGACTTTTATTGAAACAAACACATTTCTAAGAACATGGCTATGGTTGATAAGGGAAATTTTCTTTAAGTAAATACAGCAAACAGGAGGAAACTGGAAAGAGACGATGACCTTGTGGCCTCTGAGTTCTGTTGCATATCGTACATTATAAGAAAGTCATTGAGTTATCCAGACTGCAGGGGGTAGATGTAGTGTTCTCTTGTATTAAGACAGAAGATTTAGGAAATCAGCTGCACATGAAGATACTGAGGTTACTGCTGTCTGATGTAATCCTTAAGGTTCTGAGGTTATGATTGGGTTGTTCAGATTGGAAGAGTTCTTGGGAAGTCATCTAATTCCATCTCATGGTCAAAGCAGGTAACTAGAAGTGGAATGGTGGAAGACGCATTAGCTGGGGCAGATGATTCAACTGTACTCCATTAAACTCCTTATTCAGCTCTTTCAAAGCTAACTCTGTGTGCTGGAGTCTTCATCTGCAAGGTGAAATCAAAATGGGTGTTCATGTATCAGAGAAGTGCCATCACATTAGCACTGAAGCTAAAATGCATCTTCAAGATTATGTGACAAAAGTGTTGAAATGACACACTGGATTCTTGCTGTGAGTTAGTCTCCTTGCATGTGCAGGGGCTTGGTGCAGAATGGAGCACGCTGCAGAACTGTTCCACACTAGTGGAACAATTTCCACTACTATTTCCTGGAAGAGCACATCCATAAGTGGATTTTCACTGCTGTATGTGCACACAAAAAAACCTAGAAAAATGAGCTTTACTTTCAATGTGTAACTTTTCTCTAGTAATGATTATAGAATAAGTCATATCTTAAAGGTTTTTTTTAAAATTTATTCTCGCTAGAGAACACAACATTACTGTATAACATCCCTACATTATTTTAAGCAAGTCCACACAAAAGACACAAACAAAAGATGCTCTAAGTGATCATACAGGAAAGATGATTTACAGATATATGGAAATTATGGGTCATGTACTAGCTACATACATATGGACATGCTTTCTAATTGGAGTATAAGACTGACATCTTTGTGAATAGAGCACTGAAAACATCATCTCTAACAGCACAGTGAAGTCTGCCATTAATCTTTTGTCTTGCATTAATGGCTTTTGGGCCCTAATCAGCTTCTCAGATGATGTTTTCTTAGATCAGCCTGCTAGAGTTAAATGGAGATGCAAGTTGGACAACAAAATGGTGAATTTTCTATTTTCATTTATGAACAGATTGGAATGGGAACTCTGTTTTGGCACATAAGAGTTTAATGGGAAGATTAAATGAGGTCTTAATCACTAGAAAAATGTGGTAGACCTTTAGTGTAGGAAAAGTGCTTGAAATTTTATCCACAGATTTATGTATTAAGGCTTCAATTTGCCACGTTTTCTACTTTAGTGTAATTTATTCAGAAGGGATTTTTATTCTTATGTGTTAGATGAAGAGTTGTACCTTCCTTTTTATATTTCAAAAGAGCATCTCCCTATCTGTGAAAATAGCCTAAGAAGTGGGCTAAATTGGGAACTTCCAATTACCAGGCAAAGGATGATGCTAGTCCTGTGAGTTTCATGGAGCCGGACTTTCTAATCTATGTCTGGAGTTGTTTGTGTCTGGAGATGTTTAGCGATGTAATGGAGAGCAGAAAGCCTACAAGGAAGTTGTTTTTTCTTTTTTAGCCTACTCCCTCATCCAGTGTGCAGAGAGTGAATGCTGTCCTTTACCCAGGAAATGTTTTTTTCTTTTTTTCTTTTTTCTTTTTTTTTTTTTGTGGATCACAGAATCATAGAATATCAAGAGTTGGAAGGGATCTGCAAGGATCATGAAGTTCAATTCTTGTATATTGTTGCACTGGCAGGGTTTTCAATGTCTAAAAGGGCAGAAAATCTGTCTGAATTTAGATGCAGATGCTAAATTTATTTAATGTTTTTCGTTTTTTTTGTTTTTTTTTTTTTTTTTTTTTTTTAACAGAAAATGTTTTCTCTGTAAAGACTCAGCTATTTTCTTTTGAGCTTTCGAACAGTTACATGCACTCATCTAGGTCATCCCAAACTACATACGTAAAGACAAATGCCCCTGTGAGTCTCTGAGGCAACCAATGTGGGTAGTTTCTTCTTTTAGGAATTCTTCCCCCATATCCTGATGTGGATATCATCATCTTGATACGATTGGTTCCAAGCTCCTGATTTCAGAGAGCTGTAGGTGGGCCTGGAGCCTGCCAAAGTAGGAAAATGTTTCTGACAATTGGCTGTTGTTGGCTGTTCAGTTCCTTCTGCTTGGCCTCCGTCTTCATAGGAGTGCCAGGATTAAGCCTGCAGCTGTACTGACTTAGTTACTAATTAAGAGAACCTAATTTTAATGGAGTTACATCCCAGGGTAAAAGCTCTATGTGAGGCCATTTGAGTGATTTAGAGGGGCAGATTCAATTCAGATTGTGATCAGATCACCCCAGATTTGTTGATGTTAGAAATTTGTGCCTTTTTGTAAGAATACCTAAAGAAAAAATAGTTCTTGAAGTCATCTTTTCATTGAAGACTGAAATAAACTTTTACATCCCTTGCAGCTGTATGCACAGATTGCTGAGGCTCAAATATTTGTTTATGGCCAAGCTTTTTAAATATTGTAGAAATGAAATCTTTTGCAGTACAAAGGCCCTCATCCTCCCCAGGCACAGCAATGTGACTGAGCATGCAGTTCCATTTGCAATACTGCAATAACATTTGCAAAGCAGCCCCGATATAATAAAACGTGTTGATTTCATATGAGATTGTAAATGACAAGCTCTGTGTCAAATTTAGCAGCTCTTTGGAGGTAAAAATGGAAGCAGGGAGAATTAAGAGCCCAGTGTAATTAAACATCTTTCTGAACTGTTGCATTTTATATATTATGTTAGTTTTTAAAGGTGACAGCCAAAGTAAATGTTTTGAGTTCACCCTTGGCTAACAGATTGACACGCGTTTACTGTTCCATCGCGGATATTGGAAAAAACCCTGCTCACCGTTCAGGAGAAACGCACTTGGCTCCCAGTCAAATGTGTTGCGTGGAGGCATTTGCCCAATTAGTGTTTTAACAGCTGCTGAAGGTTTGTTTCAATGGGAAGAAAATTATTGAGCACAATTTTATGTAATTAGTGGAGCATAAAACACGTGGTGTGTCTAATTAAATGTTTAAAACTATTGACATTACGTAGCTACTGTTGAAATAAATGAAGTGGAAAATCGTTATGATTTTTTCGGTTGGTAAATTACTTCACAATACACTCAAAGGCCCATTTGATAAGATGAACTCAATCCTGATGGCTGCTGATGAGTGCCAGTGGCCTTTTCACACCCCACAGGTATGCGAGGTCCCACCAAGCTGCCTGGTGCCAGTGTTCTGGCACTCCAAGTCCTGCCAGTTTTGTGCTTCCCTTTGGAGCATGCTGCACCAAGTGCCGGCACATCCTGCTCTCAGTTCACTACTACTCTATGTGGAGAATGACAAACTTTGTATGGTGAAGCTTCACCCTTTACTTTCAGATCTAGAAACAATGAAAGCCACTGAGTAGAGAGAGATTCAGCACTGATTTGGGGAAAAAATGGTTTGGAATTGCAGCAGACTTACTTTTAAAATCTGTTGTATTTCATTCTGCTTTTGTTAAAATATTTGGATATTCGTTTTGTGTTTGAGCAGTTCTTGTGATAGGTACTGAAACAGAATTATGTATCATTCAGCATCAATTGTGTGATTAATTTAAATTTGAATTTAAATTCAATTGCACAACCTGGTTGAAGATATTCTGTTGTGATTGTTATTTATAGGAGTATTGGAAAATGTTGACAGCGCAACCAATTTTGAAATTATTCTTTTCTGTTTAAATTACTACGGCAGCTACTTAATGATACACTTGCTTATGTTTAACACTTCTAAATTGCAAATGCAACAAAGAAGAAACAATGCATAACTAGGGAGAAATGTTCTCGTCTACCTTAAATCCAGCAGAGTGAATGGAACTACATGGAATTTACACGGGACTAGCTGAGGATTTGTCCAGCCTTTAGTCACTCAGTATGGGCAGGTTTATATCATTGTCTTATCTTTAACAGCTGTCAGTGTAACCATAAAATGAGCACATGCATAGTGAAGAGGTAAACGTTTTCTAAAGTAAATTATTCTTCAGTGAAATTAAGTAGAAAAATGTTCTGCGGTTTTGCACCTGACTGTCCGTTTATTTTTTATGACCTTCAGGCAACCATGAAGTAGGGTTAAGGGGTTACTACAAGTGTGCATAAAACATACCGGCACTGTTTCTTCAAAGAAATCAGGAGATTACTGTTCTGCTGAAGTTGGTTCCAAAGGCTGGAAAAAGTGCAGAAGCCCCACATAAGAAATACTAACTCTTCTGTAGATTTAGAAGAAGTAAAGTTTTGAATGTTTTAGCAGGAGGAGAAGCTTTACCATCATTAAGTTTTGAGTGATTCTGACTGCAGCCTGATTTTTGTGAATAACTGGAATTCTAGCTAGAGTTTTTCTCTTTGAAGCTCTCTGATATGGCATGAGAAATGATCTACCTCTTCTTGATGTACCTCAACCACAGTTTGAAGTCCATCTTTCATTTTGAGGAGACCTGTCAAACTTAAATGATAAAAATATCATTTTAAGTCTCCTAATAATTTAAAATCTATGTGGTGACATTAGGAGGAGTAGGAGTGGTCTTTCTTCCCAAAGCCATGTGAAACAAGGATCTGCATAAGTCCCTTGTGTTGTCAGTGTGGCTTTTGGAGGATCCTGAGCAGGAGGCTGTGAGGCTTGAGCTGAAAGAGTTAATTTTCAAGTTCACCACGAGCTATGTTTACTGATCCTTTCCTATTGCTTCATGATAATTGGCACCTCAGATTCTCCACTAATTAATTGGGTTGCAAGGGGCAGGTGGCGCCATTCTATTTTGATAATCCCTGTCAGCAATGTCTGTATAATCTCTTTGTTTAATTAAAATGAATTTGTAATAGGGGTGCATGAACTCGCGACAGTTTTTTTTCTGCCCTTCCTTTCTCTGTCTCCTCACTTTGCTTTGCTCCAGTGGGAGCTCACTGCTGGGGGACAGCTCTGTGGCTGCAGCACTGCCGCCTTCTGTGTGCTGCTGTCACTCTCTGGTCTCTTTAGAAATGTCTTACCTCATTAATACTCCCTGAACCATAAGCCATTTATTTTGCAACTTTTTTCTTTTTAAAAAATCTTTTTACATAAAGAAACTAAGAAAAGAAAAAAGAAACTAAGTAAAGAAATTCAAAAATTGTTTCCTACTTTAAAAAATGAGAAAGCATTAACTATTAAACTGATTTTGCTTAAAACCACAATATTTAACCATTGAAACACAGTATTGTTATAGACTCATTGTTTGTAGGTTTATGTGGCCCTGACAAAAATGTAAAACAAGCAAACACTAAACAGTGCTAAAAGCATTGCCTATCTTAACTCATGTCAGTTTGGCCAACATGAGCAAGGGTCAACTATTTATGATAATTGCTCACTGATGATAGATTTCAAAATGGAGAGCTGAAAGTTTAAACCTGTGCAGACATGCACTGCTTCAGTGTGTGTTTTATTCTAATTTTTATAACTTGCTCATGCCAGCTGTGAGTAACAAAGCAGACTGCAGACCTGAACAGGCTTCACAGGTTTGAAGCTCCCTCCTATTCTGAAGGTTTCCCTCTTGTTTTGTCTGGCTAATCTCATGTTCCAAGTAGAGGACAGAAAGTTGCACGAGCTGCAACAAAGTACAGTATTTGTTCTACAAATACTTTGAAGTGATAAGGAGGTGAAGGATAGATGATGCAGGCTGCCTTTCCTGGTTTGGTTTTTTCTTTCTCTCTCCTTCTTATTTTTTATTTTTTATTTTTTCCCTTATGCTTGCCTTGCAGAAATGGGAATTTCAATTTTGGCCATGGTTTAATTGCTAAGAGATCAATAAAGCATCCTGTTAAACTTTTGCAGTAATGTGAATGCACATACTTCTGGAATGTAAAAGAAAAACAGGCGTTGCCTTATAGTTTACTTATACTGCTATCCCATCTCTGTTTAAGAGAGGGCAGGTCAGGAATTGGTAGTGGTTGCTCACTGCTTCTTCATGTTTATTTGAAGAGGATGGTAGATCACTTCTTCAGCTGGTTTTGCCACAGCATCTCCCATTATCTTAGGATTCTCTTTACAAGTAGTTTTGCTGTTACACTTGACATGCTCACTTGTGTTTTGTGCTCACATTCAGCTCACAAGTGCTCACAAGTCACACATTCAGCTCACTCTTCTGTTGTGTATTTGCCAGTGATGGGAATAGCTGGGAAGATACCTGTTGCATATAGAGAGAATTCAGGAGTTGCATGATGCCAGCCAGTATCGTGATTCAGGATGTGTTTTATGCTGTCTGTCCTACAAGTTTCTTTCCTGGGTAGTCTCCCTGAGGTCCTTCCTCACTCTTAATGGAAAAGCAACCAGCAACTCAGCATGAGCACGTTTGGGGCAAATAAGACTCTAGGCGTCCCTCAGTGATCACACCAGGGAAGGCAGCTCATGTGCGAGAAAAAAGGTCTCAAAGTTATGATTAAAACAAATGGTTTAGGAAGTCTCGTTTGTAGTATTTTTTTAAGATAAATTACAGTGAATGAGCATTTTCAATAGGAAATAAGTGGGCAGTTTTGTCAACATTCCCCTGCAATGCTCTGAATGGCAACACAGAGCTGCCAGCTTTTGTAATCTCATCATTAGCCTCCCAATAACTGCTCTTTGTCTGATATCCCTGTGTCCACAGTCACAATGATCACATGAAAATTTGTGCTTTTATGCAAAATAAAAGGAAAACTAGGTTTCCATTTCTCACAATGTTAGGGAGAAGTTTGAAAGCATGATTACCAAAGGCTTGAAGCTGAGTGTAGGGAAAAAATAATTTCTTATATTCAAATGATCTGATTTTTAGCAATTCAGCTGAAGCTACAAATGAGCCTCTAATGTTAAATAAGAAAGGAAACATAAGCATGGCCAAAAGGATAGCAGAGTGCTTTTACCCCTCTTGAAAATCCCAGCCTACAAAGACTTAAGCCCTACTCCAAATGTATGGACAGTAGTGTATAACAGTATGGATCTTATTGTCTCCTTTATAAGCTGTGTTGCCACTATTTACTCCCTTGCCAAAAGGGCACAGTGTAGTGCTTGCTTGTTATGGGGCAGAAGTTTCAGTTCTGTTTCCTAGCATTTGATGAGCTTCATACTCTATATAAAAAAGGAAAGCTAACATTCTGAAGAGCTCAGGTTGTGGATGATTATAAGTGTTAGGGTTCAACCTCACAGACGGCATCTACCAAAAAGGACTGCAGAATGCTTGTTTTTTCCTGCTAATGAAGAGTAAGGCATGTTAGACTTGATAGGTTGCTCATCTTTAAAATCTAATCTCAGTTTTTCTCATGTTGGAAAGTAAATTAGTTATAAAAATCTCTACTTTACATATTGGTCATGTATTGCTTCACACCTATTTTTAAAATCCTTAATCTGTGTGGTTGTTATCAAAGATGATGTTCAGCTCCCTCACAGTGATGAATCTCAAGTAGGTGCATTAGTAAAGTGAGTTGGAAACAGATGTTTACCCCTGAATCAGATGTAGATATATTAGTACATTACTGCTTATGTACTAATAATTACAACCTCTTTCCCAAAGAAGGGCAGTAGGACTGGTGAGTGAGTACTCACTTCACTCTTCTTCTGCCTTTGGTGTGGTGCTTGGGTGTTTTGCCTTGATCTGCATATGTAAAGGATTAAAATGCCTTCTGGGAACAATGAATTCTGTATTGAAACATGATTCTGTTCTTGTGCAAATGCCTTGAAATGGTAAATCCATTTTTGCATTTTATACATACTTGCTAGAAAGAAGCCAGCTTTTCTGACATGAAAGTAAGGAGTTAATGCTCTCAAAGAGTCTCGTTTAACTGCATTTCTAATATCTCCCATATAGCTTGTGAACAATTACTTCTGATTTGAGGCTGTTGTTGTACAAGGAGGTGGTGGCAGTCTTTTGAAACTTTTTGTTGGGAGCATTTCCCATTTCACAGCTTAGAATGTGAATATTAAGGAAATTGTTTTCCCTGCACCCCCATATTATTAATATTTCAGGGGAAAAATATATATATAAGCTACATGTTTTTATAGAGTATGTGTATTTGAGCAAGGAATTGGTGAACTATAGGAAAGTCCATATGGTTATGAGGTGAAGGCAGAGAGGGGAGCACACAAAGAAAATCACAAATCAATTTAGAACAACAAAAATGGTAAGTTTTCAATGTATATACAGAGCAATTGTCAAGGCCAACTGATGAGCTTTAAATAACCAATAAATGTTGCATTCATTGTAGATTATCAATTAACAATCTTCAGTTAGCATTGTGGATTATTACTTTAGAACATTTCATCTCTGCATCATAAGTAGTGGTTTCCTTATGTCAAAAACTTTGCAAACAGGCAAATGGAGCTGCAACATAGAGAACTATGCTGTTGACAAGGAAGTATTCCCATGTGAGATTTTAATTAATCTATTTGTGCACCTGTTACAGAGATTCACACTGTAGAAACTCCCCTCTTCTTTCAAGATCTCTATCCATCTAAATGTTAGTGTTCCCTTATATGTACTGTCTGATGACAACTTCTGTGAGCTACACATACAGCCAAGGCCAGTGTTCCATCTGTAATACCTACTTGGCTGTCTATTTGCCTGTCAGCACCAGGATGTAACCTGGAAACTAAATAGCATTTGTTGTAGCAAAATTGTTAAAACACTATGGTGATTGCACTTTCATAGTTAGACTGCATTTTTAAATAGTACATTTTAAAAGATAAACAGTTGCCTCATAAGGAAACATGGAAATAACTTCTTGATTTGGTAACAGTTCTGAGAAAAAACACTTCTTCAGTGTGTCCGGATTTAACAAGTTGAATAAGTAAACTAAGAGGGGGGAAAAAAAATTAAAAATAATACTATTTAGTTCTTGGAGCCTACTGCAGATGTGGCTATTATTGTAGAATTATTGTCTTTTCAGTGTTTGGCAGAAAATTGGGGTCACAGCTGAGAGTGACCACACGCGGCCAATGGACGACTTGCCATTCTCAGCTGTGCACTGCTGCATGGCTCCATATGGCCTTTCTCATGCTCCTTAATTCTGTGTGTTGCTTTTCCCTATCCAGCTTATTCTGCTTCCTTTGAGATAGCTTGCTCTTCATCTCTAGCTTTGAGGCTGTATTTGTGTTCTAGGTTTATGTATAAACTACCATCTGAAACAGTGTATGTTTTGAGTAGTTACAGCACTTCAGTCCTGAAAATGTATTTTCATTACTGTAATGGCCTTTCAGTTATAGGAGGGGGACTACAATAAATGCTTTAAAGCTATATTTCTGCATACTTAAGAAAATGTAATGCAGCATTTGTAGTGTTTTAAGAACTATCAAAAATTGCAATAACCTCCTACTATTTTGCAGTTATTCAAATACCTATGTTTCTTTATGTTACTTTTCAGACTTGTGTAAGCTTGTAGGTGTGCAGGAAAAAAAAAATAATTTTTTTTTTAGATATTAGCCTGTGTCCTAATAGGGTTAGAGGGCTTTTTATCTAAGATAAGCGATAAATGCATCATTCAGATCCCCTATTAAAAAGCTATGTGTGAATATTGTTGAACAGCCCTTAGGAAGATGAAAGAAAACATGCTGGTAGATAAGTTACTTCAACCACTGAATAGAGTTGTGGTAACTGCCTCATCTGTTTAGGGGAAATCCCTTGCAGAGGTTTTGAAGAGGATACTGGAGACAGAAAATGAAAACAGCACAGCTATTGTATTGATTTGTTGTTCCTTGAATTGCAAACCTGCTCTTCACTTAAAGTTTGTGATCAGCAGGAGTGCGGTCACCTGATTTGTGACCTAGTCTCCATTTGTCCCTCTCCCAAGCACCACATGTGTATAGACATGCCAGATCCTTTCCCTACCACCTACTCTTCCTGGGACTCACAGAGAGCTGTGCATAAGTTGTGTTACTACATGCAGACTTCCTCACTATGTTAAGAAGAGCTGGTTGCAGTAATACATGCCTTTTGGCTGTCTCTGCACAAAAATGGGTCTTGTCATGGCCAGAAACAAGTTAGCATCTCTAATGTCTTTCAGCATGATCAAATTGGGAAGCACTTTTCCTAAGCCAGGATCTCTGTGTACTCAGGAGGAAAGGGACTTTTCATTATTTACAATGGCATATGCCATGCTCCTGGTTTGTACGTGAGCAAAGCAGATCAGCCTCCAGCAAGTGCTTGTTGAGAATTGGTGCTCACAGGTTATTAAAACATAACCTGAGCTCAAAATTAGAAATATCTGTTAACTTCAGTAGTTTGCTTATCTAATGGTAAGCTTCAGTAAGAAAATTAGCAGTAAATAATAGAAAACATCTCTTGCTTATACTTGGACCAGGCAGTGCCCCTAATCTGTGCTTGATATTAGTACTCTGCATGATAATTATCTGTGATGATGCTGAGCTCTCTTGCAGTGCCGAAAGCTGTGTGGGTACATTGGTAAAGCAGACAGATGTTTTCTACTCAAACAGATGTGCAGGCACTTAATGTATTACTGCTCATCTGCTGATGGTTCTGGCCTTTCTCCCAAAGAGATGTGACAGGACTGGTAAATGCTTCTCATCTGCTTTGGATGTGCTGGAGTGCCTTGCCTTGAGCTGCCTCTGAGGCTGTTCACACCAAGGCCAGCAGACCTGTCTGAGAAGTAGATGGGTAGCGGATGTCTCATGCGGTTCACTCTGCCTGGTGTTCTGTGAGAAACTAGCACGTTTCATGAGGGAAAAGCTAATGTGCTAAAATTCTGTATTAATTAAAAATAAAAAAATAAAAAAAAATTAGCAAAAACCACCTCAAAAGAGGCTCTCCATCATGTTCTTAATCACGGAGATTGGAAGAGATGTTGTCATTACCTAGAATTAGTGTGTACCCTCAAAAACCCTATTAACTTAATAATCATATATCCTTCTGGTTTCCCTCTAATGTCATTTTGAGATTCCCGATGCTTGGAGTCAGTAAATATGTCATGCTTTCAATTTTCTCATTTTTATTAGCAGCATTTATGAGGTATGCAGGTCTGTGCAGTACCTTCCTCTATTGTTCATACTACAACTCTGCACAGGGGTAAAGCAGCATCATCCTTGTGATTAGGAAAATTAGCAATGGAATTAAAGGAACAGAACCAGTGCTTGGAAAACATTCCCTAGATTTCAAAGATAATGTTTCTTCAACACAGATTTTGGAGCTGATAACAGGGAGTATATTTAAATGGATGCCAGAAATATTTATTTATGTGTGGACATAAGGCAATGTGTTTTGCAAGAAAGAAAAAAAAAAGTAAACATCTTAAAGATAAAATATTATGTGCTTCTGTAAAAAGCAAAGGGTTTGTAATTTGTAATGCTGCATGGTTAAATTAACAGAGTTACAAATACACCACTAATTAGCGTGACAGTTCAGTGGAACTGAACATCTCTGTGAATAGCTTGTATTTCATTCCGTCCTACTGTATGGTTCCTCAGGGTGATTTCAAAAATAATAAACATGAACATAGAAGAGAGAGGAGCTTTTTAAAAAGAGAGTTGGAATATTTCTGAATAGTTCTTAGGTGTGCTGTCTCAGCTGGAGCACTTGCTCAGAATTGCTTTTGGAAGTTTCTTGCTTTAAAGTTAAGGGCATTATGTTCATGTATTGAGTAGACTGCCTGCATGAGTTGCTGCAAAGTTCATTATACCGCTAAGGCTGTCAGTGGTATTTATGGATATTCATGTGCAGTGAACCTTTGAACCTGAGCTGGTCATCTGAGCATTGCTTGTAGTTAGAGTGGTGTTTATGCTGAGCATTGGTAGCAGTATTTAATTGCTCCCTAGGAAAAATAATTGCAATTTGAACTCAGTCGTATAATTGACATAGGGATTCTGAAGATGCCAGATGTACAGAAAGGATTGTCCTTCTTACACAAGTATTAATTATTACACTTTTCAAACTCTCATTTCCACAAAGTGTCTAGCTGCATTTGGGAGTGAACTTGGAACAAGTATTTAATTCAAACTGTGCCATGTCTCTCTCCCATTAAAGTCAGTAATGGCAAAAATCATGCTGTGCTGTTTCAGAAATATTTTCCAGGCATTTTTCATGTCAGCTGCAAACGGGAAAAAGGGTGATGATGCCATTTTGCAATGGAGAGGAGTGGAGAACTTGCCTCATGCTCATTTGAAGAATTTCTTATTCGAAGTATTACAATGTTATCCCTGCTAAAGTTTCAGTTCTCATCATATAATATCAGATGAGAAAATCCTGCATAACGTATGGCATGTCAGCAGAACTGTTACGGTTCTGCTCCATGTGGTATACGTGTCTTTGGAACTGCATTTCAGAGCCCTTCTGCCAGTGTAAAGAGAGTTTATATTTCTGTAACTCTAGTGGGGATTCCTTTGGCTTGACACAATCCCGGGAATGTCTTTCAAACCATGTACATACACAGAACAGATGGCTTTCATGGGAAGCAGGAACTACTGTTCAGCATGTCATATTTTTTTGCATTTCTTGGTAGCTTTCTGACTTGAAATAATCCTTGCACAGATACTGTATAAAAACAACATCTTGATTCCCTCTTTCCCCATCCCCCTATTTTTCTTTTCCTAAAAAGTTCAAGGAGAAAAAAAAAAACACAAACAAAACAAACAAAAAAAACAACAAAAAAAAAAACACCAAAAAAACCAAACTTTTTCTCAGATTCTGAGGGTTTTTTTTCCAAGCTTTAAATTCAGTGACTATTCAATATAGCATTCAAAATGAATTGTGAATTACTGAAACTAAGTTTTAGTCAGAAATTGGAAAATACAGAGTGCTATTCTCTTTCTTTCAGGCATCGATACTATCTGCCCAAAACTTAAAAACTGGAATTACTGACAGAAATGTAGCTGTTTATGAAAAAATATTTTAGAACATAACTTATTTTATTTGTAGTTTGATTATATGCCATCATTCTGAAATATCATGGGACATTAGTGTATGATAGGTTGTGCTAGAACATCATACAACCAGATAATAAGGTAATTGTAGGTCACATTCTGTATTTTAAGAATGAGTCCTCTAGCTCTTGGGATTTAAGAGATTGTGACCATAAATGGGTAGTTAAATAAGAAAAGGGTTACTCTATGCAAACACTGACTCATTAGATGTTTCTGATGAGTCTTGTGGTCAAGGAGGAAATTGGCCTTTTTTGGTCACAAAATAGGAATAATAGCTACAACTGCTTCTGTTGTGTTATGCACTTTTCCACACCCTTGGCAATCTGACAGTAAGTTTCTCACAGATTTTGTCAATATTTCCATATCTCGATAAAAAGCAAGAACAAGCCAGGAGATAAAGGAAAGCAAGGCAACTTCAACTTTAAACATTTGCTTGGTAGATTTCTTTGTGATAAAATCAGGGTTTGACCTTGAAAACGTTTCCTAGTTACTACAAAGACAAAGAACAGAAGCTGTAAGTTAATATTCAGCTGCCTGTACAATAATGAATTACAACCTAACATTAGAGAGAAAAAATAAGAGTAGTCTATTGTAATTCTTTAATTGAAAATATATCATTGAGGAATTGTTACTTGGATACCACTCGTATTCCTATGGAAATGTGTTTCCTTTTATTAGCTGGTTGATTTATTTGATGATATTACAGAAATGTAGGTTAATTTTAATCTACTCTCCTTGTGTCATATTGATACTGTCCAGCTACATGTTTTCAATAAGCACGCAGCTTCTGGTGTCCTGTTCTTATTTTCCATCTGAGAATTTGAATGTGCTGAGATTGATGTGTCATCTGCAGGCAGAGAACATCTTTTAATGTGTGCTACTTCTTTAGAAGAAGGCATGTATGAGTAACATAGAAAAAAATAAATTAAACAAAATTAATGAAAAATGTGGCAGAACTGAATCTAGGTGCATGAGGTACTCATTTTTACCTGAGTGAACATAACAGGAGCTGAGAGCACAAATGTGATGTCTTTCTGAATCATGTCCTTCCGCATTAGGGGAGAATCATTGAAGAGAGGAAGTAGCATTTCTGGGTTTGTGTTTTGGTTGTTGGATTTGGGAGTCTCTCATCAACTGCTGGTTTTGAGGGTATGAAAATGACTACAATCTGATGTTGGTTTAAGGTCAGTGACAAAAAAAGGGTATCAGACTAGTATCCGATCTGGCCATGCAGATGTTGCTGAATTATCTCCACCAGACAAAAAGTACACATACTGCACTACAGCATCTACCTTTCCTGCATGTTTTGGCACAGATAGATGGAGTTGCACTGAAGGCAGGGAAAAAAAAAAATAATTGCAATTTCAGCTAGGATTGTGGACTTCGTTGTAGATATTTAATGAGTTCCCAGGAGCTTCCTCTAATGATGAATGTCCTATGTCAGCCTGGTGTGATTTTATGGAGTAAGTGTGTACCTATGTTCTTGGCATAAGCACTGGGCAAAACTCCATTTGTGGGGCTGGAATTGCAGCAGGTCAAATGATTATTATGGGCATCCCTTTCAGTGATGACTGGCTGAGGGCAGGTCAGCATCTCAAAACTCGTATGGCATTTGTTGGTATAGTTGCTCCTGATTGAAACAAGCACTCCAGGCATTGATTTACAATCTTCAGTTTGAGAGTGTGGAAGAATTAGAAAGTATGTTGCTGCCTCATTCAATGAAGCTTATACAGATAATTCTACTTTATGAGAGTTTAGAAAAGTGTGTTTGTTTTCCAGATGAAGCTGGAGCCTGCAGGCCAGAGCAGCTGTTGGCAAGATGTAAAGACTTGCATTATGTGGAGATTCGTAACCATGTCTGTCTTAAATAAGGTGTTAGAGTAATGCAAAACGTTTTGTTCTGGGAGGTCTCAGACATGAGAGCTTCTCTGAAAGGGGAAGATACAGCTTGTGTCAATAGTGCTGACTGCCTTCCACATTAGAGGAACAATGGACAACTTTCATTTTAGTGCATTAAAAAATCTGAACCTCGGTGGGAACTTAGACTGCAAGCAGCCAACATTGAGTGTCTGTTGGGTGTGTGTTTTGAAAGACAAATTCTGCACAGCACTTAAAACCTGTGTTTAATGCCTGCTCAAAGTGCTACCAGGGCAATCATAAATAGTGACACCTATATTTATAGCCTAAATTAGACAACCTGTGCTTTGATCCTGTGAAATCCTAGCGTAGTACTGTGCTGTAGAGCCTTGTCCTTGTAACAGCAATCAGATATCCTCAGTCCTGGTACTGCGTGCCGGGCAGTGCTGCCTTTGGTGGGGAACGTGTCTGCTAAGATCCCGGGTTGTGATTACCAGATAATTTTACACAGGCCATCTTAGAGCTGCTGGAGACATATAAATCACTACAGAGCTGTCCTGGATGTAAGCCACTGAAAAGCCCATGAAAATATTTGTTATCCAGATACCTGAGCTCTCCTATTTGCAGGCTTTAAACCAAATTTTGCATTGCTCATTTTGGATGAGCTTAGGCAGGCAAGGTGAAAAAGTATTTTTGGCTATTGAAACAGGAAATGTGCATTTGCCATCTAAGTGCATGTAAATAGGGAAAAATCCCATTAAACTGGAATTGATGAGAGTGCGTACAGTAAAATGAAAATTGGCTATTTTGCTCAAATTAGGCTTTTGTTTGTTCGTTTGTTTGTTTTTTGCTGTCGCTTCTTATAGTGTCACTTCTACCATCATTCATCACCAAGACACCTGGGCTGAGCTCTCCTCAGTGAAGCTCCTGTCCACTTTGAGGACATGCACAGCATGGTTTTGAAGATTTAATGGGAAGTGTATCTATAAAATCATTTTAATCACTTATTTTTAATCTCTGCTTTAGAGGCTTTATCCCCATACTGTGGGTGAGCAGCCAGGCTGGTGGTGGAGCATCCCCTGCAAAGCATGATTCCTGCAGCTCAGTGGAGATGGGTTGAGCAGAGAAGGGATTTTTCTACATTTAAACAAAATGATATATAGGTAAAGGAATAGTGGATAATGCAATTTTCATGCAGATGTTATTAAAGATTGTATTGTTAATGCTGTTTTTTGTTTGTAGGAAGAGAGCAAAGAGAGCTACTGTGTTTTAGTATTTTCGTCAGCTTCTCACTTTGAGCTAAGCTTTTGTCTCACACAGAATCACAGAATTGTAGGGGTTGGAAGGGGCCTCTAGAGATCGAGTCCAATCCCCCTGCCAAAGCAGGTTCCCTACACCACGTTGCACAGGTAGGTGTCCAGGCAGGTCTTGAATATCTCCAGAGAAGGAGACTCCACCACCTCCCTGGGCAGCCTGTTCCAGTGCTCCGTATAGTCTCCTTAAGCTGTGGAGGTTTGCTCTACAAGGAGGAGAGGTTTGTGTGACTATTTTATTTTATTTTATTTTTATTTTATTTTTATTTTTCAATGAGAAGGTTTAAATAGCCAGTCCTCACTGCAGTCACCCGGACTAAGGAAATCCTGTACAAACTGGAAAGTGTTAGATAGGATTTAATGAGATTATCATGAACTGTTACTTCACAAAAAATCTTAACTCCCCAAGCAGCTGTGCTGTGTAACTGGGGACAGGTGAAGGAATTTGGAAGACTCAAGAAGCTGCCTACTTATTTAAAGAGGCAGAGCCCAGTTTTGTTGTGTTCAATATGTATGCTAAGAAAACTCAAGCAAGCAAATAAAACCTTCCATCAAAAGAGGGACTGCTGTTGAAGTAAAATGTTTTAAAATGTGTATTTATCTTTAATAATATCACAGAGGTGATAGTGAAATTACTACTTGAAAATTCAGTGTGCAGGCTTCTCCTTGCCTTCAAGCTCAGCAAACCAGTTAGATGTGATTCAGAGACATCACATTATGTCCATATGGTGTTAGAGATTGCATTGAGGTTTTGGTGTGTCTCCTATTGTAATACAAAGAATTTAATAGCAGTGGAATGAAAATGATATTATTACGGTTAAAATACAGCCAAGATTTATTTTGATGCCAAGCACTGCTTGTGCTTTTTGCAAGTTTGAAGCCATTAAATGCATTTGATTTCTCTGTGTTTGATGTCTTCTGTAGTCCTGATGCACCTGTTATTAGAGGAGTTAAAAATAGTGGATGCATGTTATGGCATTAACCCCAAAGCAGTGCTGGGCACCTAAGGGCAGGGTGGTTCCTCAGGGTAACTTGCTGTGAGGTCCCAGCCAAAGCAGGATAATGGCAAACAGACAGACCAGTTGTTTGGCTCAGTAAAAGGAGGTGGTTTGAACTAGAAATTGTTCACCAGTATTGGTGGATGCCTATTTTAAATTTATAGGACACCTGACAGATCCATCAGAAATACTTCCCCTCCTCCTCCCCCCTCCCCCAATGCAAAGTCCATTTATTGGGAGAATAGTTTGGATACTGACATGTAAGCTGTGATAAAAAGGAACTTCGTAAGTATGAAATTGTGTATTACTGAGAAACTGCCATAACTGAGTGAGAACAATTTATTTTATAAAAACTTTGCCGATTATTTTTGTGCACGCTTAATACCCCTTTAATTCATTTTTCTCTGCTGTGAGACAAGACAAATTTCATGACAGAGTGGTTTATTAATGTAGGTTTAAATTTGATGTTTTGTACATTCAAGTGTCTGTGTTGGCTTGTGTTACATGCACCTTCCTAAATCATCATCCCTTTCTCTTGGACAGACCAGAGGGCTAAAAGCACATCTGGACTCCCCGTGGCAGTATGGCTGTGGGTACTGGGAAAGTTTCCCACGCTGAGCACTGCAGTGGGGTCCACACCCCATAATAACCATGTCTATAGTAATGCATTCTCTATGAGAGGAAAACTGAAGACCTGGAGGATCGATGTGAATCATTAAAAGGGTTATTTGAGGTGTTATGGAACAGTTATGGACCTCTCCTCTGTACCCAACCGTGGCTCCCTGTTCTTCACATTCCAAGTCTTGCAGTTGTATTCCTCTGTGTTCATAAGGAAAAGGGAATGAGGGATGTGGATGGTATGATGCTTCTGCTTTGCTAACCAGGAAGACAGTGATGTGCTGCTTCTGGAATTGCTTTTGCATATAGTTAGCTTTGCAGAACAGAATGACATCAGAGAAAGAGAAGGTAATCACCTAAATTAGTTTAGGTCGGAAAGAATCAAGTGAAGCTGAGAGAGATTTGCTGATGTGATATGAATAGAGGCAGGTTAAAGTATTTTTGACAAATGCTCATTATCAAATATGCAGTCCCAGTATATTTCCTGTATGTTGAATCAACTGAATACAAAATATACCCTTCTTATCTTCCTTATCAACTCAGTGAAATCTTCTGCTTAGCACAGTGAGAAAAACAAATAAAACATTATACTCCAAGCAACAGGTAGTGCTGACTTCTGGAAGTGACTGTGTTGCTCAATTCTACATCCTCCCCAGGAATGCTGCTTTTGTCATCCCAGCCTACATAAAGATGCAGCAGAATTAGGTGAGCGGCTAAAACACAAGATAAGCCATCTCCCAGAGGAGAGGAGAGCAGAGTTTAAGATGAGGAGGCTGGCTAGAGAGGTCTTCAATAACTGGAGACAGAAGAAGGAAAATAAAATAATATTTATTAAAAAAAAAAAAAAAAGTAAAAAAAAAATAAATGAGGCAAATTGGATTCTTCCATTTAACCTTTTACATAATAAAAGACAGGAGACATCCCAATGAAATTAAAAAGCGATGCATTTAAAAAATAATAAAAAGCATATCCTTTTTATTGGAGACAGGAATACAAGCTAACTGAGCTGTTGGTCTGACCCACTGTGTCAGTTCAGAGAGTGCATGTCAGAGAGCGGCATGTGACTGTTTGGGGATACCTTTAGCCTTTGCAGTTTAGCAAGTTTTTCTTTTGCCACAGCCTGAGACATCTAGACATTGTCCTTCTCTGTGGTAGGAGCTGAGTGGTGGTGGTGGAGTTATCGTGATAGGGCCCTCAGCTGTTCAGACTAAAGGCTGGTATGTGCTTTTGCTTTCCTGTTTGTGAGGCTCCCACCCAGATGTCTCAGTGTTCAGGCAGAAGTCTGGATAGAATACATAAGGCAGAATATGACAAAATACTACTTACAATTGTTTCTGCTTTAGTCAAACACATCCAAACTCCTTCAACTTTCCTAATTACACACCATTTATAATGTTGATTACTTATTGAATTATACTCAACCTAGCAAGGAGCCTTAGAAAAAAATGAAGATGTATTCTTCCTTTTCACTTTTAGATCTTGATCTCCCTTGTCTGAAAAATGTCTATTCTATAATGTGGTAATCTTTTCAAATACACAAATGAATTTCTAATGGAGTGAGCACCTGTATGTGTCTTTGTGTACAATAAAGTACTCAAATTTCAAGAATGTTTCTCCTCGGGTTCAATCCACAGGCCTCTTCCTGTCTTGGCAGCATGCTGCTCCTTCCTTTCCTTGAGATCAGTCACATTTGACATGCAGCTGAGAAACAGTTTTAAATTGGAAGGGGTTAAAAAAGGGGAGGAAGGGGGGACTTTGGAAAAGCAGCAGAACTTCCCCACAGAGTCATGGAAACATAGAAGATCTTGGGCTGGAAGTAATCTTAAAGACCATCTGCTAAAACCTCCTGCCATGGGCAGGGATGCCACCTTGGTCAGGCTGCCCAGGCCCCCAGCCAGCCTGGCCTTGAACACCTCCAGTCATCTCTAGGCAGCCTGTGCTACCTCACAATCCTGTGGTGAAAATTTTCCCTGATGTCAAATCTAAATCTCCCCTCTTTTAATTTAAAACCATTCTCCCTCATCCTATCGCTGTTTGTGTAAAAAGCCAGTCTCTCTCCTGATTATAAGATCCCTGTAAGTACCAGAAGGCCATGATGAGATCTCCCCAGAACTTATCTTCTTCAGGCTGAACGTGCCCAGCTTCCTCAGCCTGTCTTCACAGGAGAGGTGCTCCAGCCCTCTGATACTCTTCATGGCCATCCTTTGGACCCTCTCCAATGGCTCCACATCAGACCTGGACACAGTACTCCAGATGGAGTCTAACGAGGGTAGAATAGAGAGGGGCAGTCACCTTCCTCACCATACTGGTCACCCCTCTATTGATGCAGCCCAGGATACAGTTGGCTTTCTGAGCTGCAAGTGCACACTGCTGGCTCATGTCCATTTTTTTTGTCCACCAGGACCCCCAGGTCTCTCTTCCCATAATAAGATAAATCATACTATGAACACGTTTCTTAATGTGCAGCAACAGTCTCCATCAATGAGTGCACCTAAAACTGAAAAAGAACACACTGAACTCTTCAGAGTATCCTTGGCAAAACCATGACAACGTTAGCTGACAAATGTGTTCCCTACATTTTTCCAACATTAAGACAAATTCCTTTGCTTAGTCTTGCTGCTGATAAGGACAGTTGTGAAAGAAAGCAAGGTGTAAGTAGGTTTCAGAGATAACTAATGTATAAGCAAAGCAAATCATACCTTGTTTTAAGTGTCACTTCATGTCCACAGAAATTGGGAATAAAAAGCATTTCAGATCTAGATAGGATGGTTTGGAGGGCTTTTTGTTTGTTTGTATGAATGTCTGCAGTCTGTTTTGTCTGTATGACGAATACTCTGTGGAAATCTAGACTTTACAAATTAAGTTGGGCCCTGCTGGTAAGTACATTTTGGAGCAGCACATGCATCATCTGCTGTGTGCTCTCATTTCCAACTGACTGTATGTTGTAATTTTAAATAAATGTGCAGACTGAAACGGAAGAGTTAGCAAACGAGTTGTAATTCTCATGAAATCGGGAAAGCTTTAACAGAGGTGTCACCCACTGCAACAAATGAAACATTTCAATGGTGAGTTTTGTTTATAATATATTCTTTACAAAAGCATGTGTTATTTGAGGGAATGAGTTTAAGTATTTACTGAAAATTGCATGTGATGGACAATAAGTTTCGCGCGTTCCTAGGGCAGTCAATTGCATTTAGACGTGTTCTGAAGCTACTCAGTTTTTAGGAATGATTTTAGAAATGATTTTGTCTGTAAAAATGCGAGAAATAAAAGAAAGAAGTTGAGTTAGTTTTTTTTAAAACTCTTTGTTCACTTTCCCTCCTCCCTACAGTCTCCCTGACCAAATTTGTTAAAGACGAATAGTTGCCCGTGGTAACTGCCGAGAATTTGTTGAAAAGCACACTTTTAGGAGACAATAGGCCCCAAATATACTGTGGCACAGCTTTAAACTTTATTAAGTCTGTCTTGGACTACCCACTCCTCTCCCAAGCTAAATGGAAGAAAAGTTTGGCAGCCTCCATGCTGTGAGCGTGATTGATGCCCAGAACATCTGAGGGACTTTTGTGTCCAGCGCGCTCTCCATGAGTGCATAATGTGTGAATGCTCAAATAAGGTCAGCCCTTATCACATGTAATCTAGGCCTGAAAGCAGATCAACAGTGACAGTCATACCCCATAAGTGAGAACACAAATCATCCTTGCATACTTTGGACAAGTTGAGGGATTTTCTCCCTTCTTGCTTGCATTTTCTGCTTTCCAAATGGGGGGAGGTGATAGAGGAAGGACAAGCTTTGGCAGTACTCTGGAAAACAAAACAAAACACTGTAAAAAACAAAGTAACCAGGAGGGAATACGTGTCTGGAATACCAGAGGGCTCTTTCAGCCATGCCGCATGTAGGGGGCTGATGGTTGTTTGCAAGGCAATGCCGGTCCCTGTGCACCAGAGCTGCATCACAAAGCTCCCCACAGGTGGAGTGGGAGGGAAAAAACTTGGGCAAAATTTGTTCAAGTCCTTTCTCCAGTGTCTTTTCAAAGTCTTTTCAGAGATTTCTAAGCACATCACAGCTTCTGTTATCTGCCTACCCCTGGGTTTGAATGTCGATTTTTTTCAAAGTAGAGTGAAAGTATCTTTTTCGTTCTTTTTGAGTTTGCACACTGTGAATGGGAATGTTATGTTCCATCACACAGCAAGCAGAATTATTAGAAAACTGCATCTCATAGAATTTGTTTCTGCAAGTTCTCGTGGAGAGAAAGCATCAGTAAGGAAGTCTCGTATGAAGGGAGAATCTTCTATTTGTGTCTGTTACAACTCGATTGTTGTCTGAAGTAAGGGGAAAAAAAAGGAATGAAATGTTGTTAATTCAGACTTGATTTGTGTTTTGGCTTAGAGAGGTATTTTAATGGGCATAGAGCTTTTGCAGAACACAGAATTTATAAGAAATACAACAATTAGCAGGAAGAAATTAAAGATACGGTTACATCATTGATGACATTAACAACTATGGAAACAATTATGTCATCCTTTATGATGTAGAAGTATCTTTTCCACATTTATGATATCTTGAAAATTTTCTTTCCATTTTTTGGGAATATGATTTTCCTCTCAGTGCAATAATTTGCTTGTATATTATGCAGTGAATGTTACAAAGCTGATCTATTCCACTGGACTGAGGGGAAGATCCATGAATGCTGACAGCCTTCCTAGAAGTTCTGTAATTACAGCACATTATTGCCTGCTTTGTTTATTTATTTCTTTGTATTGCTTTGTGCTCTAATACCAACAGGAGCTCCCTGCCCCTCATTAAAAATGCACAATATGAAGATTGCTTAGTTTTACAGTTCACACCTTGAACACCAAAGACATCAGAAAAATATGATCATAATATCTCTCTGCAAAAAGCCTCTCTCTTCCCGTGGCTTCCCAGCACTGATTTATCACCACATCTCTGCTCTGCTGAATGGGATAGTGTCATTTATGCATTTAATGACTGTTTAGAAGGGTGAATGGTGATACAACAAGGGAGAATGGTCTTAAATAGAGACAGGGAGGCTTAGGTTAGAGATTAGAAGGAAGTTTTTCACACAGAGGGTGATGAAGCACTGGAACAGGTTGCCCAAGGAGGTTGTGGATGTTCCATCCCTGGAGGCATTCAAGGCCAGGCTGGATGTGGCTCTGGGCAGCCTGGTCTGGTGGTTGGTGACCCTGCACATAGCAGGGGATTGAAACTAGATTATCATTGTGGTCCTTTTCAACCCAGGTCATTCTATGATTCTGTGCTAAGGTCGGAAGTACTGGAGTATGGAATGGGAGACCTTTTGTGTTACCAAATCCATGACCATAGCATTTCAAGAAACAACTATATTAGCAGCTACACTTGAGCTCTTACCACCATCCACTTTACCTCGCTACTGTAGAGAGGTAGTTAGATCTGTGGACAGATACAAACTTGAATTACATACAGATTTTTTAAAACTGATGTTTGCACAAGAAATTCTTTTCTGTGGCATCCTAAAAGCATCTCAGTTTAGATTCCCATGCTTTTAATGGCAGCCTTTCAAATTCCACCATTTGCAAGTCTAGATTTATCCAGTTCTAAGCAGTCACAACCAAGAGTTGTGTGTCTGCAGTAATGATTCTTCTGCATCTTATAGTCCAAAATCTCACTGAGCATCATCCTGTCCTTTTGATGAAAGGTGTGCAGTACATGGCAGACTGGGATTTTTTGATAAGCTCTAATGCTTTTTGTGCTTACATGGGATGTTGGGAAGGAGACATGAAGCATATACACAACAAAACAGCATATACATTACACGTGAGGTACAAGAATATTTCCCATGCAAACTGATGTTAAATGTGGAGCAAACCTGTGATTAAGACTCATTACAGAATAAATATCTTAGATACTAACATGTTGCTATATATTGCTATATATTCCAATGAAAACACAATCATTCTCATAAATGATGTATTCCAATTATGTGTATAGAAATATGTGTTTGTGTTGCTTTCACATAGGAAAATGACATATTGATCAACCAGGGTATGGATATTTAAACAAGAAGATAAAGAAAGGGAAAAAAAATGCCCAACATCACTAGGAAGGCAAGACTCATTGGGCTTTTGATATCCGGACAAGGCTTAGGAAGATGACTCTTGGTCAGCTGGGTTTTGCTACTTTATTACTACCTGTTGAGTGACAGCTGCCTGGTGCCCACTTCGGAGATGTCATTTCCATTTTGCTAAGCACTGTGAAGAACGTGGGTCTTTGGCTTGCTCTTTTTACTGTGAGATACCCTTTAAAACACTGCAGTGATATTTGCTCACTGAGATGCCAGGCTCCTATTAGCTGCAAGAGTAGAGAGGGCGTCAGTGCCAAACTGAACAAACTGGTCAAAAAGCAGCTAATGAATCACCAGAGCTGCTTTTCTCGTTATCGGTGTTTCCCCTGCTCATTGTAGGTATGGAGTGAATGTGTTGTGAATGTATTCTTAGTGAATAGTTTTTTTGTTATGGTTTGGTTTTTTGGGGTTTTTTTGCTCAGTGGTAGTTAGGAGTCTGTTGGAGACCATCAGTCTGTAGCATTGCTGGTGTAGTGCTGCATTCAAAGTTTGCAGGATCTCACCTCCGTTTTGCTCACAAACCTAGACTCTGTACTTGTTCTGTTTGATGCCAGAACACCTCTAATGCCTGTTGCTGTGCCAAAGAGCAGACCTGTAGCTGGGTTATCTGTTGGGATTGCATCCACTTACCCTTCCCCAGCAACTGGTAAGGGATCGGTGCTCGTGTAGTGATATAGAGTAGCGTTTTCTTGAGAAAATATCCACACGCAATTAACGCGGACGTCCTGTAACCCCAGCCCAGCTAAGGCATCACGGCTCGGGTCGCAGCCCGGCTGATCCGCCGGCAGCCCCGCGCACATGCCGCAGGAACTCATTTAGCGCCTGAGCGATGCCACCGGCTCCCCCGCTGCTTACAGCAGTTGTCCAGTGACGAGCTGCGGGGCGGGCGGGCGTCTCGCTCCGCTCACGCTCTCCCCCTCCTCACCCCCTACCGCTGCCGCTCGGGAGCCGCTCGCTGCTCGGCGCACCCCTACACGGCGGCTCGGGAGGGGGGCGGCGATCGCGGTGGGGCCGGGGCTCTCCCGGCACACGGAACCTGCCCGCGGCCCGCCCCAGCTAAGCTGCCTCTCGCTCGCGTCTCAGGACCGAGCGGCGGGGCAGGTTTAGGGTGAGAAGCCGGGACCTGTCGCCGAGACGTGGGAGCGCAGTCGGTACGTGCGGCCGGGGGGGGGTTTGAGAGGGGCTGCGGGGGGGCTTGTGCTGTGCACGGGGCTGGGACGGGAGGGGTAAGGGTAGTTCCAGGCTCCGTGCGCCGCCTCGCTCACCGGCCGGGTGGATTAAATCTTCCCCGTAGGAATCCTGAGCGGCTTTAGGTTTTAACTTTGCCTGATTACTCCTTCTCGGAGCGAGCTGTTTGCTGGGTTTATTTATTTATTTACTTATAATGCACGAAGAACTGTTGTGCTTCTTTAGTGAGAAGGCTAAACTTGTTCCCGCTGAAGTCCTAATAGGAAAGCATCATATTAATGATAAATGAAAACTCTATATTTAACCATCAGGAAGCAAAATTTTGACGGAGCTAATAAGAGAAGGAGGCACTAATTAGCAGCAAACGGACCATAATGAGGCGGAATTTTGATTGACAGCACAGTCGTGGCAGCGTTATTATGGAGACTGAAAATATGGAACGTGTGTTAATGAGTGAAATGTATTTACAGCAATTGCATTTGGAAGCCAGTTCAGTAGTTGGCAAATGTGATGGCGTGTTTTCTGTAGTTCATCAGTGTGCTTACAGTGGTGTGCTTCATTCCTGAACCGATGTTCTTTGGAAGGAGCGTAAATTGCTGTCTTTGAAGAGTCATTTTGTTTGTTTGCTAAACATAGGCTCTTTAAGGATGTTGCAAATAAGGTAGTAAAGCACTCTGTCTTTTGGCTGGTTGCAATCTGAGTATCACATCTGAAAAGAAGGACTTAAAGCAAGGAAGGTGTTCTTGTTTTTTTGTTTTTTGTTTTTTTTTTTTTCTCTATTAATTAGTCAGCTCTGTTTACTAAACGGTTAAACTTTCTGTGACCTCACCTACAATCCTTCAGTCTGCAGAATGAGCTTTTCTGATGCTTCAGCTGATTCTGCTCTGACTTCCTAATCAGACTCAAAACCACAGCAGGGCTCATGCAATCCACCTGTCCTACAGCCCTGTGTGATGGGATGGCCCAGGGGAGTGGTAGGATTGGGATGCAGGGCAGAGTGCCAGGTGTAGCAGCTCTTGCCACCGTTGGATGATGGTTTTCTTTGTATGTCGAAGCAACTGCTGAAAGTTATGTTTTCTGTCTGATTTTCAACTCAGCATCTTATAGTCTGTGTGTATGCATAGGGGTCAGCACAGTGTCAACTCTGTGTAGCGCAAGCAGATCTTGCAAGCATTAGGTGCTATTTCAGTCCTTTTTTCAATCCATTATCTGGTCCTGTTCGTTCTCAGAGACCCTCAGTGCAGGCTCTGGCCCAATTGCATACCCACCTGGGCAGTGCTTGGTAGGGACCCTGTGGTATTCTGCCAGCACCCTCTGCTGCCCAAGTGGGCAGTGCAGCTGAGGATGTTCACAGCTCACCCAGAACCAGAAGCTGGCCATAAACGTAACTGAGTTTTATTAGTGTCTCAATTCCCTTGGAAACGTTCTTAATGGGTAAGTGATCTGGCACTTTCTTTTTCGTGTGATCACTTGAACACACAAGGGGCTTCTTAAATTATCTTCAGTGTTACCAATACAAAAAAGCAACCAAACAGACAAAAAAACAAATCAAAAAGAAAAAAAACTTGATTCAACATCTAATGGAGTTTAGAAACACAGTCACCAAACTTCAGCTGCATTTAAAAGTGCATTTAGAAGCTATGCTCTTAAAGACACAAGGAATGTCAGAGTGATGATTGACCCCTGGGGCAGTCAGATGCACTCTGACATAGGAACATCTGCAGAGGTAGTATGCAGATTTGTAGCAGAAATGCAGTGAGTTGTGTACAGAGAACTCTGGCCTGGAGGAGACCAAGATGTTAAGGGTGGTGAGACACTGGAACAGATTGCCCAGAGAGGTTGTGAATGCCTCCTCCCTGGAAACATGGCTAGGCTGGATGGGGCTTTGGGCAACCTGGTCTAGTTGTTCTACCTATAGCAGGAGGTTGGAATTAGATGATCTTAAAGGACCCTTTCAGCCCAAACCATTCTATAATTTTGTGGCAAGATGTTTGCACCACTGCAGAAGTTCAGGTGCACAGGTCAGCATGCAAAAGTTACTCAAAGTTGCTCGTCAGATATTAGGTCTGATTAACACTGTAGCTGCAACATCAGAAGAAGATTCCCAGGAGCCTGGTTTGAAATCCAGCTGCTCCTGAACTCAGTTTGCATTGGAACTTCGCTTCCGTCAGTCAGAAGCTGAAGCTTGCCTTGATTTTTTTGAGCTCTTGTACAAACTGCAGTAAATGTAACCAGTGCCTTGGTCAGAGTTGGCCATTTCTGCTTTCCTGGGAACTATACTTGCTGATCAGCATGGCTCTGTGGCAGAGGCTGGTCCTGGGGACTCCATGAGGCATCCCCCAGTACTCTCACCTGTTCCTTGTCTTCTCCTGAGGGCTGAAGGGGATGGAGGCTGGCCCAAGGCCTTTCAGCAATTGAAGAGAGGGAAGTAGAAGCAACTGAAGCCAAATACTTCAGGGTAATTTTAGGAGAGAAATCCCTGGAAAAAAAATAATAAAATAATATTAAAAAAAATGCAACACTATGCACTGTTAAATTGTATTGTTAATGTGTTTATTTATTTTTCATTTACATGAATGTAATGCTTTGTCTCCTCCTACCCTTTGGGTTATGTGTCCGAATCCTATTGCTCTAGGCAGTTTCCAGGCTAGTTGTTATGAGAGGCATGCTTAAAATCAAATTAAGAGATCCTTTAAGAAATTTGGCCCCAGGCTGAGTGCAAAGTTTTCTAAAGCAGTATTCATTCCAACTTAAATTTGCTTGGTAGGTGCTTCCACTGCTTCCCTTCCAAGCGACTGTTTTGCACGGAGTGATCACACTGGGGAGATGATCAGGCTTTGGAGCCGGCATTTTGCCTGGAGGTATGCCCATGGAGGTGCTGATGGTTCCACATCATTACTACAGCACCTGTAGTCATAACGTAACAGTGGGTATGCCCTGGATGCAGGGAGTTGTGCAGAACCCAGCTCTTAGCAGGGGATCTTGTGCTGCCCTGGGCTGCTGCAGAAGAGTTGCTGGTTGGGCTCTGGCTGTTTGTACACCCCATTGCGGTGTTTCCCTTTTTCACGGTGGCTTGTCATTGTTTTCTTGAGTTCAGTTTGTAAGCCTTTGTAATGTGCAAATCCTTTTTTCAGAGAAAGGCCATTTGGCAAGCAAATTGTTTCTTTATTTGTGCTGCTGCATGTGCGTTGTTTTACACTGCCTGCATATTATGTTGTACTGTCTGAACAGCGCACCTGGCTTTCCCACTCCTCCCATTTCTTGAGAACACTTTTCAGTGTGTCTTGTTCTCCCACTCACGTGCAGTCTTCTCAGCCCGGTAGCAAGTGAAGGTTGTTGTCAGCCAACACGTCTAAATCAGTGTCTAAATTTTTAGTGAAGATGTGATACAAGACTGCAAGATTGTGGGATATAGGTGGAATATTTATTTGACAGATCCTTCTGCCTTCCTAATGGGCATAGAGCAGGTCATAGGCCGATCCTAGGATGATTCTTGGAAATTATGAGAGATTTTCCTGAGTACAAGAGGGTAGTGTTTAGGGAAAACAGGGAAGAGAATGTTGGAGAATGCTGTGCTGAAGCCAGCAATGTCTTGTAGGAGCAGAGCAATGCCTGTGCCTACAGTGCTCTCTGTTGGTATGCTCCAGCCTTGTGCCACACCATGACACATCAGCCTCTACAACCAAAAGATCCAAAGCCACAGAGACTTTGAGTCATCACCATTGTTAGTTCTGGCTACAAGCTGGTGAGTACATAAACGTGCTGTAACAGAATTCCTTAGTGTAGTTACTTGTCACACAGTTCGCTGCTCAAGGGATTGAGCAGGCAGTACTGTACTTCATTTTAATCTGAAAAAGAAATTTGTGTTCACCTGCTGGTCTAGCTGTTGTCTGGTAAAATGCCAGACCAATGTGTCCTGGCGGCAATACTCAATGCAACTCTGTGGGTTTTTGCACTCTGGTAAAGCATTCATGCAATTGCAAGATACAAGGTGACATTGTTTGGCTTGTGTAAAGCTGAATGATGAGGCATGAGGACAGGTAGCCTTTGGGCTGTGTTATTCAAGAGGTAGATGAGCAGTATTGTTGTTTAGTATGTGTTTAAAGTAATAATTTTTTAAGTGTAAGCTGATCCCAGTCACCATATGGCAAAAAGCACTGCAAGTATGAACGCAGCTGTTAAAGGCATAGCTGTGGCTATGTGCTTCGGAGTTGTGTGCTGAAGACATTATGTGGTATCCCCAGCTATTAATCTCTCACTATTAATCAGCAATAAAAATGACCTGTGGTGAGTGTCACTGATGCTGGAAATCTGATCTCTTCAGCATCATACCTGCAGGGAAGACAGCAGGATTTGCATCTTCCTTCCTGTATTCTTCCCCCCCTCACTTGTCTAGAAGATATGGTTCAGCCTAGGACACACAAGGTATGTATGCATTGCACCCACTTGTTCTGAGCAGGAGTTTATCACTCTTGGAGTGTCTGTTCCTCCACTATCTGGCCTTGACAAGATGTGAGGTTTGAAAGCCAGGCTTATTTTGCAGTTCAGCAAACACTTCCCTCCTACAACTTTTGGGTGCTGTTTGTTCCAGATTCATAGCTAGACCACAGAATATTTGAGTGGACTGAAACTAAATATGCCATTTGTTAGTCAAAGTAACCATGAAGTCTTTACTCAGGAAGTCACCTTTGCAATTTTAAATGGAATTGGTCTTTTTTGGGGTTGACCGGGCTTTGGGTAGATGGCAGAAGTGGAGGCTTAAATCTTTGAAAAAAGAAATATAGCACTATCATGTCAAGATTAGGGATTATAAGGAAGTCCACCCTATCAATTTACTAAATTCCAGTTGCATCTTTTTGTTTTACAGCATTTTGTGTTGCAAACAGAGTGTAAGGAGATATTATCTAATTGTTTTGATTAGCAAATTTTAGACTGTTACTTCAGATGCTGTATTAATGTAAGTAGGACTCATTGTAATTTCTCTGCTGATATCTGCCTTGTATCACTTTAGCATTGTAGAAGGTACTCAATTCTTGATGTATAAACATCCCGTGAGAAGAAAATAGAATATTTGTTGCTACTCCTTTGAAAGAGAGTTTGGGAGATGTTGCTTGCTGCGCTTCTTCAGATAAGTCATGGATCTCCTCTGGGATGATCCTGGCTAGTCCCAAGGCCCCGGCATGCTGGTGGAAAGCATTCAAGCAGCACAAGAATATGGGAAGAGTTGGCTTTGTCTCTGCTTTGCTGAAATCAAGGCTAAGCAGCACAGATTGCTGCCTTTTTATTATTAATCCTCAGTATAAATATTACTGCTGTGTCTTGGTTTCACTTTGTTAAGATGACCACATCTGTTTGCCTTAGGTCACAGTTCCATGCGTGTATGTGTATTTGTATCATGCAGGAATTTGAAATAATTGAGTGCTAAACCATCAGAAGGATTATCTCCCTGAAAAGTCTTCTGGGCTTCTCAACCCCATGAAGAGAGAGTACCTGGAAAAAGACTGTTACCCTTTCTAAGATATTTGCCTCTAAAGAGGTGGAAGGTAGGATTGGATAGGAAACGAAAACCTAATCATAGTCACTAGCAAAGCTTGCTGTAGTGATAACATATCTGCTGAGACAGGCAAGACTTGGACCACAGAGAGAGATGCAAGCTATTTGAGGGGATTTCATGCAAGATGTTTGCCACTGGAAAAAAAACAAACCAGGAGGTATTTTGTGCTTCCATGGCTTTATTTGAATCTAAATGTTAGCTTGTTTTTCTGTTGCTGTGACTATTTTACCCCACTGAGCTTTTCTTTCATTGCTCTTTTGAGACAGCCAGTACAAGGAAAATATGAACATTTGTAAACAGACAACCTGAAAGTGTCTCTTTTAGAATGTATTCACTTACTTAAATATCTGAAAGCATTCTCTTAAATGTTTAACTGGGATTTTGTTCATTCCAGCAATATTCTTTTTGGGGTGGTGTCAGTACACAGAATACCTTACGTAATCTGAACTTTTTCACTGCCTTCAAAATACCTTTTTGTGAGGGAGTAAAACATAGTATTTTGTTTGTGTGTGTTGTTTACAAACACTTGATACACCAGTGTAAGAGTCAGTATTTGTGGTCGCTGCTTCTGGAATCAGTGGTTTGAGTAAAAGCTGAGCAGGCTGCAGGAAACAGGCATCTCAGAGGCTCGTGTGAATATCACTGCTATAACCTACCCTAACCTGGTTGGGTGAAAAATGTGGTTTCCTGTCTTCATTTGAAAAGAAGTGTTTTTCAGGCTTACTGACATGCATTCTGTAAATTTAATTTTCATAAATATTTCATCTCTTTCTTATGCTCAATTTAATCTATCAGAGCCACACAGTGTTGGAGACATATGGGATTGTGCTTAAGCAGCTGGGTTTCATTTGCAGAAGGTTTCTAGCAATTTTCTTGTTCTTGCCAACCACGGAATGTCTTTGTGACTACACAGGAGCACTGCAAAATTCAGTTTGTGAAACACAGGTTCAGAATCAAATGGTTTTCATTTCTTTCTTTACTTGGGTTTGGTACTATCTATGGCTGTTGATAGACAGCCTGGTTCTGTGTCTCTGTGTCTGATCAACCCAAACATTAACATAACTTTTACTCATGTAACTTATTCTATTAAGTAGAGAAAGCAGGATTAGCATTTATATCTACTTTTTTTTTTTTTTTTTTTTTTTTTTTTTCTCTCTCTCTCTCTTTAAAAAATTTATTTGGATGCAAGTTTTACTTTCTAAATATTCATATAAGAAAATGAAGTAGCTGGATGATAAACTGTGGGGATTCCTAGCAAGTCAACCTCAAATCAAAAACAAAGGACTTAAAAATACCCAGTTTGCTGTGTACAGGTTCACTCTGTGCAGATGTTGCCATTGTGATTTGTGTTAACAGTCGTAGATTCAATAAAGATTGAACCTTTACATCAACCAGGTAGATTTTCCTACGGGAAAAACAAAAAAAAAGTATAAAAGTTATGTTCTGAAATGTAATGATTAATAATCCAATTCTATATTGACATAGATCGAGAGCAAGCAACATAAGTATTATATTTAAATACGTTGTGTAATGAATAAAGATAAAACAATTCCCCCACTTCTCAGGACAGAATATACTGTGAAATCAGCATTATCTCTTCTTGGCAACTCATTTCTATCAGAAATAAAAGGCAAACACAAGCATCACACGGTCTGTTTCCTCAGTTTTGGCTTTTATTTAATTACACTTTGGTTCTTCCTACCCAAGTAGATATTACTTACTGTATAGTATTTGTTGCTTTTATTCACTGAGGTGCATAAATTATGCAGTGTTTTTCTACAGGTTAACATTGTTTAACATTGGGTTGTTGAAAATGGCAGTTCCCGAAATCCATCTATAAGAATGGAGTATAAATTGTGTCTACTTTCATGCGGTAGCCCAGTGCTCATCTGGAACTTTCTCTGGTATTATCCTTTCAGTGCAGACTAGCAGTTGGAAGCTGAAAGAAGCACTGTTTTTCTTACATCTGAACGCCTCTTGATTAAATCAACATCACATGATAATAACCTCTTTTTCACTTTGACTGAGTAACACATAGGAACTCATTATTTCTACTTAAGAAGCTAAACTTATTTTATTTGAATATGGGCCACCAAGTAGATTTTGTTGGATGAATGATAGCTGCCTGTGTGAAGCCAACAGCTGAAAATACAGCTACAGATGAAAAAATAACATAATATTCTTATGAACTGGGAATGAATGGTATACATTTTTTGTGAATAAATTTAGGCTTCACGAGCATTCTATTTCTAGAAGATCTCATCAATTCCATCACTAGTTAAATGTAGTTTACTTTATGCTTTCTTAATAGTTTTGTTGTCACTACGTGCCTAAAGATGTGGTTATGACTTTTGTTGCTTTTTGTTTACCAGGAGGAATCACTAAAAAGAAGAGAATAATAATAATAAATAAGTTATTCTATAATTATGATATTAATATTTATTCCCTTAAAAAAAAGAGAGAAATAACCAAAAAGAAGGGAAGCAGGAAAAGTTCTGTCTAGAACTGCAGTAAAGGGAATTTAAAGAAATGTATTTCTGTAGATTGGAATAAATGCTTTAGGTGGTCAGTGAGGGTTTGGGCTATTGACTTCCAGAGACAAAATCTTGAAACTTAAACTGCAAGGGCCCAGCTGTGTTGAGCTGAGGTGCCACAAGATGATGCCATTGCAAAGCTTCCTTGAGGCAGCCTAGTAAAGGGTCTGTTCCCATCCTGCTCCTAGGATGCCCTTTCCCCAAGCCCTTCCGTGGGGTAGTATTGAAAACTGTGTGTTAAAGTATGGATGAATTAAAGTAAAAAATGGGAAACCAACAAAAAAAGATGATGCTGACTGGCTATAGAAAAAAAAGATTGTTCAGTAGAGTGATTTTATCACTGGAAAAGAGAAAGATAAGGAGTAATCAAAGGAAATTAAAAAATGGCAATAAATTACATCAGTGGAGTACCTCTACTGGAAACAGTATGGTCACAGTCTGCAGGAAATGTTAGGGAGACTTGTTTGTAAGGGAAACTCTGGGCAGGGAACTCTTGCTTCCTGTGAGACAGCTGATGCTGTGTATGATGGTTCCTCTTCAGCAGTGGCCTTATGAAATGCGTATTTCTCTTAGATTACTGTCTCCGTGCAAAAAGCTAAGTGGTGCTAATTCAGAGAAGCACAACTAATGTTCTGATAGTTACGATCGTTAGCTTCCTTTAAAATCAGATTCTTCCAAATGTTGTGGTTTGATGTAGCACCTCAGCCAGTGATAACCAACATAATCCTTATGGGTGTTATTAGCAGTACTGAGTGGGGGTTTCTAATGCTTAAACTGGTGCAAACTGACTATTCTCTGAGCGAACTGCAGTCCACTGTATGAGTTGGGGAGAACTAATTCTGGAAATCTACTGCCACTGTACTTCAGCATAATGTTTTAACTTTTCCATAAATCACTCTGAACTTTTTCTTTGGAGGCTTAGGAGGGAGAACCCTACAGACTCCTGCAAGCTATGTGAACATGCACTTGAATTATGTATGCTTTGTTTTGTAACAAAATAATACCACCAAAGATGAACAGACTAAATCTCATAAGCCAATAAAATGGAATGACACTGAATTATGGAAGCACATAAAGTGTCTGGACAGTCATTTATATAAAAATCTAATCTTTGTAATCAAGTTTATTTTAGCCTCAGGAAATGGATGCCAAACACACTACCCTTAAACGTGCTTGTGCACTATCCCATCATTTCATCACCCAAAATAAGTTAAAATCAGCTTAACAATATATTCTTTTTGTAAAAAAAACAAAACAAACAAAAACAACACAAAAACACAAAAAACAACAAAAAACACCAAGAATTTGTATTTATTTTAGGTAACAAAAATAAAGGCCTAGTTGATGCAAAAAAAAGAGAAATTCTGCTTCTAAAACATGTTTTTAAAAGGTGAAGAAGCTCCTATTTTCATCAGTTTCTGTAAGAGACACTTTTGTAGTTTCTTCAGTATGTTTAGAGAGCAAGAAGGGGATGTAGTCTGTAGCTTTACAACTTTGGATGTCAGCATCTGCTAAGAGCAAATATTTGTACCTTTTTTTATGTCTTTGCATAAACATGACATTGTTGCTTTGGAGAGCACCTTCATGATTTTTGGAGGGAAGTTATTAGATGGTCATTGCTTTAGAGAAGGGTGGTGTGCTTGCCATTGGCATGTTTGTTAGCAACTGGAGAAAACAAGCATTGAGGGGAAAATACTGACAACTGATGCCCTCTCTTGCCTTCTCTCCAGATTGCCTGTTTCTACTAATGGGTCATGTCTCATACCTGGACTTAAAGAACTGAAGGAGCTCTGTGGTCCTCTAGTTAGGTTCAAATCTTACTTGTCATCAGAAGGGTTTTGAAGAGCTAACTAAAGATCTTTTGTAGATTTTATTGTATTGCTCTACAAATCTAGAAGGCTTTTAGAAACTTTTGAAACAGCTAAAATGACAAGATTTTTCTAATTGCACGACAGCTTTAATATTACTTGTATTTTCTGTGTTTATAGACTTGCACTTGCTTTTAGTGTGTGGACAATATTTGTAGGAGGAAAAGTCACAGACCGAATGTGAAAGAGCCATCAAACCCACCACAGCAAGCATTTAGAATAAACCACTGTCTTCTTTTTTCCTTTCCAACTTTGTCTTTCCTGTTTAATGTTCTGTCTTGGTAGTAACAGAATAGAAGACTTTACTGAAGGAAATATTACAGCCCAATTATATGAACGTGCAATTTGTTGTTCAGCGTACATGATCTTTTAGCATAGATCTTCAGTGTTCTGTGATCTTTTAGAAATGTAAAAGGTGAAGAATTAAAAATCTTTGATTCATATTGCAGCCTTGTAGTGTAATACCACCTAGATGGATGTCTGTTTTGCAGACACAGCTCTGTAGATATTGTTTGTTTAAATCAAATTCAGATGATTTCAGTGAGAGGCACAAAGATACCTTCATGAATCTGGTTTGCTCTCCTGTTTCTCATTCTTTCTGGCAAAATGGAAATAATAATAAAGTCTGGCACCACAGAGCTGTTTATGAGAGATGTTAATTGGGAGCAGCTGTCTCCAGTGGTGACAAAGGCCATAGAAATATGTGTAGGTGTGTGTGTGTATGTATATATATATATATAAACAACAGGCTGTTTCTATTCCATACGCTGGACTAAATGGCTTTCCAAATTTGTGTAGTCCTCTGGCAGCCCATTTAGACTGCAAGCTTCTTTCATGTTATGCACCCATTTTAATTTATTTATTTATTTATTTATTTATTTATTTATTTTTCCAGCGTGGCTTAATCTAAAATCACACTGAACAAATTTCCCTCATAGAGTGGAAGTGAGTTTTGCCATTCATTTGTTACCAGTCTCACAGTCAGGGTTTTCACTTGTGAAGGCTTTGGCACGAGGACCAGAGGAGGGATGTGCTGGAGGGAAGGTGAGCATCCTAACCTTAATAGCCCAGACTGGATCTCTTGGGCTGATCTCCTGCTTGATCTGGGCAGACGAATTTACTCAAACTCTTAATGTACCCAAACTGGTAAATTTTCAGGTCAATAACATCTTGTTTAGAAAGACTATTTACAGAGCTAAAAAGATAGTAAGTGCTGCCTGGTAGGCTTTATATTCCAACAATACTTAAGCAAAAATTTACATGAGAATACCATTATTGGATTTGTTTAAAACCTCTGTATTTATGTTGTAGGCAACCTTTATTTGACCTTTGTCCGTAAGCCTTACAATGCAGGCTTTAATTACATGATAACTAACAGATTAGCTTTTCCACTGGACCCCTGCTTTGTTCCAACCTAAAGATGGGCAGCACTCGCTTAATGAGCCCCTATTCAGCATTCTGTTTTACTTTCATTGTTCAATGTGTGACCATCACCTTATTTACTGCATGCTATTCAAAACCTGCTGAGGCGGTAATTATTAATTTCCTCCCATGTTTCCCTGAGACACCCATCATTGTAGTATCTGAAAGTTCATTAAATTTGGTTTCAGAAATCCCTGGTAGACAAAGGGGTGTCTGTCCTCCATGTTGCATACAAGGCAATGGGGCAGAGGAGGGGCAGATTGGGTGAAAACGTGTGTTTTGAAAGCTGTGCATTCACAGTCGGGTTACACCATCCTCACATTGAATGCTAAAGGCAGGATATCTCTCCCCATTGCTGTTCCCTTTGTAGCCCTTAGGCAACTACATGGTGAAGCAAACTCCTGATGAGACTGCAAAATGGCTTCACCAAAATAGATGGGAAATTAATTTTCGAGTGGGCTCTTACCAGTGGAATTGCTGAAGTCTCTGGTGGAGTCATTCCTTAGTTTTACTTCATGCTTATTTGTAGTGTGTTGGGCTTGACCCTTTAGCGCTTACTGAAACAACATGGTCTTCCAGATGGGTGATACTTACAAGTCATCAACGTTCTTGCCAATTTGACTCGGGATTTTTAAGTTGAGCTTGAAGAAAAAGTGAAGCAAAGAACGCCCAAAAAGTCCTGGGAGAAATAGGCCAGAGCAAAGCATTTACCTGCATTTCTCTCAAATAATTCATTTATTTTTATTTTTAATAATTTTTGTTCTCCTCGTTGACAGCTACCATATTTACCTTCTGTATTTCTGGGAGGGGCATGGGGGGTGGCATTCTTGAGGCAAAAATAATTACCCTTTATGAAACAAGCTTTGAAGAGTATTGTTGTAGCATCTTTTATGGATGGTTAAGCTGGTTATTTTTTTGAAGTGTGCTTTTAGTGTAATGTGGTTATACTTGGTGCTGTTTAAACTCTCTCTCGAAAAGAACTGAAAATAGAAGTCTCATAATGTAGTACATAGACCCACTATACCAGAGCATGATGCAACATGATGTCCAGGCATATCTACTGCATGCAACTTCTCCTTTGAGTGAACAACATAAGTGGTACAAATAATAAGTTACAAATCTTTGCTTCTCTCATTCTGGGAAGGGACAGGATGATTTTTCAGGGTCTTGCAGAAAAATCCTCCACAGAAGAGCAGTGTGATTCCACACAGCCCAGTGCCATACTGAGCAATAGAGAAGCATGCCAGAATTTTCCCTTTCTCGTCCACTTCCTCTGTTTCCTACTTGACCCAATTGTCAACAGCCCATTCTCTTCCTCTGAACAAGTTTATATAGCTTTTCAACTCACTTTTCTTCCTTGTCAGGCATATCAGTTTTACTTTCAATGCTTTTTCTCAACTTTTTGGCCTTGAATTTTTTTCAATTAAATTTACTAAGTGCCCGTAATATTTAAATACATTTGGTGGTGCCTAGGTTTTTGCTGCTGCTTAGGAAAAAAATCAAGCTATGAGATACACTGCACAAAGACGTTTACTTGCACTCTCACTAGCAGTATTCTAGGACTAATGGAAGTCAAATGTCATGGAAATGTATGTATCTGAGGTCTGCATTTTTGTTTAAATAGCACTGTTTTTATCTTTTATTTTTTTCCAAATAAATAAATAATGCTCAGTGCAGAACCAGTATGGTTTATGCCTGAAAGAGTGTAGCATCCTCCACACCACTCATTTCTATAGGAGGGAGGATCTCTGTAATTCAGAGGATCAGGTTATTATTTGGATGCTTTCTGTATCCCTGCAGTGCCTAATACCACCTGGTAGAAACTTTTTACTTTGATATATGTTTAAGAATAGAAAAAAAGCTGTTTCTGATGTTGTTAACAGCCACCTGTTGGATGTTTTAAGTTTGAAGTTCAGGCAAGAAATTTGCTTTTCTCTACCACTTTCATCCCTTGACTCTGAGAAAGGAATTTTTCACTTAAGCAATATGTGGTCTTTTCCTGTCAGCAGCTGGGAGAATGAGGATTACATTCTCTAAACAAAGCTCAACTCTGTTGTCAGAGCTCTCTTTTCAGAACGTCTCCAAAACCATAACAATGGCAAGGCAGGTTTCAGACAAGCATTCCTTCAAAACACCTGCGTGCACCCCAGAGCAGGATGCTGATCATAGTGTCCTTGCAGTGGGCTCCAATGCTATTTCCAGGGCTGTTTCTTTGGGAATTTGCTGGATACATACCATAAAGAAATTCAAACAATTTATGCGATGTTGTAAACAGTTGCTGTCTGATTCCTTAAACCCCTCAGAACAGACATGGAAGGACTCTTTTAAATAGCATTTTTCTTCCCTTTTTTGAAAATATTCCTTGTCCTGTTACAGACTTACTCTAGACATATAACATTATTGTTGTGAGTAAAGCAATGGTAATGCTTGGCAGTTTCAGTTGAGCAGAGTTGACACTTTTTACCACATTTTCCATCTCCTTTATTGTTCGTGCTCATTGTTTCTTTGACTGTTTGTTCTCTACATTCACTTCAGGCTGAATATATTGCTCTCCACCTTCCCCTATAAGTTAACAATTCACTTCTGTGTGCATAACACATAGCAATTCTGTGGTGAATGAAAAGTTCTCTAGTGCGTAAAGAAAGACATTTAGAAAGGATAAAAGTAGCCAAGTCTCAACTGACAAATGCTACAATTTGCAAAAGCATATGTATGTTGAATGTGGGCAAAAAAAAAAACAAACCCAAAAATTACATTGTTAGAAATTCATTTTTACTTACATGAAAAGTCAATATATATATAAATTTTAAATTAAGTCACTTTTTGTTTCAACCTATTGATCAGTCATTTGGAATAAACAAAGACTGTGTAGTTGAATCTTAGCATCTTCATAGGGATATTACATTAAATAATTAAAAGTCTGGAGACAAATGTGTTATGGATTATTTTACTTGGAAAATATGCTTTCTTCATTAAAAATTATCTCAAAGGAGATTAGAAAACATTGATAGAGTCATGGTGTGGTTTTTAATGTTGCACTGTTCCTCTGACATTGAGCTATCATGACTAAGGAAACATACTGCAGAATCAGGTTCAGTAATAAAAATAAAATATGTTTTAATTTAGCCCAGGACTTGCTGTAAATTCTGAATCTTAAGAAAAAAAAACAACAAAACAACAAAAAAACAAAACAAAACAAAAACAAAAACAAAAGGCTGCAGTCTCATTGTTTCCAGAGCTTCATTATGTCTCCTTGAAACAGTTTATCGCTCTAGTTCTAAATCTTAGCATTTCTTCAGCAGCAGCTTTCCTTTTTTGTTTTCTTCATCTTGACGATAACAGTAATGATTTCGGACTCTCACCATGACTGATCCTGTATTTGATCTGTTCGTATTCTGATGTGAGTGCAGCAATGATGATGTATGCTTACTTGATTAGAGCTCGGGGGAGGATGGACCTTTTATTTTGTTTGACAGCTAATAGTCATTTTTAAATTATGTTCTCTTGTTTATTAGGTCAGAACAGAATTTAAGATGTTCTGAAATAAAAAAGTGAAACTGCATGAGAAAGCGTTGATGCTTTGACAAATTGAGATCCATTGGATTGGTTTTTGGATAAGTGATGACTTCAGTTTTGAGTAAAGAATGATGGAAAATGAGTCTAGAAGGCTTTAGAGATATTTTAAAATAGAAGCAATTATTCCATTACCCCCATAGACTATCTGTTCCCATTCTTATTTGCACTTTCAAATGTAATCTCATTTTCAGAATGTGTAAGAGAGATCTCAGCTGTAAAACATCAGCCCTTATTTCTTGTCCTGTGTGAGTGCGCATGGAGCAAGAACGTATTCCATCTCTCTTCACAGAGACCTCATCATTATTTCAGAGCTGTTACCGTGAGGCCCTTGCCTCTAGACTGACAAACGCTCTCCTTTTAATAATTTCTCATAGTTCATTATTTTTGCATTTGTGACAGTTGTAGTTGTTCCTCGCTGAGCTTTTTTCACAAGCTCTTGTCCTCTTTGAGCAGTGCTGCCCAAAGCAAGATACACCTTCTAAACAGGCTCTCCCATCCCCGAGCAGGCTTGTTTCTCCTGTCTTATACAGAGCAGTCTCTGGATGCCTCCCAATCCAGTAGCTGCTTTCTCATGAATTATTACACTGATGACTTGTTTAAGCCTGTGACCCACTGTCTAACGCTGCAGATTATTGACTAGTCAGTTGTTCTCTGTGTTGTATTTGTGCAGCAGATTATTGCTGCTTTTATTTGGACTTATCCTCACTGAGTTTATGATGTGTTAGAGGAGTCTCAGACTGAGCTGTAATCAAAGCGTGTTGTTACTGTTGTTAATAATAGCTATTTTATAGGTAAGGGAGCTTGGGGTCAAGCTTAAAATAGAAGATACCATCATTTCTAGGGCAAAGTTTCACAAGCCTGTGAAAATAAAGATCACTTGATGGTAGCCATCTGATTGCAACAGTTCCTTTATGTTGTGTATGATTTTTTACAAAATGTGTGGTCATATTGTTTAAGAATTTGTGGCTTGAAAATAGGAAAGTAGTAGTCTTGCTCCAGGTGAAACAGGACTGGAAATAGATCCTTCTGTCTGCTACTGAGTTTATCTATTTATCGTGGAATCACAGAGTGGTTTGGGTTGCTGCTGACTGTAAAGACCAGTTATGTCCAGCTAGCAGGGCTACCACCTACTAGATCAGTGTGCCCAGGGCCTGACCTTAAATACCTCCAAGGATGAGGTGTTCAAGCTTCGCTGAGCAACCAGTACCAGTTTCCCAGTACTCTCATAGTGAAGAGTTTGAGCACATCCTTGCTGATATGTAGTTATAACAGGTGTTAAATTTGAATAAATGAGTATATACACACAGAGCAAAAAAGCAGCGGTCTCTGTGCTGGGAGAGGTTGCACAAGGATGAGTTACTATCTCCCGAACATGCTTCCTGTCACCCCCAATTTCACATGTCACTCTTCTTTCTAACCTTTTCAAATAATCCAAAGAATATGTGATCAACATCTGAAACAACACATTTGTTCCCAGTAGCAAAGACTAGTCCCAGAGTAACTTTTTGTAAAGCTCTGTTTTTACCAGACAGCAATCCATACTGAAGCTTATTAAAGTCATGTGTTCAATTTTTTCATAATTGCTCCCATTCAAGCTGTGGCAGGCAGCCAATAAAGCACTAAGTGGAAGTTTCTGTCGGTCCACCTGTCTTTCTGTAGCTAACGAAGTGTGCCGTTTTTTGTCTTGTAGACGTTACACGATTCATTGTCAGAGGAACTTGTTATATATAGACTTAAAATAAATTAGTTTTAGACAAGGCCAAAGCCATTCTACTATACTTCTTTGTGTAGTAACTCATGTATTTATTATACAGAGTGACACATTAATACTTTGTTTGGGTGGAGAGCTTATTCTTGTACCAGAACAGGCAATTCTGGTTCTTGGCTATATATTCGTATTTTAAATATCCTGTTTAAAAAGGAAAACATCCTGAGCAGCATAGGTTTCAGCAAGGACATGCACCAATCTCTGTTATTTTGCTTCATCAGTGAATTAGAAGTTCTTCTCCTGCAAGAGTTGCTGTGGTTTTGGGCCATCACCCTCTTCTAAAGCCCAGTTTTGAGATGCAGTTTCCTTACACTATGCTTCAGATCACAGAAAAGTCAGAGATTGCTCCACATCAGCTTGCTTTGAGAACTGGGAAATTAATTTTGTAGACTTCAAGGATGTAAAGAATTTTTAAGTGTACCACTCCTGATGCCTATGAACAAGTATGTATCAAATCTGCAATTAATTTGTAGCTTTCAAAGTGCCTTCAGGATCACAAAGTTGACTCTAGAAGAGGCCACACTGGCAAAGCAAAGCAAAATAATTAATGTCCTGTTTTCTATCAAAGCGGTTCATCTTGAAAATTTTCTTTGCCTGCAAGGAGATTGGCAAAGACAGCTGTTTCTTCATCCTGGAAAATGGCCCAAAAAAGGTCTTCCTTAATCTGAAGGGGAAAAAAAAAAAAAAAAAAAAAAAAAGATACTGCAGTTATTTTATTATGAGCAATCGGTTTAGCAGCAGGGTTTTGGATTTTCTTTTATTTCTGCTATAAAATTCAGGTGTGCTGAGGCATATTTATAGAAGAAGAGGAGCAAGCCAGCAACTTGGCTTGCTTGGCCATTAGCAGCAAAGCACTTCTGGATGATCTAAGAAAATTCCTCCCTGTGGGAGAATGATCTCATAGCAAGACAGGAACCTTAATTTTGGTGATACCCAAACTGTCAGCATAAGATTTCCTTGTCCAGATGGTTTTTGAGCAGCCAATGATCAAGTTTGGTCAGGCGCGAGAAGAAGTAAAAGCTGGGCTCCCTTGCTCAAATTTCAGCTGCTTTTCCTGCTGTTAAGAAAACCCATTTCTTTTATTGACTGCCTACTCTCCCTGGAGGCTTTTTCTGATAGAAATATAGGGATACATCTAGCTTTTTGTTGCTGAGGAACTTGAGTAAAAGAAGGGAGGAAAAGAAGAGTATGAAAGAGGTTGCCCATGCTTAGATCTCGTTAATATTGCGCCTGTGGCATGTATCATCTGACTGGGCATATGACTTATTTTTTGTCAAATAGTTGTTGTTTTTTTTATTTTAGATGTTTTTACAGGCTGGATTAACTTCTGTGACCTGTTTTTCCAGGATGAACATAAATGTGATTCAAACAATATTAGGCCTAATCAAGATTAACTCAATTGTTGATTTTGCCTGGAAGATTAACTAAGGTGATTTACCACTGGTAGGTGGGATAAAAGACAGTAGGTCAAATTTGTCCAGTTCAATCTAGCTGTTCCTAGCATTGCAGAAATTTGTCATTTAGTTGAATCTGAAGTATTCACATCGTGCAGAAGAGAACGAGAATTATCTCCCATCTCTGCCCATGCAAAGGCTATTCATATGCTTTTGGGTTTGATATATGCATGTTAACACCTTGGCAAGAACTTCCAATTTCTAGATGATCTGCTAAATAATTAGAGGCTGTTATAAACTTACTTATTAAGCACTAAAATAACAGTCTATTCAGGAATTAGAGAAAAGTCTCATCACCAAAGTAAGGGGCCTTTGGGGTGTATCTAAATTTTTATCAGACAGAGGTTATTTGTGTAAGGTCTTTCACACAGTCATACCATGGGGCTCCTTCACCACAATAATGCAGCCTAAGATCACTATGTTATTTTACCCCTTCTGAAGGAAATGCCAGAGCTTTGAGTTTCATTTTCAGCACCTCCCTGTAATGTATCTCCTTGTTTCTGTGCACTTAACATGTCCGTTCACAAGTGTGTCTATCAGCATCTCTGCAGTGCATGGGAGCAGGCAAAAGGGTTTTGACCTAAGGGTGTACTTCCATCAGAGCAAAAGAGACTGAAATGAGAAGTGGAGTCTTATTTTGAAAAATACAGCAGAGGCATGCACAACAATTGAAAGCTCAACTGATCAGACTCAGATGTTTCTTACCCCAAGTTGTCTTCTGTTCGGTCTTTTTAAATCATCAGATATTATCTTTTTTTAATTGTGCAGCTTCTCCACAGAGTCCATCAATCTGTACTCAAACATAGATAATCCTAGTGTGTTCTGAGAAACAAAAGCAGAGTTTAAACTGAGCTGGTTTCTGCCCTCTCCAGTCTCTTTCCCTTCTGTTAATGAATAAAGGTGAACTTCTGGGTGATAGGATGTAGGGGAAAAAGAATTCAAATAGCTGTTTTGCCTCTGATCTATAGAGCATGGAAGTAAATCCCACTGCCAAACATCTGAAACTAACCCCAAAAAGAAAATCAGAGCTATTCTTTTCTGCTCCTTTACTGCTGTTTTTCACAGTCTGGGTCATTGGCTACAAGAATCTGAAGGACAGAGGGAATTATTTTTCAAAGACAGAAACACTCCCAGTGTGAGCCAGTTTCATCTGTAATGCTATTATAATGGCTGTTATACCTACAACCCTTATTTCCAGATTAAAACTTATATTTAAAGTTATATAAATGAAGGTTAATGTGTGAGATGATGAATGAAGAGGTGTTCTTTGTGGATAGATTTTGGCAATGTTTTACTCTCTTTCTGCTAAGATTTGCTCCAGTCTTCTTATATAACTCTGTGGGGAACAACGTTCACGTGTTCTTCTCCTAGTAATGCAAAATACAGATGTCTTTGGAGAATTAAGACTCTTGCATAATTTGGTTTCATTTTCAGTAGTAAACGTTTATGAAAAATAGTGTATTCAACCATTCAAAGTAAACCTATAAATTCCCTTAGGTTTCCTTGCAGCACTAGTCACTGCAGTCAGTAGCAATTATTTAAGATTTGCTCCACAGACTTTATATGTTCTCTATCTAAATATTTTTCTGTATTAGCATGAAAATATCCCAGACAAAGTAGCATAAGACTGACATTTTGAACGCTAGAAGTTGAAAAATAAACACAAATGCCAGAGTTCTAATGTATTTTAACCTTTTAAAAAAAAAAAAAAAATTAATGGAAAGGTAATTTGCATTGACTTAAATAGCAACCCTTCCAGGTGGGCTAAGAGTGACGAAGACAGAAAAGGAGTGCTGAGAAGCTGCTAGCAGTAGTCTGCTACAGGAAGCACATTAAGATTACCCTTAAAAGTCCAAATTGGGGATGAGGCATGCTGCCAGACCTGGAAAGCGTTTCTTATGGCCACCATGTAGACTACTGGAGGGCTGTTTGACTAATGCTAAATGTCTGATACTTGAAGCTAAAGAATACAACTGTTTACTAGCAAATCCAGATGTAATTGATTTGTTGCTATTTTGCACATAGTCACCCAGAGTCTGAAAAGATGTGTGTCTTTGGATATCCTCTGCATTATAAAATCCAAGCAGCTCTGTGTTAATTAAACTGTGAAACACCCCACAAGGTTTGCCACGAGGTAGGATGTTTTGGAAAGAATGGTGTGCTTGAATGCTGGGTTTGGCTCAAAGAGTTGCTCTAATTATTTTCTTCCTTCTTAAATACCACTTTTCCATGAAGTGCTGGGAAAACAGTGTGTGTCCCCTGGTTGATGCGTTTGATCAGCTCTTGCTGAAGTTCTTTTTTCTCCCTTGAAACTGACCCATCAGTGTAGAACTGCAGCCTCATCATGTATTTAAATAAACAACAATAACAAAAACAACAAAGAGTGTGATTTGTATGAAGCTTTATTAAAACCCAAGATTACTTTTAAGTGACTCACAGTCATCTTGATGAGACCCAACCTGGGAGGTGAATTTGCAAAGCAGGAAAGTTTGCCACCAGTAGCTTAACTCCATGTGACAAAATCTTGAACGCTGAGTGGATGAAATATTCATTATGTATTTTAACTGAAGCCCATTATGTCACTGATTTCACAGATATATGGAGATCTTTTAGGTTTTTATAATTAAAGATATGTAAATTGGTATATCGTTATTACGGGAATAAACACCTATTGTGACATACTGAGAATTTTCTAAGTGCTGATTCCTTAGCATTTCTACTTCTTTAGAGGCACTTTATTTTTAACATTTGTATATATGTATATATATACTTTTATATATATGTGTGTATATATATATATATATATTTCAGTCTAATGCTTGATCTTAGTATCCTGTTAAAATTTACAGCTACAATAGAAAAGTCTTAATGAACAGTATTGACCTCAGTTTGTTTCCTGTAAGTTTGGAAAGTGGTACAGTTGATAGAGCTGATGGAAAAAGTCAAGACAATAAACTTAAGATGGTGCAGATCAGCTTTTACTTTTTAGGCCTGAGGTATTCATAAATTGGAGTTAAGCGTAACAGTTTCTGTTAAAGAAAAGGAGGATTTTTGAAAAACTGTAGGGATAGCTCTCAATGAAATGTAAATACTTTTATTTCCAAATAACATTTCTATGTAGACGCTGACCTGGCTGTACGCACCAAAAGCAAAAATGTGGTGTTTTCAAGAAGCAGTAAATACTTCAGTATAGAAACAAAATACTTTGGGCTGAACAACAGGCATTCAAGTTGACTTCAACAGTTTTTTTAGGAAATGTTTGGGGGAATCTTCAAAAGCTTATTTAAGTTTAGTTTCTATTTTTTTCTTTTATTTAGTAAACAAATCTGAAATTTCCCATTCTTTTCATCCTAAAGTTTGGGCACACGCTTTATTTATTTATTTATAAATTTCCATGTGACCTCCTTTGAATCTGTGGCTTTTCCTCCTTACTCTCATTGTAGCATCATTTGTGACATAAAAATAAAAATGCACTTGGCTGTGCTACTTCTCCAAACTATTTGCAAGTTAAACAAAGCTCCTTCCAGGCCAGAAGTCCCAATCAGTTATTGCTTTCCCCATATAGAATCTGCTTGGTGTCTCCATCTCTCTGAGTTGCAGCAGAGAGTGTTATAAACATACAGACTGAGAAGGTTGGCCTGCAAAAATACTGTGTGTAGAGGTAAGGTAAATAGTTTATATCTCCTTCAGCCTCTGTGTTGTATTACAGAACTGCTAGCTGAATCAGAGCAGTCTGCTTTGGCCCAAAATATATGTCTTAGGACTTATGTAGGAGGAATAGTTGGGTCTGGTGGGGTGGAGAGGTTGTGCCTTCAGCATTTCTGGAGGCAGAGATTCCCACCAACATCCTAGTGAGACTCTGGCTGAAGCAGCACCCAATCGAAGAACATCTGAATTTTGAATACCATGTCCCATTTTTCTTTGCAAAGCGAAATCAGGGAAGAAGTTACCTGCTTCTAATTCCTAATTGTAAAGTGTAAAAAGTGAGTTGTGTACCCAACCTATGGGAGTACAATTTGTCTCCTCTTCTTTCCTGCTTATATGTATCCAGCATCAATAGTCAAAGGGAAAAGAAGTTTTAGAAGTATTTAGATGTTTAGAGAGGTCCATAAGATGCTTGTTTGTTATAAAAGTCTGAATAATGTGAGAGAAAGCATAGATGACTAGACTTTGGCAGCTCACATAAGAGTCCTACCCTATATCCACAGAACTCTACTTCTGCTTTATTTACGGATTAAATCATGTAAATCTGATCTTTGGGGATTATTTGCACTTAGATTTCCATTGCTTATTTTCTTTTTCTGAAAATAATCCCTATAGCCCATGGAAACCCCAGCTCATGTTGTTTGGGTTTGGAAGACCAAGAGGACCCTCAATGAATGACCTAGAAAATTAGAAGCAATATAGAAAGCTCGCTGCTGAGGAATTTGGAAAAGGCAGTTGCTTTTGGAAAGAAGAGTTTCCTAGTTTGGGTCACTGTTGTCTGTGGAGCCCTTTGTCTATATCCGAATTGCCAGAGGTTTGAGAAGTTTGTAAACATGGCTAATTGCTCGAGTGCGTTGTCCTCCATCTCTTCTCCCTGAATGAACTTCTGGAAAGCTTTTAGACTGATGAAGCTGAGCATCAGCTTCTCAAAATCTCTGAGCTTGTTTGATTGGAGAAAGTCTGGCTGTACCTGTCGGTTACCCCTGTGTGTGATTTGGGGGTGCTTGGTGTCTGAAGGAGTATTAAGTTGCCCTTCTCCTGAAAGGGAAGAATGGTTGGAGAGGAAACATTGGTGTGATCTATGTTTGCTGTAGTACAAACTGAGCAGTGGATAGTATCTGCATGCAAAGAACAGCTAGGAGAAACAAGTTCTTCAGCGAGATGAGGAAAATACAGCAAATTTATATATCAAATTTTCTAATGTATCTGTTTTGTAAATAGTTCTCCACAGTTTTCCCTGGTGTCTCTTGGTGATGCTTAACTCGTGGTGCAGTGGGTACAAAGGAATTTTTCAGAGTACGTGGCTTTTTTTCTTCTTCAAATAGTTTAAAAGGGCTCTGAAAGGAGCACACAAAAAATCACAGAAAGAATCTGTTTTATAGAACTTTATGGAATTGTGCAGGAAATACAATGTTCAGGCAGAGTAACTCAATTGTGCTGGTTTCTTGTAAGCATGTCTGAAAAGCATGTTCTTTTCACTTTTAATTTGGCAGAATTTTGGTTTGGGCTATTCTCATAGAAGGTTCTATGTAAAGAACATCTGGTCCTCGCTAAAAGTGTGCTGGGCCCCGTTGTGCCACCAATGTTAAGGGTAGAAAATGAATTTGCCTTTGGCAGGAACAAAAGCTCCTGGGAATGCTGAGGGCACAGGATTGCAGGGAAGGGAAAACGAGGTCTTAAAACACTTGATTAATATTATTGCTGAATCTGAAAACATTTTATTACTAGTGAAGGGAATTAGAAATATGATGCTAGAGTGCTGTTTTTCCTAATAAGCTGTTTCTGAATGGTGTGAGGTTTCAGAGTCAAGGATTTTGACTTCTTCCCAAGCCCTCCCTAGTATTTCTCATTCATTGTTGAATAAGAAATCAAAAGAAATCCCATAAACCTATTACAGTGCATGCTGGACTTGGTTTTACATTCAGTTTTAACAGCATAACTCAGATTATTTTCAGTGGAGACTAAGTTCTAGGTGAGAAATAGGGGAATTACTGCAATACATAATTTTTTAATTGACTTTCCCTAAATGACAAAGAGAAAGCAACAGGAATTCAGTGCAAAGCCAGGATTTTGTTATCTAGATTTAGGTTATCTAAACAGGTGAAGATTTTACATCATATCTTTTACAGAAGGTGTAGAAGCAAAAATCACTGATTCTCCCCTGAAATGTAGCCAGCTTTGGAATTTAATCAGCTCAATTTAATAACTCTCATCAACAGTGCTGTTGAGGATAAAACTGAAGAAGTGTGCCCTTTTTTTATTTTTACGATGAGTATCACAGCCTATTGAAACTGCAGCAGACAGGATGTAGAATAAATCACAAACAGATACCGATGTCATTTACGCTTTGGTGATTTATGACATTTATGTTCATATGAGGATTCTAGTGCTGGATAACAAATGTGGTTGATTATACAAGAAAATATGTATATTTTTTTCTCTCCAAGTACATTCTGGACTGTTCTAAACAGAAATTTCTTAAACTTATTATGTCAAATAAGCATTAAAAGTTTGTTCTTGTTTGTTTTGAGGTTAAATGGATATTGTTTACTACAAAAATAAAGTGTATAGTGTTAGCCTGATGCTGAGGATATTTTCATCATGTTTATAGTCAAGTTTTTTTAAACTTCTATTTTAAACCAAATTCCGAGGTAAAACTAACAGAATACTCTCCCGTATAGTTCTTGCTACAACTCATCAGATGAGGTGTGTGCCTCACAGTTCCTAAACAGGATCCTACAGCTGTAGATTGCTATTGATTTAGCAAAAGTTATTCATAGTTTCTGCTGGTTTTCTCAGTGATGTTCTTGTTTTTTTGGCCATCTGTTTTACATGTAATTTGTGTCTGTGAAAGAAGAGGCATTGCATATAGATGGCTGTGTAAGTGGAGTATTCTAAGTAAATGTTTTTTGAGAAAGATTTGCTGGTTACTTAACTACAGTTCATTTTCCTGAAGAATGTTACTAAAATTAACATACTGATGTCACACACATCCATTGATTTTCTGTTGAATTCAGTTCCAAATCTTATAATCTACTTTCCTTGGATGTACTGGTAGCTGAAGGTGAAAAAATCTGTGTCCTGTGCTGAATCAGGTGGCCTTTATTTTTTTTTTTATTTTTATTTTTTAAGGCATAGAGGTGAGTGGGACCGATTCTTTCATGCACACAGGTGGTACTTGTGTCCACTACTTTCTACCTTCAGTCCAAGGGGAAGCTACCTTGGAAAGGAAACTGGTATATGAATGTATGGGGACTCCTGCAAAAGGAATGCCTACTGTTTTATTAAGTTGGCCCATGACATCAGAGGCAGATGTTGGTGGTATGACAGCAGAGGCTGAACCTTCCTGCCAGTATCCCATTACATTGTGTTGCTGTGCAACAGATGACAACACAGGGGCAGTCTCACAAAGTAGTATCTGGCATGGGAGTGTGTACAAAGCAAAGGAGCATCATTGAATTCTTGCATGTGGAAAAAACTGCACCTACTGCCATTCATTGATGCTTATTGAACTTTTCTGGAGAGCAAATAGTGGATGTGAGTGCAGTGACATGGTAGGTGGTGCATCTCAGCAGTAGTAACAGAGACGTTAAAGACAGGCCACATTCTAGATGATCAAGCTGCTATCACACAATGAAAGGAAAAGTGTCTCAGTCATTTCATCCACATGAATCAGCAAGTTATGACTAGGGAACTATGTGCAGAGCTGCATCTTCAGTGCATTGGAACTGATGGTGGCAACACTGGAATATCACAAAGTTTGCACCAGGCAGGTTCCATGAATGCTCACACAGGAACAGGAAGAATACTATGCAAGCTTTTTAGGAGGTATTGAACCAATACAGGGTTGGAGGTAATGGTTACCTGGATCACATCATTATCGGTGATGACATGTGGTATCATCACTACAAGCAGGAGTCAAAACAGCAGTCCATGGAGTGCTAATGTGAATTCCCCATCTAACTAAAGTTCAAGTCACAGCCCTTGGTGGGTAAAGTGTCTTTTGGGATAGGAAAGGAGTGATTCTTGTGGATTTCCTGGAACCCCTACAAACCATCAGCTCTGACCACTGCGTCATGATACTAACTAAGCTGAAGGGTTGAACTTCCAGAGTCAGGCCAAAGAAGAAGATAGCCTTTCTCTTGCAATACTATAATGCCAAGCCCCAAACTGGTGTCTTGCTCCAATAATAGGAGGGAGAGGAGATTCTTTTATATATATGTATAGCCGAAAGTGAGATTTAGACACAATGGGTCTTAAACAAACAGGACAAGTTTATTATGTATCCTAGTAGCTTAGGGAGATGGGGAAGGGAAGATGGGTGATAAAAAGGAGATAGGAAATAAAAGCAAGGACTCTTAGTAGAAAGTAAGAGAAATATTCACCATGTCTCCAGAAGGTGATTGTAGAGTCAAATGAAGATCTTCAGTGGTGATGGGTTGTCAGATGTTGTTTTGTTCAATTGACTACTCTCAACAGCATCAGAGTGACCTTTGAGCCTAGAAAAAAGAAGTGTTCAGACAACCAGTTTGAAGACTGTGGAGCAACATATCTTGGCTGGACTGTCGTATTGCACCCACCGTATTGTCTAGATTTGGTGCCTTCTGACAAATATCTGTTTGAGGTGATGAAAGATGGACTGCATGGACAATATATTCCTAGCAATGATGCTGTCATAGCAGATATGAAATATTGTGTCACCTTTGCTGGTGCAGATTTTTACAAGTGCATGCAGGTACTTGTTCATCACTGGCATAAATGCATGGTTAATAGTAGTGATTTTGTTGAAAAATAGTTTCTTTTTTGTAGCTGTGAATTTTCTGTATTAAACAATGTTGTTGTGCTCTTTGTACCTGTTGTAGTTTCCATGGAAATCAGTAGAAGGCATTACAGAACAACTCATGTAGAGTATTGCATGCCTGATAGTGAATGAATTTTTATGGTCATCACCATCATTCTTAAAAAACCTTTTCAATTTACCCTTTTCATTCTCCTTCTGTTTGGTGATGCTGGTTGACTGATCCAGTGCTGTCCCCACCCTGGAAAGGGTCATAGAAAATTGTTCTAGTACTGCAGAGTGCAGTAAGGCATTCATTTAGCACTGGTGCATGAAATACGCAGCAACAAGAAATACAAGTCTGCAGTGAGGAATTGCATGTGACTTTATAGGAAAACAGTATCCCCTGTGCATATTTACAAAATATCCAAATTCTTTTTCTTGATCCTTCCTAAAGGTTGACCAGACCAATAATCAGACTATGTAGCAAGGAAACAACCTCTTTTTTGTCAAAGACTTGACCACCAACACATTCTTTACGAATGTTGCTATTTTATAGAAGAAAGCTGACTTGTTATTTTATTTTTTTATCCTATATTTGGCATCTATTCCCTTATATATTTTGATGGAAAATGTTGCACAATTCATGCATTTAGTTATGTTAACAGTGTTATAGTGAGTTACAGTACATTACGGTAATGAAGAAGTTTAATTTTACATCTTTACCTAGCTATAAAATAAACTGTTTTATACAAATGAAAAGTTGAAAGCTTGGGAAAATATTTTTCTTTCTCTCTGAAGTTACACAGCATCTCAGCTTGAAACACATATTTGCTATAGGCCCCTTGTTCTTATGACTTCGAATATTTTTAGAGATTGAATGGACCAAAGGATGGAAAATTTCAGCTGAATGACATTTTTCATCTTTCTAAAGGAACTAAAGAGAAAATGAATAATCTATTTCTGATTTTTTATTCGTATCTGTGGACATTGCCACTATTGTGCAATTTCACGAGGTGTTGGGAAGATGTACACTATTCTGTTTTGCTGGCATTAGTTGCTGCTTCTCATTGGCTTTCATTGAGACTGAGGCTTCTAATCAAATTTTAATGGACTAATGGAAGCTCAGTGCACTTCAGATTGGATCTCATCTGAAATACATAGCTTGGCAGCCTGTATTCTCCTATCTCTGTTTTCTGTGAAAAGTATACACAACCTCTCTCCCTCTATTGTAAGGGAGGGCTAGCTGCAAGAAAAATAGAGTGAGTCTTACTTGAAAGTGGGAGCCCAAAACTTCTTTTTCTGCAATGGAGATATATAAGATTTGAATGTTTTGAGTCAGTGCTGAATGTTGTTGAAATGCTTTGTATCAGACAGTCACAACTATGGGGATTAGGCAGCAGTTATGGAAGTCTACTGGTATTGCATACACAAGCACACATATTGCATACAAACTGTGATTCTGACCACTCATCTATGCAAGACATTCCCTCCAGAAAGGTAAATATTATACTTTCCTGTGTACCAAGGTGGTATACTTAATATGGCATAATTTAAGCATAATTTATAGTCTGCATCACTTATGCTTTTAGATCGGTATGAAAATGGGAGATAGCTATAAAGGCTGACCCCTCCCCACTCCCCCCAAAAAAAGGGATTAGGTGGTTTAGACAAATATTTTAGGAAGTGAGGAAAAAATAAATGAGAGAAGAAAGAAAAGATCAGGGACTTCATCCAAGGATCTTTTGGAGAGAGAGACTGGAAGAGTGATAAGATTTAGAAGAAAATAGTAGAAAGGCAGTTGAGAGAGAGAGAGAGACCGGGAGAATGTTAACTGGGGGAAATGAGTTATTAGAAAGAAACTTATTTGGTTTATTTAAAAGAAAATCCCAGGAAGGTAACAACAACAGCAAAAAGAAAATCAAAAGATGAAAAGATAGAAGTGCTTAAAAGATGTAGTTATGAAAGAAGACAGAGTAATTTGAACAGTGAAGTACAGGAACATTGGGTTTTTTTGGTTTTTGTTGTTGTTGTTGTTGCTGTTTTGTTGTTGTTATTTGTTTGTTTTTTATGATTTAAAACAAATATGACACTCAGATTTTCCTTGTCAAAGTGGTAAGACGAGCACAAGGAGTTTTTCTGGCTTTGGCTGATGCCATGTGGGTATCAGCATCACACATGCACTTTACAGTATTGCACATTGCCTCTCTCTGCAGTAGGGTCTGTAATTGAGCTGTCTGGAGGATGGAGTGGCTGTTTGTTTTTTTTGCCTAGGGCTGTCCTAGATGTGACCATTGCTTTGGCTTGCTTCATAAGTGTTCACAGACAGTGATTTTCACTTAAGAAGTCATTTAATACATCTTTCTATTGCATATGATGACAGTGTTATACCTCACATTTATGTTCATTGTTCACATGTGACCAGTGGCTATAAGGGCCTGCAGTGCTGATATTGACCTTACCATGTTGAATAGTACTGCCAATATTGAATTATTTCAGTATTTCAGACACTTCATTTTCCCAGTGATTGTTTCAGCACAATTTTTGTTCCCCTAGTTTATTTATTTATGGTTTTGCTTCCTTCTAAAGATTCCCTACAAGCTTGCAGTGAACTGGCCAAAATGTGCGTCTGCATGGCTTGCCTTCTCCATGTCTTTAGCCTGCATTTCATTTTGCCAGTGTCCTGTCAGTGGCAGTCACTATTGGCTACTTGTATGTTGAGCAGCAGGTAGAAGAATCAAGGACATTAAAGCACTATTTTTTTCTACTGTTTTCCTGAGAGCAAGTAAAACCCAACTGGTTTTATCATTTCAGGATTGTTGTTAGGTTATGCTTGCATTAGACAGATGCTCTCTGGCTGTCTCCTTTCTGTAGTCTGTTATCCTGTGTTGTATGTGTGATTTCAGGCTATTCCTGAAAATCTGAATAGATTAAGGGAAGAGGGAATCCCTATATGCTATCCTTGGGCCGATCGTTTAATAATGATTTTCATCTGCAAGCCAGAAGCACTTTTAAAAGAATATTAATATTTGCATCAGTGATTCACAGATGGGCAAGATGCATCACAGACCATCTGGGATGAGGCCCAGTAATAAGCTCGTTGTCACCTTGGGAAGAGAACTTAATTTCTTTCAGCCTCATTATTATGTTATGCTCCATTGCAATATACCTGTGTGCAAGCTAGTTCTTTTTGCTAGGCAAAAACATATTCACATTTTTAAATGATTTTAATGGCAGTGGATATTCATGTTAAGAGAATTAAATTTGAACTCAAGGCCAAAAGGATTTGTCTAGGGAAGAATAGGAGGTCATTACGGAAGCGTGAGGAACCACAGTTCCAGGAGAACACCTGCTTTGGGAATACTGTCCTGCTAATTCACTTCAGCTTGCTTGCCAACTGGATGAGTCACCAATATAAATCTATCAGACCCTGCTTTGAGAACAGTGCCTTTACTCTATATTTATTTATGGGAACATAACCTCTCTCTCTTAATCTCTGTGTCGTATTCTTTAGGACATTACTACCGTATGATGAAACTGAATATTTTTATTGAATCTATTGTGTAGTGCCAGTGGACCTGAATAGGAGAAGTGATACCAGAGATAACATAAAAGGAGTTGCTTTTCTTCTGAGACAGGCGTAAGGGAGTTCAATATTACCAGAAAAACAGCTTTGAACAATGCTGATAAAGAAGAGGTTTAATGAGGTTGGGGTTGTTTGCGGAAAATTAGTCTGCATTAGGGTAATATTCCTTCAGGGAGCATTTATAATGCCTCCAGGAATGTGGAGGGGAGGGATAGGATTTCAGTGCAACCTCACAAGATTTCAGCTGCCAACACACTGCACACCTGTGTGTTCCCCATTCTGACCCCTGAGCTGCCTTGAAAGGTGCTGGCATCTGTAAGCACAAGGAAAGATCAGGTTTTTAATTGTTGTGACCAAGAGGAAAAAAAAAAGTCCTTTTTCCCAACTCAGAACGTCTTGCATCTTATGTCTTTGTAAAGGATATTGGAAACTATTTTGTGGGTGTGCTTTTCAGTGATGGTGCTTTTTTTCCTCTTGATTTTACTATATTAGTATCTTGAAGATCTCATAGAGATAATGCCAAACAGATGAATAGTATTCACTAAAAAAAAAAAAAAAACAACCAGAAAAAAGGGTTAGCTGGCAAGACTCAGGAAAATAATTTCATACTCTGTTGCTTATCCGGGCAAGAATGTTATCCCTAGCAAGTGTGGATTCAGGCATGACAAGTTCAGCGTTTATCACACACTCAAAAGTCTCTGATAGCATCAGATTTTCATATTACAGTGATGTGGAGATGAAATTTGAATATTTTTCTACAAGGATTTCCACTTTATAATGCTATACTTCAACACTGATATCTCTGGTAGTAACTCACGAACTCCAAGTGAATATAATTTGCATCCCTTGGAATTAACTGTTTTGTAATTACATTTTGATTTGTGTTCCTTTCTTGAATATTGCAGAGTGGTTAAGTTGTACTGCTTATGAACTTCCATGTCAGTAAATTTGTGGCAGAAAATTATGCTTATTAAATGCACACATTTTCCTTTTTGGAATTTAAAGTCGCACAGTTTGGCATCTGTAGCTTTTTTCTTGCAATCTAGTTAATTGAGTGGCTTCTCTGTTTATCTTCAAATGTAGATAAATGGCTTTCAGAGCAGTGTTTATAGCTTAATAGTTCCTGAAATAAGAGTCAACATTATCTCCGAGACTCTACCAGTCATAACTAATGATCCCTCTGCTTATACTGTTGAGCAAGTAAGGAGACACTGAACCCAGCCGAGAGCAAGGGCCCTGTGCTGTGGGAGGATAGTTTGTGTGTGATGGCGCCTAGCAGACAAGGCTTCCATGGCTCATGAGTGTTAATTGGGAACCCAAATTTGTCCTCAGCCACCTCTAACCTCCTATCATTGGACCATCCTTCTACAAATACAGATAGAAACCCACGGATAAGTTGAAAACATGCAGCAGTCTTGTTTCTCTCAACATTAAAGTAAATAGTACCCCTTTTCTCTTAGGTTTGCTTCAGTCTTGCCCATCAGAGCACATTTTGCCACATAAAATCTCCACAGAAATTGGGGATATTTTTAATGTTCCAAACATCGCTGGCAGTGAGCCTAAAGAAGGCATTATTTTGAGGGCTGAAAGAGGATGAGAAAACAATTTAGCAGCTGGCAATTACTGCATTTTGTGCTGTAGCATTTTTATGACATTTTAATGTATTAATGAAAGTAAAATGCCTTTCTCTCCACCCCCCCTCCCCTCCCAATACATTTTCCTGACAATTTCCTTGGCATGATTCCTGAATGTAGTAGAGTGGTAGCCTTTCCATTATGATAGGATTAAGTGCATGCTTCAGGGAAAATAAAAAGAAAAAGAAGGAGTAGATTTAACACTTGTAGGAATTGCTGTATTTTTATAACCTCTGGAACAAAATTTGAAATGGGAACAATAAAGCAATAATGCCTTGTGGCTGTGAGCATTAATGTTCTATCTTTCTGCCATCTTCTCCGTATGATCTTTGACCTAAGTTCTTTTACTTGAGAAAAGAGTATTTACTGTAAGTTGCAGATACAGATGGTGCAAGGTGAATATCTGCTTGAAGAGTTTCAGCTGGTACAAGGTTCTAGTTTCAGATAAGCAATCCAGCAGCAAGCTTTTGCTTGCTTTAGGTCAGCTTTTGCTGCTGACATGCAAAGCAGTCTCCATACCTAGTCTCTAGTCACATTGTCTTGAATATTCATATTTAAAGGTGTGTGGATAACACAGATTGAGGGCACCTGGTTTGAAAAATCACAGGTAAGTTCCTGTTCCTTTACACAGTGGTACAACCACTGAATTTCTTTGTTTTGATCTTTATTTGATCTCCAGTGTCAGGTAATTCATTGTTGAACTCTGGTTTTTGGAGTTGAAGAGCTTGGGCTGCTGGTTGAAGTTCCCCATTCCACTTTGTCCCACGTTCTCCTGCCAAAAGAGCTGGCTGACTTGCACCAGGCTCCAACTGAAGCAAAAATAAACACAGTACAGACCTTTTCCTCTTGTAAAGACTGGGCTCACATGTGAAGTAGAAGTGAGCTGGGGGCTAACCAGATGAATAAACCTGTGACCTGAGGGTCACCATTCCCTGGCTGTAGAATGAGATGTCACTTTGGAGTGTATGTGGTTGCAATAGGGGTGAGAGAGAAGGGCTGCTTTAGATTATTTTGGTTCATTTTGACTTACCGCATTACATATTTACCTTATGAAATGTAAAGCAAATTGGCTCTGTAGTTCATCTCAGCATCTGAATGTAACCTCATTTTAGGAGAACTGTGAAAGCATGGAAAGGGAGACCAAAACATGGGGGTTACCTCCTCCTTCCTTCTCATATAGTTACTCCAGAATATGATAATACAGAAAAAATAAATGACAAGACAAGGCAACAAGTGGGATGCCCTTGGATCTAAACAGGAGAAGTGCGATGGCTGTCAGCAGCACCACCAGGGAGTTCAAGGAATTTCATGCTGGTCCATTACACTGGCAGAGTATTGTAGGTCATGTGTCTTTTACACATGGTGCTTGTGATCTTGCTGGCAGAGATCAGTAGCTCTCTAAAGCAGAGCTGCAGCAGGAACACACAAAACAGAGTGGAAGGAGAAGGATTAAAATGTTACCTCTGGTAACAGAGGGTTGTATTGAGCAACTTGAAGAAAGTAGTTAAGGATGCTTTAAAAAAGAAAATAGAGTATTTATAAGGGTTATGTATATATATATACTTGAAAATGGAAAGTTGAAGCCACTGGGCTATTTTGACATTGATGTTGCATAAGGTTTTATTCCTTCCCTTCCCTTCTCTACATCAAATCAAATATTCAGATGCCTAAGTTTGATTGTCACACTAAGAACTGTGCTGCTTTCACTCAACACTCTGACAAGGGAGCCCTGCTGTACTAAATGAACTGAAAATCTGGATAGTTCCAGACTAGTTTTGAACATTTTCTCATAAGAATATAGTTCTTCTAAAACATACATTTTACCTAAATAAAATAAACATAATGTACTTACTTAGAAATAATCTCATTGGTAAACAAAAACAACAGTAAACATTCAACAAGAAATCAGATACATAATTTCCCAATACTCCAATTCCTGTTATTTTCATTAGTAGTTTGCAAACTTGGAATTAGATTAGATAACGATGGAGTGGAAATTAAAGTAACATTTTGTAGAGGAAAGCATTTAAGTAGAAAATGCTGTAAGGACATTGTCAGTGCAGCATCTCAGGTTTGCAGAAAGAAAAAAACTTATTAGAAACCCTAACTACAGGTTAATTCTAACAGTTACATATGAGGTTGGAAATGGTAGATGTTATGTGTTATATGGAGGAGGTGTAAGACATTAAGCGACCATGTTATCTGGAATAAATGTCTATTATAAGATTTCATTGTGTTAAAATCTAACTAAATTCAATACTCTGACAAATATATGTATATATATGAAATAAATAATGCTGTTTTGTTCAGTGCCTTTGCAGATCATAATTACAGGGTATTTTAAATACCGGTTAATCTTGAAGACAAGTATCAGGACAATTGATTGCTCTAAACTGTTGCGTGTCTACCTTGGAATTAAAAACTTACCAGAATTTTTGCTATCTTTCTAACAAGGGATCAGATTTTCCTCCTCTTTGCACATAGTTTTTATTATTTCCTATCTTTTTGTTGTTCCTGTTTCTGTTATGTGCTCTGAAAAGCTGTACGTCGCAGCAGAGATTTGAAGACCTCTTTGGTGGCTTTTTCTATTATTAAAAAAATAAAAATAAAAATAAAAATCCTTGGCTGTAGGCCATGTCTTTTAATTAAACATCATCTGCTCTCCATCGCTAGTTTTTATCGTGCCTAAAAGGTAAACCACAGGAAACAGAGAAACCATCAAAACTTTCTCTCAGTTCTGCTGATTGGAAGCCTTGTGTTGGACTGGATACATGGGAGCCAGGGTACAGTGGTATATCTCTGACACAAGCAGACACACTTTAAAGGGAGCTGGGAAGGAAATGGGGAGTTCCAGTGTGTGTTTCACATCCTACCCTTGGAAGCTGGGTGTAGCCATCTGGAAGTAGTTACAAATTCTGTATTACTCAGTATCTCTACTTTATTTGTAATTCCAGGATTTTCTTTTTCTTTCACCTTTCTACTGTCACATCCTATGCAGCCTGAACAGTGCTTTGTACTTGGCTGAAACAACATTGTTTGCCAGCTTGCAATCAAAGAGAGGGCTGATGAAAACAGCTGAGCTCTATTAGGCAGGGGCAGCTTGGACTGCATTTCTTTGCTGCTGAATAACATATCACAGGTGCAGGATTAGCTTAGCACACGGTACTGTGTTTTCTTAGCTGAGCTGTGTGCTGCCTCCTCATATGACTCTCATCATTGGAGAATCTGGTGGTGATGTAGCGTGCTTAAAGAAACTGCCTGTAAGTAGATGGCTTAGCTTTGCAGCTCAAAAGCATTTGCTCTAGCCCCACCTCCCTGCCCCCCAATCTATTTTTCAAGAACACTTCAAGGAAATGTGAAAAATAAAAAATAAAAAGAGGGGCAGCCTGAAGCTTGTTGTGCTTCTCAACATTCTATGGCCATGGTGTGTGGGGCCATTTAGGATTTGGAGCTCACCTCGCATCCTTCTGGGAGGTCCTACTGCAGGCTTCCTCAAACACTTTGCAGGTGCTCTTTTGTTAGTACAGGTTTAAGGAGAGAGGTGGTGAACCTCCAAAAAAAATATTGCAGCTAAAACAAAAGATTTCTCTTTCTCCTGTTGGCAAGGAAGAGGAGATTTTTAGAAGACCTGATACTCAGTGTTCAGCCTGACAGTTTAAAATGGCATGTGCTTGAATGTGCTTTCATATTAATCTTTGCTTTTGAAATTAATTTAAAAGTGGTTTAGTAATTTTAGTAATGACTGATTTTGTTACCTGGCTTGCATTTTGTATGTGAATTACAGAGCTGGGACTGGGTTTAGCCTTAGCAATAGACACCTTTCTGTCTAATTTTAAAGCTATGATGGCAATGTATAGTGCGTATGTATGTCAATAATGCTTACTGAAAAACTGCATCTGTTCTATGTGTCTTGAACATTGATTAATAGGAAAGTTAACAAAATGATGAAACAAATGTATTTTCTTCTTTAAAGCTTGTTTCGTCACTGTTTGTGTGCGGTTAGGTGCAGAAAAAGACTAATTTTACATTTGTCCAGAATTGTTTCTTGCTTCAAAATGTAGTCATATGGGTCTGAAATTATTTTATTTGAGTAGCTGCACATGAGAGATACAAGTTATAAGGATATTTGCAATGAACTTTTGGTCCTTAGACATATCCATGTACCTTTGTTTAAAAAACAAGCCAGCCAAACCCTGTGTGGCTGACAGAACAATCCCTGTCTTCCAGAGGTGAGCACCTGCTGGCTGATGCTTTGGTAGCAGTTTCATCTGTGGCATGTGGCACACATAGATGAACTCAGCAGATGCTCCCAAGTGTTCAGGCAGGGAAATGCTTTTAGACTGCTCAAACACTTCGGGAAAGCCATAGTACTTACACCTGTGGTTGGAAATGATTATTGTCATTTCATGCGTGCACTTGATTTTGGTTTGCAGTAGGGATGCTTTCCTCCTCTATATTTGTTTGAATTATTTGTTCTCTGTCAAAGTGAATAAATCAGTGGCACTTTCTGTTGCATCCAGCCATATCTGCAGAAGACAAGTTTTGTACCTTAGCCCTCCTTTCCAAATGCAAAGATCTTCTTCATTTCTCAAGCCCCCATTTGTGTGTGTAGCTAAGCTAACATCAGCAGCAGTCTATTCAGTTCACTCTCTGCTCTGGCAGCTGAACAGTACATGAATTTGTTCTGTCACTTGTTAGAATTACTTCTAATGTTGCCTGGACTGGTGACTTGGCATTGTGGCATTTGCCTTAGGGAGGAAAAAGTCTTGCAGATACTTGAGTGCTTCATTCAGCAGCATTGTGTTGGTCTGTATGTAGAAACCACATGTGATTTAGGGGTATTGATGGTGTCCACACATGAGAAATGATTAAAACATAGCATTGCTTACCCCAGATACCAAGTAACCTGTCCTGGCAGATCGATGGGTACTTGTGGGAAATCATTGCAAAGCAGATGACTTGGGAAACATTTGTGATGAGCTAATAAATAAAACTAGTTGAAGAAATGGAATCATGTGGAATTATTCTTCTATTTTGGGGACAGTTTTCTTTTAGCGTAATGATCTGGGTGTGGGATTTGAATACAAGGTGAGTTCGCAGATGATACTAAATTGGGTGGAGCTGTTGACTGTCTCAGGGGTAGAGAGGCCTTGCAGAGACACTAATTAGGGGGCTAGGTGTTAGGGAAAAGGTTCTTCGCTAAGGGATGGTTGGGCCCTGGGACATGCTGCCTAGTGCAGTGGCCAACGGCCCTGAGCTGAAAGAATTCAGGAAGTGCTTGGATGAAGCTCCCATACATTGGGTTTGAATTTTGAGTGGTTGTACATGGAGATAGATGTTGCACTCAGTGATCCTTTTGGGTACCTTCAAACTCAGGAGATTCTGTAATACTGTAGAAATATTTAGTTTCAAAAGGATGTTCAAGACCATCGTCATGTCCAATCATCAGCTGAACCTACTGAGTCCCATCACTAAAACGTTTCCATTAAAAATACCATTAAAAATATTTCACGGTTATGCAATAAGATAGGTAAATAATAACTCTCTCTTATTCTTGTGAATTCTGCATTCTTTAATTTACGAAGGGAAGTCAGAAGGAGTAACTCTGACACGGTAAAGTCCAAACAGGAGTTTGGGAACTACAAAGTAGGTTGCTCTTCATGCTGCTCTGAAGGTATGTCATATTTACTGAAGAGCAGCCAAAGCATGTCTGTCATGCATGACAGAAAAAGCATGGGCACTGGCTTCTGCAAGTATGGCATGGGCACATGCTCTTACATTTTAATGTGCGGATGCAGTCTTTGATGTTGGGATAGAAGGACTGGCTGATATTTTTATATTCCAGCTTCTGTATTCATCTTGACTGCTGGAAATTGTGCTCTTGTCTCTTTTCTTTTCAAAAGGGAATGCAAGAGGTTATGATTTAATAAATGTATCTAAGAAAGCCATGGGGTCAAGGCTGTCTCTTGCTGCTTCTCTTAAATGCTTCTCATTGTCTTAATGTCTCAGTCAATCAGAATATCATCTGAAATAAGAAATAATGCTTGTCCATTTCAATCTTTGATGCCTTCATAAAGATCAGATAGCAAAGAATAATTAAGTAGCATCAGATTGTACTGCTTCCTTTTTTATTTTATTTTTGCTAGTGTTCAGTAAAGTTCCAGCATTGTTTGCAATGTTGGTGGCATTCAGTGTTTGCTACTGGAAACTGCAAGCATGTGAGAATTTACAGGGTAAAAGCAGAAATAACTGGATTTGGTCTGTGACAGTCTTTCTATCTCTCTTTGCATGGAAAGCTGCTAAATGGAGGAATGACACAAACTGAGTGCTGTCTGTAGTTTGACAATGGGATTAAATGTTTCATATATCTGTATTTGTGCTTTCATTCCCATTTTTCATCAGGTGATGCCCCTAAATAGTAAACAGGGTTATGCAGCTGAGGCTTGGATAGAGTAGTTTTATGAGTTTTGACTTCATTAGCTAAACTGTTTTCCAAGATGTTCTTAAGGAAAAAATGAAGAACTCTTGTTCATAAAAGGTTGAGAGATGAAAGTAACACCTGTCTTTCACAGAAGCTGCTTCAGTGGTTTCAGTGAAATAGTTTTGTTGATCTTTTTTGTAGTTAGGAAAACCGTGAGTTTGGTGGAGATATAAGGGTATCATTCAATGTGCCTCTAGAAGCTATTATTCATTAGTTTAATTTCCATTTAAAATTATCTTGTAAAGTAAACATAGGCATTCAATATAAACCTAAACTGAGAAAAGAAGGAACATCAAGTTTGCTAAGCTGGCATTTCTTTGGTTTCTGAAGCTAGGCTGATGTGCATCGGGAATAAATATCTCCAATTATTTTGCAGTACCTTAAAGGCTAACACTATTGGGAGAACAGAACAGACCTGCTCTAGCTGCACCTGCATCTACTCTGATTTTTTTTTTTTTCAAGGATGGTAATGTGTTATGACAAAATCACATGGGGGATAAAGTCATCTGAGTTAGTAATTCTCAGAATGGGCTGTGGATCTCACCTTTGCATTTGTGAAATATCTGTCATGTTCTTGTTTTATTGCATGTTATCCTCGTATCTGGCTCAAACAGTAGTGCTTTTGCACAGATGCTTATTCATATTGAATCTGACAATAATGCACAATTCAGAAAAGCATAATGGTAGATCTAGTTCATGGAACCTGTAGTTTGGCTGTGTATAATGTGGTTCTGAAAGAGATCAGAGGAAAAAAAAAAAAAAAAAAGGAAAATATTTTGAGGATGATGTAAAATACTTTTTCATTCATATCCTCAAATGTTAAAATGATTTAAGTTTAAAAAGCTTCTCCTTCTAAAGAAACATTTACGGATGGAACCAGATGATTATCGACAGCAGAACTCTGAGGTGCTTCATAAAGCTCTAGAAGATTACAGTAGCCATAGTTTAGATTTCTCTGCGTCAAGAAATCTACTTTATATGAACTTTCTTTTGGAAATTTGAAAGTCTTTTTGTGCTTTTCCCTCTATCTTTTGGTAAAATATCTTGAGTTATGAGAAAAGAGCCAGTGGATTCTCATTTTTTCCAAATGAGAAATGAGACAGATTAACTGTGGATAGCAGAAATGAGAGGCAACCTGGAAAAAGTAACACTCAATCAAACTGTGATGTAATGGCAGGCAGCAAATTATATGGGAGTTTTCCATGGGTTATGACACCCATAGAAGCCTTTGCATTTTTAAGTTGAAAGTGATATGACATGAATTTAAGTATTAATGTGAAGAGTCTTGTCACAGTGGTTTTGACACAGCTTATTAGATTCCATGCTGAACTTAACTAATTTAGCTTATAGCATGCAGTGTGACCAAGAGGGTTTAAACAGACTCTGTGGCAGAACATTGCTTTACTTGTTCAAATCAAGTGCAGAAGCATTTTCTGAAAAATAAATCTATTTTCTAAACCAGTACTAGATGATTTTTTTTTTAAGATATTTTGGCAGTTGAAAATTACATCTAACTGTAGTTTGCTTATTTGAATCATGAATAAATGCAGAAGCATCCCAAATTTTGAGCCATAGAGATGAGAAATAGAGAAGTGAGAATGTTCTTCATGCTCTGGTGTACAGCAGCTCCAACATAGCTGTGGAATGAAGCAAATCATACAGGGTAATCTCAACAGCGCTACTTTTCTGTCAGTATGGCAGCTTTCTGCAATGAACGAGTGTCAGGGTAAAGTTATTTTCAACCATCATTTGATGCCATCCTCACTTGGAGCTCATTAATGCCATGCAGTTGTGCACTGGAAAGGAAAACATGGTTATTTTCATTTTTCTGGTGTTTTATGCCAGATTCTTTTCACTGTGGTTTTGGATCAAATGCGCAGGTCTCGGTATGTGACCTTTCCTTGAATTTTATGCCAGCCTTAAATATCCAGCAAGGGGAAACTGTCCTGATCCTTTTTTCCCTCTATATTGTTTGATTGTCACCAATAAAAAATGCTTTACTTTTACCTCTTGACTATTTTACACAGTGGATCAGGCTGACTTAAGAGGTGTAATTTATTTCAGCTTCTTTAACCACGCTGTGTTTTTATTGCTGACTGTTCGCCAAAAAATATCCCATGGAAATTCTTTTATCTGATGACTGTAAAGTGCAGTGAGTTAGCAGTTAGTTATTTCCCTCTCTCTTAAAACAATTGTGTCACTGGTGTAGCACTGGCTTGGTGGGAAGTCATCAGGCTGTAGTTTATGATGTAGCATGGGAAACTCTAGCATGGTGTTGTATGATAATTTCATATATAATAAAAGTATGATTTGATGAAAAGCCTGCTAAATGTATAGGGAGATGCAGGCTATAGATAAAGTAAGCTTGTGGCTTAATAAAAATTCTATCATTTTGACTAACTTTGTTGCCACATTTAATCAAAGGTAGATTTAGAAGATTTTCTTTAATTCTTATTCAAATGCCCTTGTGTATTTAATGTGTATAATTTCCAGCATAAAGAAGTAGCTGAAAGGGCTCTTCAGTAACACACAAAGCTTCCTTGGTAGACCTCTGAATCAGCAAACAGCACAGTGTCGGTGGATGCTGTAGCCAGCTGCTATTGGCATGGGAAAATGTGAATGGATGGTACTGTGATTTTATGAGGCTTTGAATACTCTATGTAGAGAGAAGAGTGAACACACTAATTTAATTTTTCATTTCTTTTTCTTATACTAGTTTGTCCCTTAATATCTCTTTTAATAAGAAACAAGTCTGACTTTTTCTTCTGGCAAAGAATATAAAAAATCTGCTTTTTCACTGGGTAGCTAGTACATAAATCACATGGTTGTGGCACAGAAGTCAATCTGTCAAGGTAACTATTACTAATTATTCATCCTTTGGGAACAGTGTGGCTTAAGATTTGGACTCCAGTAACAGTACAGAGCTTTTCACCTCCTGCATTACTGGGTTTGTTGAATCGGAGTAGTGCCCAAAAGTCATTACCATCTGATGGCTGTGGGCCGGTGTGAAATGAGTTATTGGGCCTTATCCAGATTCTAGTGGAGGAATTCCTGTCCAAATCACATAACTATGGCTACAGTTGGCAAGGTCTGGAGTGCTTACTGGCAGCCAAAGCAGAGAGCTCTAGGACTGGCTACTTGTCAGGAGATGCACTCCCTATATGAAACTTATGCTCTGACAGGGGTAAATGCAAAGAAGATAAAAGAGGTAGTTTCATGTTGTGTGTGAGGTATCACAATCTTACAGACAGCATTTAAAAAGTAAAATATATCTCATTCTGATAGTTATTTCACTGGGGTTGTAGAATTGGGGTATGCTACCACTTTTCTATCTTTAGAAAGAAGGTAGCAAGACCAACTGAAAAACAGAAATAGTTTGACACATTGGGAGAAGTCAATGTCTAAAAGTGAAGTGTTAGTGTTCATAGATTACCATGAAGTCTAGGAGTGATGGAAATCAAAATAGAAGAACATTTCTAAGAAGGTTTATTTGTTGGCGTGAAGGTTTAGACTAGATACTTGAGTCATTCCCATAGTCACCCAGACTTTATAGAAAAAAAGTAGGCATGCCTGTGCACACAACCTTTATTTCATTCTTAAGAATGAATCGCAACACAGTTGAGTAGTTGTTGTAGTCATACCGATGAAAATGTCTCACAGACAGCCTTCCCAATAGACTAAGAACCCTGGTGGACAACTGCCTGTTCATGTGGTGGAAAGCACTTTGTACTTCCTGGTGAAATTCAGAGGGCAAGCTGGAAAGATCAGCTGAATTTGATGAAGATGTACAGGTCTGCTGGTGACCTATCGCTTGCATTCATGGTGCTTCCATATAGCTCCTGGGGAGCACTTTCAAAGCCCAAAGCGTTTCTAATTTTTAGACAGAGCCAGGTCTGCATTATCAGCATGTGCTTGTTACAGCATAGCAGCAAAGGCAAGAGTAATGGACTTAGCCATCTAAACTGTATGTTTGACACCTGAAACAAGGAACTTGTTGCTAGACCTGGAAAGCTCATGTCATGATGGGGTTCATCCTACACACTTTATATTTTAAGAGTGGGAATTCTGAAAATCTTTCTGCTCTGGAGTTGGACAAATATAGAATCCAAAAGACCAAACAGAAACTTAAAACTCAACTCTGACCAGGAGATTTCTTAAGTGTAGGGTGAGACCCTGCTTTTTTTTTTTTTTTTTTTTTTTTTTTTTAATTATTATTATTTTTTTTTTTTTTTTTTTTTGAAAGGCTTGGGAGGAATAAAGGAACAAGCAAGTAAAATGAGAAGGATTTTCTTTATAAGAATAAAAAAGTCTCCTAGAATCTCCTATTCTTGTATTTGATTGTATGTATTGGGCTCTGAACTGCAGTGATTTTCCACTTGTTTTGATCCTGGGCATGAGTTGAAAGCAAAATCTTAGATTATCCTCTATTTCACACTCTTAGAAAATGTAGCTTTGAATGCCAGCCTGCCTTGTCCTGTGTTTTCTAAAAGCACACAACAACTCTCAGCAACCCAACTGTTGGTTTAGTGTTACTTTAGATTTCAGATTTTAGTTCAGCAGCTCTTGTCTTTTATTTTTTTCTCCCCCTGTACTCAGCTCTGGTGAGGCTGCACCTCGAGTACTGTGTCCAGTTTTGGGCCTGTCACTGCAAGAAAGACACTGAGGCCCTGGAACATGTTCAAAGAAGGGCAGCAAAGCCGGTGAGGGGTCTGGAGCACAGGTATTATGAGGAGTGGCTGAAGGAGCTGGGATTTGTTTAGTCTGGAGAAGAGGAGGCTCATGGGAGACCTTATTGCTCTCTATAACTACCTGAAGGGAGTTTGTTGCAAGCGTGGGGTCAGTCTCTTCTCTCGTATAACTGGTGATAGGACTAGAGGGAATGGCTTCAAGCTGTGCCAAGGGAGGTTCAGGCTGAATGTTAGGAAACACTACTTCTCTGAAAGAGTGGTCAGACAGTGGAATGGGCTGCCCAGGGAGGTGGTGGAGTCACTGACTCGAGGAGTTCATGGAACGTTTGGACGTTGTGTTCAGGGACTTGGTTTAGTGAGAACTATTGGTGTTTAGTGGATGGTTGGACTGGATGATCATGTAGATCTTTTCCAACCTGGGTGATTCTGTGATTTAAAAAAAAATAAAATAAAATACAGACTGGTCTAGGAATGTAAGCTGTTTACAGCAAGTTCTGCAGAAGCTCTTCTTGAGCTTATCCTTAATGAATGATGGACACAGACTGCACTGTGGTAGTCTCTTTTTTTTTTTTTTTTAAGTGGTAGATGTGAGATGCTTTCAGTTTTTCACTCTTTGCTGAGGAAAGATTTCTAATGGAATTGTAGATACTTGTAGGAAAAAAACATAGAGCACAGGATTTCACTCAGTTGCCTCATGAGTTAGAAGGTCACTTTGTGGCCTCATGATCTTGAAGTTTGAACATTCTTGACAGGAATATTAATAATATAATATTCCTAATTCTCTGTAAGAATACAGGCAATCTGCTGACTGAAATAACTTATTTAACAATCTCTAAGCCTGTGACCCAGGGAACAAATCTCTGTTGATGTTAATTTGTTGTACACAAACTACATATAAAAATATCATAGTTATGTGAAACAGAATGTGTTTTTGCATCTTTTTCCTCAGACACTTTCTGTATCTTAATTGATAGCAATGAGCAAACGATAAGTGAACCAAACCATTACATTCTAATTTTTCCAAAGTTATTAAAACTATTAGTCTTCAACACCCACTTGTGTCATGGAGGTAATTAATATATTGATGCTAGGCACAAGGATTGCAAGCCCACAGTTTGTATATGCTTTGTAATGAGTTTTCTGGTTTGGCTTTCAGAAAGGTGAGCTAGTCAAAACCTCCATCTGTTTTCAGTGGGATTTGTAGGTACTGAACAAATTTCATGATCAAGCTCTTTTTCATAGACGGTATAATTTGATATGGTGAGTGGTTGTAATTTGTGTGTCGTTATAATATGCAAAGAGTGAAAGAGCTGTAATCTTTAAATAAATATATTGTTTAAATAACAGCATTCTCACACATAAAGCCTCGCTTTCCTTAGTGTGAATGATGTTCAACTTTTTTCCCCAATTTGCTAGGGGCTGCCCACTTGAAGATGCCAGCTGTTGCCTGTGCCTGTATGAGTTCAGGCAATTCCTACCATGCTCTTAGCCTGCTCTTGCTCCAGCCTTACCTCAGGATATTTCATCCTGTTCTCAGTCCTTGCTTGACATCCCAGCCCCAAAGCAGCTACTTGTTCCTATCCCCTCTGCCTGTTTGCTCAACCCTTCTTTCCCTAGGGAGTTGAGGACGATGGAGTTTTCTTTCAGCTCTGCAGTATGTCAGTCCTGGTGCTGGAAATTTGGGAAGGATTTCAATTAGAGCCAAAGAAGCAGTTCCGGAGCCAACCAAAACAATAATAATAATAATGCCAATTGTTTCTAAAGATTCAACAGTAGATCAAGAATTTCAAGCTTGATCTTCTAATACTCTGTTGGAGACAGCTGTTCATAAATGATCCTTTAGTTAAGATTCTTTACAGGGAAGCACCAGGAAAGTGAGAAACTGCCTAGTGAAGCTTTTCATGCTGATCTCATTTTTGTCTTTGAAAATGAAAATATTCACTGAAAGCTGATATTTATGAGAAGATTGGGGTAGAGAGAAGAAGAAGTTGCTTAAGGAACTCCTAGCCCATCATCAACATCTCCAGCTGTACCACAGCAGCCACATGGAGATTTTTTAGAAGTAATCACCTCCATGTATTTCTGTTCATTTTAGGGCACGTTCTTGCATTTTACTTTGTATTATTTTCTATGGAAAAACAAGGAAAATTTTTATAAGTACCATTTGGTGACAGAAAGTTCTGTTAAACTTGAGAGAGCATCACTTTGTTAGATCTTTTCCAAATTATACACATGTTCTACTGTCTTCAGAGCTGTAAATCCCACTCTGTGTTACAGAGTTCAGTGGTTATGTGCCAAGTATGTGCCAAGGTGTAATCAAGGATCTGACCTATATAATGCAATGGAAGAAAAGATGTACTATGTAGCATGTAAAGCCCAGCATAACTGATTTGCAGCACTGACAGCAGCTGAACTTGAACATCAAGACATTTAATCTAAGGCCTCTGGAGCTCAGTGAGCCTCAAATACAACAATGAATCGTGACTTCTAAAGAAAAGTCTTCTGTAGCAAATAAGTGTTCAAATAACTCAAATTTTGATGGGAAGGAATACTTAAGCCTTCATTCATGTCTTGCAATCCCGCCTAAATATTTTTTTCCTCTTCTTTGATTTCTTGCTAGTTTTCTGGACAAGATGCCCTTGCTAAGCTCCAGCAAGTTGAGCATGGAGAGCAGAAAAGAAGATGTCGAGGGCACAGCACCTGCCCCTCCACAGAAGAAGCTGTCATGTCAGTGCCACCATCATTGTCCTGAGGACTCAGTCAACAGCACCTGCAGGTTCGTGGAGGTGGTAAAACATGAGAAACCCTGTTTGTTACAGTTCTGCAGTCTCAAGTTGAGTGTTAGTTCTTGTTTGAGCTGTAATCAGTAAAGGGGTTGTTTAGGGGCTGTTTTTTACTTAAATGTCAGCTAAACATCTTTGTTTTCTCTTTTTATAGTATTTACATCTTTCAAGTTTTAGAAAAGTACTTATATTAATTCTTTGCATATATAATCTATTCTGAATGTAGTAGTTTGTTTTTAAAATGTGCATGCGATTGATGAGAGGAGAATTAGCAGAGATGTATTGAAATGTCTATAAATGCTCATACATTTATAATCACTCTTTGTAAAGTGCCGTTTATCATAAGAAACCTACTCTGTGTTTTTACAGAAGTGTTTTGTAGGTTGATAAGACATCTTTCATTGTAGAAGTTTTTTCTCTTCTTGAGCTGAAATGTTAAATACTTTTTATTTATTTATTTATTTATTTATGCTAACTGTACTCTTACAGTTGGCTTTGTGCAGGACTTGGTTAGAGTACTGTAAACTTCTTATTTGGGTTGGATTCTGCTTTCCCCTAGAGGTCCTAACTCCCTAAGATGGACATGTCCTGCTGTGTCTTTGGAGGCCAGCATTGGCTCTGCCTGACGCAGCAGAGTGGACCAGTGGTACTTGCAGTGGAAGCACACTGTTCTTCCCCCACTCTGACTCTTTCCACAGGGTGCTCCTGCAGCAAGTACACGAACTGTTGCTACTGAATTAAGGTGCTGATCTAACAACCCTCTTGGCTTGAGATGAATACACAGACAATTTGCAGCCATGTAGGGGTAAACTCGTCATCTGCTTCACATGAATATCAACTTTTTATTCTGCTTACTTAAAAACAAGTAAAATACTGAAGATACTACCTGCTCTAGTCTAGTGGAGTTGTGCATCTGCAGGAAATATTAAAGCCCAGCTGGATGAGACAGTGTGTGTGCAGTTATTTTTGAGGTGAGATCGTCTAATGTTGTGTCAGTACTGGCTAGCTCTTCCAGGCAGCACGTTAAGAAGGTAGACAAGGAAAAACCCAGTGTTGTTGAAGACAGATTGCTATTTCTTAGGATTTTATGAGTGTTGTTCTATAGCTTGATTTGGTTCAGCTTGGCCTGCAGTTTCATGCTGAGCTTGTATCAGTTTTTGATGACAGCCATAAATGCTACTTCCCCTTTCAATGTTCTTTCTTCAAGCCCATATATAGCTAGAAGTCAGACCTAACTGCTCTCGAATGACAGTACATTTTTAAAAAAAAGCTATAAAAATTCCCTCTGAAATCAGTTTGCAGATGCTCTGCAGCATGAATCAGCTTCCCTGTTCCTGCCCAGCAAGAGCCATTGCTTTCATACGTGCTAACTTGTATTCATCATCAGGAGAGATGCAGAAGACTAGAATCCATTAATTATGAAGCACAGAAGACCCATGTTAAGGAGCTGACTCAATGAACCATTTATACTCCAGCTTTGGGTACACTTTTGTTGCATGTTTTATCCAGAGCTACTCTTCTTTCCCATCCTGTGCTGCCACCTGAGCACTATCCAACTTGCCCAATGAACAACAATGTAATTGCTGAAGAGTTTAGAGAAATTTAAATTAAAAATTTAGATTATTTGAAATTAAATACCCTACCTTCATGGTTTACCAGCAGTAATACTTTTCAGGATAGTGATCATGGCCGTAGCTCCTCTTACCTTGATATGAGAGCTGCAGTGAGGTCAAAGGACAACAAAGCATACAACATGCCTTGTCTTCCCTGCACCTGCTTAACTTTGTCAATCTTTTACTTCTTAAATTCCTTATACTTACCTGGAATTAAGGATGAAAAGTGAAAAGGGACCTTACAGTGACAAGGGAGTTCTATGCCTGTCATTCCAGTATCTAGCTGTCAAAAGGTTTGACCAAGCACAGTCAGGTGAGAGGGATTATGAGTTTCCCTGTGCCTTGAGAACATTCTACTAGTCAGCCTGTAACTTTCACGCTTCGTGCTAGCCTGAATGACTATTGGCACAGTTTGAAAGCAGTCAGGAATTCTCATTTAACTTAACTGTAAAGGAAATTACACTGTGTTGAAATTCAAATATTATTGATTGTGCCGTGTTTGTCTGAATAACAAATGAACTGTTCCAGATTAAAAGTTATTGCATTAATTAGCTTTTTCCCTCAGATATAGTCACTAAAAGCTTTCTGCAATTGTTAAGAATTGAGTCCTGTTGGCAGCTCTCTCAGTCTGTTAAGATTTGAGTTGTACTGGAGTCTGCAGGGCTCTGAGATACATTGACTCAGAACATCATGCACTGTTCCCACTGAGGCTTCCACAAGAGCAGAGGAGCTTTAAGTGTGCCCAGGAGCAAGGAGGGCTCCCAAAGTTCAATGGAAAAGCAGCTCCAGCTGTGGCTACATTAGAAGCCTTGGAATAAAAGAGGCAGTCCCACCACTGTCACTAATAGAAATCTCTTATAAATAGCAATCTGCCATCCCTGCTGAAGTTTTTGGTCTGCTACCACAAATATTTATCTATCAGGACACACATACTGAGCAGACAGCTAATAGCCTGAATGTTTATATAAAAATGAGGACATCTGGTGGCCATTTAAAGTTCTCCCTGTAATTGTATTTATTATTTTTTTTAATTTGAAATCAGTATTCTTAGACCACTTCTATGTCAAATCTTTTTCCAGCCTTCTGTTTCTATACAGAATTACCCTTTCTCTGTATTTTTTCAGCTTAAGCGCAATAATCCTTTAGGAAACTATCAATGATACCACTCAATAGAGAGACATTTCATCAGGAAAGTGTTAGTGGTGGGGGGTGGTAAAAGGAGCTAGCTGTTGCCTTACCCACAAACACCCTGTCCCCCTCAGTGTACCTAAACACACCTGGCAGATCTAGGTCTATTGATAGTTGTGGCAAGGAGCCAACTAGTTCCAGGCTGGAGCAGCAGGAGAGGGAACTAGAGGTAGGCATTCTCTTACCATAGCTTAGAAAGGATGTAGTGCTCAAGTCTGAGCTCCTGGGAAAAATGTGTGGTTGATTGGTGTGAGTGTACCACTCAGGGTAATTAAAACTCATTAGTGCACTTAGGGACTTTATGTTTAAGGTCTTTGTAAAAGGTTCATGGTTCTTTGCTTGTAAAGGGTGTGCTAACCTGTGGTGTGTTGGAACTTCATTCTTTTGAACATCTGTGCAGTTCATAAAAGACTCTCAATAAAGAAGCTCAGAGCTGCTTTGAAACAGCCAGGACCTCGTTTTATAGTTTCATTTCAAGTTTTGTATGTGCAAAATGAGCACATGGGCAGTTGTGTCTAGTCAAAATTAGCTGCATATTTATAAAAGTATTGTTGGATTTAATTGGCTGTAAGTGTAGAGGGATTGCAGTAAAGGTAGAGGCTGATTAGGTTCCTAGTTGTGTTCTCTTTACATTCATAAATAAACATTGAGAGTTTTAGGGATCAGTTTGATAGAATTTAATTTCTTATGGTTTCTGCCCAACTGTGTCTTGAGGTAGCTGTGGTTATCTAATGCAATAAAATGAAGTTGCTTTCTCAGCCTTACCGGAGGTGATAATTCACTTGACTAATTTTATTTTCATTTTCATGTTCTTCAGATAATGGGATTGAATTTTTTTTGGAATTTGGTATGTAGGGACTTTAACAGGGGGCCATAGCACTGAGTTCAAGCACCCTTTCTTTTAGTCAGCTTTAATTTTTAGTGTAAAATTAAACACTTCCTAATGAAGGAGCTATGATGAGATGTTGTGTGTTAACTTATTTTTATTTTTTAATTTAAGCTTTTATACAAGGCTGCATGGATGGCAAATAGGCTTTTTTGGTGGGTAAAATCAAAAGTGAACTAATCCTTGCAAGTTCCACTCTTTTCTTCTTTTCTCCTTCAGCCGTATGTCCCATACATAGCTCAGCAGGTGACTTGTCCCTGAGTGCTCAAACCAAAGTCCAGAACCCTATTCCTCCCTTTTTAACCATGCTGCAGAAACTGCTTGTTCTTAGTTTCACTTAAAGGCTTTTTGTATTGGAAACAGAAACCTGTTGTATTACTTTCAGATAGCTTTTTTTTAAGCATGTGGGAATACTTTGGTGTTATTGTGTTAGAGTACCTGAGATTTCCCTTGCATATTGAATTTACTTAAACCAAGAAAATGTTCCCAAATAGCAAATACCCTTGTTGAAGCTGCCCTACCATTAAAAAGGAAAGTACATCACAGAAATTCAACTGTACTGTAATCTTAACGCCAGGTAAAAGAAATTATTCAGCCAGTGTTTAAATTTCTTTTATACAAAAGAATGAAAAGGAAAAAATAAAGGGAAAGGGAATAGAGAAAAGTATATAGCTTTATGCTGACAGTTTACTTCTTCATAGTTCTCACATTTACTGAAATGGCTTTTGCACATAAGCGAAAGGTAGAGAGACCTGGTGAATGGGCAGAGAGGTACCCATGCTTCCTGCTACTGTCATACCTAAGGTTGCACTACTAGGTCTGTATGCCTGTCAAATCTCATATACTTAGCATGTATCCTGGATAGTCTGGCTTTGTGTCTTGAACTCTGCATTGTGACCCACGTATAATATTGATGGATAGACCTATATGGGAAATAGGGTATATGAGAAGATATTCTGCTAAGATATATTGGGTATCTTCCCCTCCATGCTCTGTGTGTAGTGTAGTAGAGTTGTCAATGAACACTTACATTCTACGTCGTTGTATTGGTTTCAGTGTAATGCCAAAGGGTATGATTCAGAGCGGAACATGGTTGGACCAGCATCACCATCTCAAAGATTTGTGGAGCCAGAAACTTTGTCCTATTGTGGGCTGTCTTCTTATGCTTTGTCATAGCTGTATGTCTCTGCCTGCCTTTGGAGTACCTGTGCAAATGTGAAAGTGCATCTGGCTCAACAACTGTGCAGTGCTCTCCTTCCCACACGGTTTCACATTACTTTCCTGATGCGCAGCCACTAACTATATTATTTCTTCTGGAAAATTAGCTTGTACTGAGTAAATTTACAGGGGGTTCTGTGTTTTATGAATGATATCTAAAGACGCTGTTTTGCTGAATTTGGCCTTCATCATCTTCCTTAAGTGAATGATATGACAAAGTAGATGAAACAGATGCAGATCGAGAGTCAGCCAGCCAATTTAGGAATTAGGTCATTTCAGCCAATCTTTATAGAAATATATGGACTTCCCAATTTCTGGAGATCATATATTCTTACAGTTTTTAATCATTTTTTAAAAACAACACATAAGTTGCCATGTTCCCTAGGATGAAAATGGAAAGACAGTGTAGTTCTTTCTGATATCAAAACCAGGAGTATAATGGGGAGGACGGGAAAGAATTGTAACACCCATATGGACTCAATTGCAAACAGAATTAAATGTAAGGACTCTTTTCACCAAGTTATTTAACCCATCTGCTTGTCATAGGCACCATGAAAGAATGATGTTGCTTTTCCAAGTTATATATTGCCATGCCTGGCTGTATCACTCATATAGAAAGCAGGACAGGAAATCTTCAGCAGTCAAGTTTTGGTAGCTGAGGTATTGCATCTTCTGTGAGAAATGGCTGTCGGCCAGTGGGGACATCTGTGTGAGCAGCTGCAGAACTGTTGGCCTCTGTTCCTCTCTTCTGACATTTAGTAAAGCTCTTGGTTAAGATCACCTCTTTCACTCAGGTAATCTGTAATTGTAGCAGCACCTTCTACATCAGCGCCTGCCAGTGTTTCTGCTACAAACTCCCTCTGTTTCCCTGGCGTTTGTCTTGGCTGTGAAAGTTCACTCTTGGCAAATGTGTGACGTACCAAATCTGTGCTTATTAGCAATCACATCCAACTTGTGTTCAATTGCTCTCCTGCATCATACCTTAATAAGCTGATGCTTTAGTGAAGGAGGCTAGTGGATGTGTATGGGGTTGTACATGAATTCCTTCTTTACACAACAGTCTCAGATTCTCAGAGTCAAATTAGGCAGAATTCTAATTGCACATATTTAAAAACAAATTGGTTGGAAGTGGAGAATGTGTTTTTAATATTGCTTTGTATATGTCAGCAGTGTGCATGTGTTTCTATTTGTGCAGTCACCAAACTAAACATCAAATTAGAGATGACACACAGCTGAATTGTTTCTAACTTGTTAGAATAAGGATAGTTTGAGGCAGGTAAGTCAATAAATCAGCAGGGGTATGCTATGCCCTTTCCTTGCAATGCACAGTTCATCTGACAGCCTGTGAACCAGGAGAAGGGCTCAGGGCACGAGGGTGGGTGTGAAAGACTTCATTCTTCTCATAAGAGTCACCTCTACCATTTTTCCAAATCTACAATAAAGCAAAGAATTCTTATATTGTATGAACACTTTTTATTTGTTCTTAGAGTTAAAATCAACTGGAACCAATATTTATTCTGCTCAGCATTGCTATTTTTAGTTTTGTCATGCTTTTCCCTCATTACTCCGCTGTCCCCTGTAAAGAACAGGATTTACCCTTAGTGTTGGAGCTTTATAACTTTTACATTGTGCTCTATCTAGTGTAATACTGTTTGCCTTTTAAATCAGGAGTAAAGTTTTCAGCAGGACTGAAGTGCTTGAGGATCCCAAATTCAATTTTCTAAAATGAGCAAAGGATCGGAGTCCCATGGCAAGTCAGAAGAAATGGAATAGAATTGCTGACTTTTCCTGCTTCTTTTTCCTCTTCTGCAAACAATTTGGCTTTTCCTTCTGCTGCTGTCCTTTGGTGAACAGAGAGTTTTGGTTCTTGCTGTGGATTGCTAGCTGAGGAGTTCTTTTTTTGTGTTTTGTTGGATTGCAATTTATTGTTTTGTTGCTCTGTCCCCTGGGTTACACTTACTCATTACTTTGAATCAAAGGCACCATGCAAACAAATAAAATCTAATCTAATATAATATTCGACTCTAATGGATTCCTTACAGTCTCTCTTCTTGGCAATCCTATCGTTCCTATCTTAAGCTTCGGCAATGAAATCAAGGTGGTTGTTGCCCAGAAGGGCAGCTGTCTCCTTTGCCTTGCTCATATGCACAATGTCAGAGAGAAGTAAAAGCCCTGGCTCTCTTTTCACTAAGAAAGCAATTTGTAACATACAATTGGTTACTTTTCAAATCCAGAAGTCAATAACCAGTGATAGATTATTATTTGAAGTAATAAGCTTACAGTGGCTAGACCCTGCACCACTAATATAAAAATATGCCACCGCGAATGTTTGACATGATTCTTTCCAGCCAGCATGTCTGTCTGTCCTGTAGCTAATACTTACAAATGGTGTTTATCTATTCCATGTGTAACAGCACCCTTTGAATCCTACATCTTATTTTCTTTGCTCTTGCTGTTCTGTTAGACTTCCTTTCCTTCCATTGGGAGCAAATCATTTGAAATTTTGCGGTGCTTAAATTTTCTAATCCTTTTTTCTTTTTATTTCCTTTTTTTAACTGAGTTTATTCTCCTCAGAAAAATACTTGCTGAACCTAATAACCAATGTTATTTTCCTGTGAAAATTAAGGAATATTTTACGTGACATAAATGTCTTGGATTAAAGAATTCTTTCTTTATTTTTGGATCCTTTTCCTGCAAATCAGTCAACTCGTGTTCCTCGTTTATGTTACATGTCCCCCATCAGTAATTAGAAATTAATGCATAGCAATTTCTCAGTGAAATGAAGCCCCCCTTTTATGTCCTCTTCCCCTTCCCACATCATGCAGGCATTTGACCTTCATCAAGGAAGGACATTTATCACCACCATCTAGCCATCTGTTAGTATACTTATCTTCCATGGGACACAGTTGTGTAAATGGGAGTGTTTTGGATAACTTCAGGATTGTAACCTAAGTAAACAGCTATGAAGGGTGTTGACGATAACTCAAGGACTCACACACCACTGTTGCAGTTTGTAATACTTCTAAAACAGGAATCACAAATCACTCTTAATAGTATTTCACAACGAGTATCTCAAAAATGTTTCTCTCTTCAGATCCCCACCATAGTGCATGTAGCCATGCCTTGTTCCCATGCACAGAGCAGACCTGCTGGCATTGCTGTTTGCATTTATGTAGATTTCCAAAGCCTTCACACTTTAATGGCTGCAGATGTTTACAGAGAATTAAGATGTTAGTGGGCTTTGTAGCTGTGAAACTTTGGATAGGTAAGGATGTCATGCTGTCAGCTGTTTTGTGCTGTTACAGCAGATGACATGGGGACCTGCCTTTTTCCACACGTGCAATAGTTCTTCAGCCCTTTATGTTTTGTCATACTGGAAGGAAATATGTTGCTTTGGTAATAGCAGATTTTCCTTCCAATGAACAATGCTGAAGACTGTATTTAGCAGCATGTTTTCCACTTCAGAACCTTGTACTGATTCATTCTTTTCAATCCTCAGCACTGATGGCTACTGCTTCACCATAATAGAAGAAGATGATTCTGGCGGACATTTGGTCACCAAAGGATGCCTAGGATTAGAGGGCTCGGACTTCCAGTGTCGCGTAAGAATGTGTAGCCTGAGTATTACTTGGATTTTGATGGCTTTCAATTGAAGTGCAGTCAGCGGATATTAAAATGGCTATGTGCTCAATTTCTGTTCATTTGGCAGAAAGTTGCTGAGGGGATTGCATTTATAGCCCAGAACGTTTGTGACGGTGATGTTATAGCTGTTCCTTTCAATAACTTAAGGTTTTGTTTTTATCAGTGTTGTGTCTAGCAGCATCCCTGCTCGGAAAAAGTTCAAATTTAGAAAAATACAATTTAATTCTTTAAGTCCCAGAGTAAATTTAGCCACAGTGCTGTTTTATGGACCTCAACAACCTTTTTCTTACATGCAGTTCCAGTGTGCTTATTTATTTCCATTGCTGGAAGTCTGATGATCACCTCTCTGAGAAAGTCTTGCAGCAGGAATTGTAGGAGTCTGGGCAGTAGAAGATGACTCTGAAGTATTTGACTTCTACAGTTGTCCTTAAATTATTTTACTTGAGTACAGGGACAATCTAGCCAGGACTGCTTCAGAATCAATGGAAGGTGTTTTGCTCAGCTTTCCATGAGAGAAGCAGCAGCAGTACATGCAGCAATTTAGAAATTCCTGTATTACTCTGGCTAAACTATTTTTTATAATATACTAATTCATTTTATGCTGCAACTCCATCTGATGCACACAGGAGACTTTCAGAGCTTTGTTTTGAGCTCTTAATGATAATAGGTTCCTTCTGCAGCACTAAGGCATCAGTAGAAATGTCTGAGAGGGGACTTAATCTCTTATTTATTTGGATGACTTGTTTTTTGGATACATTCAGCGGCACAAATCCTTATTCCACACATCTTGCAAATCTGTAATATTCTGCAAACCTGCTACCAAACATGTCAGTGTCAGAATGAGTGTGTCTGCTTACAACAACTCTGTTAATTACTTTGCTTTCTCTGAAATTGTGTATTTCAGGACACTCCTATTCCACACCAAAGAAGATCTATTGAATGCTGCACAGGCCAAGATTACTGTAACAAACATCTTCACCCGACTCTGCCACCACTGAAAAATCGAGGTAAGGGGAAATACATCCGGGCCTAAACTGACCTTTTTCTGCTATGCCCTTTGTGTCTCAGAAAGAAACAAAGCCATAACCAAAGCACATGCATCCAGATGTACATGATTAGAGAGATGAGCCCCATTAAATCTGTGTCTGGATTTCTTGAAGTAGGGAGCAGTGTCTTGACCCATGGTTGCAGGTTCCTGCTGTTATTTGTGTTGCTCACATGCAATGAGCACTGGATGCATTATTTGCTCAGTATTGTCACAGACTTGCTTGTTGTTAGTGGTTGTTCCAAAGACTGAAGTTGCATGTGGCAGGGGATGGCTCTCACTGTGTGTGGTTTTAGTCTGATAATAAAATTTATTCCTCTATCTGTTCATAACACGCACACATCTGGGACCAGATCTCTAGAGGTTAATCTAGCATTTCAAACTGACTGAAATCCATAAAACGTTTCTTACTTAAGGACCTGGTAATCCGCTGAAGTGGATTTTCTACTTGAAAAATGTGACTCAAAATAGAATGAAAAGTGAAAACTCATGCAATTACTATTATTTTGTGTGCGTGCTGTTATTAATAACAAATGGAAGTGTTTTAACTTTAAGTAGATTCTGAGGCAAGCCTAGGTCAGGTTTAGGTTTGTTTGTTTTGATTAAACATTACTTTCTAAAAACTGGTAAAACTATTTTGGCTGGATATGGCAGATTCCATTTTAAAGAATGTGTTCCTGGGTGAAATGTAACATTCTTCCTTCATAAACTCTTGGCATCGGCAACAATGGCCGAGATCTGTGGTGGTCAGCATGGAATTTAGTCCGTGAGAGTCTGTTCTAGTTTGCAGGAGAATTTGTAATCATGGCATTCTAAGTTGGCAATCCAAATGGGCAAACAGCAGCTACTTACACATAAATGCATGCCCAAAGAAAGCCTTCTCTCATGAAAGCCGTTCCCTTCACACCTATGAAACTCTGCACAGATGGGCTGCAGAGCCAGGCCTGTGGAGGGTGGTATGTAAATATTTCACTATTTACTAGCAAGCCATTAAGTCAGTGAAACCTCATAAAATTCCAACTTCCAACATGAGAGTTATGTACTATTTTGTTGTATATATATTTTTTTTCATTTTAAGAACTGAGAGAAAAACTCAAAAGGAAGTCAATATTTGTTCACACTTACTTAGTGTATCAATAAATATCATTACTGTTTGGAAGATGATTTCTTCCCTCTGTTGAGTTGATTCTATGTTAAAGCTACTTAAAAGTACTGAATCAATGCCAAACATTAGGCATCTGCCTTATTAAGTTTTTAGATATTTGGCTGTGCTATCTGCTGCTTATACAGAAAACCGTAAAAAAAGATTTTTATGGTGGCAGAAATTGTTTGGATCAACATTGACTTTGCTGTGTTTGTACATGGGGTAAAAAAAGCATTGCTTTGGCACTGTGGCGGCAGACCCATTAAACAGCAGATAGATTATTTGATGAAAGAATAATGTTTTAGGGTTGGAACAAGACTCTAGCCATTTTACATTGCAAGATGTCTATTTTATACTGACAAGCAAAAGCAATGCATCATTCAGTGTATTCCGAGGATTTTTGTTTTAGCTAAGTTTGTGCACTACCAGCGTCCTGACAGTGTATTCCAGGAGCTGCTTCTCTCCATGTGTCTGAGTGGGGCTCAAGCCAACATCTTTATTAAAGCCATAAGCACGTATGTCATTCTTGGTGCCAGACCTGTTTTAATGTGCCATGGCTGTATGCTAGTTTAAAAGCTCAGAGCAAAGCCTGGACTTAGAGGATCCTCAGAGCAGCTGTGTACAGATACTGAGTGACCACTATTGCCGGTGTTCAGTGCTGTGCACTGTGATTATTATGTCTGTTGGAAACTTTTAGATTTGGCTATGATTGAATGAGAGCTGTGAGATTTGTACATTACATTTCTCATAAACTGGAAGTATGAAAAAGGGAAGATTAACCTAAAAAACAAGCTTCTAGGAAGCTTCCTGACCTCCAGGATTCCACGAAAAATATGTATGCTACTTGGCATTTAAAAAGCAAACAGAAATTTGGCTTCTGAACTTACATCCAAGGTCATATCTCATGGGAAACAGAGCCTAGGGAGATTGTCCAGCTGTAGGTCAGAGGTTGTTGAACTGCAAATTAACCCACACACCAAGGTAACATCTCCAGAGAGGCAAGCGGCTTGTGTCCTGGAAGTGTTTTTCCAGACCTGGCATGTGCTGAAAGACAGTTTTACCCTCTCCTTGTGAGAGGAAAGGAGACCCATGCACATGAGGGTGAGAGTTAGCATTGGTCAAAGCAGGTCTTTCTTGAGCAAGGTGGAAGAAAGTAAGAGCCAAGCTTAAGCTCATCTTGGTACAAAACCAGCAAGTTAAAATAGCCAAATGATACCGCAAAATCCTTGTACCAGCTATGTATCTGTCTTATTGAGGAAATGAAAATCGTAACTGGTTCTGAAACAACACCTCTGCTTTAAACAATAAAAGATATTCCTGGAAATCCCTGTGAAAGTGCAGACTGAGACCAGTCAAAAGGAGAAATATATCTTTACTGATTTAAAGCCTGTATAAGCAGAAGTGGTGGTGCCACCGTGTCTGGCTCCCTGCCTGTAGATCTAGTGATGAATGGGCAAGGGAACGATTGGAGGAATGATGGGCTTGATGTGTGCACACAGTCTCCACGCCTCAGATTTCACTGCCATTTTTACTAGGATAATCTTAACATTGTGAACTGGAGGAAACAGGGAGGGAGGAGAGCCTTTGACACCCTGACTTCTCCCTTCAACCTGCTGTGTGGCATTTTCACTGCACTCATCAGCATGGTCCTGCAGATGGCAAAGTGGGGTGAATGGGAGGGGGAGAAAGGAGAAAGCACAGAAGAGCAACTGAGAGGCAGGCTGGTGTTACTGGAAGTCCTGATTTTGTTGCCACTTCTCCCTTTCTGTGCTGGTCATAGCTGACACCCTCACACATCCATGTTTTCTTACATCCTAAAAGTGTTTGTAAACATGTTGCATGTTAGACTTTGCTGTTATGTGTGAGTCAGTGTACGTGAGGAAGCCTCATAGACTTACTATCTGTTTGTTTTGTGCTCCCCTCAGTGGGCTCACAGTCATAGCTCACTGGTGTCTGCTGCTTATTCTCATAACCTCACTGCTTGGCATGTTGCAACTACCAAGGAACATAACAGTAAGAAGCATGGCACCAGTCTTCTTAAAGAGCAGAACATCTCTATCTCGTACCCGCCGATACCCACCACGGAGATAAAGTGAACTCATGGCTGAGCTGTCCTGTCCTTCTCTTTAAAGGTGGTCTCAGCTGCCTAAAATGGTGCAGGGAGAGCAGTTACACTGGTACACTGTGGGGAGCATCCTGATCTGTAGAAGGAGATAGGAGTGGGTCTCCAGCAGCACCAGCCCACCTCAGTTCAGCAGGACAAACAGACATTACAGGTAGAAGAAGAAAGGCAGTTCTTTTGTATGTTTTGTGGTCCACATGCCATCTGGTTTGTGAAGTCCTCAAGCCAATAAGCAAAATTCTGCTCTTCCTATGTGGCCAAATAAGTATGAAGACCTATGGAAGTCATTCTCCTTTTCCATGAGAGCTGGTTGCATGCCAGCTGTGATGTGCACAGGGAGCAGTCACCTACTGCCACACTGCCACATCCCTTCATGTCTTGCATGCTTTTCATGCACTTGCTGAAAAATTCTGTTGAAGTCTCAAGTTTGCATTAGAGCTAAGCAACACTTTTAAGATGCCATCTGGCCTTGGGTATTGGCACATCTCAAGTTCTTGTAGTGCAACACTAGTGCTACGCACGTCTGTGCAGATCCCTATTTATCCTCTCCTCAGCCGATGCACTGCAACATCTTAAACTGTTACAAACCACATACTTCAGAGCGAAGTGGCTGGCAGACACAGGCTGCTTATGAAGCATGAAATAGAGCCTTCAGACCTCGTCAGCAGCCCGCATCATCACAGGAGAGGGCTGGGTTCCCCCCAGTGGGCTCTCGATTTCAACTCCAGGCCAGGTAGAAATCTGCCACTACAGTGGGAATGACGGGCTCTGGTGTTTTCCTGATAGACATCAAGTCAGTGTCCCCTTTCAAAAGCATTGGCTGTGGCTTGAATGTTTACATTGTTAATGTTCAGGGTGCAGGTAATGGCAGGTTAAAACATGACCAGCATGATCAAAAGGTGCACTGGGAGGTAATCTCTGTTTGTAGTGAAAAAGGAAAGGGAAGGAATAGTTTGGGCACAAAAACAGAGGGAGAAATTGGATCTTTAAACTAAAAGAGCCTGACAGTAAGCCAAGAGTCCCTTAGGAATCTCCTTGTCTCATTACCCTTGTAAATCTGAAATGCAGTAGCACTATTCCAGGATGAGTCGATAAGGATAGAGTTCTTGCATTTTATGATGTGCTCGGCATTAGTGTGAGAGATGCAAGGTGGCATGGCTGGGAGAGCTTCAGGAACTATTATCCTCATTTGCAGTACTCTAGATAGCAACTTTAGAAGAGAACAGTTTGTGTGTGTACATGCTGATGTGTAATTTTGAGACTGGGGTGTTTAAAGGAAAAGCAGTGCCAGACATCTTTGGTTTACAGCAGGGAAGCACAGATGAAGGTCAGTTTCACTTGCCCGAGTCAAGAATACAAATTTGGGGATTAACGATGCCCTTTAAAGCACAGTGTTAGTCTTCCATGAGAAGACTGACTGAAACATCTTAGTAGTTTTCATGCGGTGGTGTTTCCTCAAGTTATTTGACATGGCTCATCTTCAAAGTCTTTTACAGAATAACTGCTACAAGGATGGATTCACCCCTCAGTACGGCATTTTCTGGCACACAGGGCTGCTATGAATGAATGAGGAAAGAAATGCCTACTTAAGTGTTTAAACAGGATCAGAGAGCTGGATTATTCTGCAGTCCTGACAATATGCCTACAAAGCCTTTAGCAGTTTGCCTTCTCAGGGGTTGGGTGGTCTACTCTGTTTCCCTAATAGGACAAACACAATTATTTATTTGTTATATTAACTGTTTGATCAGATGCCATTGATTTAAGATACAGATTTAAGATCTTTTCATGTCCTCGCTGATCACATAGGTTAAGACACAAAGCAACAAGTCCTGGTGTGATTTTCCTAATTGATTTCGTTCAGAGTCAAACAGGGACTTGCAAATCCATGCTTTAACAGAGTAAGTACTTTATCAGCACATGGGTTCCCGTGGGTGCTGGTTCTGCCCTGCTGGTGAGGCTCAATGAGGACAAGCACAAAACCCCAGTGAAATCCATAGGCATTGTGTACAGAGCTGTAGTAGAATCACAGAGTCAAAATCACTGAATGATTTAGGACTGGAAGAGGCCTTAAAGACCATCTATCTCCAGCCCCCATGCCATGGGCAGGGACAGCCTAAAGCCCGATCTAGCCTGGCTTTGCACTTCCAGGGATGGGGCATTCACAGCTTCAACAACCTTTTGTTTGGCGTGCATTTTTTCATACTGACTTTGTACCATCTCCCTTTCCAAATTTTCTCACTTTCCTCCTGCTGCTCTGTTTTATCTCCAGACTTTGCTGAAGGAAACATTCACCATAAGGCCCTGCTGATCTCGGTGACTGTCTGTAGTATACTTCTGGTGCTTATCATCATATTCTGCTACTTCAGGTAAATAAGGAGCATTTTATCAGCTTGTTAGCATTCTTCCTAACTTTTTATCTTTTTGCGGACTCAAAATTTTGAAATATTTAAGATGAACCTCATGGGGAAAAAAAAGAAAATGGAAAAAGGAAAATGATGTAATTTTATCATGTGAAAAGAATGTGTACTTTGTTCATGTTAATCACAGACAAACCTCAGTGATGTATTCCATGTATAATCTTTCACCCAGCATCATAAGAAGCCTTTTGGTTTGAAGCACAGATTGCTCTTTAGTGAAGCTGAGAATGCCACAGGACAAAGTTTATGCAGAACAACAACAAAAACTTAAGACTTTTTTAGTGTGTTTTTGTGGTGAGGAACTGATCTTAAAAAAGAGGGAAGTACAGGAATGTAAGAATATGTAGAATATTATCATAATCTACATATGTTCAAATAATTTTTTGTGTTTTTTAAATACTCCCAGGTCCCACAACTGTTCCTCCTTTTACTTTTAAAAGACCTGCTGCAGCTGGTAAAATAAAAGCACATATTTATTTGGGCTGTGTTTTAAGGTTCTGAAAGAAAAGCATCTCCTAGTTTTGCAAGCTCATAGCATGCAGCACAGCCTTTGAGTTTTATACTTAAAGGTTTGATGCTGAAAATGGTTTGTTAGAAATAAAACTGAAAATATTGGTCAAAGAAGCCGAGGAAGCCATTTGTCTATATATGAAGCTGACGTGGAGGATAACATTCTTTACCCTTTGTACCCCTGCTCACTACGTTGGAAGCTAACTTTGGTGTACGAACGGCAGGTATAAGCGGCAAGAAGCCAGGCCCCGCTACAGCATCGGGCTGGAGCAGGACGAGACCTACATTCCCCCTGGAGAGTCCCTGAAGGATCTGATCGAGCAGTCCCAGAGCTCAGGCAGCGGTTCCGGGCTCCCTCTCCTGGTAAGGAAACAGCATTATCTGAATGTCAATTCACAAGAAAAAAATGAGTGAAAGGAGAAACAAAGCAGTGCACAAGAAATGGTGTTGCTTGTCAGTGTTTGAAAGGAGGCACTGTGTCTTTAAGGTTTGTCTTTCATTTATTTTTCTTCTAGAATTGACAAGGATTTAAGCCGACAAACCCCTACGTTAGAATCAGGAGAGGTTTTTTTGTTGGTGGTTTTTGGTTTTTTTTTCTCCTCATGTATACTCAGCCAAAAATCTTAGTTGTTCTGTTTTGTTTTCTATTTAATTCCTCTCTTAACTGAGAATACCATGGAGGAAATAGAGACCAACAGAGACCACAGAAATTTATCAGGATTTACCCCAGTGCAAATGACAGCATTTAGCCTGCAGTCTTATTTTCTCACTTTTTATGTGCAACACACAATAGCTTTTCCAACACTGACACGTAGGCTTTATGTGAAAGAAATTGCAATTCATCGAGTGCGGAACCTTTTTATGTGCAGACTTCACTTTGCATTCAGAAGTCAAGAATGAATTATTTTACCTTGTACTGAGGTAATCTCAAAGGTTAAAGGCATGGGGATGGAGTGAGCTTTACCATTATTTCTGAACTGACTGCAGGATGACTGAACCCCCTCAGCTCACATGCCAAAAAGGCAATGGCTTTACTTTCTGTAGCAAAACAATTCTGTGCAGCAGCCTGTGTTCTCAAGGGCCATTGTTGCTTTTTAGCACTGAAAGAACAGCACGAATTAGATTTCTTTTTCTTTTTTTCAGAGATTATATGTCCCTAGTCTCTTCCAAACTGATTAGTTTGTAGCGGTCCTATTACTGGCGATGTTGCCCAATTTCCAAGTGCTGTCTATTGTTTATTTTTGCTCTCATGTCTTGTTTTCTAAACCTAAAAGAGAAAAATAAATGGGAAACTTTATTTCCTTGAAATGAGGTGACAGGTTGAGTGGCTGGCTAAAAGTGGACTCAGTTTGGACTCGGTTTGGTTGTGGATGTTCCATCCCTGGAGGTGTTCAAAGCCAGGTTGGATGGGGTCATTTTCCTCTGTTGAGGAAAAACTCCGTCATTTACATTTAGGCTTTCTCTGTCATGGAAAGGAATGGATTATTCTTAATATCAAAGACCATTCCTAATGATAGTTTCCAATTTATTTGTCTGTGAGGGACTCTTAATTATCATTTTGTTTTTTGTATGCCTTCCGCATCAAGGTCTTGCTCTGCACTTGTAGCTACTCATTATAGTGACAGAATTTGGGCTTGGTGATTTTGAAGGTCTTTTCCAACCTAGCTGTTTCTATGGCTCTGTAAGAAATACTGCAATTAGAGCAAACACAAGGAACTTGGTCCTTTTCCTCTGAGAGGATGTGTTCCTAGCAGCTCACATGGGTAGCAGGTGGCCTGGTCTATCTCATAGCTGATCACTGTGCAATACTTCATCCAAAGGATGCTCTTGGGACAAGAAAGCTGGAAAAATGCCTGGTTGTGACAGTTTATACCTTTCTCCACCTCAGTGAGCCTTGGCTGGTTGAAGTTGAGATCTCTGGTCTTGCTGCTGTCCCTAGCTCTCTCTTTGCCTATGAAAACATATGCATCTTTCCTTGACTTTCGCTTTAAATCGTCATTTTCTGTGGAAGAGAAGAAAAATGAGAGCTACAGCGAAACTTGCCCATAATAATAAATGTTTGCTGCACTTCCCAGACAGCTACAACTGCTACATGTTTACTGGAAGTACACAGCTTAGTACCTCTGGGCCCGTGCCTGAAACAAACAGATAGGAAGTGCCTGGCAATAATGCTCTAGACTACATTGTGGAATAATTTGTTTTCAGCTGCTTTATTTTTTTATTCAAGGAATGAAACATCCAAGGCTATTATTTCAGGAACATAACGCTCACATTTATTTCAAAATGTAAGTTTATGATAAACAGTATTGTCTTCCTCCTGTGCAGAAAATTTATTCCAACGAGTACAGCTATTACATCAAAAACAAGCATTAACCAAGATTTTATCTAGATTTTGACATTCAGCAAGCATTTTTTTCCTGTGCTGCTTGACAGAAAAGTTTGCTGCAGGTCAAATGCTGTCAATCAAATTTTAAACCAAGAAAAAGTACAGCAAATTGTAACTAAAAAGCTTTGAGCCAATAAGCTCGGGTACAATCAAGTCTGCGTGAGCATGCAGAACCCCACTGCCCAACACAAGATGTTTATGCAAAGCTAATGCCCCAGTGAATCCACGTTCAAAAACAGGGAAGGAGGTAAAATGTTGAGAACATAAATGAGAGAATTTTTTCAGTGTTACATGTGAAGAGCTTTCAGAATTCAGAGTTCCCTGTCTGCTTTTCCATGTATGTTTTTTTCTTATTTCTCTTTCAGTGAATTTTGCTTTTCAGTAGACTGCACTCCAGCCTTATGAGGTTTATAGGGGAACAAACCCCTATGTCCAAAATGTTGAAATTACAAAAGGTTTGCTTGTCTGAATTTTAGTCTGCATTAGATGGAGACATTTAGCTGAAGATCAGAAAAGCAGAATGCAGAAGTTAGAAATAGTTGGCAGTTGGATCGACTGGAGTCAAGGAAAGGAAACAATGGGACATGGGGTCCTGGTGGGTCACGGAACTCTAGCAGCAAAACAAAATCTAGAAATGAGTAAAGAAAATCACTGAAAACAATTTGCATGGTTACATTATACTTATAGAATTAGTTCATCTAGCATTTTTGATTAACTGCTTTGTTCTAAGAATCATAATCAGATTCAAGAAAGGGCTAAATTCCTTAAAATAATATAAATTGTTCACAGTAAATCATCTAACTAGTTCTAGCAAAAGCAAACCAAGTTAAGGACCTCACATAGTATTCTGCCGCCTGAAAACCCATAACAGAAATGTGTTTTTCATTTTCTTAATGTAATATAATAAGGAACTTTTCATCATTAAGTATTGTAATTTCATGTGCTTTATGATGCCATTACATATATTCACACAAATTGAGTTATTTGGTATAACAGCATTATTGTTCAGGATGCATTTTTAAAATGGGCGGATTAGAAAGCAACAATGCTAAAATGACATTACAAAATGCTAAAGCAAAATTCCAATGTAATGTAACTATTGTTCAATCACTACATAAGGGTATAACGGAGAATAAATCAATTTTAAAAATTCAGTCTGATCTCTGTTTTTGGTTTTCACTGATGTTAATAAAAAAGAATGGCATTGTAGCCACCATTTTGGAACCCTAATTACACATTGCAGGGCTGAAAAAATGGGATTGCGTGTAAACTGAAACAGAAGAAAGCTGGAACTTTTGAAATTGCTTTTCATAAACGTCAGACACATGAAAACAGTAATTTATTCACAAAACAAATGGCAATAGACCTTATTTAATACCTTTTCAATTCATCTTAGGATATGCATTCATGCTTCAGGAGGATTGTGGCAGTCCTGCTCTGTGTTGCCAAACTGAAAGTTTCAGTGGTCATTCCAGGAATAGCAAAGGAAGCAAATAATTTTAAAATCAGAGTTTGATCATTTTTGTTAGCCAGGGTTGCAGAAATTCATTGGATTACTATTTTGTAGAGATTCAGACTGCGCAGACTTGTTGCAATAAGCTTCTCAGGAATTTTGTATAGGTTGGAAGCAAAACCTAGAGACCTCAAGATGACACTTATCCAGATTTTACTAATAGCCTGAGCCAGATGAAACACCCTAGAATAAAATAAAATTGCAAAATCTTGTAAAATCCTACAAAACCAAAAATTGTTAGCTGTGGTGAAATCTTAATGTCCTGTTACACTAAGGTGAGGCTGGTCAATGAACACTAGTGGGTTGTGTTGCAGCATCTACTTTAAGTTTTCTTCTATGAGCTTGCAGAAATACATGATCTTCAAATATGTTCTGACGGTCTCCATTTGTTCAAGACTCTTTGTCATCATAAATGTTTGTTAAATGTAGAATCAGCCCATCTACTATGCATAGTTCATCATTATGTGCTGTGTACCTCTGCAAAGCTGCTAAATAGATGCACTGACCTTCTGCTTTCATTTCTACATTGGTTCCTAGTAAAATTGATGTAGGCACTTGGATCCTAACTGGGTAAGTAATGGCCAAGGTTCCTAATAGCTAATTAATATTTTGAAATTATTAGTCATGGGATTTTCAAGGAAGCTCATAGAAAGCTGTTCACAGTAATTTTAGTGAACTTGAGTCTGTCTCAAAGGTGTTGAGTAGGTAAGCCTTTGTAAATGAGATAGAAAGGCTTCTTCTCAGGGACAGGAATGGCCTCACTAGCGCTATCCCTTGGGGCAAGAAGAGGAGCATCCATATGGCAAAGTTTTGTTGAAATCTGTTTTGCAACTGCTGCGTATTCTGCTGTTCAGAGAGAAGACGAAGGACTGAGATGAATGCAGAAAATTTTTGCAGAGTGAATTCTCACTGCGAGTCTTGGCATTTTACAGGTTCAAAGGACCATAGCAAAACAGATTCAGATGGTAAAACAGATTGGAAAAGGTCGCTATGGGGAAGTCTGGATGGGAAAGTGGCGTGGTGAAAAGGTAGCTGTCAAAGTGTTTTTTACCACGGAGGAGGCCAGCTGGTTCAGAGAAACAGAAATCTACCAAACTGTCCTGATGAGGCATGAAAATATTCTCGGTGAGTGAAATTAAAGATCATCATTTGATAGCAATGGCTTTCTTAAGTTTAATCACTTTATATTCGTCATTGTCTGATGCCCTTTCTTATGTGCTTTGTTGCCTGCTGTGCTCTGCAGTTAGTCCCCCTGCACTTTTGAAAAGAAAAAAGCTTGAAGGATTAGTATGCAGGTTAAAAATAATGGGGAAATGGCTATTGCTCAAAAAATCACACATCTGGTTCTGCCACCTGTGTTCAAGTATCTAAGCTTTCTGAAAACATGTAAAAGGCTAAAGGTAAGGCACAGCTGCATGTAAGAAACATAAAAGAAATTGTTATTAAAATAAAAAAATATGGAAGTGGCTGACAGTTCAGACTCCTAAGCAGTCAAAAACTCTTTGAGAAGTATTAACCTGCTATTGCTTTTTTCAGGATTCATTGCGGCAGACATTAAAGGCACAGGCTCTTGGACCCAACTTTATCTCATCACTGACTATCATGAAAATGGCTCCCTTTATGATTACCTAAAATCCACCACCCTGGACACAAAAGGCATGCTAAAACTGGCTTACACCTCTGTTAGTGGCTTGTGCCATCTACATACAGAGATCTTCAGCACCCAAGGCAAACCAGCTATTGCCCATCGTGATCTAAAAAGTAAGAACATCCTGGTGAAAAAGAATGGAACCTGCTGTATAGCAGATTTGGGCTTGGCTGTTAAATTTATTAGGTGAGTAGAGCTAAGCAGGCTGAGGGAAGGTTGGGTAAGAGCCGTATGCTGGTTGTGTTGTATGCATGAGTCTGCATGTGGGAGCAAGCACCTGCATCACCTTCATGCAGTGCTCACCCGTACGTGAGATACAGCTGCCTGTGTGGATGTTGCATAAACACATACTCCAGGTGTAGAAATGGTTGCTTTCCAGTAATTGAGCACATCCGTTGCATTTGTATAAGCATTTAGTTTTCATCACTGACTGCTCAGTATCAACCTGCATATTACTGCCCTGTGCTAAAAGGACTTGGCACAGACGGGTTGAATTTGCATCAGTAAAGTTGTCACTGAAGCTTTCAGCTTGTCTAATAACTAAATAATTCATTTATAAGTTATATAGAATAATGCTAATCATTTGCACATGTTGCTAATTGGGATTTATTGAAAAGCACCCCATTTGGGCTGTGTTTTGTTTCATTTCCAACAAATCAAATTGCTAAAGTACAGATTTGATTTTTGAAATGGCTTTTAAATTTGATTTTTAAAAATGGTTATGTGTTTAAACAACTTAGAAGGAGCAGACAAGTAAGACTTGCTTGCTCCTGGGATTCATAAAGAAGTCATTGCTCTCTGACAGCTGCTTGCTCTGCTCACAAGGAGCCTGAGCTCAGTGCTGGTCCCAATGGAGATGTGTGTTACGAATGCTCTGATTTTTCCAAGCACAGAAATGTGGCTGTAGACTGAAGTTTTCCATTTCAGAGGTCAGCTTTGAAACTATGGGCTCCCTTAAGTATGTATGTATAAAAAAATCTCTACAGATCTTGAACTGAAATTATTCAGAGTGTAAGAAAAGATGGTTTTATGTGCCCTTCTCACTAGTGACTTATCTGCCAGCTTTCTTGGTGAGGCCTTTTCTTTATGAAGCTGACATTTCTGTAGGAGATGAGAAAGGAACAATTTTACTTTGGGGAGCAGGGGCCTGGAAAACAATAAGTAAGGAAATACCCTGTTCTCTGTAAAAGTTTCAGGGAAGAAATTCATCCTTTGTAGGCATACTTTACCTGGCAGATACAGGGCAGCATACTGCTTAGGTTTGAACTGAGAACTGGGAGGTACCAAGTGTCTCTATGAAAGGTGAAATATGTAATTCTCATTATCTGAATGGAATTTACTTTGCATAGCTTGTTTTCATAAAGAATCCTTCCTTAGACAGCATTTCCCAGGCAATGACCAGAAAAAAAGTGGTTGAGAGGGATATGTCACACTGAAAATAATGAGTTTAGTAAAGCTTTTTGCATTTCTCATTTTATTCAAAATCTGGCAAGATAGTGCAGGTCACTAGATTTATGTCAGTTCTTGGGGGGGGGCCACAAATGCAACCGCCATATGTATGATTTAATGGCTGCATCAGTGACTGGTTGTATCTTAGGTCTGGCTTTTATGTGTAATTTTCATACTTTCAGGTAAAGAAAATTACAGTTGCATGATTATTCTCTGAGCTTTTGTTGTATCTGTTGCATTTAAAAGATTCAAGCTTTGAAGGTGAGGAAAGGGAAACAGACCTTTCTAAAGAAGCCTCAGCGTATGCGTGATGCTAAACTTTTGAACACTTTAATTTTGCTACAGTTGAATCTTAAGTAATAATGAAAAATAAAGATCCACACATTTGCTGGGTGTTTGCTTCCTGTTAGAAACACATTGTCTCTTCTGGTCGGTATGTGAGATGTGATGCCTTTGATTAGATTTTTTTACACATTTCCATCTGTGTGTTTGTACTCTGTGATGTGTAGAGGCTGAGAGAGATCAAAGATAATGCATGTGCAAAACATAGACTCTTCTTCATTGCAGACCTGATTTGCTATAGCTAAATGATAATGCTGGAGCTATTTAGTGTCCTCCAATAATTACTAAGACTAAAGCATTATGTGGTGGAGTACGTTAAGAAAATAGCATTTAATGAAGATTTGATTGTTATCATGAGCATTAGAGTTCAGTCTAATGCTAATGAAATTTCACAAATGTTACAGCATCCCTGTTGAGTCTTATCTCCATTGTGGTTCTGCATTTGGATGCTTAATACTGCCTCAGGCAAGTCAGCCTTTTAGGAAGAGTTGTGTTCACACTAAGAGGCTTTCTTTGTAAGAATTGTTCCATTAAGATTATGGACTACTTTTGACCTTGTTTGAGAGTGGATGTGGTCTGAATTTACTACTTCTCTCTTCTCAGTTGCTTTCTTTTCAATCTACTTTTATAGCATGTTTGATGCCTTTTTTTTACTTCTCTTTATTTTAGTGATACAAATGAGGTAGACATCCCTCCAAACACCCGCGTAGGAACAAAACGCTATATGCCTCCCGAGGTGCTGGATGAAAGCTTGAACAGAAATCACTTTCAGTCGTACATCATGGCTGATATGTACAGCTTTGGACTCATCCTCTGGGAGATAGCCAGAAGATGTGTGTCAGGAGGTAAATGACAATCTTACCTTTTTGATTGTTAGGAATTTGCTTTTAATTGTGTCAGTGAAAGCAATGTTTTGATTATAAGCCCTAATCTTCCATTACGGCCTTTTCCCGTGGTATTATTATTCATGTAATAAATACGTGGATAAACCATGCATGTAATTCTCTTAATTTATCTTTTCTAGTTGAAACTTACTTTAAAGCATCCATCAATGCTATTGCAACAGCAAAGATTTATACTGTTTCTTAGTGGCTTGTTTGAAGGTAGCAGATGCTTGCACTGCAGAAGGAGTTTGGGACTAATCTTGGTGCTTTTTCTAAAGGCAACACATTTTTACTGGACTGGAGGCATTCAGCTATTTTAGCATTAATCTTGGTGCTTTTCTTAAAGACAACATATTGTTGCTGAACTGGAGGCATTCAGCTATTGTAGCAGAAAGAATGTAGTGAATTTTTCGTCTTGTCAGAGTTAAATATAAGAAGAAAGATAAACGATTCAGGAGGATGCAGCACTGCTATTTAAAATAAATAATCTATTTACAAGACAAGTTTTAAAAAAAAGCAGAAGGAAGAGGCACTCATTACATCATTTGTTGTACCAGTCATGTGCCTCAGTTCCTTCTGGTATGGGGCATTCAAGCACGAGGAGAGTGATGATGAAGCAATGCAGCCAGCTGCAGCTTTAGGGTGAAGAACCCTTCTTGTCTGCATAGGCCATGTGTGCTTTCTGCACATATTGTTCGGTGTAGTACAGAAATGATGGCTGTTATTACCTCTGTTTTGCCACTGAGGAGAGTTAAATGCAGAGAAATGACTTGGCAGCGGTTACACACCAGATTGGTGGCAAGTAAAGAGCAGAGCATGCCTCTTGGGTCTGTGTTACCTTCTCCAGGCTATATTGATTTTTAAAGCCTTGCAGTGTGCTGAATGCTTGCTGTGGGCTCACCTGAGAGGAGCTGAATTTCACTGGTGAGCAACATGATCCCTGTGTGTGTACACTGGTAAAGTAAATTGCAATGATGTTGCGTACAGTCTGTAATGTTATCGTCATCACTGCTGTGCAGAAAGAATGCCTTGCCATTTCCCAAAAAAGCAGGTATTTAATATGTGCCAGATCCACTGATACGAGGTAAACCTAATTCAGAGTTCATTATCTGCATAATTGCTCTGATAGGAGCTCATTGCTAAGAAATTATTCTTTTTTATCATGACTTATCGGAGCTTGCTAGACTGGACAACAGTGATGGAAACTGTCTCACTTGGCAAGTAGCTAATGATTATTTGGAGCTTGACTGTAACGTGAGCTTTCAGGGCAATGAAGTCCTTCATAGAAATGTATTTAATTGATAACCACTAAGGGTATTTTCTCAGCAAATTGTGCTTATGCTATTGTTGCTGGAACTGAGAAAATCCAGTTCAGAAGAGGGAATGGCTGGGATTAGAGGGAGCAGTGGTTGAGTAATGGATATGGAGTGCTGGATGTGCATGTCCCACTGCCCTACCCCAGGTAGAAATGGCAAGGTTTAATAAAATAAGCTTGTCCTGCAGTGATACCATGAGCTAGCACTTCCTTCATTGCAATGAATTCATGAAACTCAAGCAGGAAAGGCCAAAATGGAATGAGAGTAAGACAAAGTGGACAAAGTGTAGTGCATGGCAGAGGGCAGCACTATGCTGTCAGCAAGGGGCAAGTGGGAAATGTCTTCTGCAATGATGCGCCACTGCTGGTTTCTTTCAGGAATAGTGGAAGAATACCAGCTCCCATATCATGACCTTGTGCCCAGTGACCCCTCCTATGAGGACATGCGGGAAATTGTGTGCATCAAAAGACTACGTCCTTCATTCCCCAACAGATGGAGCAGTGATGAGGTACCATCCCTTAAAACACAGCTTTGTTGCTTAACAGGGCATGGGCTCAAATTCCTAATATTTTTAATCAGAATGGGTAAGTGAGATTGACCTAGTTCTGTGTCATTTTGAGTAAGGAGGAACTTCACTGCTGCTGCAAACCAGGCCTAGGAAGAAAAGTGATGTTCTCAGAGATGTCCACTGAATCTGCAGGTGTTGAAAGCCCCATGGGCTGCTGCCTGTCTACCAGATCACCAGATTGCCATCTGTATGTGGACCTTTCCAGTCTCTGTATTTATCTACTGCTCATTTTGCTTTCTCTTCCCAGAATCATAGAATCCTAAAAGGAGCTCCAAGATATGATTTGGTGGTTTGCTGTAGCTATGGTACTGGAAGGACAGTTGGACTAGATGATCTTGTAGGTCCCTTCCAACCTTGTGATTCTATGATTCTGTGGTTCTTCCCAGCATTAATAACAATTCAGTGGCTAACCAAACATTGTGAAAGATAGATTATTTCCTAGTCCTGAGTGCACTGATGGTGTATGTGGTGTACGGGCTGCAACTTCAGTGGGTACTGGTACAAGGAATATGATTCCTACATTTTTTTACATTAAAAGAAAAAAAATAATCAAATTTCTTCTATCTAGTCAAACTCAAGTGATCATACAGCTTTTATGTGATCACAGGTGTACAGTCCTGGAAACCTGATTTTAGCATGATTTTAGTTTACCATTAGTGCATGATATGTATTTCATACTTAAGGTATTAATATGCATGAGATTGTATTTCATACTTAAGGTATTAATATGCAGTGCTAGCACTACATCCAGGCTGCACAGAAGAGCAGCATTTATGTCCTACAGAAGAAGCACTTCTTTGCACTGTAGTTAGAAGGTCTACTGATGCAGCCTTTCAGAAGAGATGTAGGACTCAGAGAGTTCTTTCCAGTCAAATCTGGACGTAAGGGGATTGGAGAAGAACCTGAACAGTCCCCAGCAAGAGTCTGTAATGAAGCAACATTGTGCTGGTGGAATCAGAGACAAACTCTTGATGTACCAAACTTGCTATCTGCAAAAGCAATTCTATGGAGGGGTCATTAATCACATTAATTGGTACAGCTTTGTGCTATAAAGTCTCCTACGGTCCCAGAAGACAGCTGTCATTTGGGAACAGGACCCTTTAGATGAATGTTTGGAAGGCAGATGAATGTTTGAGATTCTGCAAGTTGTGAATAATTTGGGACTGTGAGGTAAAAGTTAAACAGCCTCTCTGGGTGACTTGTTCCACAGCCTGTGGGAAGGTGTGCCCAGGAATGCAGCTTCATGGCAACTGCTGAGCCTTCAGAAAGGGAGGTCACACCAGAGGGAACATGTTTGGTGTCTATCTCTAGGAAGGCTTTTGTGCATTCGGAAATAGGTGCTAGGTGTAGAGCAAGGCTATGTTGTCCTGTTTGAAAGCCAGCATCTATGTCTGTTGGCTGCGATAGAAAAGACTTACTTCCTTTCTGTTGGCCACCAGCTGCAGTCTCATCTTCCACTGATTCCCCTTCCATTTTCTCTCACAGTGCCTGCGGCAGATGGGGAAGCTCATGATGGAGTGCTGGGCCCATAACCCTGCATCCCGGCTCACAGCCCTACGAGTCAAGAAAACACTTGCCAAAATGTCAGAGTCGCAGGACATTAAGCTCTGATGGAGCAAAAACAGCTCCTTCTCATGAAGACCCATGGAAACAGACTTTCTCTTGCAGGCAGAAGTCATGGAGAGGTGCTGATAAGTACCCTAAGTGCAGTCATATTTAAGAACAACTGTTTGACAGCTTTGAGGAGACTGTTCTTGGCAAGATCAGCTGAATTTTGGCAATGCAAGGTTGGGAGAGGCTTATCTGCCCTTGTTTACACAGGGATATACAGTTTTAGTAACTGGTTTAAGGTTATGCATGTTGCTTTCCATGAAAGCCACTTATTATTTTATTATTATTGTTATTATTATTATTTTGATTGTTTTAAAAGATAACGCTTTAAATTTTATGAAAATAAAACCTTTGGTTAGAAGTTAAAAAAATGTATATTGTTACATTAAAAAGAAAAAAAAAAGGATGAAACTGTGCTGATGATGTAAGCAAAGCGACTTTCTCATTTATAATGAAACTCTTGCACTCCAGCATTTAGAAAAAGAGAGGGTCTGAGCAGCTCAGGGAAGCTGCAGTGGAATCATCTTGAAAGCCACTTCCCACAGCCTGGTGCAAGTTGGGGGATTGTCCTGGTGCAGAGACTGATTATGTCCCTACTGTCGTAGAAGTGGAAGGCAGAATTCTTGCGAGTGCCTGCCCCTGGGGAGTTTGCATCTCATTTAGGATCACCCGAAGCCACTGGGACACAGCTCCAGCACAGTGCTTGGACACCTCATGGCAGCTGTCATCTCAGTGAGGGGCTCATTCTGAGCGTTCATCCCAAAGCCCTTCTTCAATCCTGGCATCACCAGGCACCAGCTGGAATGCTGCAGCAGGTATACATTTAAGACCATGCTTCTAGGGCACCACACATTGATGAGCATTTTGACATGAAGTTATTACTATTTTTTATGGGTTTTCAGCAGCCTTGAAGCCTGCACGCTAGCGACAGTTTCCACCTCCAAGCTGGGACTGCATAGCATCTCAATGGTAAGAGTTTTTTAGAAGAGAAGAGCCTCAGGAAACACAGTTCTCTTCCTCCCTCCTACAGCTGCAGCAGATACTGCAATGTAAAAACTGAAGAGGAAATGAAAGGCAACAGGACAACAACATTTTCCCCGTGAAGTATTTTTCTATGGAAAGATCTCTGTTCTTCATCAGATTATCAAAACTGAGCTGTATGGGAGCTCCTATTTTACACTTTTTTTTTTTTTTTAAATTATTAGTTTTTAATTTTTTTTGCCCTCTCGTGTCCTGTTTCAGGTGGTAGCGTTCAGTTTAATTTTGGAATAGATCCTTACAAATAGTGCCTTGATTATGCTAAAACGATTTCAGAAGTAAAATAATTGCCATGTTGGATTTATCCTTAGCATTTATGTAATGCTATATATATATATATTTTTTTTTTTCGTTTTTGGACAAAACTGATTTATTTGTGGTAGGTAGGCAAATATAATTGGGGTTTAGCTTCAAGGATCCCTGAAGGTATTTCTAGTTTGAAAAATTACCATTTAATTCTTTCAAGCTAATGGAGAAAAATGTGAGGTTCAAGAGAAACAACGAGAGCTCCATGATTATAGGTGTTAAAGTTTAATCAGAGGATTTTAATTAATTAGAGTGGGTTTTCTATTTGGTTTTTTTGCTTTGCAGTTTTTCTGCCTGTACCCAAAAATACCAGGCAACACAAAAAGTAAATCTCTGCAAATTAACAGTAAGACAAATCCAGCCCCAGAGGGGGGATGCTGGTTTCCACAGTCTTTAATAAATAGAATACTTGCATCAGTGAGGCCTGAGTTTGCTGCTCTTTTGGGTGCCTTTATTTGAAGGTTTGTGAACAACAACAACAAAAAAAAAAGTACCTTTTTGTCTTAAAGACTTGACTCATAGGGTTTCCACGTGAATTCATTTTACTTTTTGCCTTTGTGCCCTTTGCCTTATGAAACAAACCCAATCCCAAAGGGGCTTGGATTTCTTGCCCTGACAAAAAGAATGGGAAATGCTAATGGCTGGGGTTGGTCGTGCTATGGCTGGTGAGGGGGTAAAGTGCCTGAAAACAGGGATATTGTTTTGATTTTCATAGCAGTAGGTGGTGGACTTGGTTGGTCCCACACATGGCACCTGCATGTCCAGTCCTTGCAGTAAGCAGTTACACAGCAGGAAGCCTCTCTCCTGCTCTGTTGTGTTTTCCTCAAATACTTTTTACTTTATTTTATTTTATTATTATTTTTAACTTTAATGATGATTTATTTCCCCGAAAGTGTTTTGGAGGGGGTTTTGCTGCCTGCTGCTTCCTGCCAATGGTTTGCTGGACAGAGTGGCTCTCCCAAGACATGTGCTGTGGAAGTGTGCTTGTTCTCAGAACAAGTCTTATTTTTTCAGTCCAGAAGAGATCTGAGATACTGGTTGATAGGTGACATAAAGTGTCTATGTTAAGTGTTCAAGTTGATGTTTAGGGCTTTATATATATATATGTATGTATATATATATATATTCAGCTGGGTGTCTGGAATAACTCCAGTATGTGGATTAAGAGTAAAATATTATGGATGGTAAAGCACTAAATAAAACATAATATTTATTTATGAAAATGCATAACTGACAAATCACTGCAAAGGTGCTATTTAGGAAAATAAATGTATATATGTGTGTATATATAAATGAGGAGACACACACCTGAGAAAGCAGAGGGTCTGTGTTTATTTGAGTAACTGCTCATTTTCTTCTTAGACCCAAAAGGTTGGACTTTCCCCCTCAAATGTCCTACCCACTATACTATAATCAATGACACTATAAAGGTGTATTCGTAAGACATGAAAATGGCTTAAGGCAAGCTTAGAAAATCATTTCTTTTAGCACAGTGACATTTCAGTTGCTGGCTGCAAGGCTGACTTTATGCAGTACTCCAAATGAAGTTATCATGGTTTTAACGTGCCCAGTAACACACATTGGTACATTTATTTTACCATTTATAGACTTTTAATGGCACTTCCAGATTTGGTAGTTTCATGGCGTGCATTGATTTGGTCTTGGAAGCTGGTGGTAAAATTAATTGGGGTTTTAATGGCCTCGGGTTTGGTAATCCAGTTTTCTAATGGGGAAAGTTTAGTTTAGTGACTTACTGGCATAGACAAGATGGCATGGGGAGACGAAGAAAGAAAGATACAACAAAGAGGAAGAGAGAGATGCCATCTAGAAACTGCCATCCTTTCTCTAGCACAGAGTTATTTCTATTAAAGAAAAGGTTGATGATGTAAAGACTAAGAAACTAATTTGTGTTCTTTTTTGAGAACCAGTGCCTTATTAAACCTGTAAATACTGTAATTAGAAAACCTGGGGAACACACTGTTCTGTTGTATTTGTTCAAATTGTATATGGATGTTTTAACGTTCCCTGAAATAAAAATTGTTTCCATCTCCCCATGAAAGAGATTGCTTTTATTTCTATTTACTTTTCATGTCTTTGAAAAACACTACCACACTACCTTTGGGTTTCATTTCACTGGTTAGATTGTTTAGACATTTCATTTATTTATTTATATAAGATTTTTCCAGCCGAGCAAAGAAGTCAACTGTTAAGATGTTATATGTATGTGTTTCCATTATTTTTATTTTTTTTAAAGCCGAAAATGTACCTTCCCTTTTGCAACCTAGTGAAGAGAGAAATAAATAGTAATTAAAAGTGTTATCATGAATAGAGCAGTCACTTGTGCTTTGTGGCCGATTATGGAAATTTATAGCAAGTTGGCATTTAAATAATTTTATGTGAGCCTCCTCCCTCCCTCCCCCCATCCACACTTCCCCCAGTGTTTTTATTAATTATGTCTACTATTTTTAATAGAATGTGGTTGCAGAATGTAATTGTGCACAGACTTGTTTTCCCAGCCCAGTGGTTCAGCAAAACAAAAAATACAAGTTGCAGCTTCCATGTCCTGCATCAGCTGAAGAGAAAAGCTTTGTGCTTAGAGACATTGGACTGTATGTAGCTATACATTCAGATAGAAATTTGTATACATATTTATGTCGTGAGCCGCTTTCTCACTCTGAACTACCATGTTTCAGCATGCATCATTCAGCTCAGTGTTTATGAGCATGTAATTACCTTTCTGGTTATTTTCTGACAGTCTGTAAAGAGCATTTTTCTGTTGAGCTGTACTCAGCCCGTGCCTCCATGCCAGTACCTTGTCCTGTGGTGGCACAGCTGGCTCTATTCACATGATGTGATTACTGCCATCTGTACTTACCTACCAGCTCTGCCTATGTTTTTTTTTGTTGTTGTTGTTGTTGTTGTTTTTTTTTTTTTTTTTTGTTTTTTTTTTTTCTTTTTTTCCCCTCTGTGCTAGTTTCCTGGCTATTATTTATCCTTGTCAGTTGTATCTTCTGCAGTTCAGGTGACACTAGGACTGTTCTGCTTCCATTTATGCTTGGCAGTCATGCTACTGACTCCTGCTGAAAGTGAAACTGATTCCTTGTGCCTCTTGCTACAAAGGAAGAAGAGTTGATTTTCCGCCTATAAATGCAGAAACATCTGGAGCAGAGCTCTAAGGAGTCTCAGGAATAATACTAGGTCCAGTCAGCCCTGGGAGAAGAGGTGAAGGCAATTCTGCTGTGTAACTGGAAGGGGTGGAGCCTGGCTGCACCTCTCTTAGACCTCATTTAAAGGCTGACTGCCACTGGGGAAGGGTCTCTGGTTGGAGATCTCTCCTTGGTGAAGCTTTCCCCTGTGAACCTAGCATCTTTTGATATGTTTTTTGCCCCCTTTGACTGAGACAATGAAATGTTGCCCCAGAAGAATTATCCGAAGTGATTCATGCCCAGGTCTCTGTGTGGAGATGGGCTTGAGGTGAGAGCTGGTGTACTGACCAATTCAGTGCAGGAGAAGTTGCATCACAAGGAGGTTTTACTTGCAGAAGCATTTCTTTTGAGAAGTAGGTGGTTGTTATTGTTTTAATTAAACTAAATTAAAGGCCCCTTATTCCTTCCAAGCTTCCAGGAACTAGACAATCGAACACAAAGCAGTGGTGTATTTTTTTTTTTTTTCCAGTTGCTTATAAATATAATTTATTACCTGTTTAAAAATTCTTTCTTACACTTTGTACATGTCAGGCTGACAGAATAAATGCAGGCATTTACAAACAGAAGGAAGGAGAAAAAGGGAGGGGGGTAAGAGGCACACTCAGAACTAGTAAACCACACCTCCACTGTACAGCAATACAAATAATGCAATGGCTAGCACTTCTCCAGTAGTAAGTCTTTAGAAAAGGAGTTGCATAGAAGATACAGCAATAGGGAAATCAAAACCAAAATACTTCTCCATGTCTGAATAGCAAAGAAAACAAATCCCACAAACCCTGGCAGAGCTGCAAAGGTGAGAATTGTGAACAGGAGGAAAAAACATAATGCATCTCCTCGGCCTGGATCACACAGGGCCCATATGGACCCTCCTTTGACACTTTATGAAGGTACAAAAGTAAGTAAACTACTTTGCACTTTATAAAGGTACAGCCTTTGCATTTTCTCTCTTCAACATTAACAAACAGAACATATGTTATCAAACAAGTTGACCACACGAATATGCCAAAATGGTTATGCCATGACTTCTCAACTGTGTTATGCACACTGCTTTGACATACAGTATTGGCTCACACTTTGGGAAGTGTTTTTGCAAAGCAGACCTGTAAGATTGATGGGAGAAGACACTTTTGCTTCTCATTCTTTTTAATTTTGTTTACTTTCCAGGCTGATTTTGCTTTTATTCTTATTGTTTAAGCTCTTAAATTTAACGGCAAGCTGTAGCAAGAGCCAGCTGGCAGTAACCAAAGAGGCTGTGCAAGCTTTTCTCATCTATGGACTATTGTCCCACCAGCTGCAAGCCAGCAGCTGGAGACCAATATGCTAGCCTCTGAGGGGCACCTCACTGCTGTAGGATGTCCCTGAGAGATCATAGGTGACATTCTGCTTCTTCAGGCCATCCAGAAGCTATGTGCCTGCTGTGTCTACAGGATGCTCTTGGAGAAAAGGCCAGACCCAGGGTGTGGTACACACAGCCATTAATTTCTTTGATAACAGTCAAGGAGACTCAAGCACTATTAAATACACTTAACCAGCATCACAGATAATGTGGGATACCCTATTCAGTGATAGAGGTTAGTGGGAACTCCGAGTTATCACTGCTTTTTTATACAATCAGAGCTTACCAAAGGACTTTCAGATAAAGGGATTTTAAGGGTTCAGGGAACATGTGCTAAGCTTAAATAAAGCACAAGTAGGTAAATAAATGGAATAATTCTCTTTCAAACAAGAAGCTTGACCTACGAAACTTGAGAGCTCACTTCTGTGGCTTCGGTTCAAGCCCAACTCTATTTCTGTGCCAGTTTTTAAACAACTGTTGGCTCTTGTGGTACTGCCTATCATCTGACCTTGCAGTGATGATACAGCACTGAATTTTGACCTTCACCTTCCCAAGCAATAGTTGGTGACTAACATAAAAGCTAAAAGCCTTCCACACTAGATTTCCTTTACTTTCTCTTCCCTGTGTGTGTATATACACACACACACTTCACATTACTGTTAAAACCCCACCTCAAAGAATATCGAAGATGCATCCTTCTGCATTTGAAAGTCCGCAATGTAGCTCAGTTTATAAACTCAAGCTTTCACACACAAGCTAGGAGTGAATTATGGTGGTGACCCCAAAGTCAATACCTTGTTGGAGCCCCTGTGGGAGAAGGGCCAAAGGTTTGGTTTTCACTCACAACCCACTCATATCTTTGTACTGCCTGATTAAGCAAGCCAGCCTGCAAGCAATTACTCATTCTGGGGCCAGACAAAAGCCCGAGCAATACCTGAAAAAACTTCTGAACACTCAGGAAGATAGTTTACAAAGTGCCCTTGGCACAGGAGCAAAAACTCAACAGTATCTTCTTGTTTAAAATTAACCTCTGGGCTGCGGTACCTACTTGGCTAGAGCATACAAGAGTCTAAAGGTCCCCCCCACCCCTTTCCCATACCACCCCACCCCCAAAACAAGAAGAAAAAGAGAACCCAAAAGAAACTATTTTAGGTAGCAATACAAGACATTAGGACTGTCCACAGTGATGGGCTTACAGCACATCATAAATAGATTTATTCTACATGTAAGCAGCAGAAATAGCAAGAAACCCAAGCAACAGACATGTTTTGCTCTGTATGCATCCCAGACTCCATGTCTCATGAGTGTCTGCATTTCTGCCAATGATTTGGATAAAAAAAGAGCCTCAGTCTCCCAGAGAATCAAATCTTGACTCAAGACTTGCAGGATTCAATAGAACAGCTCTTAGGTCTTGCACTGTTCAGCATGATGCAAGGGATTAATCGATTTAAAAGCAAAAATAAAACAAAAAAAAACCCCAAACGACTTACTTACCCCATACACTGACAGCGACCTTTACAAGAACACAACACAAGAAGAACTGAAAAAAATCATGTGAAAAGAACCGTCTGCAACAGCATTCCTAATTCAGAAATCAAAGATTTTCCTTGAAGTCAGTAGGAATTTTATATATATTTATATAATATATATATTATTCATATCACTAGCAATCACTTACTTAACAAAGAGGTGGTATGAAGAGTAGCAAAACTGATACAGCACATGGTGGACAACTGAAAGGATAAGCACTTTAAAAAGTAGCAATAAATGGAGGATTAGAAGCCTGCAGCCATTTCCAAAAACAAATGCGCTCACCTGACATACGTAAAATGTTAGAATCAAAGAATTGCTCAGGTTGGAAAAGACCTTGAAGATCATCAAGTCCAACCACAACCTAGCCAAACTATTCCTCCACTAAATCATGTCCCTGAGCAAATGCTACTGTGATGTTACAGCGATCTCTAAGCATTTGCTCTATCTGCCAAACTGAGCCCAAGCAATGGGACAACCTTTTCCCGAATGGTGTTTCTCTGGCTAACAGAGAAGCATGGCCTTCACCTCAGGGTACTGCCCCACGAGGTGGCAGTGTGCCCACGCCACACAGCCTCCCACACAACATGGTATAATCGGCAGCCTGCTGGCCTTGCTGCCCACCCTCCTCCTAAGGGGGATGCCATGCAGTCTACTCCCCTGCTGCACAGAATATTACCAGGCTCTGCCTCAGACACTGGGAGAAATTAAATAATAATAGAGCAAGAAAAGAGCTTTAGTTGGAGTGGGAGCTCATGTGAGCACTGATGTCAACGAAGTATGGATCCCTGGAAGAAACAAAAGACAGCTCACACATTCCCTGTAAAGGCTGATGGAGAACTGGACAGAGAATCTGTCCTGTTTGTGACCGCTGCAAGTTTTGAGCAGCCCGTATGGAAGAAGACCAGCTCCATCTCCTGGTGATGGTGATGCCATTGCCCTGTCAGGAAGAGATATCCTTCATTGTCATCCAATGCAAATCCCCCTCCCTCCCAATAAATCCCTTTTACAGCAAAATAGTAGAAGGATAATGCCCAAAATTCAGAATATTTTAAGAATATTACTCATCTATTTTTCTTGAAGAAGATATTGAAAGGGTCGATCAAATAGTTCACATGGAAAGAAGTCTTGAAGTGAACCAGATAACTCTGAGACCCTTCCTCACAAGGCCCAGTAGAAGGGAGCATACATTTCACACCTATCAAGAGCCCACAGCTGGGAGTACAGGTGAGCCTAGATGTGAGCCAAAGACAGGTAAAAGAGGAAGAATCTGAAAGAAAGTCAGACTCCTGGGAAAGGAGTTCCACAGGAAAAATGCATGGGAAGGGTAAAGTAAAACACATTAGATACAACTACTTACACCTGATAATGGAACAGGAGGGAAGAAAGCTTGGACCTACAGCTCTAAGGTGAGCAAAAGATGAAGAAAAAGAGCAGAGCTGTAAGCTCTGGTCAAAGCCTCATGAAGTTGAAAGCAAGATTCCCATTAGCATTGCAGAGCACGGTGTAAGAAACAAGGTGGCTGGTTATGAAAAACACACCCTCAGCATTTCCATGTTCTGGTAGGAACAGAGAGGATGACACAGGCAAAATATGTAGCTGTGAGCTGATAATGAAAGTTAAAATTTATGTCCTAGAGTCTCTGGATTTGACTGGATATCTGATTTGCATACTGCTGGCTAACCACTGAGAAAATGAGCGCTCTGTGATCACTGCTCAGTGTGTAAAGAAAGCACCACTGATGTCAGAGAGCTGAGAAATTAAAAAAAATAATGTCCCAAGCCAATGGAAATGTTAAATGGGAAAAAGGTCAGACAAAATTTTCCTTTAATTTTGACCAATGACATTTTCAAAAACGTTACCTTTAAAGGCACACTGTTAAAAGCCTGGAGTAAAATATACAAGAACAAAACAAACAAAACAAAACAAAAAAACCCACGACAAAAGAACTCAAGTCTGAGCAAGAACACTAAATAGGAATATATGCATGGGGAGAGGTGGCTGTTGGTGCACAATAGCAATAACCAGGGCCTGGTCTAAAACTGATGGCATGGGAAATAAAGCATTCTTTGCATCAGAAACAGCAGACAAACAGGACTCTAAGTTAAACCTCTGCAATCTTGTATGCTGTGTTGTATTGAAAGGTCAGTCTTTTCACAGAGCAGAAAATGAAACAGGCTTGCAGTGACAACTGATAAAAACAATAGTTAGGTCTTTTTGCCAGGTTCTCATTCCACCAGCTTGCAACAGCCAAGAGGGGGGTAGCAGAAGGCTAAATGCACCCAGCAGGCTAACATGGACCTGTAACGCACTGTCCAGGCAGAGAGGCTACAGGCAAAAAGCTGCAAGGCATGGGGTTACCACTTCACCACTCGACACTTGTCATGGCTGATGGCTTGGGAGGAGAGCAAGAGAGGTGCTGAGTAAGCCTCACCCAGTGGGCACACAAATCAGGTAGTCATCATCTGAGCCTCCATACGCTTGTACTTGTTCTTCTGAACCAGTGGGCTCTGAGTGTATGGTCTGGGAGACTGGATGGGGCTGGCCAAGCCATTGCAGGTACCTAGGAACCAGATTGCTTCTTGGAGTACTAGCAGATGAGGCAGATGCCAAATGTCCCCCCACTAGGTGCAGATCACTGTCTTCAGTGAAGTATTACCAGTTTTTATACCCTCTTTTTATCAAGCATTAAGCTCAGCAAGGCTAACAAGAGATGACCAACCTTTCTGTGCTAGTGGAGGACTCCAGAAGATGGCTGGAGAAGGGAAGAACAGACAGCATATAGAGAAAAGCTTCTTAGAAAACCTTCAGGAAGAGGATAATAGGTTCAATAAAAATGGGAACAACTTATCCTGCTGCTGACAAAACTACAAATAAAGTAATAATGATAATAATAATAATAATCATTATAATCCTTGCACTAGATACTAATTAGTAAATAATTATCATAGCAAATTCTCTTTTCTTTTTTCAGTTTGTTTTTTTTTTTTTTTTTCCTTTTTCTTTTTGTTCCCCTAACCACTCTGAATTGCATATCCAATCCCACCATATCGCAAAGGGGTAGAAAGGGTCTTGTTACACTTTGAACTGAAAATTGACTCCTACCCTTACAGTCCCACTGTCTTACAACCATTTTCCACCGAGGCTCAGTGGGGATCCCTTTGGGGAAGGATGGGAATGGTATGTGTGTTCCTGCTTAGCACCCAGAGTACCTGCTTTCCAGATGCATGCCTCTTAAACACTGATTTTTTTTGGTTGGTTGGTTTTGTGTATATTATTATTATTTTTTTTTACAGGTAGGTCTAGGAAACAGAATAATGACAGGAGGATCATTGTGAGACAATCAATGTTCAGAATTGTAGCCAAAATCTGAATTCACCAGAAAACAATAATCTGAAATAGCCACAACCAACTGTCCACAGCTTTGTCTAGAATGGCTTTGAACAAAAAATATAAAGAGCCATGGACAGTCTCCTTACCCCTGTCCAGAATTTGATGTAAACAACATCCATAGAAACTGGGATTGTTAAGAAAGTTTATCCATATATCTGGATAGCAATAAAAAGCGTTTCCTAGGAAACTGTAAAATCCTGTACCAAGCAGTGTACAGCCAAGCCAAGAGGAACATTAGGTTGATTTATATTTTCAAGGTACAACTTTGCATGATTTCTTTTAGATCCTGTGATAATGTACAAGGAGAGCACATGTGAAGGTCAGGGCTGTATATTTTTTCTGTTTGCTTGCTTTCTTCTCAGAAATGTCTCTTGTGTAACTCATTGGTCTGGGTTTTCATTTCAAACACTTGCAATAACAGGGCATTACCGCTCCCTGTGTCTGTCCTTCCTGTTCATGCCAAGGCTGCATCAGTAATTTCCTTCTGCTGCCAAAGAAACGACGGTTTCATGTCGTCCCATTTCTTCCAGCACTGCTGCCAGCATGCTCAGGTTGCCATCAGGGAAATTCTGGGCTTCCCAGAGATCCAGGATCACCCCAGTGGGACTCGATTTTGTAGCAAAATAATTTAGGTACCTGCAAAGCCAAAAGGAGATTTGTTTCTTTGAGCTGCACAAACTCATCCCTTTATACCATCCCCATCACCAATCAGGGTGCTCATCTACTGTGTGATTAATCTGAGCAGTCCGAAGGTACATATTTTGCTACTCGTCTCAGCAAGGTTTTCCTGAGACCCCTTTGCACCTGCCTCCAAGGGGACTTTGCATTCCCAATATGAGTTTTAACCTTCTCACCTGTCCAGTTTCAGCTTGTGAGCCAGCATCCTCCAGTCATGGCCTCGGGTCTGGGGTGCATCCAGGCTGCTGCAGAGCTTCTGTCTTATTGGGAGGGGGATGCTGAAAGCGTTGGGTCCAACTATCGTTGTGATGCTGCCTGCCGAATCCATGATGGGATAATCAACACCAGTAGGTTCCTGATGTTGGAAAGAAGGCAAAAGACAAAATAAAATACAGTAGTTTTGTAGTAGAATGCAAAACTGAGAAGGCCTCATAAAACCATCAGGCAATGTCCTGCATTGCAAACTGGTTGTGCCAAGCTCACTGCTCCAAGCCACAAGCTGTTGTCTTTGTCTTTCTTCTCATCCAGCAGCATGGGCTGCAGAAGTACTTATATGCTACTGCTGCCACATCCAGGCTCACTGGTGCTGAAGGATCCAGCACTCTATTCCAGCCCTTAGCATCTCAAACTCTTTCTGGCCTTCATTTGGGTTGGGCACGTCACTCAGTGTCAACAACAAGGAGCAATTTTGCCATGGGCAGCTTTAATAACTGCAGCATTATTCACTCCTTCTATTCATCCCTGATGGATGGGATCACTGCACAAGACGTGAATATTATCCCATTCCCCCTAAATCTATTACCAGGCCCTATTACACAGAAGCAGCTGAAGATGATTATAGTCTGTATTTGCATTTCATTAAAGTTACTCTCAGTTCTTTTTCTTCTCCGTTAGGTTAAATTAGAGATTACCTCAATGCAGCACTTATTACAGTAATTGTTTATGATACTTGTTTCACCATCTGTCTTTAATGCTGTATAGGCCCCAGCTGAAAATGGAGCTTTACACCCAATCACCAAACAAATGTTATGGGTAATGATGCACACCATCACGGCCCTAAAGTACCAGCAACTTTTATCTGTAACCTCCCAGCCTTTCCCTAAACCAGCAGCCACTGATGTCTGGGTGCCACAGAATTGTGCAGTAAAAATGTCTCCTCTGCTGCCTTACATAGCAACTCATTTTCAAGGAGATTTGGAGATTAAACTGATAGTAAATTAGGAAAGCAAATAATAAATAAATGCAATAAAAAAATGAGGATGTGTTTTAGGTTTACTGTGGGAGGTGGATTAAATTCTTAAATGCATTTTGCCCAACGGCAGATCTTTGTAAAGAGAAAGGAGCAGCCCTTGAGCAGGGTAAGAGCTCATTTACTCTGCTTTTCTGACATATGGGACTTATAATGCAGTTCTACTCTGTTGCTCTGTGCCGGCCTAGGAGCAACTACGGGATGAGAGTGAGTCACAAAAGGAAGATGACGCCCAAGATCTAGCAAGCACAAAAGCCACCAACACAAATACTGATGTCAACACTGCTTCACACCTGAGTGTGTCACTCACCCTCAGCTAAAATTTTTCAGCTATGGCAAAGATGCCTCTAAACTTACAATCTTTTTTTCTACTGGAAAATGTCAGTCAGCAAAAGAAAAACTGTCAAAAATAATAGCTGTGATTTGCAGCAGTAGCAAAGTCCGGGAGGACAAGTCTGTTGCAACTAGACCATCTGGTATTCCCTATCCAGGAGCCAGAACCATGTGGTGCTTCACAAGACGCGTTAGGCAATGTTAGGCAAAGAGCTCCCCCAGAGAGAAAAAGGAATAATCAAGGACACCAATACTGCCCTCATCCCTCCTTGAAGTGGGGTGCTCCATTTCAGATGACATGGTAGAGAGAAAAACTAAGGGAAAATGCAAGAAGAGATATAAAGCAACAACTCTCTCTTCTGATGATCTCAGCACTCAAGAAAAAAATGGGAAGCACAAAAGAATCAGCAATGGGAAAGGGTATAACTACTTAGTCCTCCCATGCTCCCACACGCCTCTTACCTCTGATACCGAGCAGTTGAGCTGGAAGATCTGCCCTTCTCCTTCGACTTGCCGCACGCAGAGTTTGCAGACGAGTTCCAGGGTATTGAGGCTGAATCGTTCCAGTGTGAAGGTGCAGTGCAGGTTCCTCTGGCACCCACTCCAGATGTGGTAAAAAGGAATCTCCTGCAGGAGGAAATAAAAAAATAAAAAGGGAATAGAGTATAAATATCAGTTATTTTCCACAGTCACTTTTCAGTTGAGGACTGACTCGGCATCCACATGGCCCTGGGGAGTGGAACACCTTGTGGGACCAGGGCTCTGATGCTAAATGGCCGGAAACTGCAAGTTCCATGCAACTGCTATTGCAGATAGTCCAGGGAAAAAATGTCCACAGTTCTACAGGTTGGTAACTGGTTTTCTTTAAACAGTATGTCACTGTATTTCTTTAAGGCTCTAGGATCCAATGCTTTGTGATGCTCACCTGGTATTTAGCCAGCAGTTTGCTCTTCCAGAGAGAGTGGGCAATGTCATGAATGGATAATCGCAGGTTGTGGGTACTTCCCTTAAAATGCAAAGTTTTGGGTTCCTCCAACAGCTGCCCACCCATCTGCCGCTCAAGCTGGAGGACCTCCTGCGGTACAGAGAACACAAGGGGAAAGAGGTCAGGCTGCGTCAGGACAGCACCAAGACATCAGTACTGGTCTGCTGGTTCTTCCACACTGACTGCTTCAGATGCTGTAACTACTTGAGAAAATGCACACAAGTGCTACATGAAGTTACATTTCCCTATGAATAGCACTAGTGGATCTAAAGATAATCCTCTTGCCCCCATCACACAGTAGCACCCAGGAGAGATACAGACTCCTTGACTCCTGTGGGAGATGCACCATTACCTGATTCATCCTAGGAGCAGCAATACTAACTACATGCAACTATACTGAATGCAAAGATGTTACATACTGTTTGAATTGTGAAATATATTCACCCCCACCACAGCTCAGCAAACTGGACATCTAATGCATCTTTACTATTTTGCATCAGAAAGGCTCTTGTCTGTGTAGGTACTGCTGGTATGGGACATGTTGATGTGGCTGTCCTGCAGATAACAGCCTCCTGGCAAACTGATCTATGACAGAGTGGGGTACAGGTGCTTACCAAGACTAACCATTGATTGGGATGGTATCAAAATCAAAGTAAGACACGGTGACTGAGCTTTTTGTATGTACAAATTCAGGGTTACTAAAATATTCAATGTGTAATTAAAAGCTAGTAAACCAAGAGCGTGGTCATTTTCTGCAGCTAAAAATAAAGATATGCCTCTAACAAATGAGATCACAGTGGACCACAGACTTCAGAGAAACATTCAAATTGTAATTCACATGGAAGAAGTCAGTACAAAGGCTGCATAAGCTTCATTGGAAAGAAATACAGCCAAACGTAGTCATATTTAATTACAAGAGCAGGCCAAACAAGCAGACTCATGCAGCCAAAGCCAATCACATGCACAGTGAACACACACAAGGAGCACACAGGCACATGAAAGTGGGCTGCTAGCCCAGGCTCACTAAAAGAGTCACCTATTAGCTAAGAATGAAAACAGCCACTCTTGTTCAAGTTCACCATCTAGTTAGCACAAAAGAAAAGCCCACATCCCCAGTAAGCCCAGCACCTGAGAGATCTCAAAGCAAAAAATCAGCCATTACAGGAAAAGTAAAAGAATCAGGAAACCTTTTAGATTAGGGTTATTCCAATGAGTCATTTCCAGTGCTCCCTAATTACCTCGTCAAGACATCTAAAGAGCAATCGATAGTAATTATCTGATTACTATAGATCTTCATTATGTCCAAATTACCTCCCTGGAACAACAAGAAGATTGGCAGCACTGTGTGTGCTAATTGCAGGCTCTCGCTCCCCACCCGTGGTCAGACCAGGGTTGCGCTACTGCTGGGGCAAAGATCTCAGCACTGCAGATGCGTGTCTGAGATTGATATCCCACCATTAGCAGACACCTCTGTTCACTGTAGCTCTGCCAAATGGAGGACACCAAGCAGCCCACACTTCTCCACTTCAGCTCAGCTAATTAATTCAGAATAAATTCAGAGCCACTACCATTCTTTGCATCACCACTCTCCCCTTGTGAGCCAGGACTTGTGCCCTACTTCCTTCCCAAGAGAGGGAATTGTATAGGGCATCATTCCATCAGCAGCACCACCATTGAAGGAGCACAAGCAAGCAAAGGCTTTTTTTTTTTTTTTTTTTTTTTCTTCCCCTTTGGAGAACAGTTATTGCACAGCATGAAGCAGGCTGGAGACAGCTACCCTGCTACAGCCTGAAATAGCTTATTTACCCATGGCTAGCCCAATGCTCTAACGCTGTCACCACACACAGCTCAGTCACCTCAGTCTCAAAGCCATGCATGAATTAATAGATGGGAATAAATCAGCAAAATTTCTTCACAACAGAGAGGGATGCCCAAACTAATCTAACTGCCTTGAAAAGAAATTAGGGCTCTGAAACATCGCAACCCTCACTCTTACCCAGAAATCATTTTATGAGCATCCCACCTAGGCACCATAGCCCATGACGTGGTTCTCCACATGGCCAGAGCACTGAGGCTGTCTGGCTTTGCAGCCCTAGTAAACCAGCCAAGAAAATGAACTTCATCCTAGTCAAAACCATGACTATGCTCATATTTTTCATTTTGACCTCTCTTTGTTACTACCTTTTTCTTCTCAAAACTGCTTACTTCCAGAAAACTGTAATTTATAGCTTCCAAAGAGCTTATGGTCAAGAAATACTTGTGTTAGTCCTGCAAAGCTCAGCTATCTTGGTCTTGAATACAGTGTACAGTAGCTTGCGTGTAGCCATCTAGTCTTGAGATTAAAGTGATAAAAAATTGACAATTAAAAAGGATTGATAGGTACCAGATGACAGTGTTCTTCTGACTTCGCAACCCTTTCCTTGCCAAATTACAAGCTTGCTTTGGGGTTCTACCTGCAGCAGAAAACCCAATAATTGGTCCACTCCTCTCCTACAAGTTGATTGCAGCTTCTCCCATGAAAGATGGCTTTCAGTTACCCACGCCCTTCCTGATTTCTTCTTCTGTCTCTTTGAATAGGATTAACGTTACCCTGCAATGCCTCCCACAGTCTATTAGAAATAAGCCAATAGCTTTTGAGTATTACCTAATTTGATTGGCCCAGCTCTGACTCAAATCACTATCTGTCCAAGGCTCTGCCCAGTTACTTATTATTCCCTCAGGCTGGATGGACTCCTGGAAAATCGTATTACACAGCACAGGCACCACAGAGCATAGCCATAAAGCCACCATGGCTTTCAAAGCATTTCCTCATGATCAGTACAAATAAATGCTTTCCACTTCTTTGAAGAACATTTTCTTATTTATAGTGAAAATGCTCCTAGTATCCCACCAACAAAACCCAGGCAGGGTCTTGGTAGCTAGCAGTATTTTGGATGAAATGGGATTGTGCCATTTGCAATGATGGAGACCACTGAGCTGAAAAGCAAGAGCATCCCTGCCAGCCTCTGGGGTGTATGCCCAAACAATTCCCACGCAATGCCGGTACGGCAAACCCGTGCATAGCATAAGGATGGCTCTGCATAGAGGCAAGATGTGAAGTTGTTCTGCTTCAAAAAAGCATCGTGGATGTCACATCAACTATGCTTAAAGAAAAAAAAAAAAAAAAGGTACCTTTTAATAACCTCCATTCTTACACGTACAGTTGGAGCTACATATTTTATGAGTGTATCTATTATAGATACCATCTGTATAAATACACATTTATAAAGAGAAAAAGGAAGCATGTTTATCTATCTGCTCATCTGTATGTGGAGGGAGTCTGTGTGTGTGTGTGTGTGTGTGAGAACAGCACTATTATGCAGTGAGTGTAAGGTGTACAGTTGCAGTAAGCAACAGCTTTGGCTTATTTTAGTGCTGAACTCCCAGCACAAAATACTACACACAAAGAGGTGTAATGAAGCAGTATGAAAGCAGGCAGTGATTAACAGTCCAGAAGCTTCTTTTATCATTATCAACTATTTACAAAGAGGCATTTATATGTTTCCCCATCTCTGGGGAGCTGGCACTTAGCATTAAAAATACATGAATAACGAATGAAGCCTGGCGTACCTTATGGTCCTTTAATAATGCAAAAAATCTTAGGATTCAGGATATGATACAGGTAAACAAAGGAAAAAAAGGCTAGTGGGTGGAAAACCGTCTGGTACATGTGTGAAATCCCTTTGCAAAGAACAACTTATGGCGTGGGAGGGTTAAACTAAAACAGCAGTTGCTGTCAGGCTCTTCTGATCAGAAAAATAACCTAGGAAAATGAGTACATGTAACAGAATGTCTGGTCACTGCACTGCTGTGACAAGAGAGGAAAAGCAAGCATGAGAGCAACAAGCACCTTCAGGGCATCCTGTGTGTCATCGAGGCAGTAGATGCGGATGCTGTATTCCAGTGAGGAGCAGGACAGTGGTCCAAAGATGGCCAGTTTGAGACGTTTGGCTGCTGCTTTGGTGATGGACTGTCCCACCAAGGCGTACGTGCTGAGGGTCTCCGTCAGGATATGGCAGGCCTCTGAGTCCAGCTGGATATAGCATGGAGTGGTGAAATTTTCCTCCCCGACCACCACTACATCCTAAGGAAGAAAGAGGCCATGTTATATCTCCTGACCTCTCAGACATGCTGTCCTTTTAGATCTCTTTCAAGCCTCAGTTATGCTCAAAGTCCTTGCTGTCTGCATCTAAGATTAATCAGATAATAAATATGAACAAATAGCTGCCTTTCACTTCCTAAGCATGAAAATAAGGCCTTATAAAAACTTGAGGAAAGGAAGTAACCTCTACAACGGCTAAATGCCACAGTTACAAGAAATATTACCTGCTGCTTTATCGGAATAATCCTCTGTGACGAAACTGCAGGGTGAATGAAAAAATACAGACAGCCTGGATGCAAACAGCTCAGAATAAAACATCTCCCCTGCTACCTTCTCCTCTAAGCCCCCACACAGCACCCTGCACACAACTCAATGAGCTTTGAGCAGTTTTGAGAGCAAGCAGAAAGAAAAGGTCAGCAGTGGACTGTAGCTTCCTCTTGCACAACTTTCATGCTCTGCATCCCATCTGCTTCATCCCCACTGTCTTGAAGTCTGAAGCAGTATGGGCTTAACAGGAACATGGAACTGAGCTTGGGGCCTGTGGTATTCAGGATACACAGAATCACAGAGTGACTTGGTCCTTCAGGAGAGCAGAAGACAAGGTGCTGCAGTGCTGATTACAGGGCTGGCACCAGACACAACCGCTCTGTCAAGGGCAGGGAGGACAGACAAGAAAATGAAGAGATGCCAGTAACCCAGGCACAAATAAAGGAACATGCATGTGGTGCCAACAGTCAGGCCAGCAGGGTGCATATTGGTTGGCGAGACAGGCCAGTGTGCACTGCATGAGAGAGAGCTGGTGCCATGGGCAGTCAACAAAGCAAGACCTTGCAAAGGCTGTGCTGGACAAGGCACTTCTGGCAGCTGCCAGCCTTCAAAAGCCACCCTGTCCTCATAAAACCTGCCAGTAGAAGTTGCCTTTGCCAAATTAATTATGTGAGACCAAACTGGTGGCAGCAGGCACCTAGGAGCAACAAAGTTCTCCAGAAGATGAGCTGGAGAGCTGAACTGAGCCCTGCTGAGAGCATCACATCACGCTCCAGTTACAAGGGAAGGTGCTTCTGTTGCCCAGCCCCAGGGCGCCCTCCTGGTAGAGGCTCCCACCAAGCCTGCATGGCCCAGCAATACTCATAGAGGCTCCCTGAGCTAATGGGGTGTGGAGATGTGCTGACTGCATGAGCTGAATGCAAGGCATGCTCCACCAGCATCTTATGAGGTAGAACAAAAAGAAAGATAAGGCCTATCCATTTTAATAAGCTAGCTGATGTCTTGATGCTGAAGCAGAGCATTATTCTCAGCACTATTGTCCTGCTCTTGGAAAAAAAAAGACACTAAAGAAAGGGAATTCAAAGTATTCTGTAAAAAGTATTTTCTTATTTCTAGAATTGAGACAGAACTGATTTTCCAGTGTTCTCTTCTGTTTTATCTCTTTTTCCCTCCCCATGACTTCAGCACAATAGTCTACCAAAGCCCAGACCCTGAGTGCCAAATTCTGCAGGGAAGACTATGTTTTACGGCACATTTGCCCCAGTACTGCATTTCTCGGGGCAGCAGGCACCTCTCACAGCAGGTGGAGGCTAGAGGCCTGGAGACTCACCTCCCATGGTCCCTGGGGTGCCTGGTGCTTGAGCTGGATCTGCCAGTCATCCATGTTGGGCTCAGCACAGTGGTGCATGGTCAGCACAACGGGTCGGGTCAGCAGTGCTCCTGGTGGGCCACAGCTCACCACTGGTGTCAGCAGTGTCTGGCTGTCTTCTACAGGTGGTCTGCCACAAAACAGGGGGGAAAGGTAAAAAGGTACGTTAAGCTGGGTAGAAATAGCAAAAATCCTGTTCTTACAGTGTGGTTTGTAAATGGCTGCATGCATGTGTGGGCTATCCCAGCCCAACTGCTGAGGAGTTTAAAGCAGAGGAAGCATGAGTGACTTTAACTACCCTGACATCTGGTGTATGACAAATACAGCTGAATGTGCCTCATCAGCTGCCTCCCTGAAAAACAGAGAGGACAAATTCATGATCCAGAAACCAGCAGTCAAGAGATAAGAAGCATTCAGTGCAATCTGCACTTGGACATAGGATCAGCCCATGGGACCTTGCATCTTCTGTACTGGCTAAGGGTCCGGTTCAAATGCATTTGCAAACACTTGTGTTTATATCAGAATTGTTTTTTGGGGGGATAGTTGAGACAAGAGTAAGTATTGTTGACATCTGCAAGTCTGCATCAACCAAAAGAGTCGAAAAGCAGCTGTGATCTTAGGGAAAATTCTCAAGGAGGTTAAATCAGGACAAAAGCTATGTTGAGATTGAATTTATTGCACCTACCCTGACTACAGAAAATACATTCACAGGAACATCCTAATTTTGCCCACTTTAAGCCACCTTGAATAATCCATTAATCCAACAGAAAATGAAAGAAACTTTTGAGAAGCTCTTCTCTTAAAAAAAAGCAACAAAGGCCTTTTTGAAGAGTGTCTCTCATTCATACAAATGTTGGGGGCTTCAGAGCATTTTAGAAAAATGAAAAAAAGATCTGATTTGAAAAAATTGAAGTGTTGGCAAATCAGTAAATCCAGATGATACGCATCTGTGGATCCTTAAGGAAATTAACTGATGAGTTTACTAAATGACTTAACGATTGTTTCTAAAAAGCCATGAGCTGGAAACAAACAGCTGTGGTAGCTGTCTTTCAAGAAAAACCCAAATATAACAATCTGGATGGCTATCATGAATTACACTGGTTGCTTTAGCCTAACAAGACAAATGAAGCATTTAGAGCATCCATTCAGCTCCTATTGCAGGCTATATTGATCTCTGGATTCAGACTTAGATCAGAGGTTGCTCTCTTGCAAGGATGAACTGAATAAATAATTGAGCAAAATTTGACTAAAACGTTCAGGTTCAGGTTTTGTTTTTGTAAGAAGCAATGAGTAGCTTAAAATAGCTCACAGTGGAGTACATTCATTAATGCATTAACAGTCGCTTCTGCAGATCAGTCAAGCAGTTTCAAAAAGTTATTAAAAAAAAAAATAAGTCTTATGGGAAAGTTTTTTGAAAATTACAATATTCATCTGGAAAGCTACAGAAATGACAAGCTATAGACTTAATCATCCGTTTAACCTAACTTCATCTAAAGGACTACTGACCCATGAAGAAGGAAGGAAAAAATACAAATTATCATAGTTTTTCAGACTGAATTACAAGCCCAGCAGCCAAAAAGAATATAGGAGAAAATCTATCATGACTGCTGTAAAAATTTCATACAGTGTCTTCTAGGTGAAAAATGAGTTAAAAATCAATAAGAATCTGAGCACCGATGCAAACAGCTGAAAAAAAGAAAAAAAAGCCAAAAGGTCATTAAAATAATAGAGTACTGATAAATCACACAGCTGAAAGTTGTCTCAAAGTAAAATTAAATTTAGTCAATGCTCTGTGACAAAATTCTGTTAGCTGTTACATTTTAGGATTCCAATGGAGTGCATTATTTTGCTCTGCAGCATTTTATACCTGATTAGCAGAAGTATAAACAATGATACAGAAGATGAAGTTGGGAGGCACTGCAGACTGAACAGTTGTTGAGGGAGATGGGAAGAGATACCACCACAGAAATGAAATGCAAACAAAACAAAACAAAACAAAAAACAACAAAAAACAAGCAAGGTTTAGTATTTTTCCCCAAGAAGGTAATGCTGCTGGTCCCAGTGCCTCCAAAGCCCATCTCATACAGACGCTGACCTACCTCAGCCCTCCAAAGTCAGAACCAATTTTGTGACTGCAAGTAATCTAAGCCACTTTAAAGCTTTAAGAAACTGAGATAACGATGAATTGTGGAGAAGCTCTCAAGTGGTGTGAAATGAGGGTAAGTGTCATTTAATAGGTGAAATCCCAGCTCTGCTGAAGTCAGTGCTAAACCTTTCCCGTATTGCTGTGAGGCCAAGATTTCTACTCACAATGTGGAAGACAATGTAAATAGCAGTACAATCATTAAATTTACAGACAGCAATATGTAAGGCAGTATTGCGAGACGCAATGGGAGACAGGAAGCCATGCAAATGATTGAGAGATGATAAAGATATTGGTAGGAAATAAAACTAATTCAGCAGCTCTCATTTCTGGACTGAAACAAATTCCAAACACTTTTATTTAGTGGCAAGGTAAAACAGTAAAAGTGAAAAAGATATTGGGTGAACTTACTGCAACACAGCAGGTGTCACCTTGCAATGTGACATGGTTGCAAAAAGCAAATCTGAATTCTGGGGCAGTAGGGAACGAGGTGTCAAAGCACACAGAGCTGCTATTCCCTTTCCCACACAGCTCTAACATGACTGCAGGCAGCAGGGTGTTCAGGGACTGTGCTGAGAACTTGGAAATAAACACCTGAAACTTGGAGGAATGAAAATGTGCAGTGCCACAGAGAGAAGAGTCACCCTGTGACAACTGAAAGGAAGAAAGAAATGCAAATCTCTTGACAGAGCTTTTCTTACTTCTCATTGTTTTTAATTTCCATCTTAAAACAAAAGGATTATGCTTTCCTATAGCTAATGAGGACCAAAACAGATGCAGTAGACAAGATATATTATACAGGAGATATTAATCTTTACGCTTCAAGGCATAAACCCAGCACTAATTGATGGGATTAGTAAACAAGATCCCCTGAAGACAGGTTATTGTGCAGCTATTCATCACGAGCTTTTTTCTACTTTCTCCTGTAGCAGGTAATGCAGCACCATCAAAGTCAGGCCTCTACTGTTGTGACCAAGAATTGTGATTTCTGTTAGAGATCACTGGAGATCCAGCACACACTGACTCAGGGGACAACACAGAGAAAGGGACTTATCTCCTCCAAAGCAGAAAGACCTATCAGCAGACAGGTTTAGAAATGTGTAGGCTGTTATCAAAAACAAAGCAAACAAAAAAAACCCCACAAAACAAAAACAACGACAACAACAAAATCATCCAAGTGTGCTCACTTTTGGTTTGTATCAGTCTTGGGACTAGATATTAGATAGGATTGGGCTTGCAGCCATGCCAGCATGACTCCAAAGTCACTTCACTGCAGTCATGGGAGCTGCCTTTATTTAACAAAGATCTGGCCAAGAGTGGAATTCAGCTTCATCTAGCATTAATATTACAAGGCACTAAGAGTAAGTAAAAAGTCTTCAGATATGTTTAGACCTTGTTCCATATCTTGCACTGCTCATCAAGAACCGTCAACTTTTATTTTAAAAAACGAAGAACATTTGTTCACTACATCCGGTCCTTTCACAATCAAATTTGTGTTCTTAATGAGATCGCTCATTCGAAACCGACTCTCTGTAATGAGGTGGACTGTTTTCATTAAGGTAGCTGTCAGGCAGCAGATGTGAGCACAACCAGAGAAATCCCCGCTCCTCAGCAGGCTCCCTGGCACCAAGCATAGATGTTGTGGGCAAGGACCACATCTCTCCAGGAAACAGGAATCTCACAATGGAGCAGAGAAAAAGATGGTTAACTTGCAGCAACAGATGGCAGCCCTTCCACACAGCTTAGCTGTAAGTCAGAGGAAAGGCATTTTATTTCTCCTTTCATTGGAGGGTCTTTATTTTTAACACGTTCCCTCTTAAGTATCAAATCTAATATTCTCAAATGACCTCCTGGTTTGTCCAAAAGTCTGCCTACAGAAGGAATTACAAACCTGCAGAACCATAGATGGTTGGAAGGGACCTCTGGAGATATCTAGTCCAATCCCCCTGTTAAAGCAGGTTTCTTACAGCAGGTTGCATAGGAAAGTGTCTGGGGTGAGGGGGAGAATGTTGAATATCTCCAGAGAAGGTGTCTCCACAGCCTCTCTGTGTAGTTTTTCTTCCAGTGCTTTGTCACTTTCAAGTAAAAAAGTTTTTACTCATGCTCAAATGGAACTCCCTGTGCTCCCAGTTTGTGACCACTATTCCTCCTGTCTCTAGTCAACAACAGAGTGTGGTCCCATCCACTTGACTCTGGCACTTCAGGTACCTTACGTATTGATAAGATCTGCTCTCAGTCATCTCCCAGGAAAGTGATATGAAAATTTTTCTTCCCCTTCTGCTGCTGCTCTGGTCTTTTATTTATTTATTTTCTGGGGAATGTTTCATCTCATAATACTGTCTTCTGGAGTTACAAGCAATTTGGCTACTGAAACTGGGATACAACATGAAATCAGACATGGGATATTTCAATTTCTTCTGTTTCACATCACTAAGATTGGTGTTTACAGATGAAAAAAAATAAAATAAAAAATAGGTACTGCTTTTTGCATCAAGCTCATTGATCAGAGAGGTGGCTTAGTGTGAAGTCTGTTCTTCATATGCACTTTGAAGCCACTGAACCAGATCCTGAGAAGCCCACCTGCCCCTTCCCTCTCTTACAGCAGCTGGTCTGGAAGTCAGACCATTTATACACATGCCTTTCTGCAAGAGCTGCCTGCTCTGTTCTTCAGGCTTATTGCATACCCTGGGCATGGCAATGCCCATTCTCATTTACATAATCTCCCGTGCAATGATACACTGTCCTTCGCTGTGCCACTGTCATTGCAGATCCCATCTCTGACTATAGTAAGCAACAGCAGTTCCATCTAAAGCTAGGTGAGCTTGAGCTCAGTAGGGGCTCACATGGGACACAGAAGCTGCCATACAAGATCAGAACAGTGGCCCATCAAGAGCCAGACCCTGTCTAGCACTGGCCAGTGCCAGATGTCTCCATAGGATGCACTCCGTTCCACTAATTTAACACAGAGCTACATTTGTTCCTTAACCCAAAGCAGTTAAGAGGTCTCTGAAGTTTTGCTTTATACACTTGCAATTTAATCCTTAATTGTCTAAGACCCAGTCTTTTCCAGTTACTCAAGGGAACAGCCTCTTGCTGCATAATGTGACTATTTCACAGCTCAAGAAGGGATCCCTTCTTGCAAATCTCAAATTTGGTGATACTTCCCTAGACTAAAGGGGTGAGCAACTATTATGACTAACAGAGATTGGTTCTGGTCATATGAATTCAAGACAGAAATTTGTCTGCTAGTAGTGAAATATTCTCATCGGCTTCTCATTTCTTCAGCTTTTTAAAAAAAATTATAATGTACACAAACATATTCATACATAGACATCCTTTTCCCCACCATAAGCCACTTCTTAAAACACATGGACTTTTTCATAAGGTTAACACAAACCTCTGACAGAAGCAATGGGATCAGTGCCTGGTATTTACCTGCAATCTGTTGTGCCCCATTTGACAAGCAGAATGAGAATTAGTCAAAACAGCCCACTGGAGTACTGGGCTAAGAATTGAAAAACCCACTGTGCCATATTTGCACTAACACATACCTGAAGAAAACAACTGTCTCAATTTAGCCTCTATTGCAAGCTAACCCCAATTCCCTGCAGAAGGATAATGTTTTTAGGGCAACCTGCATGCTCACACTCTTTGATGGATGATGAAATGTCATAATATGATAAAAAGCACAGCAATAATAGCAGAGTGGCACAAGTCCAGGCTACAACAAATGAGATCAAACACAAAAGCTGCATCCATAAAAGCGAAAACAAAGGAAGAGAAACTGCTTACCCTTGGAAGGCCTCTGATAGGCAGGAATCTCCAGCAAGAGACCCACACCTCCACTACCAACCCATACATGAGGCCTAGAAAGGGATAGAGCCAGGATCCACCCCTTCTGATCACTCAGGTACATTGTATACACCTGAGCTCCCCTGGGTTGGCTCTGCCTTCCCACTAGGTACTCAATCACTGGTTCAGGCTGTGATTTAGCATTTCTGTTACAGATATAAAATGGAATAACTATAGTATCTTGGAAAGCTTTCCTAACCAATCTGTGAGGCAACACAAAGGCTGATGTTACTGGGTTGTGAAATCTTTCAAATTTCTGTACTACAGGTTTCAGAGACTAACTGGGGAAATGGATTAGGAAAACAAAGGAAGGAAAAGAAAAAGGGAATTTGCAAGACTCTGAGGGATAACACAATTCCTGTTTCAGCTTGACTGTTCAGAAGTTGTCTTGTATTTCTACAAAGTATGAGCTAAATCTTAACTTGCTGAAGATATGCTTGTGATCTGTGATGGAGAGTCACTCTGATGCTTCAGTGGTTTTACTTAGGGTAACACTATAAGGACCACATTCTTGCCTCAGTGCTGTTTGTACATCAAGAGGATTATAATTTCCATTTTACAGTGCCCTTTCAAACTATATCAATGCACAATAGGGTTCTTCAATCCGTGCACATTTACACAGTGCACATGAAAATAAATATCAGCTCTCACAAGGTTTTATTGAACACACTCCAGTTACTGCTTGGCCACAAAAGCAAATGTCTGCAGTGAGTCCTCACAGTGGACTATCACTCTCTGCTGGAGTGCTGTGAGAGCACGGTAACAGATTTAAAAAATAATTTACTCCACACGCTAACTTGTGGTACCCATATGACTCCAATTATAGGAAGCAACATCTGTGGCCCAGACAGGCAGACAGAAGAGCAGAAGTGCAGTTCTGTGGCAGAAAGGGAAGTAAAAGTGTTTGGCAGCACAGTGCCATGGAAGTAGCCCACTACAGCTGGGTGCTGGCACCAGTCAGCACTTTTTGCCCATGGGCATCTGGGGAAGAGGAACAGGTAACAGGGGAAAGCATTACAGTTCCACTGTGTTAAGGTAATTGTTGATACTTTTCACCTCAGAGTGACCTTGGTGAAAGCTGATGAGATCCATTTTAAATGTCAGATAAGATGTTGGTTTCCATGGGCATGAAGAGGTGGTTTCCATAGTATTCTGGATGGGAGGCTGAAAAGCTGTTATACAAAAACCTCAAGGATTTGGGTCCATATGCTCAGGATGCAATGATCACAACGTTGGGATGAGCTATGGCCACAGTAGCCTGCTCTCTGCTCACTTCACTCTTCTCACTTCCTTTCCATACTTTTGCAGAGTTACTTCAGCATGCATGTTCAGTTTGGTGGATGGCACCAAAGCATGCATTTTCCAACACAGGTTGACCTATACTTCTACCCCTTGTGTGACCTGATGAGTAACAGCTGTCATGAAGCACACAGAAGAGGATTTATGATCTTCAAAGCCAGTATATTAGACAAGCATGCAATGTTGGTTGTCTACAGTTGAATGAATAAAAAGTCAGGGATTCCCTCCATAGCTGTCTGGAAAGAAAATAATTGCATGTACAGCTCCTGCTGGGAACGAAACAGTTTTTGGGGGGGAAGAATTAGATATTTAAAGGAGGGAGATTTGGAGGTTAGTTGAGTATCAGGGAAAGCCCTCTGATTTTCATTATTTTTTCCCTCCCTCTTTTTCAATGCTGTTTGCAAGCTTCTTTACTTTTGGCTATGTTTTAATAGGAATACAATCAATATTAAATATGAACAGGGACTCTTCTTTTGCAGCTGCAATTAGCTATTTTCAAAGAGAAAGACATGAATAATGTACGCAAAAGTGCAAGGGGTGTGTGTTACTTATTTCTCTTTTAAGCAGATTATTTTAGCATGGGTGAAAGACTACCAAGCTAAAGAATAGTGTTCAATATCACACAGTGTATAAACAGATGTGGCTTAGCACATTATAAAAGCCATTAAAGGGCCGAGCCAAAAAATGTATTTAGCTATGGGGAGGACAAAGAGGCAAAGTACCGTGTAATGATTGCTTAGTTTTCCATTCGTCATTCAGCCTTTGTTCATGAGTCCATTGTGCAGACTAAGATCTCACCTTCCTTTTCATTAAGTTTTTGCTAAATTGCTTCAAATGGTATCTTGATCCTCATGGAAACTCATTTTATGTCAAGGCTGCCAGATCACTCGAGACATAGAGTCCTGGAATATGAATCAGCCACATGTGCATATAGAGGTCAGCAAGCAGAAAAGGGATCATCTAGTTGCAGGCTTTGGGTGGCCCATGGCACGCTGTGTCTGGGACAAGGAGAGGTGTAGGACAGCAAACACTCTGGTGGCTCTGTCCTTATAACCACATGGATCAGCCAAGCCCATAAATGGTGAAATACAAATTCATCTTCCTTACAACTGCAGAGGAGTTTTCACAAAGCAGGTGGTCAGACACCTGTCCCTCTGTGGAGCTGATTTGTCACCCTGCTCCTCTGTTCTCTCCCTCATGGCACAGGTCTTTATTGGGACATTACCTCACACCTCTTCTGCTGCATTGGACTCATGCTGGCTTACTTTCTGTGCTTCTGGCTTTGATTCAGCATCCGCTAGCTTGAGAGATTGCTGCAGAATGCAGCCCTTCATTAGAAAAGCAAAAGTCTGAGCTGGTTTTGTGGTAGGGTTTATTATCAGCTTTGCTCAAGTTTACCTCCAGGTCATCAAATAACTTCATTGCAGCTGGCTTTGCATAAGCATACTATTACAGGTTTGTAGTTATTACCTTTTCTTCCACACCCTCTTCCCCTCCATTAATGCACTCAAATAAATGCACAAAGCAAGTAAATTTTACCTCATGCCCTCCTTCCTGTGGACTGTCACGTACATTTCATAGACTCTTCCCTGGGGAACAGCCCCTGCTGGGATCAGCAAGCTCACTCCTGCAGAACAGAAGAGACAAAAAGGATAAAATGGAGAAAAAAAAATACAGAAAAAAAAAAAAAAAGAAAAAATCCAGGTGAACGTTTGAAGAAGAGCAACAGGGGGAGCAGTAGGTGATATCTGCAATGCTAGATTTTCACTCAGCCTCACAAGAGGGCTCTAAATGAGTTTAGCAACTCTGGAGATAAAGCATTTACTGCAGCTCTGGAACCTCTTGTGCCTCGGCACTGAAATGCTGAAGCAGAGAAGAGGATTTTCTTCTCTTCCCTTTTATTTTATTTAAAGAGCAAACAGATGGTTACACTGCTTCGTACCTTGTAAAATAATGGAAAGGGAACAACTCTGAGTACATTTTGCTACAGCTGTAACAGGACATATCTCCCTAGGCAATTCCTATTTAATTAAAAGCAGGAAAGGAAGGCAGTGGAGTACTGTCCCAGGAAGCAACAAGAACTAGTTGTTTCTTGAAAGATGGGCTCTGAAACTGGCATTGTGTTTGTTAATGCACTCAGCTTCTAATTAGACTACCAGGGAGACAAAATGGGGCTTCTTGGTATTTTGAATGTGTTTGCTTCTGTGGAGTGACTCAAAATTCGGATATCCAACCTTGAAAAATTTGTGCAGCTTCACTCTGTGCTCTTTTCAGGGCTGATCAATTGCAAAATCCTGCTCTTACATTGCAAGGAACTCCCCAGGAACCAGTGGTCATGTCCTTGCTCGGCAAACATGGCTCAGGAACTCCCTGGCATGCTGCTGGACACAGCTCTGCCAGCTGTTCATGCAGATGCAGGCTAGTGGGGAATCACCAGCAGGGGTTTGAATTCAGCTATGACTACGTAGCTCAATACAAACCCAGAGGTAGATTATTTCCATATATGCACAAGCACAATAGAGTTATTATAAAATCCTTTATGGCCCTCTCTCTTCTCTTCATTGTTTGGTTACACTGGAAACCTCCCATGTACTAGGGTTGTACTGGGAGTCAGTCCCACACCTGGCTTTGAATGGGAGGGATTAGCTGTGAAAGTGTTTTCTATTAATGTTTTCTGACTTGTTTCTTTACAGGACTGTTACAACATCCCTGTGCATATCCTCAGATGTAAAGACAGGTGTAGGATACATGAAGGACTTTGATTGTCTTGCTAGGAGGATATACATAAATACATCTAGAAGCAGCACAGATGAGTATGCAGGAGGGGTAGACAGATTGATATATCTTCCAAAACTTGTTTTAATAATTTTGAAGAGATTACAGTGACAAATAAGCATTTATTTTTCTTTACAAATTGACAGTAATATATGTGAATTAAATATGACTAATAGACTTTGCTGAACCTTTCACCACCATGGCATAAGAAACCCTAATATTAATGTCTACCCTCAGCTGCAGCTTAGAGAACTGTGAAATATAGAACAGTATAACATGAATTTTCAACATTGCTCAGCAGTCTGTAACAGAGGTCTCCAAGCAGTTCAGCTTCCAATTAGTCTCTATGGGAAAAGAAGACATCGTTCCTCAAAGAGGAACACTATTGTTTATGGCCCACTTTTGGCTGCACCCTGGGCAGTACAAGTCTGCATCCTGGAATGTACAAACTAGTCCTAGGCCAACCAGATGCTTGCTTGCTCCATAACATCAATGTACAAAAAAGGATCCAGCAAAAAAGCAGGAGACAAGGTTAGGCAGCTTTTTCTTGGGCTGGGCACTGTGCTGTAAAACAACCAAGAGCTGAACACAAGATGCAAAGTTGGAAGCTGTGAGACCTTGAGCTACATGGTCTTGCATGGGAGCATCTAGCTGTAAAACTTTGAACAAAAATATTTCATTTATGAGATAAATATAATCACGGCTTTCCTCAAAAACCTCTTAACATACGAGAAGGTCTGGCAGCACTTCAATGCTTGGTTCCCCCCTTTCCAATTTGTAAAAATTAATCAATGCTATATATAACAAGGAGACAGAGATGGACACAACACTCTTAGGCTTTATTTTCCTTGAGTATGTAACGCGTGCAGGAAAAAAGTCTTCATTAAATTAGCATTCTGCTGCCCTACTGCAGTACCACACACTCTGCAGTGAATTGGAAGTGGAACAACCAATTTATTTTTTAATTAAATTGTTTTCTTTATGTGTGATGACAAGATTGGGGCTTTCTGGTTTTTAGTCCCTTATCTAGAGCTGAATGAAAGAAAAAGGTCAAGGATGCTGAACTACACTTCACACGGAGAAACTTGGAAGTATAACATACCTCAGAAGGGGTGAGAGCCCTGTAACATTCTGTTAAAAAGGCAGCCAGGACTTTGGGAAAGCGAACTTTAAAATATTTTAGTTAATCTGATTGAGTAAAACATATCTGTTTGTTCTGAACAAAGGAAAGGCAAACTCCCTGGAGTGACCTTGTTTTTCTCTGGCATAGAAGAAAGCTAACTCCACTTAAACCGCTGAAATGTGGATAGCACTTACCTGAATTGGGAATTACTAGGTGGCCCCCTAAGGAGTTGAAGGTCCCAAAAGCAGTGCAGGATGGGTCTGTTTGCCGTGCGAGGCTTTGGTTCTTCACGTTCAAAGTCTCATTCTCCAACAGAGACTGGGTAATCTGTGGGGACAGCTTGGAGGAGAAGTCAGAGAGTTCATCCTGGGGGGTGACTGCTCCAGAGGTGTTATAAACTTTGATTTTCAGATTGGGCAATGGGTCCAGGATCGGAGAATTGGTCATTGGGATTTTATCAGAGACATCATGCAAGGCATACACAGGACCCCTGTACATGGCTGCAGCAGAAGTGAGGTCTGGTGGCACTGCCAAGAGATCTGCATTGGAAATGAGAAAGAAGAGCCATATTGCTTATGATTACTTCTCTAATCTGACAACTTTCTTCTGCTTCATGATTTGGTTTTGCATTCTGTTCTGTTCACACCAAAGGCTAAGATACTTGTAAACTGACCGTCGTATCCTTTTTCAGGTACCCATATCTAGCAATGGCCCAGGGCTTGTGTTGCCTGAACTGCTCTGATTGTTATACAAAATTACAGAACATTTCTGCTCTAAGGATTTTTCACCAGCACTATTTTTCAGGCTGTGCTCAGATTTCAAGTGTGATATGCCTAGCTTCATGGCAAGGTGTTTTCTATGCTCAGTAGATCTAAAAGTATTAATTAATACTCCTGCCTTAAATGCTAAGAGGTTCATTAAGGAATTTATCAAACTGGCATAAAACCAGAATTTTTGAATTAGTAAAAAGAAGAAGCTATGAAGTCCTCGTGCCTACAACTCCCAGACAATGTAGAACTAGTACCTGCATCACACAGAAAATGACACTTCTGCTAACCTTTCTTATAACAACTCTCTTGTAATCTCAACTCTTAATTTTGATTTACTCTTCATAAACACGTATTGGAAGAAGAGAACTCTTCAGCTTAAACGTGGGTCTTGAAGGGATCAGCGTTAGCATATGAGTGTTTGTTTTTTGGCCACTGAGGCATGGAAATTATCTATTATGGACTAGTTATAAAAATGTTAATTATTAAATTATATTACACCACAACCTCTTCTACACTGTCCATTGAAGGCACAGTACTTCTTAAACTATGCACTATTTATGCATGTAAGACAGGGCACAGTAAAAGAGGCTATTAGTGAAGTAAAAGGGAGGCAGATGTGATGGAATTATTGTACTGTAATATTCCTCCTGTGATGAATCCTGCCTCCCTTGTTTCTGTCATAGCTTTACCTTTGATGTAAATTTGAGCAGGACCCGTATTTTATAAATGTCTGTTTTACTCTCACAATCACATTCTCCCTTTAGAAGTTAAATTCTGCTGCTGTATGTTCCTAAGCACATCTGAAAAAAGCTACTGTAGGTTTTTAGCACTTGACCATCAGAAACAAATGGATATAATCTTTCTCTCATTTATGAAGTGCCAACAAGCATCCTGCAGATATCATTCATACACCCCAAGAGACCATATCCTTATAATATCCCCCTGAATTGGTCAACATGGAGTGAAGTGACAACTAACCTTGTCTTGCAGCCTTGATGTTAACAGGCTGAAATCCGCCATTTAGTGCTGACGAGTCGATAATATCTGACTCAAAGTCACGGTGGTTCTTACGATAGACAAACAGGGCCACAACCACAGAAATAGCCAGGCACACGATCACAGCAATGACAATCCCCACGTAGAGAGCAACATCATCTGAGTCTGGTGCAGCTAGAGGAAAAGAGGCAAGAAACTTGAAGAAATGTGATCCTCACAGGGTCTTTTGACAAAATACATTCTTATTATTCCCATTTCCTGCAGATATTTACTACCTTTTTATAGGTTAATTTAAAATCCATTTCTAAAGCTATATAACAGGTCTATGCCCTTTTTATGGGAAATGATCTCTGTTTTCTCTTTAAGTCGTGTTCTATTTCTTTACATACCTATTTGTTCATCTATATAGCACCCAGGCAGTGAAGCACTAAACAGAACCCACATTACACAGTTTCATGAAGCAAATTCACCCTGTGAACTAAAACAGTATGTCTTCATGATATAGCATCATAATATTAGTATTTAGTGTTTTATCTATTAGTGAAGATCATGTTGTGTGTTTTTAAACTTCAGAAGCCTTATTTTTTAATTAAGGGGAAAAAAAATGCAATCAAAAAGTCAAATTTCTACAGAATTCCTGTTTAATGTATTTTGTGATTTCTGACCTATAAGGTGTTGAGCCATTATCTTTTCTACCCACTTGCCTTTTAAAATACCCAGGAAAACAAAGAATCAACTGCTGAATTCTCATTGCTAGCATTAACACATATGTATTTGGATAAAAGCTAAAGCAAGCACGAGAAATAATGTGGTAATTTACTAAAAGGAACCCAGATTTATTACAGCTGTCTTGTGAGAAAATGGCTCTGATATTTCTACTAGCTGTTTATACCGTATCTTCAGCACTAATTCCAGGGTAATCTCCAGCATCATTATCGACTAGACTTTTTTTTTTTTTTTTTCCGAAAGGTCTGAATACATGATCAAAATCTGATGTGTTTCTACACAGTGAAAAATCCCAGTATCAGAGACAATGCAAAAAAGAAAATGAAAAATCAAATCAGACCATTTTAGCAGCCTGTTTCTGTTAATTTAAAACACGTGAAATCACTTTTATTTCATTTTTTGCTCCCCACCTTTTAGTCATTTAAGCTAAGCTGCCCTCCAGCACAGAGGTGAGAGCTGGCAGATGTTGAAAAGGACTGATCAAAGTCCATCAGCCTCTGGCTATGAAACTTTCAACGTGCCAGCCTCAAAACAGCAGGACTTACATCCCCAGTGGTTCAGGAAGCAGATCTCTGAGTTACAGCTCAATGCAAAGCTATCCCTCCACCACATTTCCTCCAATTGCTAAGGTAGCACTAACGAGAGAGAGGGTTCATTCTCTCTCCATTTTCTGCATTTGATGCAGCTTCTTCTCCCATATTCCCTACGTAGAAGGGCTGTGATCAGTCTGTGTCAGCCCACTGATAGGGAAACCGCTGTCAAGCAGGCAGCTTCATTTGCCCAATCCCTCTTTGCCTAGGCACACAGAGCTGGCATAATACTAAAGCTTGACCCCAGGAACAGCATTGCATTAGAGTCCAGGAACATAAAATAAAACATTAAACTTACAAGAAAATCCATATTCATTCTGGGTTCTCTGTTCAGTTGAAATAGGATAAATGAAACCTTAAAAAGAAAGAAATTAAACAAAAATGGGAACAAAATCAAATTAATGAGGAGAACTAAAAAGGGAATCATGAAAAATGGTTTAATTAAAAAAAAAAAAAAAGGAAAAAAAAAAAAAAGGAAAAGAAATTGATGGCACTTTAGAATTCTGATACAGCACAGAATTATGATTTTGCATCCTCTGTCTCCTCCAGAGCCTTACTAAGAATTACTAAGCAGGCAGATTGAATTTCTAAGCCAAAATCGGTCTCGAGTCACTAACTTTGGAGTGCTTAAAGTCTTTCTTTTATTGAGCATAAACTCTAATGGATCTAATTTATTTCAGACATCAAGGGTCATTACCATACGGAAAGTCTTTTTTCCCTATCCCTGCCATATGCTTTAATTCCCAGGACATGTTCGGTGAGGCTCTAAACAGTTTTTTTATTTAATTATAGTAGCTTGCTGTTGATCTAATAGAGCTAAAGGAGACCTGTCGTCACTGGTCAGAGGTTAAATACCCATTTGCTGAGCAGAGTCCATGCAGAAAGCCCTCTTTCTGGATTTCCATAGAATTATTTTATCCTGTCTTTAATATGCGTTCAATAGGAATTCCTCAGGGAGCAAAGAATTTGTCAGCAAACAGGAAACTGAGTGGCTTCTCTTCAGAATTATTAAAAAATCAATAAGGCCCCTGGGGTCATAGCATTATTTATTTGAAATCTTTGCAAGCCCTGTATATCGACAAAATGATAACACAATTTACAGTTATATTTCAGAACGGCTAAATAAGAGAGATCGTTTCTTTAGTCTCTTCTTTCTGCAGCTTGTACAGAGAAGCACGCTGAGGCTGTTTGGCTTTACAGGAGATCAATGAAGTTGCTTAGTACCTCTCAGCCCCCCTTCATCACATGGGGAGCAAAGGAAAGGCTCTGAGTCCCATCCTATTGGAGAGGGAAATCACAAACCAAAGGTAAGTCACTGCCATGGATGGAATCAGAGTGGGTGCCTGGGAAAGGGTCCCCATCTTCCTTCTTTTGAAGGGAATCCCACAGCTCTCTCCATCTCCCCCATGCCTTGGGGTGCACTGTGGAGAGCTCACACATCTGGGTTCCTGCAAATGAAACAAAACTGGACTCCTGGTGTGTGCCTAATGTACAGGACCACATTACAGGCAGATCAGAGTAATAACCTCCAGCTCCCAGAAATGCTGAGATCGGTTCTCGGCATCTGTTGAGCTTTGCGTATCTCATCCTACTTGGCCAAGCCGCTTGCTAATGAAGATACAGTCTCTCCCAATTGCACATATAGACATACCTCCCCACAAAGTTTCCAGACATTAACTATCATATAAATGCTACCTCAACTGAAATACCAGAACAAGAAGAGGTGCTTTCTGATGATGATGTTTGTTGTTTTTTTTTTTCTGAGGCATTATGGGATAGACTATACTGTCTATAATATCTACTTAAAACTTTATCTCACCACAACGATTCCAGACTTACAATTGCTTTTAGGAATATTATGTTCTCACACTCATTTATTTGGTCTGTTGAGGCAAGCTCATCTACATGTACTCTCAGCATGCACAGTCAATCTTTTGTAATAACTTCTCCCCACTTCTATCAGTGCACTCGAGGCATTGGCCATAAAAAGTCAGGCAGGCAACTTCTGAGGGCTTGAGTGAGTGCTCAGCAAGTTGGAGCATGAATTTACAGTGAGCTGGTTACCCCCCAATTACTCCCCAGGTGAATGCTGAGGTGCATATTTAGTCCACCTAAATTCCAGCTGTTTCAGCTATAGCATTATGGATAATATTTCCTATGGCAAGATGTCCCTGGAGAGCAGGGGGCCGCCAGCAGAAATACGAGGTAAAAAACAAGGCTGAATTTAGGCTTTCTGCTTCTCCAAATGCTCTTCAGCCTCATAGTCAAATCTGCTGGGAGATCCCTGCATTTCTTGTGCCCTATTGAGTACTTCTGGGGGTGCTGGCATAGGGTAAAATACCTGAATCAGGTCTTTATCACTTAAACTTGTGCAAAGTTGCACTCCTTTGTGTAGAGCCACAAAGGTTATTCCCCTTTCCTTCAGCTGTTTTTCAGCTGGCAGGTTTGGCATTTGAGGCTGCATGCCATTCCTGTCACACAGGTAATGATTTGATATCTGCCACTTAGAGGGTGCAAAAAATGGCACTGTATGAATTAGCTGTGAGTTTACTGACAGCCTTTTCTATTCCCAACAAAGTAGAAATCAAAGTTCAAGTCTTCTCAGTAAAGTAACGAATTGTGGTCTCAAAATACACTGGAAGAAGCAGCAAACTCTTCATAGACCCTGTTTGTCACAAATACTTACCTGCCTCTTCCAATTTTGCATATATTCTCATACTGATAACTGCAGAGAACAGCCTTGAAGCTGCCAAAGACTGATACCAACTCCTTCACCAGAAATGCTTTGTGTCTATATTGAAAGCACAGCTAATACAAAGAGGAGGAAAAGATGTGGAAAATTTTTGTTTCCATTACTCTTACACAGTGATATACTTTGCAAATGGCATTTAATTTTACCCTCTTGTGTGTGCCACTACTGAACTGAGTGGCAACACTTTCTGAGCAAACCTTTCCAGCTGGAAAAATATGTGTTCTATATAGAAGAAAGAAGGGGACGAAGTGGAAGGGCTAAGGGCAGGAGATGCCATGCTGAGCATTTAGTTGTGGGCAGACCAATTTTTTACCAAGTGCCAAGAGTCATGCCTGAGCACGCTGGCCATGGATAGATAAATGGCCATCTATGTTGGGGACTGGGAAATGCACAGTTCTGGTTAAGGAGACAGCACTGCACAAGCTGGGCTGTGGTGGCCATAAGACCTCCCCTGGCTGAAGCAAGAGGACTCTTTACCTCAGGTTGGTTATTAAGCAACCCAGCCAAGCTGGGCTGTGCCAGCAGTCTGCTGAACAGTGCATCAAATGCCAGCTCCATTTGTGCTTGCAAATTAAGCACAATTGTAGGAGATGACTCAAACGTGGCAACTGTAGGCACCCTTTGCCATTTAGGCAGGAGCTTCTAGAATAAAACAATTTTTAAGCACTCCTTTGTCATGAAAGAGTGTTCCAAAAGGGATGGGGCCTTGCCATGGCAATGGAATGCTTGAGGCTGCACATAGCGGTGCTGGCTACACAGAAGCCAGGTCCATTGCCATGCTCCCAGCACCACAGCGCAGGCGCTGCTTTAGAAAGTAGGCTTTCATGCCAGTCCCTCTGACGACACCTTCAAACAATGAGAAAGGATGTTTTCATCGGATAATGATGCAAACCTGCTGGGATTAGTACCTGTAATAATGAAGAACAACTCCCCTCCTCTCTTCAAAGTAACCGCAGTGAATAGTCATCTTTTTCTTTTTCTTTTCTTTTCTTTTCTTTTTTTTTTTTTTTTTTCTTCCCTGTATCAACACCATTGCTTGGCAAATACCTCAGGGACTTCTACCGGAATCATCAAATTTATTAACAAGGGTAGATGTAGAAAGGTGCTCTTGGCTTTGACTCTAGGAAGGCTGCCTAGGCTGCTGACTCACACGCAGAGCAGCTGGCTTCACAGTGAGCTACTTGCTTTGAGAAAAATAATTTAAGCTTCTTCCTACAGCTTGTTGAGAAATGTGCATTTTCAAAGCAGCTTTTGATGTTTTGTTGTGTAACTTACTGCTGGACAAATAAAATAGTAATAAACATACTTTACACTTGCATAGTCCCTTCTGTTTGAGGATCTCAGCAACTTACCAAGAGTGGCTATTAATTTCCCTCATTTTACAAGTACCTCACTCTATGTCATACCTGGAGAATCAGTGGGAGGCTTGGACTAAGCACAGAAATTTCACCAATGTAATTGCACATTAAATATATTTATGAAAAAAGTCTTTAATTAAGTGGATGTTTCTCCATGCATTCTACTTCATATTCCACTTTAAGCTTGCAAATACATGTTTTTTTTTGTCCCTGTAAAAGTGCTTCTATTAAAATGTAAAGAGTAAAAGGTAGACTTTTTAAACTCAAGTAATTACATAGGCACAAATGCTTTGTACAAATGCAGTTATGTCATTATAAAGACGCATTTCCTAGGCATTGGCTATTTACTTTCCATAAAGAATATCTAGTACAATTTAAGCACCTTTATACCAACGTAATAAGCTGAAAGGGTGAATATGTCAAAGGTCAGAGGACTGGAAAGAAAAACCAGTCTAACACCAGTACACAGAAAAGACTTCAGTGGGCTTTTTATCAATTTAGTTTAACTCAATTTCTGTACCAGTCACACTTACAGTGCTTTGGGAAATTGAGTCCATTTAACTAAATAGATTTTGAAGCTCATTTAATTAGTTTGGTGCTGTTTGCAAACACAAATGATCCCTAACCATTGGGAGCCCAGCCAAAGCATTCTGGTCCCACATGCCTTGCTCTGACCTTCTGGAAATCCATTTGTGCCAATAGCCACAGGAGAATCAAAGGCATGTCACTGGAGTTGAATATCTGAATGTGTGGGATCACCTGGCTTAGACGGTTATCTGTGACATAGCAGAACATCTCTTTTTACAGCAAGTATTCAACTGCTGCAATTTGCCTCAGGAGAAACCTGTCTGCCAAGGGATTGGGTAGGAATGGAGAACCTCAGACCTATGACAGATGGTAATTCTGCAGAGATTATGGTGCTGACTCCTCTGAGTTAGAAGTTGAAACAGATTGTCATAAAAAAGCCACCAAAGCAACTTTTCTGAACTATTTCCACCTCTTGTCCCCAGGGATGAATATACCTCTCAAAATGTTAATGAGCATATATACACATGCATACTACACAAAATGGGAATTCAGTATCATGATCATGGGCATCCTGAAATCCTGTGTCTGATTTTACCTGGAAAGCCCTTTAAAGACAACTTTACTCCTTGTGGTGTACAGAAGGTCATGGCTTCACACAGAGAGAATTTTGTAACTGCCTCCCCTTTTTGATCCCTAATAGATTTTACCAGCTTTGTAGTCATATTGAAATTGTATTATTATTTCATTTTTTAGCAGATTATGAAAGTGTTTTATTCTGTTACTTGCAGATAAAATATCAACATAAGAAAGAAAGGGGAAAAGACAGCCTTTTCCATTTGTATATTCTCCAGCTGCCTACTTAAAACCTTTCTCTCCCCTGCAGGTAACTACATAAGATGGTTGAGTAGCTGAAGGTGATCTTTCTGGGCACACTAATACTTATTCAGTTTGGGTCATATTTACAAAAACATTTACAGTTATCCTACAAAGAAACTGCTTTATGCCATTAGCTGCTGAGGTCACAGCTAATGGCACATATTTTGAGACTGTATCAAGGTTAGTGAGATTTTGAGACATGCACATGCATTTAATAAAGTGAAGATTGCATAAAGTACATCATAACTGCTTGTTTCTTTAATGCATAATATTTTAATCTGGCATCACTTGCTCCTAATCTATAAATGCTCTTTACTTTCTCTTCTGCACAGTGCTTTTAAAAGGAGCTAGGGTCACGTAATTATGTGGCCCTTTTGAAAGCCTAGCCACATGATGTGTCCCCATATCATCCTGTTGCAATGAACATGACAGGTTGAGCATAATATACAGTAATAGCCCATTTTCCCCTTTTGGTTCCAAAGTCAATGCCCTTAAATTGCATATAAAAAAAGAAGAGGGCACTCATTCAACTGATGTCTTTCTTTCTCTACTTTGATGGTTTTATCCAGTGCAGTGACAGTGAAGTTGTAATAACCTCTTGGTGGCAACAGGCTCTGAAGTACAGAGCTGTAAAAGATGAATAGAGACTAATTCTCAAATGTAGAGGCCTAAAATTTGAAGGAAGCAGTTCTTAGACAATTTAAAGTAGGCAGGTGGTGCATAGTGACACAAGATTTTACAGGAACAACTCTTTGCTCTCACTGTGTGTATGTATGTACATACGCTAGATAAGTTCTAATATTTGATAAATCAAGGCCAGCAAGCAAGTCATTTTTTTCCCATGTCAGTCCCAAATAACAGGCATCTGACTAGTTCTGTTCTTAATTCTGAAGGTGAGATCTTTCATTGGTAATTCAGTATCTTCCTCTTTCTCCAGCTCCAGATGCTCGGGATTGCTTGCTGAGTTTGTTGTTTTTAGAAAAAATTCTTTAAAATAAACAGAATGTGAAAATGCTCAAAGCTTTCAAGTGATGATGTTAACTCAGATGCAGCTACATAGGTCTCCATATACTCCCTATCATGGAAAAGCAGTCACTTTCACAAGGAGAAGGATATTAGGAGATTTAAATTGACTTATAGGAGTTTAGAATTCCTCCCTCCAGTGCCCATTGGCCACGGCCTCACAAGCTGCTGGTAGTTCTTTCTCTGTGAGGGAGCAAAGTTAAGGGTACAAATTTAACCTCAGAGTAAATCCCATATCCCTACTGTTTAGGACTAAACCTCCATGCTCACTTAACATGTTTCTAATACAGATTTAATAGAGAAGAAATAACAACAGTAATCCTCGGATTGCAGTTGCTGTTAATTGTTTTTCTCCCCTGCTATTTTGTAGAAACTCCAGCACATAAACAAGAAAATGTCATCTCTAATTTATGGTGGGGAAAAAGAAAAAGAAAAAGAAAAAGAAAAAGAAAAAGAAAAAGGAAAAGAAAAAGAAAAAGAAAAAGAAAAAGGAAAAGAAAAAGAAAAAGAAAAAGAAAAAGAAAAAGAAAAAGAAAAAGAAAAAGAAAAAGAAAAAGAAAAAGAAAAAGAAAAAGAAAAAGGAAAAGGAAAAGGAAAAGGAAAAGGAAAAGAAAAAGAAAAAGAAAAAGAAAAAGAAAAAGAAAAAGAAAAAGAAAAACAAAAAGAAAAAGAAAAAGAAAAAGAAAAAGAAAAAGAAAAAAAAAAAGAAAAAAAACAACAACAACAAAAAAAGGAGGGTGGAGGGGGAAAGCACATAATAAAATTCCCAGAGCTGCAAAAATATGTCAGGCAAAATGTGTCGAGCTTCTTCTATTTGCTTTCCTAAAGAAAGACCTTCAAGTCTGCAGCAAGTATGCTGAAGGTCAGATATGATATCAGGTATCCTGGAGATAATGCACAGTAATTTATTTTCCTGCTAAAGGACTAATTATTGGCAAGTTCAGGGTGGGCTAATAAACAAGAAGCTCGAGGTTTTGTGACTGATTATTTACTTGGGTATTATCTCAGATCTTTCCTGAGTGTATAGGTTAAATGGGGAGTCTCTCTCATTTCTGTCCTTGAACAAGAGGGTATGATATTCTATAATTAAGATTGAAACTGTAGTTTCATTTTAAATTAGATTCCTGGCTTTTGCTAACACTGTTAGAAAGGTCTTGCCTTAGTTTAAACATGCATGTCATCTACATGGGGTGGGAGAATATGGAGGAATAGGAGAACTTGTTGCTACAATTTGATTTGGATTAGAAGAGGCAATTTTGACATTATGCAATCTTTTAAAGTTAAGGACTTTGACCTTTTAGCTAGATCTTATGCCAGTGTTTAATATCTTAGAAGCACGTAACTTTAATGCTGGGTTTCTTACAGATGTTTGACAGCAAAAGTAAACACATGTCTAGCACTGCAATTTGTTAGTTTGTGTATTCACAAATTCAACATTTGTAGTGCCTGAATAGATTTCCTGGGTTTTGCTTTGTTTTGTAGCTGGCCCATAGCAAGTGAGTTACAGGGAGAGGTGAAACAAGAACAGGAGCTGGCACTGAAGAGGGAATGCATGGCAAGCAACTTGGTAAAAGAAAACACAGTTAGAATGCATCCAGAAAAGGAGGCTGAAACAGTTGGAAAAAAGGCTTGTGGAAAGCAGGAGGTACCTGAATGGATGTTCAGTGATGTACCAAAATCCTTGGCAGGTCTATAAGCTCACAAGTAAGGTAATGTATTCTCTGGCTTATTTTTCAAAGCAGTCTAGAGATCATAGAGTGCTCACCTTTTGTTAAAATTAATAGGGAGGGGGCTTTTTCTGAAGTGACTGGGGTGGGAAAAAGCAGTTTCAGTGTTCCAGGCTCTGCTTGTTGATCTGCAATTTTGTTTTATACTCAGAGCTTTCATCTGCTTTGAGTAGGAGCTTTGTTAGGCACGAACTCTCACTAGGCAGTTGCAGAGGACCCACCAGAGTGTGGACGCTCCTCAGCTGGGGATTTCTCATGTTGCTACAATAAAAATAAATAAGAGTTGTAACTCTGAGATGTGTGCATATACTCCCTTAGCTGCCACATCATTACATAGTAGTGGGGTTAAAAATAAACTATCACAACTCTTTATTCATCTCAAATAACAATAGTGCAGAAAACTTCCTCTAGGAACAGACGAGATGTGTTCTTCAAATGAATAACCCCCTCTGCAAGGGCTCAGTGCAACTGGCCAGGTGGATATATCATTACACTGACAGACTGAACATATTGTAAGTTCCCTCTTGACCCACATGCTCTTAATAAAAGGTTTTATTTCATTCCTTTGCACACATAGGCTTCTGTTGCAATCTCCCTGGAGAGAGGTTTGCTTACCTCCTGGAGCCTGAAAAACATTCCCCTGCTTTTTGCACACTAATCTGCTCTGGAAGACCAGAAGTCCTCATCAAACTTCTCTGCTCTGTAATTCTTTGCTGAATGACGGCTTTAAAAACAAGCCAAAAAGGGAAACAAATGCTTATCCCATCAGAAAGTTCTGGCATATTACATTAAACAAACAGGGCACGTGTAGTACATATACGTTCCAGGGAGAAACAATTAGCATCAGGTTAGCCTTCCTTTCTACATGAGATCTGTATACAAACAGCACAGGGCTAGAAAAGGGCTGTAGTTAACCGTTTAGTGAACCAGCAGGACAAACTGTATTTCCCTCATATGCTTAGATCACTGTGGCTGTAAGAAGCAATTTTATGAACTCAAATCTGACTTTCATACAAGGATTTCGAAGAGTTTGGCAACTATAGAAGCAACACACTGATTCACTCTCAACTATCAGGGGGCCTTTTTTAACAAGAAATGGATATACAGTTCTGGTAATACCATTTTCTCCATTTCATAGCTGGCTATTTCTCAAGTTGTGTATTCAACTCGGTTTCTGTGCGCATAGGTTATATGGTTCACTTATTGTATAGGAGTGACCAGGGAGCTGGTCCAGTGATGCCCTTGGTGGCAGGTGAGGATTTTTTGAATATTTTCTACCATTCTCGAAGTGATAGCAGCCCGCCTCAGCCTTCTCACGCTAATTTATTTAAAGGAATAAAGAAAAAGTCCACATTGGGTCTGATTATGCTTGACCCGAGGAAATTTCCTTTTGGCTCTATGAAATGATGGGTTTGTAAGCCATACTGTGACAGTATAAAGTGAACAGTCTTTACTAAACAGGACATGGTACTATTTATAGAACTAGATAATCTACAGTTCTCAAGTGGCCATGTACTCCAGTATTACCTTACTGCTGTAAAACAGCTAAACCCATGATTTTGAGAGAAATTAAAAGCACAGCTTATCCAGCCTTTATGAAAATCCACAGCAGTCTGTTTAAGCTGAGAGTGAGCTGAGGAAGGGACATTGATTACCTTCTCCTGACTATGCTGGTGCCAACTTGCCTATCGTGAGCATGATCTCAGAATTTCAGATTTCAGAAAAGACATGCTTTACAGGCATGAACAGTCACCCACGCTCATGTCTACAGACTTTCTGAGCTTTGTTATTGAAGCTAGGGATAAAACAGACCTGAACACTGCCACCTGAGATTGTCAGCCGACAGGACACAGATAAAACACTTTGAGCATGGACACATTCAAGATTCTTCACCAAGAGAGGGTCATTGAGCATGGAACATGGCATCAAACTAGCCAGAGTTCAAAGAGTATCTGAACAACACTCTCAGACATATGGTCTGATTTTTGGGTGGTGCTGTATGGAACCAGGAGATGGACTCAATGATCCTTCTGGGTCCTTTCCAGATTGGGTTATTCTATGATTCTATGCTTGATATGGCAGCTAATATTTTTGACCTTATGTTTGAAATAATGAGAAGACAGTTGCACATCACCACTCATGCAGCAAGTCTCCAAACAACAGTTAACCCACTTTATAGGGTGTCCACCTCTTCCTGGCCATCAACAGCAGTTTATGCAGAATGTAAAGCCAAATTCAGGCCACCAGACACTTCCCAGTATCACACATATACCTTCCCACCACTGGGCACAGCAAAACACATCACACTGTACTTTGCTCTAAAGCTTTTTGTGATTCCATCATCAAACTTGTGCTGAAGTGTGAGGCAGTGGTGCAGCATTGTGATTGCTTGGTGTCCACACAGAACACCCACAAAAGTCATTAAGTGGGATGAGGGGAGGGCTAATTGTGGTGTTTCAGTTTATAGTGATCCCCTGTGAGATGCAGTGTGTGCCTTTAAAAGCATACCTCATTGCACCGAAGTATTTACGGCAGTTCTCGTACTTCAAATGGGAAATAATGCAACTATAGAGGCAGTAACGCAACTAGTGTGGGTGGTAACCAGCCAATTCCTCTTACACCTACACCATATTTTGCTCCAGAAGACCATATTAATGCTGTTACAGGAATTACAAAATTGTTTTAACGGGACCTGCTAGGCAATATTGTGTATGGGGAAACTTAAAATAGTAATGACCGCCCTGAATTGTCACTGCAGCTACTTTTCTTCTTCAGCTCAGCCTTCTGCCTCTCTGCAGGCTTTCTAGTTTAATGACTGTTCATCCTTTCATGTTAACAGAAAAATACTAACTACTGAATAAGAGAGTGTATGTGTGTACTAGCAAGATCATTAGTCTGAATAAATGTGACAGCGGAGTTGCACAAGAAATGCCACAGTTAGCGGTAAGCACAAACTGCAGCTTTGGGTGCAAAATACTGTAATTACAAGGGATGGAGAGAGCTCCACAGTTTTTATCCCCACAGAAATCAATATCAGTGCAGACTGCTGCTCTTTGCTGGAGCAGGGGCAGTCTGATGAAAGAGCTTATTGATTTATCCAGCTGATGCTACTGTAGTGAATAATAGACTGAAAGAAAAAGAGCTTGCAAATTAGACTCATTCAACTCAACATTTTCCAGGATACCTTTTATGCACAGCTATACAGAGATATATATTTACAAGTGAGTTTTTGTCAAAGCAACAACCGCATGGCAAGAGTGGCCCATCCAGTAGCTCATTAATTGTAGCTGCTCATACAGTGCAGGCACTGAGGTCTGCCTTTGAGCAGGAAGCACCAGAACACCCATAAACCAGATCTGGCCATGGGGTAGGCAAGCAGCCGGCCAATGCAGCCTCCTGGAGGGCTGAACATGGAGGGCAAGTGGTTGCAATGCTAAGTGGCACCCACTAGCATGACAGCTTTGAGGTCTCTGGTAGGTTTGGATGTTCCCAGGCAGGGGAAATGCCAGCTCTGGGCTGGCCCTCACCAGTCATGTGTGTGGTATTCTGGGAAGAGGTCCGTGTTCCTTCCTTGCTTATGGGCAGATCTGCTATGGATCTAGGCTCACATCAGTGAAAATATAAAAGAGGTAGAATGGTTTTGCATAAACTGCAAGGATGAAAGAAAGAAAGAGAGATCAGTAGGCACACTGCCATAATGTGCAGCAAAATCAATCTTCCCAGCAGTGATGGATCTGGAAGCAGCACTGTAGGTTTTACAGGTGTATGAAGCCCCAGGAGTATAAAGACACCACTAAAACACTGCCATTAAATTCCAGCACTGAAGGATGATCATGGCCCCTGGAGCCAAGTGGGTCAATATGTGACTGAATATTTTTCATTACCATTTTTATATACATATATATGAAGCAGAGTAAGATTCACAATAACCTCACATTCTCCCCCACTGAAAACTTCTGCTTTATACTCAGCATCCACTTTCACAAATAAAATGCAATATACCTTCAACAGATAAATGAGATCCCTATAGGGCTTTTATTCTGCTGTACTATTATATCTATTCTTCTACCAGATTTCTGCTTAAATGGCTCTCTTTATGCACACACACAAAGATGACATACACCTGTCTAAATATAAACTGATAGTAAAGAGCTCTTCTGTAGAGGGGATGTATCTTTTCTTCCTAATTTACCATAATGACTTATTCATACCACAGGAGCTAGAGGTGTGTTAGCTTTTCCACTATGATAGTCACAAAGATGTTTTACAATAAAACAGGGAAAAAAAATCCAGCCATGTCTTTGGAAAATAAAAAGCAAAAATCTCTGAATCTTTCTTTTCTATATGCCTGTTAAAAACAAATATTGGAGGACTACATTTTTTATGCTGTTGACATTGACTAATAGCTTTTCACATGATGAAAGTGCTGGTGTAAGTTACACTGAAGAAGTGTTTTTAGTAAATCTGGGTATCGTGGGGCAAAATACTGACATAGAGTATCACAAGAGGTTGCTGCCAGGACAGTAGCCACCTACTCAGGAAGTAGACCTATTAGTTTAATGGTGTTACTTACATGACTTTGGGACTATTTCAGTCACTAGTCATATGTCAGAGAGAATAAAAATTCCTGACTCTTTTTTCATTAGAAAACTCCAAGCATATCATGATCTGGACTCATAGATCCTGGATGGTCACCACCACAGCTATCTAGGCAATGAAGAGCTGAGGCTCAACAGAGAAGGAAGAAATGTCACATACTCTTCAGGAGAGAGTCTACTATACTTAGGTTATTCTAACAAAATTCAGAGAAGTTTCAACATACCAGCAGAATGAAGACTTCATTTTTAAGAATGAATGAAAAAGACACAGAAGACATTGCTTGCAAAAAAGTCAGAATCACAGTACAAGCCTACTCTTCGTTTCATCTCACTCTTATTAGTCCCTAAGACAGGACCACAACATGGATGGACACATACTGAACATCAGTACTAGAGCAGTACTACCTTCATGACACTACTGCATAAGTTAAATGAAGGCTGTGTAAGTAACAGCTGTCAGGAGATATATGATGACAAGATCTTTAGCAACCTTTTCTATGGTACATCTTTCCTGGATCCCAGAACTGATGCAGCAGCACTCACCCTGCATGCAGAGCCCGTCGGTGCAGTTCTTGGACTGCAGCACCAGTCCTTCGCAGTCCTTGCCTCCATTCTTTGGGGCCGGGGCTGTGCATTCCCTCCGGCGCCAGTGGGTACACTCTGTCCCACAAGTGGACCACTTGCTCCAGGACGTCCATTTGCCATCCACTGAGACAAGGAGAAAACACAAGGTATAAGGGGAACACGTACACAAAGGGGAGTGTGGGACCAAGCCAAAGCATTGCTCTTCTTGGGATAACTCTACCTGGAATTTTCAGTTATCCTAGCAAGGAAAAAGGACTCTAAGCCATTCCAACATGTGAATCAAATAAATAAACCAGCCTCTATTTTTAAAAGTCCTATTTCTGTCCCGGCATTATTTCTGCTCTTCCTCTCCCTTTTTAGAAACATGTCAGCAGTTTATCTGTGCTCAAAGTGTGCAAGTTGGCAATCTGTGATATATTTTTTTCTTTTTTTCTTTTTTTTTAACAGAGAGGGTAAAATTAAACTTGGCCAGAAGCTCTTCTCTAGGATGAAGATATTTAATTTTAAATATTTCATATTAAAAGAATTATTTAAAGGCAGTGATATATTTCACACGAATAGAATCAGGAATGCATTTAGCACCTTTCAAAATCCTGCAAATGATTTTCAAAAGCAAAAAGTTAAACAGTCAATGAGCTAATAATTAAATTATTCCAGTAACAGAGTTTGAGACAGTAGTCTGCCACTTGGAATAATGAACAGAAGTGAGATTTTTGCTCTTTTCAGCTCCTTTGACCCACTCCTATGACTCAGTCTTGGATGGCCAAGCTTCCTAAGTTGAAGGTGACAGAGTAGTGACACTGATTTCAGTGGTGCAGCCAACAAAGGAGAGTAGGACAGATGGCTGAATGCTGTCATGGAAAGGCCACAAACTACCTTGTGTCTCCTAAAACAATTTTGTAATTTTCATAAGTTTGCATTTAAATACCTTTTAAAAGTATTGAATTTGAAGTCAGGTAAATGTGCTTGAAAACTGGCATCCACTCTCCACATGTCTCAAATGATGCACTTGCTGTGACAGCTGGACTGAACAGACATTACAAATTTATTTGCATCACAGTCACTTTGTGGACTCAAATTCCTGTCCTCTTCCAGAGCTTTCAGCCTTTATCTCCCACTGTCTGAAGCTCTGAGCATTCTCCAAATCCCCTGAATTACCAAGGCTGAGACAAGGTCGCAAGCTGTGTGCAAAAGTGGGACCAAATCCCCTGCTGCTTAATGTAATGCGTGCGCTATTTTAACTACTTACATAACACAATTTCCTATTCATTGACTGAAATGTTGGATTTATTAATAAAGAGAAGGAAGCTTCTGTGACTAGCAGCCTTCTCCTGGAATGACTGGTGCCGGAAAAAATCATGCATTGATGGCTACGTGTTGTTTATACTGTACCTGGGCACAGGGTGGTGCAAGCTATTTTCTGAACGTTTTGTCCCTCGCAGAAGGCCCCTCCATTGAGTGGGGCAGGGTTAGTGCAGGTTCTTGTGCGCTTCTGGAAGCCTCTCCCACAGCGACTGTTGCACACTGACCACTCAGTCCAGGTAGACCAGCCTCCATTTACTGGAAAGCAAGAGCAAGAGCATGACACTGCACGAAAACTATCCTGGAGACAATTCACACTGCACCTCTTTCTTGGTTTATCCATCATGCTACACTCTCATGCTTTCAACAGGAAGATCTGGAAGTGATGATTTCTCTCTCTTTCTTTTCTAGAAGCTGATTTTGGGATGTCAGGGCAACTCCACTCACCCCAGTGTGGAAACAGCTGGTGCATATGAATGTCCTAGCACCTCAACAGATATTTAAGCTGTTCAGAGTAAGCCTACACTAAATTTTTATTTTGAACTTTGGGAAGATATTTATCCTTGGGAAGATATTTGTGCTGCCTCTCATTTCCACCTGCCTCACCTTCTGGGTTAGATAAAATGATGAGGATGAAGAGGGAATTGTGCTGCTTTGTGTACTAATGGCATCATCAGGGTATGGATAATATACCAACTGTTTAAATTCCCCAGCTCCCAAATATCAGTGATATAATACAACACTTAAGGGGCTTTAATATCAAAACCCACAAGTGGCTGCTCCTTTACATATGTTCTTGACTTCACTGTTCAAAAAAAAATACTGTATATGAATGAGGAGGAGTTCAAGCATGTCTGTATCTCTATGCTTTTGCATTCACCACGGTTACAAAACACAGTGCTTTTGCAAGGTCCATCTCTCAATATCACAAACACTGCTAATCAACTCAATTCAGCTGTTTTTCTATAAAATCTGAACTAAAAGGCCCTCATTGTAACTTCAGGGAAGCAACTGCTTACAATTAAATCTAACTGCTAGACTGAATATGAAATGAATGTTAGGGATAATCATAGGGATTTCTTCCCACTTGTCTATCCTATAATTAAGCTGATTGTAAGGAACACCAGGATAGTCAGCTGGCGTGTTGTCAGATCAGGTTTTGTTCTGCAGGATACCCCAGCTTGGGAAGCATTGTAGCAATAGCTCCATGGGGCAGAAACTCAGGCTGTAGGGAAGAACAAGATCAGCTAGAAGAGAACCCAGCAGAAAAACTGGACTGGCAAAAGGAGGGCCAACCTCAATATCAGATCAGTACTGTTGCATAGAATAATGCTATTCAATACTTTCTACTCCCCTTGTATTTATTTCTAAGCCAGGTTGTGTTCCTATGAACTGAAGCCATAGAGTGCTTTGCTAATTTGATGTCAGAGTATACTTTGGTAATAGGCATCAAAACATAGGTTGATTAGAAGAGGGATAAGAAGATGGGTGATAGCATTGAACACTGACACTCTTAACAGTATATGGAAGCATAGATTTTCTTTCAGTTTTACTCTTATTTCTGAAAAGCATCACTGAGAAAATGAAATGCATGGGTAGAAAGCAAGGTGTGATGCTTGAGGAAGAATCCAGGTAGCAACCTGGTTGCTAGCAGCAGTAAGATTTGCACACAGGCATGTTACATTTCTAGAAGCCTCCCTCTGAGTGTCCACCCCTGTGTAGCAGGACAAGGCATCACTTACCATAGACGATCACAGTTGCTGTAGTGCTTTTCCTTTTGGCCACAATGTTTTTGGCAACACAAGTGTAGTTGGCTGTGTCAGAAAGCCGGGCTTGCTTGATGATCAGGTTGTGATCAATGGTGATGTAAAAATTTCGGTCTTCCACAGGATCAATCACCTCCTCATTCTTCAGCCACTCCACCTGAGGGATTCAAAGAGCAGGAGGGGAAAAACTGAATCAGGACTGGTCACACCACAGTGGGCACAAAATCAGCCATGGTCTTGTCCATCTCTGAGAGAGCTATGAAGCACACTATAAAAAACTCACCTGGTGCACACTGCCAACTGGAAGGCAGCACCATGGTAGGAGTATGGAAGAGTAATGGTGACATCTACCTTTTTCTTCAGGCTCACTATCTCCCACCATTACTGAATGGCTTGCCTTCAAAATACTAATGCATTGTCAGAGTTGGCCAGCTGCTGAATGTGCTTTCAGAGCATGAGGCATGGGATTTGGAATAGGGTTTCTAAGGTCTCTATCTGTATGCAGAATATTCCTTTACACCAGAAACCTAAAGGAGCCAAGGTCTTGCACCCACTCTTTGTACATCTCGTCTAATAGTGCAGTAACTTTGTATGTACCTACACAAGTTGTAACACGGTGAGGTCATATAACAGACAGATTGCAAACAGGCCAAAATTTTCTAGTATACATGCACTCACGCATATATGTCTGTTATTGTTCTGCTGTACTCAGGGTTAAATGAAACAGAGACAGTTACCAAGGAAATAGGAGCTCAAAAAGACTACATCAGTGCTTAGATTTCCCTTTTCTTTGTATAAGCTGTATTTCATTTTAATAAAGCGTAATTTCCTTGGTTATACAGAAAAATATTTTTATATGTGATTTTTAATCCAGACAATGTTCTTTTTATTGTGTTCCCAAAGAAACACCCTATTATATCCCAGCTGACTGCTGTGAGCCACCCTTATGTAATTTGGCTGAAAAACTAGTAGCTTGTTTTCCTTTGAACTGAGTGTGCTCTGAAGGAAGGGACTGGGGACCTGGATGGATCAAAGCAGGGCCTTCGTGTCACTGGATCATTTCAGCTTGTGTCCAGAGTTAATGAAAGGAAGAAAAACATAAACACAATCAGCCTGCTGGGCCCAAGAGGTGCTATCTGCCAAAGTCTGCTCTCTCAAACTCCACTTTGATACACTGCTCGATGGCCACGTATTCCGAAACCAGCCAAAAATCAGTGATGTTAAAAGTCCTGCAGAAATTGATAGGAATTGGAGAGAAATAAAAGGACATAAATCTTTGGAAGCTGTGTTTCTATCACTGCAGCATTCATATTTTATCTGCCATGGAAGACACAAACTCTTGGTCATAACCTGGTTTTGCTTGCCAGGATGATTGAAATTGTTCTTCTTTTCCTGAATCCCAAGGGCCATCAAGTATAATCAAGATGGGAAGACTCTTGTTCAGTCAGTGGCAATCTCTGGCTCCTTCCCCACATGCAGGTTAAGTCTGCATGCAGCCCAGATTGAAACAACAGCCAGCAGCTCACCTCTTCTGCAGAAATTTGCTACTTAACCCCCATCTTTCACACAAATCAAGCTTCTTTCTGTATTTTCAGTTCTACTCTATTTCTGGGATGGAGTGTTTGGACTCTAAAAGATGCTACACACAGTACCAGAGCTGTGTACCCCACCACCATCAGATCCACCACTACTGTTTCTGTGATCTGCACATTGAGAAAATTGAGACATCAGTGAGGACAGGACTAGACTTGTAACATGGTCTGTCGCTCAGTCACCAGTTTTCCTGGCATAGCTATGCAAGTACGTGCACCAACCTTCCTCGCCAAGAGCTCTGTACTTGATAAATACCATCACTCTGCAACACTCTCTCTTTCTCCACAAAAGCACACACATGCATATTCAGTCTGAGTCTCAGCTGATTAGACAAAATTAAAGCTATAAGCATTAAATTCCCTTTCATCCCTGCAAGAAAACTGGAGAGGATATGAAAATAAAAGTTGCCAATATCAGAAAAAAGAGAGGCTCTACATAATTCAGTTTACTGCCTCTAGCTCTTTGTCAAATCATCTGGGAAAAAGATCCTCTTCACCTAATGGCTTACAGAATTTGCTAACAATAAAACATTAAGCTTTCAGAACTACAGGATTTATTTTTTCTTCTAAAAATCTGCTTTGCCAGTATATTGGTGCTGTGTGTGCATGTCTAAATCTCATCTCTTTTACTAGGTACATCTTGAACATAATCCAACTTATTCTTCTGTTGATACCTGGGTTTTAATGATGTCACGAGTCTGTTCACATAGCAAAGTACCACAAAATCTGAAGGGAGGAACTAAGGAGAGAACGTGTGAGATAAGAGAAGGGATGCTTTTTCCTTCCACATTTTAGCCATTGGTATAAAGAGCAACACGGAAAAGAGCACACTGCTCCTGCAGTAATTAGCTCTTGTGTTTTCTCCTTCAGTCCTTGTACAAATGTTAACTAATTAAAGCACATTACAATGTGTAAGTAAGAATTCTGTTAGTATATATTTTCAGTTTCTAATGGCCTATTTTATTTTTTTTTCTAAAGCTACTCATCCACTGACTGCAGCACTCTGCACTCCTGAGAAGAGGCAGGTTCAAACTGGGAGATAAGCAGATCTAGGGGGAGCAAGACTGTTTTCATGTACATATAAACTGATTGGGTGTCAAACACAAAAGAGAGCAAAGTGGAGCGAGACTGTGATTTGTGAATGACAAGTGCACAAACTGTTATTTCTGCAATTAAAAGCAACACTCTCTTGTGATGCCATGTTATTCCCCAGGATGTAGCCCTCTCACTTTGTGCTGCAGGCACAACAGGCAAGCAGGCAGAGATGAAGCGAGATGCCCATGGCCATTCTGAGATCCACAAGATGTCCATCTTCAGGGTCAGGCTAAACCAAGCCCTTGTGACTTTGTTTTTCAATGTCTTTTCTGGAGAAGACATTTGTAGAGGAGATACTTTCTTTTCCTAGATATTCAGAGTATGTATTTCCTGGCTATAGTCACAAAGATTCATTAACAGATAACTCCAGTACCTGAAGAGAGACTACAGGAAAGTTGGAGGGGGACTTTTATTAAGGGCATGTAGCAGCAGGACAAGGGGAAATGGTTTTAAACTGTAGGAGGGTACATTTAGACTAAATATCAGGAAGAAATTCTTTACTGTGAGGGAGGTAAGACACTGGAACAGGTTGCCCAGTGAGGTCGTAGATGCCCTCTCCCTGGAAGCATTCAAGGCCAGGATGGATGAGGTTTTGAACAAACTGGTCTAGTGGGAGGTGTCCCTGCCTATAGCAGGGGGGCTGGATCTAGATAATATTAAAGGTCCCTTCCAACTCAAACCATTCTATGATTCCATGATCTAGATCTGCCTATTCAATTAGACCAGACATATCCCTCCAAATGATACTCATAAATGCATGGATAGCTGTGCATAGGTATAGAACAAGCCTGACCATAAGTTTTCCTTAATCATAATAGCAAACATTCAATCTGCTGCAATATTGCCATGACGGCTGTTTAAGTGTTCCCTCCTGGAGATACCAGCTATGGAAAATAATAACACTCACACAACTTTCATAAACATAATCCCTCCTGAACAAAGCCAGAATGAAATTCCTATCTCTATTTCCAGTTTCCCAGCTCAGGTAATTTTACCTGTTAGATGTCTGTAAGCAGAGGAGTGAGCGCAGCAGATGAACTCACAGTCCCTGCAGGTGCTCAGAAGGCACCTCCCAGCCTGCTATAAGATTCAACTGTCCCTGTGAGCAGCTGAGGACGTACAATCCAATGTGACTGTAATTCAGAGCAGCGTACCTTGTAATGTCTGTGCTGCCATCCTGCTCCCTGGCGAGAGACAGATGTGTTGACTCTAATTATTCACTGATTGGTATCGGGAGATACATTAACATAATTGGCACATTTGTTCTAATTAACAGAGGGAACCTGCCACATGCCACTCGACATAAGAAGTGAGACCATCGGCAAGAGCAGAGAGCCTGCGGCCAGTGGGATGGTGGTACCTGGGGGCTAAGGGCAGCCCTGTCCCACTGCAGGATGCTTCTGCAGCCTGAAATAACACAGTTTAGGCAGATCCAACAGCATGCAAAGCCTGGCCAGGCTCCTGTGCAGGCTAAATTAGCACAGAGGATGTAAATCACACAAGTGATTACATATGCTGGATAACCTATTACAGAAGCTAATTGCTGACACAAATTTAGCCATGCCAAGTTACTAACATTATCAGATACTTAAATCTCTTGGCACACTTTTGTATGCGTGACTGTTTTAGAAGCTGGTAGAGCAGAAGCACAGCTGCTCTAAGAGAAATAAAGAATGCAAAAGGGATGTGGGCTCCCCCAGTTGTTCTTTATACCTCTAGTGATCTCAAGAAAATCCAGCAGGGTGCAAGCCCTAGAACCTTCACTACCCTGCAACAGCCTGCCCCAGGCCCATCTTCAGAGCATGGAGCATCTGCCAACATCAGGAATACATCTTCTGCCCCTCTAGGCATAGGTAAAATCTCCAGGCACATTCTGACAGAACAAACAAGCTGCAAGCAGCTGGGAGTAGTGAGAGAGTTGCCTCAATAAAAGATGAGTGAGGATCCCAGAACGCAAATGATTGTGAACCTGTCTTCCCCATGGCTTTCAAAACAGCAGGATCACATTCAATCTCATCTCCCAACCACAACAGTGTTCCAGGTTATGTTCTGTATATGTCGCTGGACCAATAAAATATTTCTGAAGCTAAGCACTGATTTGGACACAATGCAAGGTGCCCAAGTGAGACAGAGGAAACTAGCAGTTTTCATACAGGCTATTGAGACAACAGCTATTTCAGGTATATTGAGATCTGAGTGGCTCTTTGAAGAATGTTACTTGATTTTTGGACTTGCTCTCAGATGTATGCTTTCATCCCAGGAACAAGAGGATGCTGTACTTCGCATGCTAGTTGGTTCAAGGTTACAAAAAATTCTTTCCAAAGAGGCTGAGATTACAGCCATGAGAGACTGCAGAACACATACTGAGAATGAGACAGCAAATGCAAACTGCAGTGACATTTTGTTCAGTTGTTTTTTGCTTCTGCTGCCAATAAGGGGAATTTGTGTTCCTGCTGTGGAAACGCTTCCTTAATTGCACATATATCTCGCTTGCTGCTTGAACACTAAAATCTATACAGAGTGTATGTACAGCTGCTGGATGTCTCTGGCCCTATTACAGCTTCGCTTTGTGCACAATGGGGAAGCAAAGCTTCAACAAGGAAAGTTCCAAGGCTTTAGTGGGCTGCTTGGTTCACATAATTGCAGATGGAAAACTTTCTTTCACAGGGCTGCAAATTCAAATAAAGATCATGGCATCATTATCTGCAAATGATGGTGTTGGCCGCCTTGCAGCCCCCAGGAGACTTCTTGCTGCAAAGAGGGTTTTGGGACAGAGGACTCACAACTCATACGTATTGGTTGGTATTTCTGACACCATATGCATAGCCTGGGTCCACAATTCCCAAAGTTGGGAAACAGCTTTAAATAGGCAACTTATGTGAAGACTGTGGTTCTTTGAATACACTAGATATGGGCAGCTGGACAGGTTGATGGAATTATAGGCATTTCTGGATCATTATATTCAACAAGGGAAAAGGATGTTGGGGATAAGGGCATTCCTTGAGGACAGCTCTCTTTCTGTCCTCCCTGAAGTTGCCATATGGACAATTTCTCCAATTGATTTTAAAGATATTAAGTGTTCTGTCCAGGTTGCACACGTCAGTGATAGGAGACCATCAGCTCTAGAAGCACCTGGAAATTACTGAGCAAAACTCAGCAAAATTTGATCAAATGAGTCATGAGTGATAGCAAAGCAAATTTTGAAAACAGCTCTATTAAAATGCAGAGCCATTATCATTCTTCATGCTTAACGTGAACAGTAAGTTTGAAGAAGATACTGCCACAAGAACTGACCTAGGCAACTGTCATTGCTGGGTGACTGTGAATGCTCAGTACTCAAAATACTCAAGCTCTGCAAGCCTCTACCAGAGGTAACACTTGCACATCTGGCACTATGAAGTCTGTTTGCTGAAAGGAGCTAAAATCTGTTGGTGTCAAAGTAGGACTTGTATGTCTTGTAGGCATGCATAATAGTCTCTCCAGGATGTGGAGCTACCTTCTCTAAGGGGAGAATTCAGAATGTTTTGTGAGGCTCATCTGCCTCACAAAAAATGTGCTAAAAACTGTCCCCTACACTGTATCTTCCAAATATATATCTAAGGTAAATATAAACAAACAAATATACAACCTCATAGTGAGAGTATTTTCTAGTTAAGCACAAGACCAACATGCAAGCCTGTTCTCAAGGAAGAGGCTGTAAGTTAATTCTTGCTTCTCAGAATAGTGCTACCCACCAATAGATTGGGGTGAAGAAGGAGTGGGAATGTACAAGACCACACAGTAGCAATTATGGGAAGCTTTATCCTGTACATTAGAAGGACAGTCCTGCACTGCTACACTGTATGCAATGGCTCTCCAGGGCAAAATGAATGGACCAGCAGTGAGAAGGTAGGGTTCCTTTATATCAAAGAGATTATTCATCTCCCTGCTTCTTCCCTGCTTCACAACAGACAAGGTAAGAACTGGGTATCAGGCTGCCGTATCTTCTACACTGAAACATGGATATGAATCTCTCACCCACCCTTGAAGATCTGGGTAAATCTGCTATGCAGTGCAAAGTACTGCAAGGGATAGTGCCATTTCCCAGCTGATTAGTATTAGTGCCTACAAACTGCTTCTCTCCCTTCTCTTAAAGTTCACTGTCAGGCTATGAATATGAACACTGTCTCTATAATGCTCACCTCCATGGAAATGCATACACATGAACTTCAACTTAAAGGATAACTGCAGCAAAGCATGAGCAGTTCTCAGGAAACAAAGCAAACAGCAGTTATTAATAATCAGTTAGATAGAGCAGCTACCTGATGCTGCCTACTTGCAGAAACACCTAGCTTCCAGATTCTTTTTCCTGTGCAGCAGGAGTAGAATCAATTGTTGGTAACAGTCATCTTGACTTGGTAAAAGACCTTGTTCTGCCTTTTTACAGAGGGACATTTTGCCCCTTGCACTAACTCCTGATTGAAGACTTGAATACCACGTCATGTTTTAAACTCAGCTGAGTCACTAAACTGTGCACTGCACCCTCGTCTCCAGTTAAACTTCTCTGTGAAACACTTCAATTATAATTAAAGTAGCAATTATCCCCTTGTTGAAGGTGCAGCAAATCACGCATTTCTATGCAAAAGTTCATCTAGCAGCTTATGGCATATTAACCAATCTTACATCTCATTGATGCTTTGATCTATATCCTATTTCAGTGACCTAATTTGATGTGACTCCGTCTCGAACTATATTTTATCATGTGCAATATGATGCTGGCATTTTTCAAAAGAACATATTAAATGACTTAGGGAATTAATTGCTAATAGTTCTGCCATTAGTGTTGGAGTGCAGCAGAATGGGATCCTTCTTGGCTTCTCAGATTAAGCTTGAAAAAATGCATGTTTAGAACAGAGCAAAGCAGAAGTGGTTATTTGGGATGAGACCAGGAGGCTGGAGCTGCCTGAAATGTAAAAGCAGCAATTTTTGATGATAAGCAGACAAGACTGTTTATCTCACTGTCTTGTCCCATTCTTTCCCACCAAGGCAAAGCACAGGTCGAAGAAGCATAGAGGTGGGGCAGTTTTGCTTTTTTTTTTAGTTTTCCCCTCCTCTCCCCTCCTCTCCCCTCCTCTCCCCTCCTCTCCCCTCCTCTCCCCTCCTCTCCCCTCCTCTCCCCTCCTCTCCCCTCCTCTCCCCTCCTCTCCCCTCCTCTCCCCTCCTCTCCCCTCCTCTCCCCTCCTCTCCCCTCCTCTCCCCTCCTCTCCCCTCCTCTCCCCTCCTCTCCCCTCCTCTCCCCTCCTCTCCCCTCCTCTCCCCTCCTCTCCCCTCCTCTCCCCTCCTCTCCCCTCCTCTCCCCTCCTCTCCCCTCCTCTCCTCTCCTCTCCTCTCCTCTCCTCTCCTCTCCTCTCCTCTCCTCTCCTCTCCTCTCCTCTCCTCTCCTCTCCTCTCCTCTCCTCTCCTCTCCTCTCCTCTCCTCTCCTCTCCTCTCCTCTCTTTTCTTTTTGGCAGGAGCATGTGAATTTGCCCCTTTACTCCCCAGCTCTGTGCAGAAACCTCAGTGTGTATTCATATGGGCCACACACAGGAAAAGGCAAAACATTTCCTCAGGTTTTTCAGAGCCTGTAGGCTGGTTCAGCTTGGTGTTGGCTATAATGCTAGGATGGGACTTACAGATGTTGGACAGAGGTATATGGACACAGAGCAGTTGATCTGATTTTTCTAGTGACCAAGCAAAATGTCTACTTCTTACTTCATCCCAAATGAACAAGCGAGATGTGCTTTGATTTGACCTCTACTTTGATTTGACCTTAGGCCATGAGACTGGTGTATTTTAACAAGCCTTCTTCTATTTTTCTTCTAAGTGGAACTTGAAGTTTCATTTCAGTGGCTGTGATCTGAGTCTACTCTAATGCTCGTCATGTCCTAGCAGGGGCTGAGGGGCTGGTAAGTGCTGTTCTAAAAGCTTTGCTGCCCGTCTTGACCTTTGTCCTTCTTGCCCCATGGAACAGCTGAATGCTGCTATGTTGTTCAGCTTTTCAACAATAATAATATCTGCTCCTGCACTGATCTGCAAGAGATCAATGCAATTAATTGCAATTATATATGCTGAGAATTACAAGAATAAATATGCTAGCAACAAAAAAGAGAAAAGTATTTATCCCTAAGTATGGTTATTCCCACTACTTCAAAATACTAAGAGACCTACTGTACTTGAAATCAAACCACTCATTGTGCAAAAGGCCTTGGTTTGCTGCCTGCCTTACACCAATTGCTTTCATAGTTACCTGTACTATTCTATCAGAAAATCCTCTGAACAAATAAAGGAAGTCATAAACATAGAATTAATTCATCTCTAAATTAAAATAATCATGTAATCCTTCAACCTACCAAGTTACCTTTCATCTTGGTATTTTTTTAAATTTATCTTACCAGCTTCACCAAGTGGCTGTAATAAAGTGTCACATTAAGGTATTCATATTCATTAGTGTTCAGGTCTTTGTACTTTTAATAGTGTTGGAAAGAATCTACAAAGAGTCTGTATTAGGCGGCTGTCCAATCTGGGTGTTTGATCTCCCCCTGACTTCAAAAGTCAGAAGAGAGAAAAAAATACAACATCTAGAACAGTTCTTTTCAATGTCAGATGACGAGTATACGGTTTCTGAGGCTGCCGAGTGTTAATTGGTGTCTGCCCTGACCATAGTACAAATAAGATTAGGAGCCAATGTAGTGTCATGAGTCTCTGCTGCTGACAGAGTGAGCCGGGATACAAGTAGGCAGCAATAAGTGCAATTATTATGAGAGCAACTCACAGAGGATCTTTTCAGAGCTCACTTCCTAGTATCAGGAAGCAGACAAGGCTACTCAGGCATCTTTGATTTATTTTATTTTTATTTTTTTTTTGCCTTTACAGTAGCTCAGTGTAAGGAGGACAGGTATAATCTGACTTAAGAATAGCAATTACAAGTGCTAATGGCTGATGCAGAATGTTTATAAAAGCAGAGAGAGCTCCCCTTCCACAAGTCATGTTAAATTATGCTATTCCAGGCCTAGCCACCTGACTGGGATTTTACAGACATTTCCATGGGAATAGCTGGGCTGATTGCTGAAATTTCAGAGGTACTTGTAACATCATGCTCAAATAAACCACTCGTCACAACTAATCTGTTTCAGTTAACGGAGTTCTCTGGTAGTATCTATACCTCCAGAACTACCTATCCTATTCCAAATACTTGTCAAGGCATGAGAGAATACTGACTTGATGTAAAGATGCATAAAAAATAGAAGAAAAAAATAAATTAAAATAAATTAAAAAGTTACTAAAATGTTCTTGGGGAAAGCCAACTGACTAATATTATAGCCATCATCAAGCTGTCTCAGCAGACCTAAATGCTCTGTACAGTTTTGGGCATAAAAAAGAAGAAAACAGCCAAAGGAAAAAGGAAGCAGGAGAAATCTCCTACGCTAATTGTTCTGTCAGATGTTTGTGGGCACCTTTCTACAAAAAAATAATTAAGCCTGATTAAACCTTGTATAAGATAAGGAGGTAACATTTTAAGCTCGGTCTCCTGAGAAATCAGTCATCAATGCTGAGGGACAACCACTTTGCTACTTAGCCATGACAGTCTAACTTATCTCAATGCAAACTGGCAACAGTTCCCTCTCTGTGTGGCAGCAGGAGACTGAAGAGAATTCGGATAGGGGAATCACCATCATTAACAGTATGAATATTTCACTGAACATCAACAGCAGACTTAGGACTTCGGAGCCACCCTGTGACTCAGGGCCCCCCCTCCCATAAACAACAAGTCCGGAGCCATTTTTGGCTGAAACCACAGCTGCATGTAGGCAGGGATACCTGCTGTGGCTGGTGGGCACAGATTATGGTGAAGAGAAAGTTCCCTCCTGCCAAGTGGGTGGAAGGCTATCCACTCTCTACTACTAAAATGTCAGCAAAAAAATCACAAATGAACAAAAAAACCCACAACCACTACAAATCAAAACAACAACAAAAATATCATAAAAACAGATAAGCCCATGAAGATAAATACTTATGCAGATGCATCCCCTACTTGCCTCCACCAAATGCTGCTTCACCTAAACTACAGTACATTCTTGTGCACCCAGCTAGCTACCCTGGTACGTACTCAAGTGTGTGCACAAATGTGTGATGGAAATGAAACCTGGCAAACAAAAATTAAAATGTCTTGGTGTGCTGAGAAGGTGCCTCTCTCAAAAACTGAAATGGCATTTCTTTTAACAGGGAAGGGAAGGATAATAGGCTGGTATCAGCATGCCCCACCACTTATATGTTGTTTGGACGTCAGACATAACTAGGATTTTTGAAAAGGAAAAAAAAAAACCCTGAAACCACATCACCTGTAGCTCTGCCCAGCAAGACATCGTAATTGCCTCCAAAGTCATTAATCAGCTCCCGATCAATCTTATCTACCAGCAGCAGGCAGCCAGCTCTCCATTGACACCCATTCATCATGCTAAGCCCTTATTCCCTGCTCCATTAGCCACAGATCAGTTCTCAGTTAGGATATCCAAGTACAAGTTGCTGGGGCAAAACACCACTGCTGCTCACCTCAGCTACTGGAATGCCTTCAGGAGGACGGCACTGGAGCAGGACCTCTTGCTCCAGGGACACTTCTTTCCCCAGGGGCTCCTGCTCAAAAGTCTTCCTGAGATCTGGGGAGAGAGAAGAATTAATAGTATTAATAAATTAATATTATTAATAACTGCTCACTTACTTCATGTTTCATTGCCATACCACCCAATAAGAGAAAAGTCTTTTTAAACAGAGAAAATAGAATGTCTGCTCCCTGGATAGTGGAGCACTTAAAAAAGATTGAGGCATGTTTTCAATTCATTCAAGCATGAAGTGGTCAAAGGTTTCATAGCAGATTTATTATTTATATTGTGGTAGTACACGTGAACCAGGCCAGGAACCAAGGACTCACTGTGAAAGGTCATGCCCAGACATGGAACTCAAGAAGAAAGAAATTCCTTCTTTGGATAATTTATGTTTGCTAAGAGGTGCTGGGAAATACTAAAGAAAGTTAAAGGAAATTATATAAGCCTATAAAACTAAAACACATAAGCTGAGTTTCCTAAACTCCTGGTTTAAAGTGTTTGTGCTGCCATTTTTAAACATTAATTTTACAAGTTTAGCTCATCTGTCTTTACTCTCTCACTATTCCTGTAGTACTAGATAACAACAGTTGTGACAAGGAGTCAAACCACACTTGGATCTGTGCACAGCACCACAGAAATCTTAAAGGCAGAGGGACATCAAATGTGTCTTCTAACCACAAAAATTCTCATTGTACCGCGCTGCACACTTTGGCTTTTGTACACTTATGTCTGTATTTCCATCATGCACTGGCATTCTCTGTGTTGTGTCAGGGATGATGGGGCTTCGGAGAAGCGAGCCTTCAGCCCCACTGGCAGGGGACATTTCTCCCTGCTGTTGTTGGCTCCTGCTGCAGGTAAGACACAGGGCCATGCTGGAAGCCATGTCAAAGAGCTGATCTATCTTTGAAAAAACACCTTTCAAAAATAAAGGGATTTTAAATTTTTGTTCTGAAGTTAGACAAGTTCCCTATACTGGTTCATGGCAAGGTTGTGCAAATAGTTGTGTCATGCTAGAAATAAACTGTACAGGAACAATTTAAAAGCCAAATATTTTGAAGCTATAACCCACAGCTGTTCTGGAAAACATATCACTGAAGTGAACCACCTTACAAATAGACCATCCAAAGTGCTATTTTTCATCTAGAATTGGTAACTGTCAGACAACACGTCAACTTTCACATGGTTGTATGTGTTGGCATCCTTGTTACACTGGAGTTACTCCAGCCCAGCAAGGCTACCTCATGTGAGAGTGACCAAAGCAAAACAACCAGCAAGAGCAGTTGTGTCCATGATGCCTGTGGAACTCCTACTGTGTTGCCAGCCCCAGCAACACCAGCTTCAGCCCATCCTCTGACAGACTACCCAGGGGGCATACTGGCTGTACAGCTCAATTTGAGTAAATTTTTTTTTGGGGGGAAAAGAAGACAGAGAGGGGGTCTGATAAATATTTAGAAATATCTGAAGGGAGATGGGAGGCAAACAGATGAGGCCATGCTCTTCTTGGTGGTGTGTAGTGATAGAGCTAGGAGTAATGGCCTAAAACTTGAACACAGAAAGTTCTGTACTAACATATGGAAGAACTTCTTTACAGTGAGGGTGATGGAGAACTGAAACAGGTTGACCAGAAAGGTTGTGGAGTCTCCTATGGAGATATTCAAGACCCACCTGGATGCCTACCTGAGTGACCTGTTATAGGGAACCTTCTTTGACAGGAGTTGGACTTGATCAACTGAGGTCCTTTCCAACCCCTGCAATTCTGTGATTCTGTGAAACTAAACCTCTCAGGTCTCCTCTCTGTAGATGGAAGCTATTCCAAGAACAAACTCTTGACATTGAGCTTGCTGTACTTCTGCAAGTTAAGCAACTCTTTCAGGAACTGGTGGGTTTTTTGGAACACAACACCCACCCTTTAGTCCAGGCTCCTCATACACCCCATAGGCTTAATGGGTGTCCTGGGCATACATATTGTGTTAAATGAAGCTTGCTTTAGATGAGAGAATATGTTGGGCTATATTGCAAGCAGAAATATAGATTTTAAGATCGTATCACTGTTAATTCCACAGATATCTCCAAAGGAATTCTTTCTTCTCCAAAGTGGAAGAAAGAAGTGCCTTAGTGCACTTAATGTACATCTGCATGTATGCATATGTGCCTAGTAAGAAAATTACAACAGATGTGTTCAAATATCACAGCTGAGGTTAAATAAGAGAGTTACAGTGCTGGTAAGAGAAGCATACAATGCTAAGAAATTGTGCATTAATAATAGCATTCAGGTGTTCTGATATGGAGGGACAGTAGACAGTAGAGCCAGATTAGACAGACAAGAATCTGAGGCTTTTCCTTGGTGTGCTAATTTATTGCCATCCCTGCCTTCCTGAAACCTTCATAGAGCACGGAAGTTCTTAGCATGCCTCATGCATGCACAGCAATCACCTCACTCATAAAATGATCCCCTCTAAAAACCCTCAGTCTTAGAGCATACAAAAGTAAACAGCATTAAGTCTAGAAATGTGTAATAACAGTAAAAGAAACCCACACACTTTACCCTCTTTATTATCAACAGCTGGAAGTGCTGGGTGTGCAGGGCTTGTTTTCCCTGTGAAGCTCTCCAGCGTGGATAAGGGAGGTGCAGTGAATCCTGTGGGAAGGGCCCCTCCCAGCTCCTCTCCCACCCCACTTATTGGTGCCCCTGCAGCGGGTCAGTGAGTCACAAACTAAAAATACACTAAGTAGGTGCCTTGACATAATAGTAATGTTCTCGAAGGAGCCATTAGATACTGTTGAGTAAATGATACTCATTTGAGAAAAAAAAAAAAAAAAAAAAAGGAAAAAAAAAAGAAGAAAAGTACATATTTGTGTATCTACAAGATTGGAAGCTTTTATACCCTATTCATTTGGCTCCCTCCCACGTGTTTACAGTTTAACCCATGCAGAAATACTTACTACCTCTCGCTGCATCTGTGCCACCTATAAACAGCTACAGATAGCAATTGTGCAGGGCAGCTTCTACCTCACCAGGCATATGGTTCACTGATTGCAAAAGACAACCATGGTAATAAGGTGAACTGTAAATTAGGAAGAAGTGTAAGGCTTAGGAGAACAATTTCCTCACCTACTGTGATATTGAGAAACACTTCACTGGGTTACACTGCATTTGGCACTGACTCCTATTCTTCATGGCCCTTGCAGTATGACTTTTTTTTTTTTTTTTTTTTTTTTTTTTTTTTTTGTAGATAACAAAGATTTCCTTCTAATTCTTCAGTCTGCAGCTTCCTTTTCCATTTAACAGTTACAGTCCTCATGACAACTTCACACTGCCAACCAGGAGTGGGTGAGTGCGCTAATGTACCGGGGGACTTTGGATCATTTCCAAGCAAAGCTTTCTCAAAGACATTTGTTGTTTTTCTGAAGTGTCATATATGTTACAATTGCTTGCAAGCAGAAGGAATACATTTCCTCACAGAATGGCAAGAGACAAATAAATACATCCAATTTTTTTTTAAAAACAAGTTTTCAAAATCTTCAGAAAATATGCCTGAAAAAAACTAAACCAAACAAAACAATAAAATACTAGATCTATTCAAAGTCAGGACCCCTTTGTGAGGAGGCAGTGTGAATTATTAAAGCTTTAGGTCAGCAGCAGCCCTGTAAATGTGATGCTGAGAGAGCCTTCTCTACCCTCATTCTCAATAGGGAGAGACACACAAGGAAGGCAGTTGCACTTTCTCTCCATTATTATTTTAGTAATGTTGAATAATCCCTGACTGAGTTAGCAATACTCTCCCCATTATACAGATAGTACTGCTGCCACAACTCATCTCTTCAGAGCAGATCAAGCCCTGCTGGGAAGTGATGCTGAAAGGTCCCCCTCATTCTGCCAGTGGCTACTTCATGTGTGCCACTCTGCCATCATGCTTAGGGGTCAACACAGCACCAGAAGGCATTTCCCCTGCCGCTCACACACCTTCAATGATATAGTCATAGAAAGAAAACACGGAGGAGAATTAAGATTCTGGCCCACCACCTTCAGCACAGCTAATTTCTTTAGTAATATACAGTCTTAGTAAATTCAGAGGGGGCTCTTGTGGCATATATTGAAGCACATTTACAGCATACTTAAGACGAGTCTTTCCTCCAAGACTCCTGAAATACTTCTGCACAAGCCTATCTGTTAAGGACAGATGGCTGCGTTCAGAACTGCATTGAAATGAGAGAATTTCCACAAGCATAAAACTGAAATAGTGTAATGGGAAAGCAAAACTCAGTGTACACCATATTGTTAGCTTTATTCCTGAATTTCTATGCTTTTTGGGGAGATGAGCATTAAAACTTAATTTTGCCGCACTGTTAAATTCCCTTAAGTTCAGTGCATTTTTAGGTTAGAGAACACTCAAAAGTAGCATTTTCACCTGCTAAAGGTAATAGTTTCCATATAAACTCACAGTATTTCCTCACTTCCTTTAGCAGCTGTCATCTTCTAAGAAAGAGCAAAGAATGGCCCTAGTCTTCTTTTTAATCAAATCTATTTTATCTCCTTACTGTTGTTCTGTTTTTTGCTGTGGCAGGTGGGTGGGTAAAACTTTTAAGGATATCTTTTATCATTTCTGAGAAACGTGAGAAGAGGCAGACCAGATGCCTTAAGGGCGGTGCTAATGTAAGGGTAACTAATGAATGAGAATGAAAAAAGGACACTTGTCAGCCAGGAATTAGATGTAAACCATAAACAAACTGAGCAATGCAGCATTACTGTCAGGGAAAGATGGATTTCTGCCCTTGGTAGACCTTAAAGGACACTTTATTCTGTGCTCCTCATAGTAACTCCAACTTCTGCTTTCCTTCTATGTAAATATTTCAAAATGAAATGGAAAGAAAAGAAAAGAACAAGCTTTAAGAAAACAAACTGAAAAGCAACATTACTTTTTATCCAGCTCTCACATTACCTATGGCCACTGAGGGAAGTACATCTAATGTATGCCTTCAGATAAATAAGTTCTTAAGAGTATGAGGAGACCTTAATGAGGTGTACATATATATGGCAGTTTGCTTTTTTATAGGTAGCATATGCAGACATACATATAAAACCAAATACATCTCATGCAAAAAAATGTGGTTAAAACACTAGGAAAGAGAGAATATGACATGATGCTTTTAAGCCATTATTAGTATATTAATTGTTAGTCAAGCTCTCTTAATCAAGTCTACCTCGTATTGATGAGAGTATTCTCAAGTGTCCAGATTCGATGCTGTTTTAATTTTAGTTATCTTAATATGAAATACTTCATGAAAAAAATAACGGTGGATAAAGAGTGGGAAAATGCCAATGATGTTCTAAGAAATGAAAGAAGATCCACATGTGTATGAAGACACATCTCACTGAATTTATTTCCCAAACTTGGATAACTGATTGTGAGCTGGAGCAACCTGAGTAATACTGTAAAGTTGGCCTGTTCCTCTTTCATCACTTTCCACTGCACTGGTGGGTGAAATTTCAAATATAAGAAATCATGTGCTATCAGACATAGTTTGGCCTCCCAGTTCACAGTTCTCTTCTTTCGCTTTATCTTGTGTGGTTCTAGCTCTCAGCTCCCTGTTGTTAATTAGAACAAAGTAGGACACTGGAGCTTTCCCAGTTCACAAGATGTGGTTTGAGCTGAGCTGGCCAGCAACAACCCAGGGAGTGAGTCTTTAAGCTGTCATCCCCTGTGACCAAAAAGCCATCTCAGCTCTCACAGTCCAGCAGCTGATGGGGACAGAGAAGACTTCTTGCAAGGGCACAATATCTTTTGAGGGTGCAGGCTGACTTGAGGTACTGAACAAAGTGATGAGTACCCCTTACCTGCTGGTCTACCTCCTGGAAGACGCTTTGCTTGAGCCCAGGGCCTGCTCTTTTCTTGTATTTGTTGTGTCTTTACAGCCTGAGCAAACATGCACATTCTGCTTCATTCTACCTTCATTCTGCTGATGTCATTTTGAGACAGATGAGAATAAAACTTACCCTTAGCAGTTCCTTGGAGACTCACCCACCCTCTGCATGGCTCGAAAGAACTATTTGTCCCACTCCTCCCTCTTCAACTCTAAGCTAGCTTAGCCAAGTGCTGGTGGGATAGAGCTCCCTTTTGCAACAACAGCTTCTGTCTGGGTTAAGTCTGTAGCAAAGGGCCCATACAAGACATTTGGTATTGGTACAACTGTAAATAATACAAGCAAGCCCACTTCATAAAGAATTCACTGAGCAGATGGGTTTCCAGCACTCATCGATCACACCATTTCCCTCCTCTTATATTTTTACTTGATAGCTAAATATTTCTTGTTTTTCTTTGTAACCTGGAAACTAACTTATACAATTCATTCTTTTCATTATTTTAATCGTTGATTAAAGACGGGATCTAAATCTCATTTTTCAAATACATCTAAAAGTAAAATTGAAATGACTTTGCTTTAACAGGCTCTAGATGGCAGATTAACTAAATGCATTGAAGACAGGCATTAGAAACGGCAGGTGCACATTGCAATTTATATGTAGAATTGAATTTATAGCACACTGAAACTGTAAAACAGCAAACAATTTATATAAACATGGCATTTTGTTGTTGTTGCCCTTCTGATACGCTACTCTGACTCACAGAACTATTTACTCACTACCAAAACATACACAAACTTTTGTTAACTTCTGACTGCATCTCTGTCTCACCATCAAGCACTAAACAGACTCCACTGAAAGATGATTATATCTTGAGCATGTCAATATATTCAGGATATTCTCAAGGTTCCTACCAGGGGATTAAATCCATATAGATTCATTAAAGGTATTTCTTTTTCATTTAAAGCAATGTTAACTGTGAAGTGAATGTCCATATTAATTTATAAAGCCGTAAGCCCTTACTATAAAACAATGTGATTTGTATTTATTGCATTTGGTACTGCTTATTTATGTGTATTTATTACTGCTGCAATTGTATGCTGAAGTTTGAGAGCTGGTTGTGCCTATTAATTTGGGAAGCAGCACACAGACATGCCTATGAGGAGAGAAAGAAGAGTATCTGTGTGCTAAATGCTCGGTTAACTCCGTGCTGCCCTTCCTGTGATCTGCTGTTGTCTCTTCAGCAATCTCGGCTCCAGATCATGCCATGCAGTAATCCCCTTATTAACTGTAAGCAGCAGATATTGATCAGGTGCAAGTGAAATGGTGCATAAGGAAGAAATTAAGGTCCCATCATCTCTGCTAACTCTTACACACACTTATGAAAGTGCAAAAAAATGTCCTTTTTTCTTGCTTTTAGTAGCACACATCCTGAGCATGCCTTCCTATTAAAACTTCCAAGTGTTATCCTTCCCACCTATCTCTCCACCAAACTTTATACCTACTGCGATGTGCTTTGGTGGCACAAACACTTTGGTGGCTAGAGGCTTGTGTCCACACAGCACTGCCTGGATTACATGTGTGAAGGCAGGAAGAAGAAAGGCACTGCAGCCCCAATACTAAGAGATGAGATAAAGAAGTAATGAATCTATGATTTCTTTCATATCTGTTACTTTTATGGCTGCATATCCTTGTAAGTGAAGATAAACCATCAGGTAAACCAGTCTTCTTTTCGATACTGCATTTATCTTATCAGTATACAGCATCTGACATGCATCTATTAGTTGCATTCCCTTGAAAAAACGTCTGGGGAGAAAAAGGCTTTTAGATTAGCACACACTAAACGAATATGAAATTATACAAAAGATTAACAAGTGCAGTTACTAACTACACCAGGGCTTTTTAAAATGAAAAATAAGATTCTTTCTTTCTTTGTCTCTTTCCCTTCTCTTCCTGTCTGATTTAAGGTAAAAAGTAACAAAAAAGGAAAGAACAACAGTTTCATTAGACTAGAAAAGATTATTCAACCAAAATGACAGTGAAAGCTGATATTTTCTTACAAGTTTTCAACAAACTGAAAACTTGACAGCAGCTCACATTCTCATTATATTTTCTCAGGGACAGGCTGGGTTAACATCATGAAGTCAGTGAGGCTACACCAACACAGAACTGGAGGAAATGAAAAGTGAGGCTGCTTTCTGAACACGGGCTCAAAGCAATTTGTCTTATCCACCCTGTTATTATCTGATCTAAAAATTAGGTCAAATCCTGTGGCTATTGTTTAGTCTTTATCAGATGCATTTCCTGGTAGGTTTAATTCTAGTCTTGCTCACAAATGCTCAGGCCTCATTCATCCTTTTAACGGGAATTGTCTCTGTTAGGTCTTAGCTGTTCAATGACATCTGCCTTGTTACATAACATTCACATTAAAACTTTATACTGGGCTTGATGTTTTTCAGCCAAAGATAAAGGCACCTCAACCTAGAAAACATGATCAGAAAAACTGTATCAAAACCTATTAGTGACTTCAACACACCTGGCAGGATGTGTCTGACGTAAATAAGAAATGTGTGAACAAATAGGAAATGCATTTTAGCACTTTCACAGACTGTTATCCCAGACATATCATATTTTTTCCAGCTCCACTAAGACGTACATTGAGAGCCCCCACTCTGCTGCTTACTGTGCTACCAAGAATGACAGAGTGAAAATGAATCCCAGCATATCTGCTGGTTCAAGAGGACAAAAGGCTCAGCTCTGCTCTCATGGGAAGTCTAATGCCTCCGGAAGATCAATTCCACCGCATACAAAAGAAGATGAAAATAATGATGTTTCTATCACCTACTGCTTCTTCTTGTTTTCAGATAAAGACAGCCCAGAAGGGAGTGACTTCCTATCCTACGTGAACACTTACAGGAGCTAGGATGTTGACTTTAGACTGAGATTCTTCCTGTTTATATTGCTAGCATGTGCAGCCTTTAAAATGTAGCAGCACCTTCCCTCCATGTTTATAGATTACTCCATTCCAGAATAACTGAAGCTCTTACTTGACTAGGACGATGTTGCAATTGATTTTCATAGAGAACTTTCATTGACTGGGTTGTTATGTACTTTCTAACACATGCCTGACCCTGCATTAAACAAATACAAGCCACTTTTCCAGGATGCACATTTTTCACACTTTCAAATTACTTTTCAGTTAATTCTATTACACGCTCAGTGAACAGAGATGTTGAATGCTTTTTTTTGTTTGTTTGTTTTAACTGAGTGTAGCTCCAGTCCTTGAGATGACACTGTAATTCCAGAATAAGACCAGTGGCCATAAGGGAGAAAAGAGAGAAAGAGGAAGAGAAGGAAAAGAGGGACAATGGAAGAATATTTTCTTTTTTTTAATGTGATAGGAATGGCAAGTTGTGCTACAGTTGCAGCTGTTGAGATGACACTATCAGGTTTGGGTATTAAAATATGCCATAATTTAACTTAAGCAGAACACTTTGCATGCTCCATTCACTTCACTGATACCTAGAGGTTTCAGTGCTTCTTTTTGAATGAATTAAAAATGAAAACTGCATTGATGCCATAGGCAAACAACAACAAATGCAGGCAGAACTGGACACTTCTGCTTCTCCTAAATCTTGGGCATCCTTGGTTTTCCAGATTCATAAATACTGCACAGACCCTCCCTTATATCCCAGCCTCATGGCAAATTGTGTAGACATCAAAAGACTTTCCAGCTATATTTAAAGTTCAGGTAGGAAACAGTCATTATACTGATAGTCCAGGTTTGATCCTCTGAAATCCAGACCGCATTGATAAATGCAGATACAGCATAGTTCACTGTTTAAAATAGTAATCTTGCAGACAAAATGACATCACAGAGGGAGGCATATAGCCTTCATCATATGTTTGAGTTCCTAAGAGTAGTCCTGGGTTACCTGAGAAATTTATAGAAATCTGTGAAATTGGAAACAGACAATTCTGCAGAGAAGGTGTCTCTATAGTTGTTTGAAAACCTGCCGTCTGACAGACTAACACTTCAGCTCCTAGACCCAAGGAGTGAAGATGACTTGGCTAAGTCAAAACTGTTGAAAAATCCTAAGCTTGGGAACCAATGATAAAATCTACACTAAAATACAAAGCCATGTTTGAGTGACAAGCATGTAATACTCTTTGGAATTTCTTTAATTAGACTGTTCTAAAAGAAACCCCAAGACACTACAAAAATCATTAAACCGATTGTTCTTCTTTCTCTGCAATATAGTAAAAATAAAAGAAGCAAACTCTGCATTATGAGTGTTTTCAATATAAATTTGGACACCTGGGAAGAAATGTCAACTGATATAAGCAAACAAACAAACAAAAAAACAAAAACTTATACATGTGTACAAAGATTATGTTACAATATAAAAATTTAGTGTATAGATGTGACAATGCACAGAAGTTCCTTAACCATACAGTGATATATATTTGGACTTTCTAACTACATTAATACAGTGGTCATTTGTCATAGGCTAACGGACAGAACATGAAAATCGACTTAATGAGTTAATACAGAGCTCATAATCTAAAAAACCTGTTCAAACATTGCTAAGCCTCCCTGAAGTGCTGACAGCCTGGAAGAAAAAAGAAAAGTTGGAATGCCTTTTTTGTTTCAGCACAGAAAAAAAAAAATAACCAAAGTCTTGAAAAGTTTTCTAGCATAAGGAAACACTGTATGCATATTTAATGGCATTTCTAATCTTTAAAGGCAACCCATCTGCAATATTTTTAGTTTCCTTTAACTCTGGAGACATTCTTCTCTGAGGCAAGTCTTGTGCTCAAAGCTGGAAGTCCTCTATTTCCAGTAAGTTACTTGGAGTAAAAGCATTTGAAAATGTGTATTTGAGAACTTTCACAAGAAGAAAACAAGAATAAAGATCTAAATGAAGAGCTTAAAACAGAAAAGTCATCCTTCCTCTAGTGTGTCTGCAAAAAGCTTTATTTGGCTGGAAGATATCTCTTTTTTCATTATAAACTGTTAAGATCAGTGTAGGAAATGTAGGTATGCTGGATACTCAGCTCTTAATGACCTTTTCACACAAAACCTGTTTTTGTTGAGATGAAAACTGCGGAAAGAGATACAATCCTGGGTGTAATATTTTGTTCCCATTATATAAAACAGGATTTGATTGTGTGAAGGAGGAACAGGAGTCCCAAGCGTGACTACTCTATTACAAGGAAAAGCACCTCTTTGAAAATTAATGAACATTAAATATTTGTACAGTCAAATGAAGATCTGTTTTCAGGGAGCTGCCTGATCTGTGTTCTTGGGGACTAAGCTGGGAGTCGTCCATGATAAACATGGAGGTTAGTAACCGTGAATAACAGTGATGAAGTATTAGGGCTGAGATGACCTCTTGCAGTCTTATATTACCAATCTCGTTACATGATATACTGAACACATTTTTTTTTTTATTTTTTTTTTTTCTTTGTGTAGCAATAGTAGCATTATTGTGTGATTGCAGATATAAAAGAATGCTTGTCACCTTATTCCAGAGCTTGCTTTGACAATGTTGCTACCCATTAGCTTTGGACACTTGAGACGTGTAATTGTTGTACACAGGAAATAATGCTTTTGCTGCTTTCCTCCCACACAAGGGAGAAGAATGAGACCTCAGAATCACAGAACCATGGAAAAGTTTGGAGTGGAAAGGACCCGGAGAAATTACATTTTCCAAACCCACCCCCACCATGGGCAGGGACACTTTCTGCTAGATCATGTTTCTCAAAGCTCCATCCAACCTAACCTTGGACATCAACTTGCTCTTAAGAACAGGATAAACAGAATTTTGTTTGTGTGTCTGAAGGAGTGAACTTTAGTACACATCCATAATTTCAGAAAACACGAAGCCCAGCGGGTGGGACACAAAATCTCTTTCCCTCATTCCTCCCACACTGACACAGCACTCACATGCAATGCGGACGTAGGCTTTGCGGCTCTTGGTGGTGCCGGCTGAGCTCCAGGCGACGCACTGGCACCAGTAGTCCTCAGGCCCAAAGAGCTCCTCCACCTGCTGGCGGGAAATCTCGATGCTCACCTCACGGACGATCAGACCTGGCAGGGTACAAGGAGCACTGGTCAGAATTATTTGTACAGGAAGGAAGAAAGGAAAGATCAGGAGTCTGCTTGCAAGGTTGAGACCTTCTGATGCTCTGCCCATCTCTCAGCAATAAGGATATGAAAGAAGAGAAGCAACAAGTTTGCAAAATACAAGAAAGGGTAACTGAAAAACAAATCGCTCTGATTATGACTTTTATCATGTATCGTGTGTCTGTTAGACAAATAAAAGGATAAGCACCTCAGCTGACATAAATTGTATCATGTCCACAGGATGATTTACATCAAGTGATGATCCAATTTGGTTTTATTTTCATACAAATATCAGAAAATTATAGAGTCACTCAGCTTATATAACTCCCTTAGCCCTCCTGCATTTTACATCCTTTGGATACACCACGTGGAGATGTCCTGCTCACTCTGACACTGAACTGCACAGGAAAATTGATTTTGCTATTTTAGAAAATGTGCTGGTGCTCTGCAATGATGGGCACAAATGTTGCAGCACAGTTTTAGCAAGATGTCACTTCGGGGGCTGTTACTGCCACATATTCTGGAAATACTGCAAGATTTTTTTATATGATTTTGTAAGACATTTACAATATACTTCAGTGTCTGACAGCTTCCCTGGCCACAGTTTGTCTCAGTGCAGTCTCTAAACACATCTGCCCTTACCAGCAGATTTGGCCACATTTCCCACAGAGTACTCTCTGTTGGAAGCTCTTTTACTTCTAAGTGCAAGGAAGTGTTGTGGTGTCTCAGATACTACTGCAGGAATTGTTGGTAATGATAATCTAACAGCCACCATTGAACTTCATGCCAACACCTCCTCTTTCGCCACCTTAAAAGGCACAGCCTGGCCAAAATACTCTTAATTCCTGACAAGATATCAAAAGGAAGGACAGAAGGGAGGTGCATGCACTCCTTGTCAATGTATTTGGTCTTTGTTGTCAATGCCAAAGTACTAACAAACCATTAACATGTGTTTGCCTGCATAAAACATCATCACCTTTTCAGAACTGTGCTCTCACAAACATCCTTGAATACATAATTTCCACAGGCAAATATTTTGTGTAGCACAACTGATTTTCTTTCTAGAACTGCCAGGAAACTGAATGGCAAAGTTCTTGGCTCACAGCCTGCTCAGCATTCCCCCATCACCATACACCAAAGGCTGGGCTACGAGCCCTTCTGTTGAGCACAGTCTCAAGCCCTTTAAGTCCCCCACACAGACTACAAGGTGATATTCATGCTGGGAATGCTCCTGCCTGGACAACTTACATGTTCTTCTAGTGAGCCCTTTGATTTTGCTTCTAGCTTCACAGAGGCTCTATTCAGGGAGCCAAGGATTAATTACTGTTTGTACACACCCTTGCACTGTCACCAGGACTCCACGCTGTTTGCTTCCAAAACTCAGCTAACACCAGCAGAAAGGAATTCATGCATGTAATATCACAGGCCTCTCTGCTGGGAATGCCTTCTAATGAGATGCATTTTCCTGCTAGAGACCATCACAGCCTAGCACTTTTTTTATTTCGTTATCCTTGACATCTTCAGCCATTGAATAATCAGATACTGTGGAGGGAAACAATAGCTTTCCCTCTTGAAACGAAATACATAGCAACCGAGCTCAAAGAATGAAAATCAAAGTGGTGTGTGGACACTTGATATGCAGCAAACACTATATTACAAACTTGTTCTGCTTTGATGAGCTAATTTGGCTGCAGAAGGGGTCTGAGGGGTAGCTTTTGTCTTGTTGAGAAGAGCATGAAGAGAGAAAGGAGGGAACATGTACATTACATGCACAAAATTGTTATATTTTCCCTGTGCGACTGCAGTTTGCCTAAAGATTACTTCAATTCATTCCCAGTTTTTATAGCACTAGCCCAGGGACCCTTAGAAGGTTACAATATTATGTTTTTGTAATACAGCTGATTATGACAGGGTTTGATGGAACAGTGGACTATGTTACCCGGAGGCTTAGGCAAGTAGGCTCATAATGACAGTCCTGGATAATAGTGATTATGAAATATTCTTAACATTTGGGACACAAACACATTTCTCTGATAGCCTGGTGAAGATACAAAGCCACACAAAACCAGCTCACATCGAACAATACCAGCAGGACTTTTTTCTTTGAATTTCCAAGATGTTTTCTAATTCAGAATTATAACCTATTCTACTTAGTATCTTTTGGGAGAGCCACGATGTACTGATAGGTATCAGGCTATTCAAATTGATTTGGCCTTTGGACATCAAATAATACCAAGAATTATACCATGGCCAAACAGGAGCATACCTTCAGCTTCTGCCTCTTTCTGCTTACAAGCAAAAAAATATATCAGTGTCTTTTTCTTTAAGGTGAACTATTTTTTATAAATTCAGAATCTATCAAAGCAGATGGTAACTTTTTGTTATCACCTGGGATAAAAGGATCAATGGCAAGAACTTAGGGTGACAAAAAATGTAGAAATTCCTCACTATATTGATTTGCTCCCTGTGCTACCGAGCAGGCATTTGAGGCATATGTAAGGGAATCTGTTGACTGTGTTCTGCTTTTCCCTCTGCCTTGGCACACAGGAAGGCTGATGCAATCACTTTCCCAGCACTGCTCATGGGCATCGCTTTGCACAGAGAGTCACAATGATTTAGGAGGAACATCTCAGCAGCTTCAGACTCTGGGCTAAGCACAGAGGGATATTCTCCTCTAGCTACATAAAACCACAATCCTTTTCCTTCTGCTAACATGACTCACTGTTACCTGAATAAGAAATGCCTGTGGAGGCTAGGTTACAAATAAGGAATTTACCAAGGTACTTCAGATAGCAACAGCCTTGTTACCAGCTAACAGATTGCTGTACATCAGAATTCATAGAGAAGGTGTTTCAGTATGTCTGCTTTCATTCAGCAGTATATCGCTTGTGCATCTCACTTGTAGAGCTAGCACAAGACAGCCTTAGGATGATGACTTCAAACAGTCATCTTCATTTTACTCCTTTCAATCTACTTTGCCACAGTGATAAGTAGCAAAATGTCACCCTCTCTCACACAATATCTCCTCTATCTTACCTTCTTTACTAGAAATACATTGGTTTTCCAGTCTAGTTCTTCACATGGTTAAGCATTACTGCAGGTGAAGTTATGTAGCATACTCTTACCATATTTTCTTATAACACCTGAGCAGGACGCAAAAATCCAAAATTAATACAATTGCTTAGATGGTACCACAATCTGAAAGAAATTATGATGTTCCTATTTTAAAGCAATGCAATAATAAAAATACAACTGAAGGGAGACAACAGGAATGTAGGCAATTAAAGTGCATGACAGGTCCCTCATAATGCATAGAAATCCACAAAGAGCAGCAACACAGGACTCCTAACTCCTACTCTGCCTGTGACGATTAGCTCAAATGTGAAAGAGAAAGGTATTTGCTTGCACTATCCAAACTTGACTTGCATTCAGAAGACTGATAACTCTTTTTGTATCCACTTGTAGACCATTTGAATCCTGGGTATCTAACACAGGTAAGTGAAGATTTTGGAACTAATTATCACTACCTTACTTCTGGCAACAAGATTGTGAAGAAAGAAACTTTAAAACAAAAATACAGAGAATCAATGTGATTTAAAGCAATTCTCCAAAATAAATGGTGATTGCGCTCTGAAAAAATACAATTCCTTAGAAGCACGTTCTTGGGTTGCTGAGTTCTTTCTGCACAACTGTTTCTTTCCTGATCTGTGTGAATCAGAAAAGATTCAGCAGAGTTCCCAAGAAAGTAGCAATGTAAGAAGTTTTAGAACTTGAGTGCAAGGATGAAAATCTTTCAGGGAAAAACAAACAAACAGCAACAAAACAAAACAAGAAAATTCTGTTGTCTTCTCCTTGTCCTGAGTGTACAAGTTTGGCTACAAAAAAGTCAGAAAGCCTGCTCAAGGCCAGTCTATTTAAACACATCAATTAGACCTTTAAAGCACTTAAACATGGCACCTGTTAAAGACGTTACATTGTTAGGCTTTCCATAAAAAGAAGTTAAAAACCCTTTAGGAGACTAATTATTTAGTTCGGACAGAGGCTGGCTTACAGGGAGGCTCAGAGTCTCATAATAATCAAGTTTGTGATGGCATTCCGCAAATTAAATAGGTTCTCCAAGAATGGAAAGCTCTGCATACTTAGGAGCACAATTTACACAATTATTCATGTCAATAAATTAAATGTATTTCTGAGACTGACACAAGTTGGGCTCTGAAATGGAGCAGCAGGAAACCAGAAGTTAGCATATTTTTGTATTTGCATGTTAATGGGAGATGAATGGCTAGAGTAAGGCAGAGAGCAACGGGAGCTGTGCTCAGGGTACCTGCTGCTAAGGAGGTCATGCTTCATGAACATGGGGGAGAGGCACAGGCTAGGGGTACACATCAAAATAAAATTTCTACCCCTCTTGAAGCAAAAGAAGCAGTGGGGAGGGAATCGTGGCTTATATACATGCTATCGTATTATAAGCTGTGTCCTAGAAACACTATCAAGCTCAGACACACTCCATTCACACAGTCCCCCAGTGCTTAAGTTATTAGGAGGCTCTACAAACTGTGAGGTACATAATCTGGTCTTCAGAGGCAAAAATGTTATCATTTTAAATGTATGCAAATGTAATGTAATTGTATGATATTATGGTACATTATTAGTAACTGCAATAATAACTCATGGGTTCTATCTTTCACCTACTGAAGTAGTTGGCAAATTTCCCAACGATTTTAATTGGAGCAGATATGCCAGTCAGAGCCATTTCTTTCCAGAGGGAAACAAAAATATCTTATAAGGTTCTGCAACCGTATGTGACTACTTATGGTGAGCAATGATCACTGCAAACGTCTGAAAACATCAGAATATTAGCGATTAATCAAATGCAGTTTTCCAGTCTGGAGTCAGTTGAGGGTTCAGAGTCAGTATCCACACCTCACTGGGCATTGCTCTGCCAAGAAATTATTTGGATGTATTTTGGCTGCCATAAATGTCAGGCATTTGATATTAATACCCTGTATGTGTGAAACTATTCCTCAGGACTTTGATAGAGCAATTTTTGTGGAAGCATCATATTGGCATATGTTTGACCCCCTGGCACAGTACTAACCAGAAGCTATTTAGTTGCAACGCTAAACTGTGCTTCCAAGCTCCAAGAAATAGGATGCATAATTTATTTTCTCTATAAGTGGAAATTCAGATAATTGTTTGTGCTTTTCTGCTTTCATTTGCCTGAAAGGTATTTCATTAATTAGCAATCACATATGCCATAGAACACATTTCTTAAGGAGACTGAAGTTTATGAGCTGCTGGTCTGGAGAAAGACACTGCTGTGATACATGCATATAGATTACAGGTGTCTCGCATCCACTGCGAGTATGGAAATATAGCTTATTTGCATGCAGGCAACTTGCAACCCTTTACATGTTTAATGTCTTGAAGTCAGTACTCAGAGCACTCTGCCAAAACTGGCTGCTGGTACTGTTGGCTCTCTTTCCTTAGACAGTCACAGGTCCCCCGAAATTCCTCAAAATTTCCCTTCGTGCTGTGCAGGAGTGAAATAGAAGTCAGGGACCGTATGTCTTGAGGGTAGAGATGAGCTTCTGGGATGGCAGCAGGAAAAAACTATGGTGTAGGGAAGGCCACATGCTGCTACAGTCACATCTTACAAGCAGTATGTAGGTCACTCTGAAAGTAATGCCTCCTATTTATTCCTGTGGAAACTACAACAGATACAAAGAGCACAATAACTCTAGTTGATAGAGAAAATCCTCAGCTACAAAACACTCTTTTTCAACACAGCCACCAGTGTGAGCTTTGCATTTTCACCAGTGATGAACAAGAGCCCGCATGCCATGCTCCTAAAAATCTGCACCAGCAGAGGAGACCCAGTGTCACTGTCACCGCTGCTGAAACCCACCATCCATCACCTCACTGTGCTCACATCCACTATTTAGTCTCCATAAACGTACATCAAGCATCAATGAAAGTCATTCATTTCCACATGAAGAAGTTCAGTGCCACACCTTTGCTTCATATGCACTCCTGTATCAGATATCATTTTGTCAGACTGCCCCTCTGCTGCTATATGTCACATGGCAACAAAATGTCAGGGAATATTGGTGAGAAGGTTCAACAACTACTGCCATAAAAAGAACATCCACAACTGACACTGTGGGCTGATATAATAAAATAGAAGGCCTTTTTTCAGAGCAGACCTTTGTATTTTAATAACACACCTGTATTTACTGTACGAGCTCTTTAAAGCAAGACAAAGGTGGGAGGAGGAGAATCCTGATACCAAAAATTAAAATGGCAGTTTTGCAATTATTTCAGAAGAGGTTGCATCATTTCTGCAGAATTTGGCAAAAAAGGATGAAAGCATTTTTAGTTCCCATAGGCCCCATCTGTCTTACATTTCATACAAAAAGCTTCATCCAAAATTCCTTACAACAGCCTCATATTTTTGACTTTGTGAAAGTGGTCAAGCCCATACACCAAAGTGGTATGACCATATATAGACTTAGTGGAAATGAACAGATTTGTTTCTCATTACACAGTCCCTTGTTATATTGTTCTCTGATGGTACAATTCACATGACCAAAACCAAGTGATAATCTCTGTAGTTAGTGATAGTCTGGAACAATCTGTCTGATTAATGTAATTGCTTATCACGGGTGCTACCAGAAACCTGCCTCTGCAGTAGGAGGCTGATCATTTACCTTTGTGAAATAACCTTTTTAAAATCAGTGCAGAATGGAATTTATTTACCCCCTTGCAGAGATGGATCTCTCACAGTCACAGAGTAATTCTGCTCCAAAACATTGGAGTACTTACGCTGTAGATTGTGGTGTTTTTAAAATGAATAAATAGGCTATGTACAAGAAGAACAGCTTCAAATATTAAAGTTCTTGCTGAGAAAAATGTACTCTGTGCATCCTAATGGGACAGAGATGATTGCATAACGGCACACTTTGCCTATATCTTATTTTCTACATAAAGCAGTGGCAATCTCAACAAAAGATAAATAGGCACATAGATATCTAGAGATATTTTAAAAAAGCAAACAGCTTTAACATTCAGCAATCCTTCTCCTTCGTGATTGCATGTACCTGTTTTTGCTTTTGATGCTGCTTTTCTCTAACTGGTGGCTGGCTGGTGATAGAAAGCAACTGCAGGCGGATTACAAACAATTTTCCACAAATATTAGCTCAAATGTTTAAATTAAAGGCTTCCAGCTATTTGTGGTCTTTTCATAACTTTATCCCTAGAAAAGAAATACATCCTTGACTCAAATTAGTACAGATGAACAGCCTAATGAAAATTCTGCATTAAAACCTACATCAAGTTTGCACTAGTCTGCACATTTGCCACGGTATCTAATTACAGCTAACAGCAGTGGGTTGAGCTAAAATCCTCATTCCTGCACTGTTTTTTTAACTGACTTACTTCCACAGAAATTACAAAGGGCTGTCTTCAGAGAGATTTTACTTTGAACTGGAATTAAAGAACGTGCATCCTGTTTGGGTTCTATTTTCTCTTAGTGAAAACAAGCCCTTTTTGTTCTTTTCCCATTAACATCTGAAGGATAGAGTGTTGCAAGATGCAAGAAAGATTTCAATATTAAGTTCTTGGGTGTGGGTGGAAAACAAATGCAAGCCCTGGCCCCTGCTGGGGTGGAGTAGGTGGGCCGCAGGCAAGAGCTGTGTGGGCTCATCTTCATAGGGCAGGTGCAATATCCCTCTGCTGTCCCCTATGAGAACAGGTTGAGAGAGCTGGGGCTGTTCAGCCCAGAGAGGAAAAGGCTCAAGGAAGACCTGATAACAACCTTTCAGTATCTAAATAGTGGCTATAAGAAAGAAGGGGACAGACTTTTTAGCAGGGTTTCTGGTGACAGGACAAGGAGAGATGATTTCAAACTAAAAGAGAGAAGATTAAAGCTGAATAGAAGGAGAATGATTTTATTATAAGGGTAGGGAAGCACTGGCACAGGTTGCCCAGAGAGGTAGATGCTCCGTCCCTGGAGAACTTCAAGGCCAGGCTGGATGGGGCTCTGAGCAATTTGATCTAGCTGTAGGTGTCCCTTTTAATTGCAGGGAGTGGGACTAGATGACCTTTAAGGGTCCCTTCCAGCTCGAACAATCCCATGGCTACCTCGTTGTTCTCTATATGTTCAATACTTTAAAATTACTTTGAATTGCTCTTTCTCACCCATAAACATCTCAGAGACAAAAACAACCCTCCACTCACTTTTTCAAAAAAATGGAAGCTATTTTTTGTTTCATGGTATTTTTGTGTTAATATGCACAAATTGCTCCAAAACGTGCTGTACTCTTCCAGAAGTAACAACGTGTGCTCATTGTTGCTATTCCCCCTGCTTTTTCTTTTTTCTTTTTCCTCGTACAAAAGAAATAATCATGCTCTGGTATAACAGGACTCTGAAGAAAAACTCACTGCAAGCATACATCTGTTTTCTACCACAGCCTATGCCATTTTAGAGCCCTGAGGTGCTGGAGTAGAAAGAAATGCACAAGGAAGCCCCTACCCAAAACTTCCCACAGCACAGCAGCCCAGAATGGAGGGAGCAGAAGGTAGAGGAGAAGCCATGCAGGAAAGCAATGGGATGAGTTCTTAACAGCTTTTGAGTCAAAGCCCAGTTTTCCCTGCTTTGGGTTGAGGCACAGTGTGGCTGAGAAAAGATATTGCTGTTTTTTGTTTTTGTTTCTTTCCAAAGGCCAGGAAAAAATTCTGCCAGAGGTTCATGTTTTACATAAAGCTGCAGTTGAGACTTCACAAAGAAAATCTGTGCACTTGTTATTTCTGGTTCAGAGCATTTACATGCTCTTTCTAATGATCTGGGCCTTCAGCAGTGGGTAATGCTTCCCAGTCCCCAGCTTAGTGCTCATGCAAAATTGAAGCACTTTTGAGGCAGTTTGGAGCTTACAGATGAATCTCAATGTGCAGGAAAAAAAAGAAAAAAAAAAAAAAAAAAAAAAGAATAATGGTTGTTTAGCACTTCACTAGAAGAAGTGAGGAAATTAGGGGGGAAAAAAATTCTATTGAACTTGAAACATCTGGGAAACCACCAGAGAGCATCTGAATTTTGAACAGTGTGTTTACATTCTCTTTGCATAGTGGAAGAGCTGGGAAAGGAAAGGAACAATAAATGGGCTTGTATTTATATCTTTAAATGAATACATTTTTGACATTTTAAAGTAAAAATGTACATCAAGTTGTTTTGTTATTGACTTACTGACATAATTATATAAAAAAAAGCACATACGTGTATACATGCACGCATATACCACTCCATTCTGAATGGATTTGAGAAGCAAAGACGAGGTGAAGCTGCCCCATTTCTGTGTGCTTGATGCAGTGACATAGTTCAGTGGCTGGTGCAGCATTGTGGAACCAAGGACAGACAAAACATGACACAAAGGGTCACCTGGGAGCCTTCTCAAGATGTTTTTTTCCCTTTTTTATCCCACTTACATGGGAACAGAAGGTTGGGGAAGATCTGTTACAGCCACACTGTTTTCTGTCACTGTTGTTCTGTGTGTTCAGCATCACGTTTCATGGCAAATTTAGGGGTATGCTGAATATTGTATCAAAAAATAAGTTAAGCAGCTCCTTTCAGAGAGGCCCAATGCACTAAGTGAAGTGACTTTCATCAGGCAAACCCGAAGGTCTGCCTGCTCCCACATCCCACTCATTGCAGAGGTACTGTTACACAAGCTGCTGGGAAGCCCAAAGCAGCAATCAACCAAATGTAATCCTCTCTGAAATCAAAAGCTAGGACCAAATAATGGAAGAGGTCACGAAGGCCCAAAGATCAGTGTTCAGGAGGATGAGGAGATGCAGAAGAGACTGATGAAAAATGTCTTTTCTGCTCTCGCAATCAAAATATGAAGAAGGATGAGAAGTTATGAGTTCTGAAAGGCACCCCATTAAAACATGATAATAAAGAGCAGTGAATGGCAGCTGTGCTGGTACCCAGCACATCATGTTGCTCACTATGAAGGAGGAGTGCACAGGAAGGACAAAATAAGTACAGGCTGTGAACCCTTAAAGGCAGTACAAATTTAGATCCTGCATGGGGCAGAGCAGTGTGACATTTGCCACTCTGCCTTGCCCCCTGAGAAACAATTTGGAGGCCCACCTGCTTTGTGAAAACAGGGCTATGGCTTGTTCTTGGTAAAGGAAAGGTAAGTTATAATTTGAACCTTCTATTTCCCTGAATACTTTCAGGGATTTTCATGAAGAGACTTCAGACTGAGTCATTCTCTTATAAGAAACATACATCTATGGGATGCAAACATCCCTTCTCAGGCTGCTGCTGGCTGCAGCCCTTCTGTTGGGCAGCACACAAGGTCCAGGCTCTACTCTTCTCCATTCCTGTATCCACAAAGCAACTGAAACTCACTTCCCATGCCAAACAAAGCCAGAACTCATTGGCCTTATAGGCTGCTGACCAACTTCTCCACAGGGACCCCAAATCCCCTGCAAAGAGCTTTCAGTTCTAAAGGAGCCAAGGGGCACAAGTGGAAAATCCAAAGCAGTGCTGGTCAAAGCTGTGGTGAGTGGACAAATGTCTAAATATGTCTTTTGGGATTCTAAGGGGATTAACAAGATTATGAGTCTGTAACAAAGGGCCTCATGAAGGAAAAAAATGAGAAGGGAGGAAATAAGGTGTAGGCTGGGAGTATTCAGAAGGGTATCTTCAAATGATTCAAATGGATAAAATATACATCCATTTTCCTCTTTTTACTGTTTTAAATAATGCTATTTCCTGTCTCAGATTTGTTTTCCTAGAAGCCCACAGGAAACTTTCAGGACAATCAGGAGAATAGCTGCAGATAGGAAGTTAACATTGCAACAAGATATGAACAAATACCCCAAGCTTTTATCTGTTGGTCTCAGAGCACTCAGCAGAGGTAAATAACAGAAAAGTGAATTGATTTGCACAGAGATACAAGGCAAACCCACAGAAATTTTGGGATGACTCTTCTCACGGACCCATTATTACTCACAGAAAGAGCCTAGGCAGGATTAACTTGCAGAAAGAGGAGGAGCTCCTTTTGCCCCTTGTTAGCATCTCCAAATACCTTGCATGACAGAGCAAGAGAATTCAGTGCATTGGAGCTGGTACAAGCCCAAACCAACACATCAGTGCACCACATAGTTGCTTTGGCACACAGGAACACCAAGTCAGGAAGTGGCTTGTCCCCTCATAAAAACAGCCATGGCACAAGAGGAGGCAGGTGCCCAGGGCTATGAGCATTAAAAGAAGGTGTCTAGATGCAAGAGCTAGAAGTTGCCTTCCACATGGAAGTTTTTACAGGGATAAAAACCCTCTGTAGCACCATATGATTAATGAAGAAATTAATTATATAGTAATATATATGTGTCGTGTGTTATTTACCATAAATACAATAATCGTTAGAGTCTAAATTCAAAATCCACAAGGTCCGTTGCAATCTTCTGTACTAAAGAGAATAAATTATGGGTTTCAGCTGATGCTTTTGCATTACCTATAAGGAGAAGAGCTAATGTATGGCCTAATGTACTTACTCCCTATGCAAAAATAGAACTTCCCTTCCTTTGGTCAGTACTGACCTTAGTAATGTCTCCACTTTTTCCAATAGAGAAAAAAAAGCAACAGTAACAACAAAACCAAAACAAAACAAAATCTCAAACTCAAAAAACATCATCATTTTGAATTTTTGTCCCAGAAAATGGAGATTCTCTGGAGGAACATATATGTGTTGCTTCTGAAGTTTTTAAAAAGGTTCTTTTTCTATTGAAATGTACTAATTACTCAAGATAAAAGAGGAAACTCTGTCTTCTTGTAAAAATGCCTACAGTAGCTTTGCTGTGGGGTATTCCCTTGATCAGGGTGTTCTGGGGACCATGGTGCCTGTAGTTGATTTGGGAGGTGCTGGCTGGGAAAGGAGAGAGGGTCACAGGGAGTGATGGACAGAATGGCAGCCTGAGTGGCACTTGAAATAGCACCAAACAAAATATGGAATAGTAAAATAGTGTGAGTTTGCTCATATATTTCTAGATAAGTAAACATCCTGTACCTTTTCATAGAATCTCGGTCCCTTGAGAGCAGAGATTGCTGCTTTTTTCTGGACCCGCTGCAGCCTTTCAGACCATACATATAGGCATATTTCACTTATAGCATCCTTGCAGAGAGCAGTTAGAATTACTATAGAAAATGGACTAGAGTATAAATTCCAGCCCATATCTCCACACCGTTAATAGAAGCATTTGGTAAAGATACATGGACACATTTTTAAATTTCCTTGAAATGAGTTGGCTTGGGGGAGAGAACTGAAGGTATAGAGCTAAAAATTGGCAATATGTTGCTAAGAAATAATTATTTTGAATCAGAGTGCTTGATGTTTGTAATGGATTTGATCCAGTGACAAACAGAAAATAAAATGGCTTATGACAACAGTGGAATGAAAACAATCCTTATTTATGGTATATGGTTACCCATACTAACATAATCCCACGGTATTCTGCCCCAGAGAGTAAAAATATTGCAGGCTCAGGCATAACTGCAGCATTTACTATCACTTGTCATTTCCTTACTGAAGTTGCTAAGGGAAACTGGTCATATTTTGAACACTTGAAAAATAATAAAGAAAATGAGGAGGCTTTAGTAGGTCATGAAGAGACAAACAGGCATTAAGGAAGAAATACGTGCAGAAGGAAAAGAGCAGCAGGTCACAGAAAACAAGGAAAATGGTACCCCTCTGTGCTCCTCTCCTACACTCATTCTTACATGGCACCTAAATTTCCTATCTGAACTCCTAAATTAAGTTTTCCACTGCTGATATTCAAAGACGTCCTGCATTCTAACAGTAGCAATAGCTTCTGTTGTTCATGAAAAATACCAGGACAAAAGCACACAACTGCTTAAAATGAGAGGGTGTAGGATGATCTTTGTATAATCAAAAGTCCCAGCTTCAACAAGGAATGTTAGCTGGAGGTCAAACAAGCTGTTGGGGCTTTTGTTTGCTAGGGCAATGCAGCCTCGAAACATCATGTCACAAACACCAAAAGAGCTTTCATGATATCTATACACACAGAGAAAAAGAAAGTGATAGAGTGCTGTGGAAGTGATATTTCTGTCTTTGTAAATGGTGCCAGAATGGCAGAGACACCGTGGAGGCTTCTCCACACTGTCTTGGCTGCAGCATTCTGCAAGAACTGCCTTAAAGGCAAAAGGGTAGACGTCAATGTTTGATCTCTCTGTTGAGGGAGAACTATTAAAGATTTAGCTAGCTGGATGCCTACTCCCTTGACATTCTGCCAAAGCCATTGCTTAAGGTAACAACCTCCTATTTGCCAGATCAATGCTGACCAGACGTCAAAAGCTCAGTCTCCTTTCATCAAATCTACAAGTCATCCAGAAATACATTATTAATGGGAAAAGGTAATGGTGGGAGGTAAGCACAAGAATCACAGCAGCAGCTACGTCAAGAGACTGAAATGCAGAAGTCTGAGACTTCTGTCTGAAAAGAGGAACATGTTTACCCTGCTGAGTACAGTTCGAGAAGCTGCCTTCAGCAGGCAGAAATCTTATTCTGATTCAGATTTTAACTTCATGGTTTCTGTTGATTTGAGAAATGATGAATGGAAGGGACACAAGGGAAGTCCAGGGAGTTACCTTTATTCCTCACTGAGGGATAAGTGGGACTAGGTTGCTCCTGGTAGATGTTAGGTCCTCTGAGATCCTGCTTCTGAAGGCTGGAGATGGGTAAAAGAATTGGTGATTTCACCTGGTCTTTAACAGAGCATCCTTCAGCATGTCTTTCCTCTGTGATGGCACAGATAGGACTGTTAATTTTTTATTAGCTGAGCTCTCAGGACAGGTGCAGGAGTCTTTATTCTATCTTGCTGATAGTTGGGAGCACTCAGGAGGGAATCAGTAAACCCCCTGAGTCTTTCTCTCCCTGAGAAAAATAAGATGTAGGCCGATAGAATGTTGACCAAATTTCTCTATATGTCTCATTAGCACTTTAAGTGTTCCAAACTCTTTGCTTAAAGCAGAGAGAACAAGTCACTGCTATTGCAGAGAGCAAGAGAGGGTTTATAGATCATTTCATCATAATACTTATGGGGAAACTATTACAATACATATCCAAATGGATAAGCGGTAGTCCTGATTTCTCTCTGTTCTGATTTAGCAGCAGTTAATTCCTCTGGAGAAAAGAAAGTGATGCAAGATCCCAATTTTCTGCATGTCTGCAACTTTTCTGCCACTGCAGAATGTTTTTTTTCCGCACGGGAATATTTCTCCATAAAAAACAGGCAGGCAAGATAAAATCTTTTGCCATAGCCATTTTTAGAGGCACAATAATTTGGAAAATGTGCAAAAATTTCTCTAATAATTATTGATGCTATTAAGCTTCCCACTCTTTAACAATGGAAATCTCTTGCCCCCTATAGCAGCAGTTCTGCAGGGTTCCTTTTACTTTCTTTGCTATTATCTTTTATGAAAGTCGGTCATAAAATCCAGTGTGCTCCCTCAAACCAACTTCCATTTTTGCTTTTTAAAACCAGTGTTCTTATTTCTTTACATATATTTTTTTTCCACATTAATGGGAAAATATTCCAGCAAAACATAAAAAAAAAGACCACGACTTGCCTTGTATTTCATGTACATAGGAAATGAAAGTCAAAGATGCGCACTAAAGATTTTCAAAGCACCCATTTGACTTCTTTATGAAAATGCTTAACTTTTTCATAAAGAAGAAAAATTCCAGAGAGTCTGAAGTTTAAAGCAAAATTTAATGATCTTCTAAGTAAAGCTGCTGGCTTCTCAGGCTCAATCATCGGAATTTTTTGCCAGACTCTCTTCAGGCCAATTTGATTAAATAAAGTGGTACTGGAACACCCTGTTACTGTTACTGTTCTCATTCTCTCCAGCCAGAAGGCAGCAACTCCCACAGAGTCCCTATGCATGTTCCTCACTGCAAAGCTTTACCTACGGTTTAAAAATAGCACACTCACAAAGTGCAAAGGTATATAACTCTTACTTTGTACCTTTTCCTTTATAAAGAAAAAGATATATGCACACATGTATATGTATATATGTACATACATATAAACAAATGCAGGAGAAATGTTTTTGTTCTCCTCTTAAAAATTAGCATTTTTAATATAGTCATTATTAGCGTCTAGCAGCAATGAGATTATGACTGCACTCTCATTCCTCCTCTTGCACCACAATTATTGCTGTGCTGTTTTCTCTAGTTTTATTGGTGTCAGAAACAAATTTGCTTTATAAGAAGAGTTAATTATCTCTCAGTAGATTTAATTCCTTGTCACAGGCTCAAAGTCCACGAGTATATAATCTTTCACAAATCAAAACATATTTCTCTCTTTTATGCATCATTTACAATTCCTAGACGAAGTACTGCTGGTGTTGTACCTGTACCGTAGACACCTCTCTTTCCCATAGCCTGTGCTGTAGAAAAGAAAGTATACTTGACCTTTACTATTTTTCTGTCATATATTTTATTGCCTGTTTATCTTGTTCCTTTGCTCTGCTTTACTACCTGAGGGCCAGAGAGGGAAAGCCTCATTCAAAAATGGCAGCGGAAGAGCACCTCAGCGTGGTGCACTTCTTCATATTTGTGCAGAACAGACCTTAAGAATAGTAAAATGCCACAGAAGAATGTGCTGAGTTCTCAGTAGCTTGTCTTACAAGAGTGAGCAGCAGAAATACTTTATGAATGAGATCTCTTTGAGCTCTGTGTTATTACAAGATGAGTAAACAAGGAGTTTGCTGTTAGAGGTGCTTCAAGAAGACACGCTGAATTTCATGAGTCTTTCTGCATGTGCAGACAGGGCAACAAACCCACTTTCTTCATGCACACAGCTCCTCTCAGCAGATGCACACATAAGAGCTAGGCATACCCTGGTCTGTGGACTTTTTCTCCAGCCTCCTTCTCCACAAGCTTGAAGTCAGTAGCAGCACAGGCTTGAGCTGCCAACCCTTCACCACCCTCTGTGCATCTCACACGCTACTGCTGTGCCCTGTGTCATAACTACCACTCAAACTAGCAGTAAAATAAAGAGCAAAAGAGAACTAAGTAGCCTCAAAGTGGTAGTCAAAGGGCTTTCAGGGTGGCTGGTGCAAGCTGCCAAGCTGATCACCTCTTAATTTTAGTGCCTTCTCTTTAGGCACCAATATGAATCCTCACAGTCACAGTATCCTACAACTTCGTCTCCAGCTCCTCCTGCAGCAGATATACATTCTCCCGAGTTTCTAATAAAAAAAGAAAAATAAATAAGAAAAATAAAAAAAAGAAAAAAAAAAAAGAAAGTTTCTCTTTTACCTACAAGTTTACTTCTACCTTAAACACACTGCTTACCCACTTATGCATTTATATCCAACACTCTGTTATGAGCTGTAGATTCTCAGTTTAAGCAGAGAAAGATGCACAAATGTTGCACCTGTTATATGCATTAACCAATCTTTTGGCATCAACCAGATTGGCTGACAAATGTAGGTTCTCTAATGTGGTATCTCTAATTGGACATGGGTTTTGTTTACATGCAATTGCTGCTGTTTATCATTCAAAACATTTGTCCTGTAATATATTCAGATGCATCAAATTGTTTTGTAGCACCATGAAGTTCTTTTAGAATGAGATTTTGAAAAAACAAAAAAGTGTTGCACTGAATTTCTCACTTGCATTGAAAACTAATGCCCATGCATCGGCATTACTCTCAGACCTGTAAGCTGTGCTGCAGAGCAAGGGTGCTAACAGGATGAGCCAGCTTTGTAACTTCTTGCTCTTATTTTGGCTCAAGCTTTTAAGTCTATGTTTCCTAAATGTAAACTACCTCCCATAGTGAAGCTTACATTTATTGTTAGGCATTCTCAATAATTTGTTGTTCTGTCTTGTTATGTTTAAAGTTCTTAGCTTTAATATAACGCTTTTGTCTCCATCTTGCACTTTTTTGGGTATTATTACATCAGTTTTACCCAGCACGCTAACACTAGACTATACATTAACCATATGTGGACTTCTGGTATTCAAGTGAGATTACTCAGTCAACATGTAGCATTTTTAGGTACTCCTTTTCTCACTACAGAGCAGTGCTTTACTCAATAGTTCTGTTTTGTAGCTGAATGGACAACTGCTTGTTGTTTGTATTGTCTTTTGAGGCACATGATTCACAGCTGATTTTTCCAGGCCTTACATTAGCTTTTCCATAAGAAAGCTAGCTATACTTTTTCATTGTTTAGGTGGAATGTTAATTCCCCTTCTCAGATCAGAAAGAAGAAACCTGAAAACAATCATTTAGAAACTTACTTTTTCCTCCTCCAGATCAGCACAGAACTGCTGAGTTCAAAACAAATGTTGTTTTAGTTCTTCTAGGTTACTGAGAAAAAACAGACCCTTCATTTTCAAAGCTGCCTCTGACTGTACTGCACAGAAGCCACAATGCACTGAATACTGATGTTGATAAAAGCTTAAAGAACTAACAGTGATAGCTGTTCTCTTGCTTGTCCTTCACAGCAGTGCACTACCATGGATGGGGAAAAAAGAAAAAAAAATGAAATGAAAAAAAAGCTGATATATTAAGATATTTCTTTTTGAGTTTTTCTGCTGCATCCACCCTGCTGGAAAAGCCTATTCTTACAATCAAATAAAGAGGCCCGAAGTTTAATATAGATTTTTTCCAGAGTCTTTTTTCCCTACACCCACCTTCTCTTTCTCAAGCTGAGAACACCACAGTACTGTTAAAAGCTTATGCTTTTGATCTCTGTACAAATAAATGAGCCGAAACAAATAAAAGCCAGTTCACAAGAGACTTCCAAGACATCTGGTGGAGTTATTTTTCTAAGTAATTAGACCAAGTGGTGGTGTAATTCCCAAATGAAAGGTACCTTCTTGCTTAGTATCCTGCTATTTCTCAGAGCCATCAAAAATGCTGTTTTGAGTTTTTGAGGTACGTTTCCCTTCTGTCCTTGTGACTCCAACTCAACTGATTACCAGAGTTCCCTAACTGGAGCAATCATATCTTTGATTTCCTCTAGATAATAGCTCGAGTTTTTAAGCTTTGCCTCCAGTCCCCATGAGTGCCATTGGATTTCTAATACTGACTGGGAAGGATGAGGCTCTGGGCTTTGGGTTATTTTTTCTTTCTTTTCCTTTCTAACATACTGCAGTCCTCCATCATAGGGGCTCCGTGTAGCAGGTGAAAAACGTAATGGAATAATAGCCAGGTGCGTTCTCTGGATCAATACCCTGCTCTAAACTGTACCCATGTGTACTTTCTCCTTCCTTCATAGAATCATGCTAAAGGACGAACACGTTTCTCCTTTTCTTTTTTCCTTTTTTTTTTTTTTTTTCTTTTTCTTTTTCCTTTTTTTTTCCCCCAGAACTCCCTCCCCAAAAGCCCTATTCTAGGAACAACCCATATACTCTTCAGCACTTTGTAGAAACTGTGGTTCTTGGTCTGTACCTGAAATGCAGAACAACCACTCAGAATGTGTGACACTAGAGAAGTGAACAAAGGGGTAGATTTGGCTGAGAAAACAATTCTCTATTACTTATGCAAGGTCCTTATGGTTTTTGGTTCAGATGAGAGTAGAACCCTCTTCAAATCACATTTTGGATGTGGATGCAAACACAACCTCTCTGCTATGACAGCTAGTGCTCAGCATTGCCAGTTGCAGAATTCACTACTGTATCAGGAGTAAAGAAAAGTAGCTGCCATATGAATAGCTGCTAGATTTCGAAGGTTAGCTTGATATGCATCATTTTAATTCCCATGACATAATGGAAACTCACCAGAGGTTTCATCTACTCTCTCATCCACCACATGGTCCTTCTGATGAACCCATTCACTGTTGCACTTAAAATAGATCTGCGTGGCTGGGCTTGCTTTGCAGTACAGATTCACAGGCTTGTTTTTCACAATGTAAGCTTCTTCGGGTTCAATAAGGAAGTGGGGCAATGGCTCTGGAGGATCAGAAGGAAAAGTTTCTGGAAGTTCATGAAAAAAATCATCGTCTGCAAAAAAAGAAACAAGAAGAACAAATGAAACAACCAAAATTCAGCTGTCAGAGACTCACAAACACTTCCTAAGCGTGCTTTTCAAATAAGAGGTTATCTTAGGAACATTCTTAGACAGAGGCTTAAATGCACTGCTGCTTGCAGACTAGAAGAAATTTTTCTTTACATCCTCTCCATTCTCTATGTGATGTGACATTCACATGACTGGGAACAGCCCTTTGTTATCATCACCAGCAACACAAGCAATAAAACATTATGTTAGCGCTTGGGAGAGTTGACTGCAAAACCGTAAAATGAAATAATAGAAACTTTTGAAGGCTTCAAGGTCACACTTTACTATTGTGACTTATCGCTGTGTTTAATCAAGTGAATGCACAGAGCAAGTATAGGCTGAGGATGTTACAAACATGAAATAACGCCTTTCATTTTAGATGAACAACTTTAAATTTACTTTAAGAGCAGAAGACTAAATGTATGTCCAGCCTGTGCCTCTTTGTTCAGCATTCAGACTGTTGTTAAGACTGCTAATGAGAGTATCAAGTTGTATTTAGTGTATTTGTCTTGCAGCACCATCATCTGCCCTGTTCCCACCAAGGAGAGGATGCAGGAGCTTCAATGCAGGGCATGGCAGCTGTGAGAGGGTGAAACTTTGGCCCAGTGCAACTCCATGCTATAGATTTAAGGAACCTGTGCACCTCCCTGGAGCTGTTGGTCATGAGTAAATTCATTGCAAGAAATCTGGTGAAGATAAAAGAGTCCAAACAAAAATAAGGAATAGCTAACAACCCATTTACCTTCTTCTCTTGCTCCCCTCTTCTCAAACCTCTCTTTCAAGGCCTTCTGCCCCTTTCTGCTTAGTATTTATACACCAGAAAACACCAATTTAGTGGAGAAAGCATCATTTTGGTTGAGAACAACCCTTGTCCCACCCACTTGCTGTCAATGTGCACAAGAATTTGGGGAGGGCGGGGCCAGGGGAGGTCACCAAATGGTGACAAATCCATCAGCAATAAGCTGATGGTCCTGAGAGCTCTACTCAACCTCCTCATTTCTGCTTCTGAAGCAGTTATCGCTGTAAACAGTGACAGACGATGCTGATGAGCAATAAAACAGCAAAGAACATCAAACTAAAAGTCCTGCAGGAGGCTGGCTATCACCTCTCTGCCAATCTTCATGAAGATGAAATGTTAGGCAGCTTCTTCCCATACCCAAGACATGCCTGGGCCAGCTGTGCCCAGAATTACACGGTCATGGAAGTCTCTCCTTCCAGCCATAGCCTTGCAGAATGATGAAGAAGAGCAGTGTCAGAAGGAGGAAATGGGACTAAAAGGCAGCAGGCTGCCCAGGCACAGAGCTCTGCAAGGTAGGCTGCATATCTTTGTTAGAGATGGGAGGATGGGAGGATCCTATGCAGTAAAAGACTTTGTGAGCCACTTTAACTGCTTAGGAATATAGCATACATTCACCTTTTTCACATTAATTCATAATTGTCTACCATTTTTTCTCTATTTTAATGAGCTTGTTTCATCGTCACATCGCTCCTTCAGAGATAAAACAATGGAGCTGTTCAACATACGAAGAAAGGACCACTAAATACAGCCTGGCATTTTCTAGCTAAGAGAACATCTGTGACATACAATAATAATTCCGTTTCTATTTCCAGTGCTCCAAATAGTTCAGTTTAATTTTTAACACTTTCCCTCCCTCCTCTTTCCCTTTCCATTCTGACCAGTCCAGACTCCCTTTCTGCAGTCCTCTGTTCACTTCTCATTAGGTATTTCTCCCTTGCTCTGCTCTGCTCTCCAGTTCTTCCCGAAGGGAACGATGATATTCAGCGAGTGAGGTGACACAACACTTGGTTTCCTGACAAGGAAACGTGCCTGAACTGAAGCAAAAGGATTTCCAGCATTCCTCTTTCTCTTCTGCCTTTAACTCCCCACTTTCCCACTGCCTTCCTCCCTCGCACACGTTACTCCACAGCCACATGCAGCACAGCAACATTAGAGATGAATCATTTCCCCTGAATTGCCACAGGATGTATCTTTTTCTTCTGGTCATTTAATTGCAAATCAGTGAGCAGACAGATGGAAACTAACAAAGCACACATATGTTTCATAATTAAACAAGTATTGCTTCACTAATTCCTGGTGACTGGAAGAATAAATGTATTTTTTTACACCACTAGATTTCATCACATTATCAAAAGCAATACTTCTGCTGCCTGACCAATTCACTGCATCTTAGCAAAGATGTAAACAGAAACTCTAAAAGGAGGGAGAAAGAGAGCTGCAAAATACAAAGGTATGGGTTTGCCTGCTGCATTCATATTGTTGGAAAAGCCTGACAAGCAAATAAACAGGACGCAACCCAAGTCTCATGTTGTTGGATTACAGGTGAAGCACAGCCTGCTCATTTGGGGTGAGATTTGGAACCAAAATCAGATCAAAATTTTGCTTTTTTTTTTTTTCTTAAATGGAGTTATATATTGTTATGCTTTCATGGTGATGTTTGCAGCAACGTGAATGCATAATTATGATAGTAGTGTATTACATATAAATTGTTCTGAAGGATCAAACACATTTACTTCTGAAAACATCAATACAGGATACTTGAAAATGCTCAGAAATTTTGCAACTCTCTACAAAGCAAGATTTCAGCAAAACTCAAAGCCAATTACTGAACTCGTGCTTTCATTAAGCCATGTTTCCTATGATTTAATAAATACTTCCATCAAAGTTTCTCCTGACCAGTTAAGCATGGGTCATTCCTCTGTTCAAAAGAGCACCAAATTCTGACTTTTTTTGCTGAGGGATCACTGTGTTGCAAATATGTGGCCCAGTGTGTCTGTCTCTATAGAGCAGGTGGATATCAGCTGTCATGGTGTGCTCATCTCTACACAAGGGGATAAATCTTGTCTGAGAATTTGATCTCAGTCTTTGTGATGATTCTCTCTGGTCATTGAAAGTTTTCATCTCCCTTTTGCTCAAAGAAGAATCAAGATTTATACTGCTCATATTGAAATGTGCTAAGGAGTTAAACAATTTTTCCTCTGTCTGGAGGAAACAAACAAACAAACTTGACTGCCAATCATTCTGCCATGGCCATAGCTTCTTCACAACCTTGATCAAATACAAACACAAGTCACGCACACTTCTCCCCTGTTATAACAAGTCCCCTTTTGTGCTCAGCAACTTTGAGCTGCAAGTTTACTTCTGCAATATGTCACATTCATCTTTATTTTCACATAATAAAGCGTACAGCCCATCTGTTGTTATTGACTGATTTATGTTAGCAAGACAAAAGACCTGATTAATGATACCGCTAAGCTGATTTCACTTATGCAATTCATTCATATTAAGAAGTAAATTTTAAAAAATCCTTTTAATCTATAAATTTAATTTGGAATTTTTATTTTAGTTGCTGGCCTGAATTCAGATGTGCTTCTCTATATGCCTTCTGTAGTACCTGAAAATTTTATATATATTTTAAGAGCAAATCAAATGTAAAACCTATAGGAATAGGTAAAGTATCACTTACATCAACACTGAAGCTGGCACAGAATGACGCATATAGAAATTTCAGTTTAATTTTAATTTAACTTTCGGTGAAGCTAAAACAAACCTTTTTCTAAGCAAGAGCCTTTTCATGTCAAGGTCTTTATTCTTTTCATGCACTTGTTTGTAAAACTGCATGTATTATAGCACTTCAAGCATAACAAGTGGAAAAAGAAATTTTATAGTACACTTCCCTTTTTATGGACTAGTATCCCTCTTCTAATCTGTGGCAGGAAAATACTGTGTTTCGTACACCAATCTATTCATCTCTAGATCACTAGTTTTATTACTATATACTGAGATTTAATTCTCATCAGCCCAGTGTATAACTCACTATATTTCTGAACTGCGAGACTTACACTATTATTGCTTAGATCGTAATAGATAGGACCATTATCTCCTTGCGTGAGACCTGCAGCAAATTCTTCTCAGATGGAATTCACTTCAGAATGAGTCAAGAGCAATTCAAAATGAATGGCTGTGAAGCTAATTCCGTTTGCATTTGGATGCCCATCACTCGGCAAGATCATTCCCTGTGCATTGCAAGGAAGGCAGCCGGAGCTAACTGTATGGATGGGATTTCTGTTTGGTTTTTAATGTTATGATTAAAAGCTTTCTAGAGCAATGAGTATTGTTTACTATGAGATTAACAGCAGGTGCTAGCTTGGTAAGACAGATTTCCTAGGATGGAGGCAATGCCTTGTTTTACAGTGCATGCTTCCTGAAGACAGGAAGGGACAAATCACTCAACTATAAGTCCTTTGGTGCCAGAATTTTCCTAATACCCAGGATGGGTATGCAATATCATCCTGCCACCAGATGGGAAGCATGGAAGCAAAAAATCCTGCATGCCATACAGCGTGCTTCCACCTTATAGCCCCTTTATGCTGCCTGAGCTAGAAATTGCCACAAAAATTAGGCCAAATAGTGGGAAGTGGGAGAAACAGGACTTCTTTAAAGACACAATGGGATGTTATGTGTAAGCAAGAAGCAAGTTGATGGAGAGAATTACTGCCCTGTCAGAGGTCCCTCTTGCACCTACCCCACCCCAGGAGCCCAAAGAAAAGAGAAAGCACATTTCCCTGCCTTATCCTATGAAGGATGAGGAGAATAGATTTTAGGGTAACCTACGACAGGTGGCTTTCTCAGCACTGTATCCTCTGTCAGCGCTGCAGCCAGCTGATTGCAAGGATGGCACATTATGAGACAATCACACCTTATTCTTCAGTGTCTCAGGGAAGAAAGATTTCACCAAATAGCCTGGGAAGATTGAAGTGTTATTGCAGCATCATATTTAGCCAGCCTGGAAGGCTCAGATCTGCTTGCTTGCAGTAGAATTCATTGCAGGCTTTCTGTATCTAAAAAGGAGTCTTTGGCTTTGTGGCAGCCCACAAATGAGATGCATGCTGAACCTTGTTGAACTCTAATGGGAATGTACTGAAGGGAATTTCAGACTCACATTTACTGAGCACCCACAAAATTAAATGCACTTTCATCAGGGAAAGAAGAAGACAGGCATGGAGGAAGACAGGCAAGAGGAGAGAAATTGATAGAGCATTCCATGACCTGGATGAGTTCAGCTCGGAAATGAAATAAATAAATACCAGAAAGATGAATGGACTTCTCCTGCACCCACAAGGGTTCAGTGCAGACAATCGTACCAGACCTTGGCTGAATGACGCCTCCCCAGGAGAACAAACTCAGGCTCCGCATGGTATAGAATGAAAGCCATCAACACTGAGCAGCCATGTGTAGATCAGGAGGCTGCTGGACAGAAGTCTGCTCTCCAAACACACACACATGAAACAAAAGCCAAACACATCCTTTCTTTCCTCCTTTTACCCTGATCAAAGGAAGCAATTTCAATACAGATCCAGGAAGCAATGTGCAATCTATTGTCAGGCAAAGGTGCCAACCTGGAGCCCTTCCTAAAGTCAGGGCATGGTGATCAGAATAATATTTTCAGATATCTATCTGAAAAACTGTGTTTTTACATCAACTTGAGTCCAATAAGGAGGTTTCTTCTGTTTGATAATAGGCCTCCTATGCCGAACATAAAGGCCCTTTTTCCTCCACCTTGTCTGTACCTTCTTTCCTCCCACATCAATGCTTAGCCTGGTAAAAATGTACTGATGGTAATATAGTCTCATCTGATTTGGATCTGAGTAACAAAAAGGAGATTTAGATCAAAAGGAGGAAAACAATTTTATTTTTCACTTGGATGCACTAAAGGGTGTGCATTAGCTTTATAAAGCAATGTGCAAGTTATGTATCATTGCCTTCCAAAGTGCATCTACCCCCAGTTCATTTAATTCATAATTATAATTAAATTTACTATTTTTCCTGAGGCCAATGGCAGTTTTATCATCACTCAGATCAAAAGCAATACAAAGGCAGACTGTGTCCTCAAAATGATTCTTGAAGCCTTCTGTAAGAGACAGAGCTCTTTGTAGATTGGGTTGCTAATCCAACAGACATGGGTACAGATACAGACATGACATTTAAGAAGCTGTATCCAGATCTTTACCACTGCCTTGAGACAAACTCCATCAGGCTACAAGCTGCTGCCTAAACATACAGAGGATGGCACAGGTTATTTGTTAGCATTGAACCCAGTGCAGGAAAAAGCCAGAACAGAGTGCAATTTCACATAAGGTATTGAAACTACTTTCTGTAGAATAAAAAAAGCAACAAGCTGTTCTTTGTGCAATGGGCAATCCGCATATTATGTTCATTATGAAGTTGTCTAACCATTTAGATAGATAAATAAAGATGGAGGAAAATGTCAAGTGAAGAGGCAAAGCCCTGTCTCTGCCATCCTTCCGTACAGCACATCCATTAATTCTAGTGGAAACTTTGCTCTTGTACTTCTGAAGAGCTATTGGACTGGGTTGGTTTAGTTACATCACCAAGGCTATCAAATGTGCAACTTGTGAAAATAAAATAGGGTTTGTAAACAACAAGTGGCATCAGTGAAATTTCTTTGTAACTATTATCATGTGGAAGATTGCTCTCCTTTGTCCTGTTGCTCTCTTTCCATTTCTTTCAAGCTACTAAAAGATTCATGTTTTTAAAAAAGTAAGCTGTTTGAGGACTGTTTCATAAACATTATCTTCCCTTCTCTGTCAAGTAACAAAATCACAAAGAGTGACAAGAAGTGTTAGTTTATTGAGTGCTGTATTCTTTAAGTGTGAGCTCTGGGCATTTATCCTACTTGCAAAACTGCCAGGGTTTCTGTTGGACGTGGTTGTTCTTGTAGAGCTCATGCAGTCGGGACTACATGCTCCATTTTTCTATTCTGTAGTATGAGTGTGATATACAAACAGTAAAGGAACAGGGTCAGATAATGTCTGCAAACTGAAAGCGTTTTTCCTTTTGGATTCTACTTAGCAATGAGCTTACATGATAGCATGAGATCCCTTCCCAACCACCTGCAAAGCAAAGTCTGACTTTAAACATTTCTGCCCCAGTTGAGTTGCCATTAGCAGTCATAATGGTTGACACAAGGTCAAAAATTACTGAACCTCCAAGGAGCATCATTTCCTCCTCAGTGTTAGGCTTCACTTTTCTTTGACACATTAGTCCTGAAGCAGCTCCAGGCTCTTGACCTCTCCTTTAACCCTGATAACTAATTAAAGATGGACAAGGCTTAAGCTAAAATACTTTTCGTTAAACCTATTCATTCTCAAGTCCCCTTCAGGCACTCTTGATCACACAGGACAGAGCCCGACATATTTACATGAAGATGAAAGTAGGTAGCCTCGTACAATAATACAAAAAATCTCTTTTTACAAGACCTAACTTAATCTTTATGGTGAAAAGATAGGATGCATTTTATAGCCCGTAAAATATATCCTCAACACATAGTGGAAACAAGCTTCCTGGGCATAGGCCAAAGCACACAGTTCAAGAAAAATCTCAGGATAATTAACACTATGTATTTGTAGAATTAAAAGTTCAGACACAGATTCCTCATCTGACTGCTGTGTCAACAGTCTGAGCACTGTGCCTTGAATACAACAAAAACCAAAGAAGATTCTCAGTGCTTTTTTATGTCCTGGAAGCAACAACAGAGCTCAGACTGGAGAGTCATCAGCTGTAGGCACATGGGGCTAGTGGTAAATCATAGCATCAACACAACTTGGTTTAATATAAATCAACCTGTGTAAAACATTTTGTTTATGGCTAGGGCACATGAAAGGAATTCTGCTCTGTCAGCCTGAGAGATGATCTATAACTGGATGTGGTACACTGCAAATGCTTAGCTTTTTATGCTGTTTCATATTAATAATTAAGCTTGCTTCTTGCATCAGTGTACTAGGGTTAAAATGTCAGTCCTTTGGTGTTAGCAAGAATGGCTATTTATATCCTTACTTTTCCCATTATTAAAATTGCTGCAGAGCTCTGCTCCCAGATTTCTAATGCTTTCAGTGCTAGCATTTTTCTCAGCAAAGAGTGATGATCAACACCTCATTATTAATAAAACTTTGGTCTAGTGGGATGTTATGGGTCCTGATTGCATGAGATATCTGAAGTGCCCAGTTAATTAAATCAGCGGGATCACTCCATTCCAGAGAAACACAGGAAACTTGCCCATGCCTCAAATAACTGCTCAGTCAGCTGGCATTCTGGTTGAGGCACTGAGCTGAGACCAGGGAATGGATACTCTTGTGCAATGGTGGGGAAATCTGTCCTGGCAGGTTCAAGGTCCCATCTGCAGAATGGATGCATCAGCCTAACAGCTAGCACTGCAATGCATTACACCTTCACAACTGAGTGCACAATGCAGCACTCAGGTTCTTTCCTCAAAATGAATCCAAAATGCCTCAATCAGCATCATTACTAAACAGCCAGTAGCAGTTATACAAAGGACTACAAATAAAGTTATGTTTACAGAACCACTAGGAAACATATCTCAGATATTTCGGAGCCAAGGATAGGTACAACAGGTACCTGGTTTTATTCTGCACCCCTTCAGTAACCTCTTGAATTCATGTTGGTCTCCTTCTGCACCCATGGTGCAGCTCAGACACAGGCCTTGGAGCATGAGTCTGATCTCAGGTGCTCAGAAGATCTCTCTCCATGGGGTAGAGAAGTCCTGATGGGACCACTGTTATGAGACTAACACTAATTCTCCTCATGAATATCTACTGATTCACTATTTTCTTCCTTGGAACTAAATGATATTATTATTGGCGTAGTGCTAGTTACCTAATTTCATCCGCAGCCAATTTCTCAAGAACCATAAATTATTTTGTAGGAGGCTGATTTATCCCAGCAGAAGTCTAAATTGAATTAGAAATCCATTAGCTAAATTCTGAGCAGGGGTTTCTAGGGAGAAAGAGAAGGGGAAGGGAGTAACTTGGGAATCCGAGTACAAGATGTGAAAAAATGAGGGAAAATGTCCTTAAAGAACTAGGAAAATGGGAAAAATAATTAGACAAATATCATCTTTTTGAATTAAGAACATAGGTATTTAGGCAGCCAGATGGAAGAATGCAGATTGTTGCCTAGGGTCAGACATATGACTTGGATATTAATTTATTTATTTTGACTAGCAATTGGCTTTGTAAATACATGGGAGTTTGTAAGCAGATGAAAAGCAAAGGCCTGTCATGCTTGCATTCATGCAAATAACAACAGATTGTGTGTACTATATATACTAGTAAAGCTAATAATAAGGTGTTCAACCAAATCTTAGTACAAAATAATCAACTGCATTCCTTCCCCAGAGAGAAAATGAAAGCAAGAGAGACTTATTACTTTGTGAACCCACAAGATGATTGAATCTGCCAGGGTCCTCCGTGCAGAGCCAGTTTATTCCAGGAGATGCATAGACAAGGTCCCCCTCTGAGCACATTTATTAACAGGAAAGCAAATCCTTTCCCCTGCCCTACCACCAGCAGCTTCAGCATATGAAGGCAGGTGGAAGGAGAATGCAGCTAGTTCACTGACATTAACACCCTATCATTTTCTAAAGTTGGAAATGATGATGGATGGATCCCAGGGCCCATGGAAGGACACTGCAGCACAGAACCCCTCATTCTGCATTCACAGAGTTATTTCAGAAGTATGTGAAAGAGATGAAATACTTGGTTACAGAACGCAGATTTCCCCCTGCAGTGCCTAAATTCATTGACACTCGCTTCTTTTGTCTTGTTGATTTCTTAGTCTCAAATTCTCAAACAATTGAAAAAAAAAAAAACCATAAAAATTTGAACGGCAACATGAGACAGCAGGCCTCTGGATCTTTCTTTACCTCCACCTCAACCCTCAACCCAGGTGCCTGCAAATCATGAAGTGCTGTTTTGTCATCAGGAGTGTCCAAGATAGCTCCAACTGAAGTTGCTGACACCAACAATATGAAACACACAGTGTCAGTACGATGCCCAGACAAGAGTCATAAGACTTTTTCTGGATAACAGTGTGTAAAACCTCAGTACCAGCAAAACATGTGGTCGCCTCTCGTGTCCACCATCCCACCCTTTCCTTCCAAGTCTTTTCAAGCTCACTCCACAGCCACTGAAAGAAAGAATGTACAAGGGAAGGGAAAGAAAAGGAAACCTTCTAAACAATCAGTAATCAACACTACAACTGAAATGATGGTAAATTAAAGAAACCCTCAGTAAGTATTGAGAACAGATACAACACCTATGTTTTGTGGAATGGCAGACAGCTCTGCTGTTCAGGGACTGGCATCCTAAGGTTAATTCCCGGATCTTGCTTGTCTTTCTCATCTGTAAACAGTTTCTTGTCTGCTACATTCATTTTTAATGTACAATTCTTACCCACAGAGATAGATATCTCTCCATATGCCAACCGAAAATGCCACTGATATTGGTGTGTCAGATCATGAAAAGACAATAAAAGAGTTGCTACCAAGATATTTTCCATCTCAATACTGTTAATTAGTTTTAAGTAAATTAGAAGTATTCCAAAACTGCAATTATGGGTGAGATACTCATGCTATTGACTTTCCTTGACAGTACCCATGAATGATGAAATCATACCTGGAGAAAGGGAGAGAAAAGGCTGCCTGAGGTTATTTCTGACTTGACCAACTCTAGTAGCAGGGAATAAGAAATCCTAGATATGAAATGATATGATGTGATCTGATTGCTAGATAAGAAATACTGGGAGATATCTAGCTCTGTTTTGTGGATGACAATGGTGCTAATACACTTGATAGCACTTGGGACCATGTCATTTAGCCAGATAGTGCATCATTAGTATAGGAACATATGGTAGTTTATACCTGCCATTGATATTTAAATAATAATAATAATAATTAATATACATATATATATATATCAGTACTGCTCATTAATAGCTCAAATTATTTCAAGAAGTTGTATTTTTTTTCCCCCTTTCAAGTACAAAAATGTAAATTCTTGATGTCTGAACTCTCTGCACATATAACTCTGCTGCCTGAGCCGTGGTCCTCACAAAAAGAGAAGGAATGTCTTTGGGTTTGATTTTTAAAATACAGACCTAGGTTCAAAAAGACAACACAGAAATGTCAACAAATGAATCCAAAACAAAAAGAAACACTGTCAAGGAATAATGGAAATGCAATTCATTTGCAGGCTTTTCTGGACATGTTTTGTATTACTATATGCTGTTTATTTGTCAGTGCTTCTCAGCAGGTCAGATCCAAGCTGAGGAGCAATGAATCAGTGTTCTAATCTCCCTCCCCATCATCCCCAGCCTTTTCCAAGGAAGCTGATATTCAACCTCAGCTGAATCTGTCAAGTTCTGATCATAAATGCCATCACTAGAAAAACACAGAGCTAAGCTAAGAATAAGACATAAATATAATAATCCTGCCTTCTGCTTCCTCATGTCTGATCTTCTTTACCACTTTTCTTGGTCTTCTGTCATATCTTTTATTCCCCATTTAATCCTCTCTTTTCTTTCCTCAGTGCTCTCAACCTTTTTGGTGTTTTGTTGTTTTATATTTGTTTTTTTTTCTTCTTCTCCCCATCCTTTTTTTTTCTTCTCAATTTCAGCCAACTTTACTAGTCAGGAATCCCACTGTGTTCTCACAAATGCAAAAGACTCATAGACAAGAAGATAGATAATGACTATAGAAAGAAGCTCTCACAAAAGCCAGCATCTAACTTAAGTTTTTCTATTTACTTATTTTCATGACTCTCAGAATACTAACTACATTATTTTTTTAATCCTATTCACCCACACAGTAGTAACTGTAATATTCAAATAAACTGGTAAGGCAAGTGCTAATCCTGTGTTATTCTTGAGTGTGACCAAATAGTACAGTTTAAAGTGGTTCTCCACTTACAGAGATTTTAATGGTTATTTGGCTTGAACATCACAAGCCAATTTTGACATTAGGTAATCTCGTTCAGAAGGTTTCTGGTTTGTGACCAGAAGAACACAGTATCATTAAATCAGACATCTGTAAAGACATAGTAAATAGTCACATTCTGTGACTGTTCAAACGTTGAAACAGAAAGGATAGAAAACGCATAGCATCTATTATTGGACACAATATATGAAGATCTTACATAAAAAAAAAAACAACTCACTTGTACTTGTTCAGTCTAACCCTCTGAGCCACATTTCCTTTGAAGAGGCAAAATGACAGCATACAAGTAAATATCTAAATTAAAACAGCAGCTGTGCACTTGGGTAGTAATTGTATGCAAGAAACCTCAGAAGCTCTCTGTTAATACTTAAAGCAAGGGGTGTATTTTGGTTAGATTCCCACTGTACATGGAGCTGATGCCAAAACACATTATATCACAGCTGAAAACAGGTATTGTAAGAGCAAGACAGTCAGCATTTTGCCTTATGAGCCTGGGCTGTCGCTTCCTGTTAATGAACAAAACCTCTGTTAGCTGAGCTGCTTCATTCCCAAGGCCACTTCTGCTGTTTGGTAACACATAACATTCTCACCCTATGCTCACTCAACAGAGGACTCTTTCCATCACTGTAAATTTAATCTGAATCCATACAAAAAGCCACAAACCACTATTACATTCATCTCTGTTGGTATGTTAAAGTTACACTGCCCCATGTGATGACTGTCTTGTAGATGCAGCTGAGTTTTAAGTGACTTCACAGATTTGTTGAGGTTGACAGAGACCTCTAGGTCCATTTGTTCCAACTTAAGCCCCTGCTCCTACCTGGTCACCCAGAGCAGGGTGTCTAATACCATGGTAGATTTAGACTAGATACTAGATAAAGAAGAATTTCTTTACCATGAGGGTGGTGAGACACTGGAACAGGTTGCCCAGTGGGGTTGTGAGAATGCCCCCTCCCTGGAAGCATTCAAGGCCAGGCTGGATGGGGCTTTTAGCAGCCTGGGCTAGAGGGAGGTATCCCTGCCTATAGCATGGGGGTTGGAGCTAGAAGATCTTAAAAGTCCTTTCCAACCCAAACCAATCTATGATTCTTTGATAAGTCTGGGCACCTTTTGCCAATATCCAAGGAAATGACTCCACAGCCTCTCTGAGCAACCTGTTCCGGCACCTGCAGACATGTTTCCCTCCAGGATCCACCTTGCCGTGTTGGAAAATCTGCACTCCGACCAGATGAGCAGAAATCCCAGTCTGAAAGGAGTTGGGGTTTGGTATTTCACCCACTGCAGTGACAACGAATTACCAACCTGTTTGCCCTCTATACTGCATAGAGCAGCTTCCACCAAGTCCTGTGGATCTCCCCTGTGGCACCCTGCTGATTATGTCATCTGCAGGCTTATCAAGATGTCCTGCACCATCCCTGCTGCCTCTGCACTGCTCACAGCCACCACTGCTGTTTGTCCTTGCAGACTGAGGTTTGGTATTTCCCTGGCCTGCTACTCCCAAGTGAAAAAATGTCATTGCCCCAAGGATATGCTTAATGCATGTACAGATGATCCTGGATGCGAAGGAGAGGAGTAGCAGCAGGAGCAGAGAACAAGTTGCTGTACATGACAGTTCATTTCTGGATAGCTAAGGAGATTAATGCCTTCACCTGGTGCTCATGCATTACTGTCCCCAGCCATACAGAGATGAAATGCTGTCATGTAAAGCAACTCGCTCTTCATTGCTCAAGCGGAGAGAGCTCATGCAGCAATCACTCTGCTGAACCCTGAGCTCTGGTGCACAGCATTTAATTAAGGAAAGCATAAATATGAAGCACACTTTGTCTTTAAATAACACCCTGTAAATGCTACGTCCCCAAACAACCCAATGAAAATTGTAAGAACTGACAAAGCCATCAACTATCTCAGTATGGCTTGCAGCAGTCAGCTACAAAATGAGTCTTCTTTATCACTGTTAAATGACCAACATCAAAGATTATTGTCCAAATCTTTCTTCATATTTGTTTCACTTCCCTTGGCTGCTATTACTGCTCTTATCATTTGCCATTTCCAATATCGCCTTACAAATCTGAAAATAACTGTTCCCCAGACACCTTTTTTGAAATTTGTGTTTGTAGCATAAATTAGGTGCAGGGAAAAAAAAACAACGCTAGGTGCAAAATAGACACATCGAGCAGTTACTGCAAGTCTACAGTACTCCTGTACCAGAAAGCCCGTCCATCTTCCCATCAGCAACGGTCTCTTATTCCTCACACATCTCAGAGACAAAGATGTTATTTTTCTATTCTTTTTTTTTTTTTTTTTTTTTTTTTTTTTTTTTTTTTTTTAATTAAGTCAGTAATTTACTGGTCATGCCTGAGCTTGTATTATTGGTTTTGCAGCTGCTTTCACTATTGTCAACTATTGCCTTCATCAAGAAAAGCATTGATCACATTATTTGGCACAATTTTCTCCAATTATCTACTACTCTCCTTATTGTTCAATCAGCTGTATTATCCACTTTTTCTTGTTGTTGTTCCTCTGTTTCAGCTTCCTTAACTTATTTCTGCATGACTCACTTTTCCAGTTCTTAAGTGTATTTGTCAGTCACAAACTCCATAAATGCCCATTTACGCAACTGCTTATGTACACTAGCAGCCTTACAGAGAGGGTACAGAAGGCAAAGCACCGTGACTCTGAAACAGTCATGGATTTCTGTATGATGTGGGCTGGGAAAAAATAAAATCCTTCCCATCCACTGTGAATGCTGGCATTTCTATGAAGAAAAGCTACAGCATCTTCAGTTTCCTCTAGAGGGATAATGCATGTGGGACATCATGGAACCTTAGAAGACATGTGGGCAAAGGGATTTTATGCTCTCTGTGCCTCTTCATTTATCTTCTTCATTGCTTTTAAACTCCAAGAGCTGAGAGAGGGTAAACAACATGAAAGAGCTATCATATAGGTAACAGTTCTTCAGCCAAATCCATCTGTCTAACTTGACTATTGTGAAAAACACATCATTGTAATTATTCATTATACAGACATCCTTCCCATATTCAGTTTGCTGACTATGATTCCCCCCAGGAGGAGTGACCCGAATAAAGAAAAAAGAAAAGAGAAGGCATATGAAAGCTGGAAAATTAGCATGCAATAAGCTATTTTCTTTCCATCAATTTTCTCATCTTCTTTTATTAACAGATTTGTTTTTGAAGCAATTATACACGTGCAATCCATTTGTGGCATCTCTTTGCTTGCCTCCTGACACAACCATTATTAGGACTGTCACAACCGATCAGCTGACAGCAAGAGAAAGGCAGTTCTGTAGTGTCCTGGTGCTGCCAGTCAATACCAGTGGAATAGCAACACAGCCTGTGAGTTACCTATTGTTTTTCTTCCTAGAGGCTCTGTTGAGAGCCACTTCTCATCATTCAAAAGAGGTAGGGGAAATGGAAGATGGTCTTCATGTGATCCCCAGGTCACGTACTGGCAGCAACTGCTGTGATTTCATATCCTTGCCTCTGAGAGCATGCCATGATTTGCGTTAAGCTCTCAGCAATCCCCATTAAAACCACGGCCAGAACCTGGTGCATCTCTGAAATGATTCAGGAAAATGCCAGTGAATGTATGGCACTGCTGATCCCATTGCTGAGGAGCAAGCAGAGTATGCCCCAAGGTTTGCTGAACTAAGCACAGCCCAGCTGCCTGGATGGATTTCCCCCCTGTGGAGAGGGAAAATTGGCAAAGCTGTCCATTAATGTGAAGAACTGGTGAGAGCAGGCCGGGAGTGCCAGCACTATTTTTCAATCATACATCATTACGGAATGGTTGATTATCATTGCTGTAAAGCATACTGTGTGCTGACTAGATCAATTTTGCCAGGAAATGGGAAAGTGCGCTCCATTACAGCTCCCAGCAGCTGTGTCCCACATTGCAATGATATCTCAATTCTCAGTGCAAGGTTATGCCAGGTGGGAGCAGAACCCCTCAGCTGCTGTGCCCTCTGCTCTCAGTCAGCCCATGTGAAGACAGCACTAAGTTAGGCACGGACAAGAAGATTTCCTTTCTTGCACAAGAAGCGAGTCCAACCTCACAGAACAGCCCATCATCCTGAGGGGAAGGGAGCTGAGTTCCACAACAGATGAATGCACAGGGTTTACAAGGTCAATCCCAGATCTGCCATGGATGACTTGAGCACCCATGGGTGGACCCATTCTGTCTGTATGATCACAGCTGTAATCTTTTGTTCTCTCTGCCTGTATTTTACCTCTTAATATTTTGAAGTCTTGCAGAGACAAAGACCTTTCACTAGATTCCCACTCTATCTAAACAGAGTGAACATAGCCTTGAAGCTGAAGCCTTGGCTATGTGCAACTGACAGCCTCCCAAAAATCACAGAATTTAGGCACAGATGAAACAAAGTACTTAAGCTTCTAGTACGAAGGCACTTGACCTTCTGCCGGTAATGAGCTTATGACTTTGATCAAAGAACCTTTTCTCTTTGAGACAATGCAAACAAACTGATTAATGTATCAGTTTATTTTAATATGAGCCCTTCAAGAAATTTAGCCTGTGGGTGTCAGACCATCTCCTTCTCATTATGGAGTAAGATGGATGCATTACACTTCTGTTTGAGCTAAATCTGCATCTACATCACTATTAGAATAGTATTTGCAGGCTCTGTGCCACTGTAATCTCTATGGGTAACAGAAGCAATGAATAAGAGACAGGTTTGTCTTCAGTATGTTATGTGGTGACCCTGGATATTTTGCTTCCATCACTAAACCTGAATCAAACCCTCGGTACTGTTCCCTCACTTGTATTTGTACAAAGGGCACCTCAGAGGAAAACAGACTGAGGTATGTCTGGGTACTCAACAGCCTAAAATAGTCCGGGACTCACTGACATAGCACACAGAAACTGAGTTTGGTGGTGGTGCTGATCCTTTTAGTATTTTACCAGTGATTCTCTCAACTCTGAGTATTTCTTTTTCAAGCATGAGCATGTGATTGTACCATATAGAATATCATCTAGAATTGCCATCTCTCCGAATGACCATAATTTCCTATTGCTCTGAAAGGGACAAAGGTTATAATTTACCCACTGTTAGGTTGCTACTTTGAGAACACTTTTCTCCTGCTATTTTCAACAGGACTGAGAATTCAGTTAATATTAAAAAAAAAAAAAAAAAAAAAAAAAGTGGGGAAAAAGAAAAGGCAACTTCACTTTTCTGGAAGTAATGAAGGAATTGGTCACATTGAAAGAGAGCACCATGGTATAGCCTGTCGATAGTCTTTTGATGTCAAGGGGTAGTGGCAGCAGTCTTGAGAAAGAGTAGACATTTGTAACTGTGGAGTGAGGGCAGAATGGCATTATGAAAAGACAAGGGGAGTCAGTGCACATGTGAACCTGTGTGTCCAAGCAAAGGAAGGCTAGCGGTATGAGAAATCAATCAAAACACACAGACACAGTGAAGAAAAAACCTGTAACAACTGTCCTCTGATACCAGCTTAATCTAATCCTGAACCAGAAAGGCTCATAATAACAGTATTGTTAACTTGGGTGGCAAGAGCTAAGCTCATCAGCATAGTGAGCACTTCCCTACCTTGACAAGTATGGATTTGTGAACTGAAGTCTAAATATCCCGCATTTGTAACCCTTGATAGGGGATAATTGTACTGTGTTTCAGCCTAAATTACATACATCTATACTATGTCATGGCTCCACTTTTACATAGGCTTATGTTTTCCTACTAGAATTATTCCATGAAAAATAACACAAATATATATATATATATATATTATTCAAAAAATGTAGTTACACAGCATAAAACATATTTTCTAACTTGCTGCAGTGTTCTCACATGGCTCAGCTCCTTTACCTCCAGCAGAAATGGGCTTTTGTGCAGTCAGATGAATCCCTACACAGCTCTTGGCTACTGAAAGATGCTGCCTTGTACCTACTGAGGAGCTATTCCAGGGGCTCACAATAATACGTCCTTCAGTCAGGCTGAGCAGCAAGAGAGATTCTCTGCCTGGTTATTCATAAAGTCACGGCTGACCAAGAGCAAAGCCATATCTCACAAGCAGTGCATATCTCTGTGGTATACTCTTTGTATAACAGCAGAGGATGAGATTGAATATGTATAAAATTGTGCTTTCTGGAAAGGAAACTGTGGAATGAATCACTTGTAAGAAAAATTTATTCTAACAACTTCCTTTGCTGGGGAAATCTGTAGTCTATCAAGAATAAAATCAAGACTTCAATAACCCATCCATGCTTTAAATATTTCCATCAAACGACAGTTCTGAAAGTAAATGGTATAATGCAAGTGCTAAGCTACTTTTCTTATCAAATATAAAAGTACATAAAAACATGGGACTTCAAAACTGCTAAAAAACAAGTGCTTGCTGTGCTATCATAAAATAACCCGAATTCTTCCTTCTGCCATTCTAAGAGTACTCCTGCATGTTAATTTATCTTACTGTGATTCTAAGAGTTAAATTTTCTCAAGATTTTAAGAGATGAAACACTAGTCTTTAAAAGAAACATATTAAAATGGTGTTACCCTCGTTGCATCTTTTTGATCAGTAGGTTACCAAAACTCTACTTACTGACATTCTCACTGTAACAGTATTACTTGTGTGTTCAGTTTAACCTAGCTTCCTTCAGCCTACCAAATGCCATATCAATCGTCGATAATCACAGTACAAAAATCCTACAGACTTAGATAACATCTGAAAGAGACTTGTTTCCAAAATCTTTCTATTCTGCCTTGTTTTTACTTGCTTCCCTTTCTGATATTTAGATGTGACAAAGCACTGGTTTAGAATCAGGATGAACAAAGGGCCCTTGGCACAATCACAACTTAGCCACATTAAAAATGCTCCTTCGTTCCTCAGTCTGCCAATAGTTGAGTTTAACTGTCCCACATCAATACTATGCTATAGATTGTACAATTTTCGGTATTGACTGTGTGAAACATAATTTGCTCTGGAAAAGATGCAAGAGATAAGAGCTTTAGAAGGACTGTATTAAAAATAAAGAGTTAAAAAGATGACAAACACGACACAACCAAGCCAATTAACATATTCTGAATAGATTAATGAAATCTAATGAATTCCAAATTCCTACATCTCAGAGCCTATATCTGACATGGATTCCTTTGTGAAAAGCTATTTCGACACCAAGACTAAACAGGAGTAAGCGAAGGCTGATGGTGTTCACTGGTTCTCAGGGCTGCTAGTTTTTACACCTGTTTATGATACCATTCTATACATAATTCAGCCTTTCTCTTCTTAGGAAATTGCTACCCATGCTCTGATGAAGATAAGATGCTTTGGAGAAGATAGTTGACTATTTTCTGTCACAATCTATTACCAACATCCCTAACTGTACCTTTTCAGTCTTAAACACCAGTGATTCTAGTCAATGGAGAGGTTCTGTCACCTGTGGGATTTTGGGCTGACATAAACAGTATAATATTCATTTTGTGTTGGAAGACAATTACAGTTAATGCTTTAGGTTACATCATTTCAAAACTGTGTTGTCCTAAGACCAAGGACTGACTTCCAGGAGATCCAGAAGACAAAAGATTTTTCAATACCAGCTGAAGACCCTGTCCCTAGAGGAGTGCAAGGGAAACTCATGTAACATTCCACCATAGCTGAGGCAGGAAACGTCAAGTTTTTAGGGTGAGAACACTATTCATGAATGAACTGTGACAGGAAATCATTTCAGTTTTTCTTCCACAACAAAATGTCTGCTTAGTTTCATGTCTTAAGACATAAAATGCATAATGTAAACACTGCAGTAGACATGCCTACCTTTGCACACACAGACAAATATTTGTACATTTACTGCCAACATATTTAGACGCTGGTTTTGATGATACATCATCTGTCAACAGAGATATAATTAAACTGTTTTCCATCTATCGAGTAGTCAGTATGTTACCTGTTATAGCTATTTCCTAAAGCCTGTAGCAGTCTAACCACATAATCATGTAAAAGTTTTGCCAGTGATGCTTGTTGTATAATGCTAATTTTCTTTGTGCTTACTAAGAGAAATTGCTATTGACTGCTTTCATTAGGAAACTATTGACCCTTATCCACTGGAGCATCCTGGAGAAGAAATTCACTAAATGTGCCCATATTTCATTTTCTGAACATCAAGGTAGAAAAGTCATGCTGAAGGATATGGTTTATTTAGTCCAAAATTAAAATTTTATAGGCTACATTACCTAAAGTAAATTGCTTAATACATTCAGTGGAACAGCTGCTTTCTAAGTGTTCAGTTTACAAGTTTTCATGGCCTAAATTACACCAAACAATAGAATACTATTGCTAACACAGTAGACTTCCAGGAGATGAGATATGCTACACCTACATTTAAGAGGCAGAATTTAGATTAAGCAAAGCAGTAATTTTCAATGCACTCAATGCAAGAGGGTATCATAGCTTTCCCAGTTTAATCCTCCGTTAGTAATAGGTTTCTAAATATATATTTTACATCATCATGAACTATCTAGTACAGAGAAGTGTAACAAATTTGTTGTATTCATGTTTGCCATTTACTCTCAATTATATCAAAAAACAAAGAACATAGGTACAGTATGCCTTAAGGTTTTGGATCTTGGATCCAGAATTAGTTCAGTTATTCTCATAGAGTGTCCCACACAAATACATCTCTGCAACACAGAACAATTTTGGTAATATTGCACTTGATGATGTAATTCAGGACACATCTTGACTAATGCAGAGAAGCACTTCAGGAAATTGGGACCTAGCAACACTGCAATAAAAAGAGGTTCTTACATCCCTGCCATCTATCTCCTCTACAGCTCTGCAAATTCTTTCAAGCCATGCTGAAGGATGCAACATCAAAATCAGTAATTAATCCGAATGGCACATGATATTTGTTAACACCCCACAAATGAAACTCAGTCTGAGCCATGTAATAACTTCCAGAACCATGTAACAAATTTATTTGTTATAAGTTTTATTTTTTGCCTAGCTCCTACTGTCTGAACTGTTTCCTTGATCACAAGCAACCAGAGAAGCCAAGAACAATCACTCTGTGCTGGCCCACTTTCATCAGCTGTTCTGGGTTAATTTATTTCTCCTTTAAACAAATATATAAATGGAGAGCAGGAGAAGAACACCATGTGTTTAGTAGGAAGCTGTGCTGCAAACTCCAAGAGTCATACAATAGTTTACCACACACTTGGCAAAAGCCTTTCCAGACTGTCTCCTATTAAATTCAATCTTTTAAGAGTTTTGATAATCAAAAATACACATGGAATTCTTTATTAATTCATTTCCAATGGTGAAATTGTTTTGTCAAAGTCATGCCAATCTGTAAACCAAAGCAGTCAACACACTACACCGATATAAGGATATCTATAGAAAATCATATACAGCCAAGCTATTTTACATGCAACAGTTGTGACAGGGATTTTTATGTGAATGGCAGAGATACATGCTATAAAACCAGCACAACTTTCTATAAGCATGATTCTATACCTTACTCTCAAATTAATCACATTGAGATTGATTTTCACATTACAAACTTTTACATATGTGTCTGTGTGGCTCTATTATTTGTATAATTATTGTTTATTAGCTCTATTATGGTAGTGTTCGACTACTACAGTAAGAATGAAAACACACTGTGCAAACAGCTATTAAATCTTTCTGTGCTGGCCCACATAGCGTCCCAAAAGACTAAGATGGGAGAAAGCCAGAACAAATTAGTGAAATAAGAAGATCCACTTTTCTCCATTCCAAATGTCTTACCATTTCCTTCAGTGTAAAATCTCTAAAAAATTCAGCACTACACTTCTTGCAATAAAATAAACCACTGGTTTTTACTACTGTATAATTATTTTTGACTCTTTCTTGTCAGTGCCATTACTTGAAGACACAAAGCCTTCTGGGATTATTAAAGCAGGCATTAGCTATCTCTATACCCATCCAGCTCCATAATGACCTTTATTAATCATGTCTCTCTCTCCAGCACTCATTACACAAACACAATAAGCTCTGCCTCCTTCCTACTGATGTCAGCCCAGGCACCCACTGCCACAGCCTTGCACCCACATCCAAATTTCCCTTACTATGGCATGCTGCACCAGCACATTTGTCATATGACAAGCGATGCCTCCAGCATATTCTCCATGGAACAGGTCTGCGCCAGTGCATTTGTGCAGCTCTACAGGCATACTCAGTGCCTCTGCATAGCTTCAGCATTGCAGCAATATGAATAAGCAGTCTATCTTACTAATTTCTTTCCCAAAATACAAAGGGATTAAAATACATGAAGTTCAAATTCCCAACCCAGCAGGCAGCAGCCTAAAAAGTGCTGACCATGCTATCAGGGTTGGGGGCTGGACCTATTGTTGAAAAAGAAGGGCACCAGATATAGGGCACAGCCATTTATTAAGCTGCCTTCTTTCACTGGTAGCCTTCCTTTGAATAATGGTCATAACATCATCACACCCACTAGGTTCACCTGACAGCATGCAGGGAGGTTTCATCTGTTAACATTTAGGTGTTTCTCTGAGATCCTTCCATGAAAGCTGCCCTAGGAATCCCAAGTGTGGTGGTAATCAGAAGAATGATTACTATGGTGCTACTTCCAGTATTGATTTGTACAAAAACTTTATAGATTTCAATAGGCTACCCAGAAGCAGTCCAGCTGTTGCATTGCTCCTGATCAGGGATTTATCAGCTCCTGGCAACAGGTTTAAAAAAAAAAAAAATCTTTATGGTGTGCACCATTTTCTAAGATAAACCACAAAGAAAAGGATTTATTTGTACAACTTTGAATATTTAAAGTAGAAAAGGAAAGGAAAGGGAAAGAAAAGAAAAGAAGAGAAAAGAAAAGAAAAGAAAAGAAAAGAAAAGAAAAGAAAAGAAAAGAAAAGAAAAGAAAAGAAAGGAAAAGAAAGGAAAAGAAAAGAAAAGGAAAGAAAAAGCCTTGCACTGTAGAGGGAGTAATCTGTATCTGCTGCATTCATACATTTCCAAGGTTTGTCAAAAAGTTACATTTGCTTACACCACAGTTTAGGCATTCTTCTGCAATAAAAACCTCTGTGGCTTTGGACATAACAACATTACAAGGGCAAACTAAATAAAACTGCAGCAGATGTTGTTTCTGTGCCCTCTGCAAGAAATTCTGCCAGCTTGCTTCTCCTCTTGAAAATGTGCAGAAGTTGGGGCTCTGATGCTACCTGGCAGAGACACCTCTGGGGCCTCTTGTGCTACCTGGTGGTATTAGCAGTGAAACCATACACATTACTCAATCTTCATCTAATGTTATTCACAGCATGTACCTTGTGTCTGTCTGCATTATGCCATTAGAGGTGGCGGAGGAAGAAAAGGGTAAGCCAGAGGAATAATAAATAGGGTTTGCTCGAAATAATATTTCTCAGCTGTGGACTGATAATGGGCACAGGCAAATATATTCTTGTCATTGCATGCACAAAAGGCTGTCTAACTTTGTAACATTTGTTTTACTAATTGAGCAATTAATTATTAACATAGATTATTTTCACAGTTGTAAACAGTACTTTGTATGGGCACCTGTTTGATCTGACAGAAAGTCTGCATCCAATTTATCATCCCTCACTATTTCACCTCAGATTCACATCTTCCAGTGGGTGTAAGCCACAAACTGCGGAGAATCAACCAGAAGACAAGAACTGTCCATCCCTCAGCCTCAGTGCTTCAGTATCACTATCTAAAAGCTGAGCCCTTCACGTGAGCTCATCCCATCACTACAGGCATCAGAAAGGGGGCTGTTTGCTCCCTCTGCCTGCTATCAGTGCTTTCTTTGTGAGAGCAGGCAGGACACCAGCCTCCAGCTTTGCTTGCTCAGCCTTGGCTGAAGGTCAGCCTAAGGGAGTACCCAAGCCAATGTGCACAACCTCACATCAAAGCTGAGCCTGCAGGCTGTGTCTGTGCAAGCAGGCTTCAGCCCACAGGGGTCATGGGTTTCAAAGGAAGTGTTTCTCTGTTATCAGGACACTTTTTTTTTCTGAAAGATGAGCCCATTTTTTCAGTAATCTTACTGCAGTTTTGGTTGACCTGGGAGCTGCACAGGGATGGTATGTAAAATGCCTGAAACAAATGGATCAAACAAATCTAATTCTGCTGTCCCTGCCCTGCTGCACTTCACTGATGCATCCACGCTGGAAGAAGCCTGAGCTTTCCATATATGCAAGCTTAAAGGCAATCATTTCCATACACTCAAGGTTATTTCAGTGGGATCGCCATACACTCAAGGTTATTTCAGTGGGATCGCCAGGTGCAAACTACTCATTCTATTATCCTTGCTAGTCCTACACCTCCCTGCTAAGTAAATAAAGAAATATACAAATGATAAAACAAAAAGCCTTGGCATTAGCATCAAGTTGAAGACAAGAAACTTGATATTTCCCTCACCAAAATAAAATGACATTTAAAGAATCCTCAAGTTCCTCTGCATCTCGTAGAAGACTCCTTGACAATCCCTACACATATGGAGCCTTGTGGGAAGACCAAGATTTGACTGTTTCCCCCAGCTATGCACACACACAAACAGATGTGTTTGAAGATTCACTGAGTAAAAAATGTAGGAAATGATGGTTTCTAAAAAAATTAAAAAAAAAAAAAAAAAAAAGATAATAAAAAAAAAGCTTATTGATTTCATTCTGGTTTGTTTGAAAATTCAAGCTGAGGAAACCTGAGAGACATTCTTCCACATGGAGCTGCTCTCCTCAAGGGCAAGCATCTCTGCCAGATCTTCTCCTAAAAGTGCCAAAGGCCACTGATGTGAAAGACACAAGGTGTGAGATGAGCTTGATATGTTTGCAGACATTTGGCCAGGCAGCCTGTGCCACTCTTCTGCTACGTAAGCCCTGTTTCCAAATGCCAAAGAAACATCCCACCTCTAGTTCAGAAATAATTCTCAGATGAGCATGAGTGAATTGCAGAACGACATGGAATATGCAGGAAAAACACTGGGGTAAGGGCCGCATACAGCAGCACAGTGCAATAAAGTGTAGTACATCAGTACCACGTAGCAACATTTTGTCTCAGAGTTAGAGACTGAAAGTCATTAGTCTTTGCTCTCAGAGTTCGTAAAAGACCCATGCAGCCCCCAACATGGGTCTCCTCACCAGATCAACCCAAGTAACAGCTGGTTGTAAATGCAAAATTAACAAAACCTGCGACAAGTCCCCAAGCTGTTCTGCCTGCTCTACAAATTCATACAGGACTTTCTTGCCTCAAAGTATCCCCCTCAGTTATTATTTTTTCCTGGAACTGATATATACACGTCAGTAAAGAATGAGAAAAATCCAATGAGCTGCTTCATTAAAAGATTACTGCCAAAACAGGTAAGGCAGAGTACTGTAGAACAGTACATAGCTTTTTTGAAAGAAGGAAGAATAGTTGCCTAGAGAACAATGGAAATGAATTTTAGCTGATTTTACAGACACAGCAGTAAAAGGCAATTACGCGCTTTCTGTTTCACTTTTCCCAGTCCAGCTTCTTTCAGAGGAATGCAAGTGTTCCCTGTGCTTAAGCAGCTATTGGTAACATGATTAGTAACATTCCTGCTTCTTTTTCATTCGATATATGCTTTGGGCATGATTGAGTGTTCCAGAGTCTTAAATGATTAAGGAGACAAAAAGATAGACAGGGTGACAAGCAGGAAAAAAGATAAGAAATGGATTACTCTTTAAGAAACTGAAAACTCCTCTAGAGACCCTCAGCCTTCAAGTTCATTTAAACGTTAATGAACTTTACATTTCAAATCATATCTAGGAGGACACGTGATAGGATTACACAGCTAAATCTATAAACATTGATTTTGTCTCAGTCACAGATGCACACTGTGCAGTATTGGAAAATTTGTGAGGAAGTTAAGGTTATGACATACAGCAAATAGCATGCAGCAGTGGTATAGATAAACCTTTCTATGTCCATAACACTGCCTCGCTCCCCCAAACACCCAACAAAAACTCTAGTGTCGCACTGTCTGAAAGATATAAATGCTTCTAGAAGCATGTGCAGAGCCTTTCTGTCATTGGCATTTCATTTAGAGGTTGTTTACAGCCTGTGTGAATCGCTCCTGCCAGAATATACATTTTGACTGATTGTTTTTAGAAATCCCTGTGTAGCTTTACATATTTAAAGCACCATATTTTTTTGTACAAAAAGAGATATTCACATTGTATATCTCAGGAAACTCTTGCTATGCTCCCAGTTCAAGCAATTGCATGAGTCAGTAGTGCATGATTTGTTTTTAAAACAGGATGTTCATATCATTCTGTGGAAGCCACAGTGTATGTTCTTAAATGATGGAGAAATTAGGTCACTCACAAGGTAACTCAAGAGGCATTCTAACTCCATTTCTTCTTCTATCCCTAATCCCAAGCAGGAGCAAGGAGTAGTAAAGAAAGGACACAGACGACCTTGCGTCATTTCTGTTATCATATGCTTCTTCAGCATAACCAAGAACTGTCATAGACAATGCAGGGAAGATGTCTCCTGAAGATTCAGGACTTCAGGTTAGGATCTCTTGCTGAAAACCTCCAGAGCTGGCTGTCAGCTGACCCTAGATTAAACAAATCCTCTTCTACTTGATCTACAAAGTCAAAGGCAGTGAGATGCAACTCTCACCACATGTATTTGAAACTGCTGGCCTATAAATGCTGCTCTTCACCTGTATTAGAAAGGTGTACAAAGTAGGGATCTTGATGCAGTTAACCTCTTGCTTGTTTTATTTTCTCTACTATTCAAGGAACACGTCCTCTCATAAGGACATCTTTTTAACATAGACATTAATAAAATGCTCATACAGCTCACAACCTAGCACAAACCTCCAGTATGCTACATAACTGTGACTTACCCAGCCCTACTGAGAAGAGTTTGATGCAATTTAATCACTGAGCTTACTTTCCTAGAATCATAGTATCACAAAGTTGGAAAGGACCTACAAGATCATCTTGTCCAACTGTCCTGTCTTCTATCACTCTGATTAGCCTTGTTACTACAATAGAGGTACAAAGCAAACTAAAGGAAATGAATCTGCTGTAGACAATAGGGGGTCACATGTCAAAATACCTAAGACAAAATATTCTGGGGCAAACCTGGAGATCTGTCCCTTCTGACTTCTGCTTCTGGGGACCTGTACATTCCTTGGCTTCCAACCCTGAGCAAAGTTCTACTTAGAGGATAAAGTCCTGGAGTAGAGACCTTGACATATGATGCTTGGAGCAATTCAGGGTCCAAATCTAACATCTCCTGAGCAGGTGTTTAAAATTGCAGAGCAAACCCATGCTCTCTCCAACAAAGGGTTAGGTCTGTAGCACAACCCAAACACAACCTCCAGGTCTCACCCAAGCCCCACAGAACCAAACTTAGTGAAACAAATCTATATAAATCTTCAAAAAGGGGGCATTTCTGCAAAGAAAACAGGTGCACATGTTAACACATAGGCATATTTTAGGGAGCATGGGGGAAGATATGAAGTAGGACACTTCCTAGGGCTGCGATTTTTTTTGTTTTTTGCTTTTTTAACCTAAATGTAGAGGGAAGGATTATTTCCAGTGTCTTCACATACTTTGAATTGAAATTTTAAGTACTGAAACCCAAGTTCTTACCAGAGCTCCATCTGGTCTGATGGACAGATACTGCACGTGATGCAATCAGATATGATTGTTGGGAACCTTCATCTCAAACATTAAAACCTGAGCTCTAAGCAATACCGGACCAAGCATTGTGAGAGAAAAGTGTTCAACCTTTGAGATTCATGGGTTGTTCATGGTTTAACTTTGAAAGACCATTAATGATTTATATTGAAATATGGAAGTCCTGGGAAATAGATATATATTAGATATATATAAACCCAATTGAAAATAGGCAGAAATTAAGATGGAATTTTAAGACATGCACAGACACTTTGCACAGAAGATGACCCACATTTGGACTAAGAACTAAAGTAAATGAACTTCACATTCTTGAACATGGACACCTACCTAAAGTAAACAGTTCTGTCTGCAGGAATCCATGATATTGCTGAACAGTAGCAGTATTAAAGCATAAGCTGTATAACAGCACCCACAAGAGAAGTCAGATGACCAAAGGAGATTTAATATTCACAAAATAAGTAGATCAGTGCATCCAAAAGGTGCAAGTCTCAAGAATATTACTGCTCAGTGTCTCAGAAATATTAGTGAAACATAACTTTAGAATGAAAGATTTTTTAAGTGTGCACACGTACATGTATAATTAGACAGATTCTCCTCTCAATTTATACGGGTAAAAATCCAAAAATAGCCTATTAGTTTAAGTAGAAATACATTAAGTTTATAACACTGCAGGTTATGATTTTTTAAATTACAATTAATCTAAGAGTTGTGCAGGGGATGAAAAGCAGGACACGGCAATAAGGTAAGTACTGGTCTGCAGAACTTTAGGACTTAAAGAAAAAATGCAAATGTTTGCAAAAAAGTTGCAGGTGATCACTGGAGAGAAGAATTAATCTCTGACCACTGTAAGCTCCTAAACTGTAAGCTTCTAAACTACCACTTTTCTAACAAAATGTAATCTTTGCTCTTGAAGAAATGCGTTTAAAAAAAGTAAATAAATCTCAATCTGTTCGGCCACTAAATAAAGCCTAACAATATAGTACTGTAGTTGGAGTACATACATTTAATATGCGGGGAGGAGGTCAAATAATTCAGGGAATTTTATTGCACAGAAACTGCATTTTCTCCCTTTTCAGATACTAAATGTTTGAGTCCTTTGCTTGTAAGATTTTCCCAGTAGTTTTAGAGGATAAGTGCTTCTATAGATATCATGTGCTTCATGAAAAAGAAATAGCTATATTGAGATTGGATAATCTCAATCCCAATCACTTGTAAAATCATAGTTTTACTTTGTGTTCTAAATCCCTCAGGAAGTTCAGATTAATGCTACAGCAGTACATGCATAACAGTGTTGACTCTGTTTACAGGTCATTCTTTAAGCTACTTGAATATTCCAACATCTGGCCAAGCCAAGCACTGATTAACCAGGTCAGCCCATGTAGATACAGTCTTTGTCTGATCACTCTTTCTTTTATTAAACATTGGCAAAGACTCCCTTTGCATGGCTGCACAGGCTCTGCATAGCTTTCCCCAGATTTGCCACTCTGCCATCTCACTTTAATGAATGCAATAGGACACACATCAACAAAGATTTTTACCATTTTCCCTTCAGCCATTTTTCTTTAATAAAAGGCCTATAACACATGAAGCACACACAGGATTTCCTTGCATAAATATGCCCAGCAAACATCTTCCAGGCAGCGGGTCTTGACAGAGACCCTTTTGTCCAGGGGATAAATAGCCACTCTGACATCTGATTGGAAAATGATTCTCCTGGTTAGCCACTGCCTCATCACTGCTTGGCTGAATGTAAAAGGGAATGAGCAGCATGCTGTGGGTGCTCCAAATGTGAAGGGCTTGCTGTTGCACAGTCCGTAGTCCCAATTACATCACTACCCCTTATATCCCGCAAAGGAACAATTTACTGCTGCCTTGCGCCATCAGTCTTCTCCCTGTATTACAGTTGCTTTGTAGGTATCCAGAGCTGATTAACTTACTAGGGATGTGTGAGTGTTTCCTTGAAGAGGCTGTCACATTTGCTATAATTCCTACTCACCATTGTTGTCAGCAGGCTATGGTAATGAGAGATAAACACTGAGTGCAGTATGGGCAGGAGAACCACTCTGACAGCCTAGCATCAAAGTGGAGCTGCGGGCAGGTTAGCAACAGCAAGAAACCCAGATAAAGCCAACACCTCTGATGCTTCTTTTTTGTGACAGAGAGCACTGATCACTTGCTAGAGGAGTTTATCACAGGCAGTAATCACAGCAGGGCCATGCAGAGGATGAGGCGGGCCATACACTAGCAAGGGACAAGATTTCCAGCTGCATACATTTACCCTGACCCTTTTTGACATCTACCTTCATCCCAGTGCTGAGCTCAGTGCTAAATCTCTCAGGAAACTTCAGGATTTCTAAGATTGATGGTTGGCTTCTACCAAAAATGCACTAGAGCTGACAGTGACTACAAGACTCAGAGGAGTACTGCTTCAGATTTGTGTGGGTATGGACAATGTGAACACTCACTATTCAGAAGGAAAAACCAGACACAGCTCCAGGAAGAGTGAGTACTGTTGGTGGCCTGTTTTTAAATAAACATCCTACATCTTATTCATGATGCTGAAAGCATGCTCTGAAAAACAAGAGATGCAATGCATAGCAGATTTAGGAGAGGGAAGTAATAAGATAGCAGAAGTCATCAGTATTGAATTGTTGTTTGTTGTTTTGTGTTGTGTTTGTTTTTTTTTTACCATGCAACTGGGTTACATAATACTATTGTGGTATAACTTTGTAGCTACAAAGACCACTACTTGATTAAAAGCTCAATGCACTATTCATTATAGTATTTTAGTGGATTAGTTATATAAATCCTAGTTTCAAACAGACTTCTGCTGTATAATACTCTGTCAATCTCAGCAAACCCACAAAATTTCACTGTGAACAAAAATGGGAAAGTGGGAGTTTGAACATAGAGGAAATAGGAATTGACATCTCTGACAAGAGTGCCACTCCTGTGCCACAATTTTGGCATGCTCTGCAGGGCAGAGTGTTTTAAACATGAAGCAGAGCAGGTCCCATGCAGAGGAGTGTCATGAGATTCTTCACCAAAGCAAATCCCCTGAGAGATGCTGATAGCAGAAACTTTGTTAATAGCAGACTAAAGCCTCCCAGGTTTGTAAGAAGTTAGCAAATAAACTGAAACTGAAGTTGCATGGCTGATATGGGAAGAAGGCTGCCATTTTTTCAGTGACTGTCAAAGACGAACTGTCAGCTAAGACTGCAGAGATTCAGGGCATGTGGGAGCAGTAAACAGGTAGTATCTTGACACTGTCAGCCTGCAATGGGACAGGGGACTGTAAATATCACCTTGGCATGCTGGGCTATCTTCTATAATGCACAGCACTGCAGACCTTATCCTATTATTCACCTCCTTCAATTTTGCTATCTCTGGCTGCCCAGAGGTTCTCTGTTTTTCGTTACTCCAGCATGCCACTATTCAGCAGGCTCCAGCCACCTTTAAGCTGTACAGATGTGCTCAAGTGCCTAGCACACACAAAAAAAGAGGTTGCTTAGTTTCAGCTGTGTTGGTCTTCCCTTGAAGACTCTCTGCTCTGAAGACCTCCATATAAAAACCTTTGTCAACTTTCACTACTGCTGTTAATAAAAGCCAACAGCTAGTGGAGCTTTCTGCAAGTTCAGCTTACTTGCTAGAGTTGCCAAGAAGTAAAAAGAGAAATAATGTATTTGAAAGTCAGAAAAGCGTCTGACGAACGTACTAATAGCCTACATTTAACAAAATAAATACAAGCTGTTGTGAATATTACTAACCCAGGAAATTTAACTGTTTATATTACTACTTCCTGTATGGTGTGAGAACTGCAAAAAATGAACGCAGCATCAATTTGCTATCAAGGTAATGCTGAAAAACATGCAGAGGGGCATCAATCACTGAAAACTGCCAATACAGAAAGAGTAAATTCAGCAAACATGATGGTCTTGAGAAAACAGCAGTGGAACCTTTAAGAAAATGAACTGACAGTCCCAAATCCCGTTATCAGTATGGAAGCCTAATCACAATTGGAAGTATATCCTTCTCAGCCTTCTCTTTCTGCCTGTGCTTATCAGGGCTAGATAGCTAAAAACACTCCTGAAAGCAAAAGAAAGTCACTGCACTTACTCAATAACCAAACTCACAGTTGAGCCCCTCTTCTCAAGCATGACTTAATCTTTCCTGGCAGAACCATCTTTAGGGATATCCTTTCACACATGAGGTAGCAAAACATATCTCTAGCTCTATCCAGAGTCTATACATCCCCAAACTCTTTCTTTTTTTTTTTCCTCCATCACTTGTGCTTTATTTTTGCTAGTTTTCTTCACCTATGTGACACAATTTCTTATCCTTGTAAGGAAGTGACAGGTTAATATTTTGATTAATATGAAGGTAACGATTTTGAATAAGATGACATGCTGAACTTAATAGTGAGAACCGCTGTCAGAAGGGAGAAACAGTTTGAAGATATTACTTATAGAAGTCATTTAGTTGATCAAGAGTAAGCACATGGAGTGTTTGTTGTGCAGCCTAGCTTTTATTCTCATTCTCTCATTTTCTTCTTTTGCTTTTCTTTTAGTCTTTTTCCTGTGTTAACTACTGTGGCTTGTGATGGTTGTCCTCACACACAGTCCTGGCTTGTACACTGGTATGGGACATATATTAGAGACTTGGACCATGAAAGTGACTATAAGGAGTTTATATTTAGGGCATGGAAAGATGCTGACTTTTTTAACTTTATTTTTAATCCTTTCTTTGCTACAGCAGGATGAAGTTTTTTAAGTTCCACAATTCATTTTGCTGAATTCAGTCTTTGCTTTTACCGTAGTCCCCTGGCCAGATCTCAAATGGATTCTCAGTATTCCTACTTGAATAACAGTACTACTCAGTTTTGAACTGAAAACAACAAAGAACAGGTTTGAATCTTTCTTTGACAAATCTTCTTGTTAATGTTTGGATGAAGGAGAGGCTGTAATTTTGCAATTAGATTAAACTTTTTTTTTTTTTTTTTTCCCAAGTCTTTAAGCACAAACAGCTCCTACTCTCCAGAAAGCAATGTCTTTTCATTGTAACAATTAATGTATGCTGACAAAACTAAGAGATCCCTAAAGAATATACCATGTCTTCCTGCCTCCCCTATTCCTCAGCTCTGGACACAGGAAATAAAGCTGTAAAGAATAACACAATGTCTTTACAGAAGGACACAATAACTATTTTCACTCATCTCTCTCATTTGATGAGACAGAAGCACAGACAACTGTTTAAATAACCCCTTGGTTTATGCAGTGGCCATCATATACTTCAGATTACATGTATTGTACCACCAGGTGTTCAGACCTATTGCAGTGCAATCACTGCAAGGTTAGTAAGTCAATAAGGAGAAAAAAAATACATAATCAGGAGTAAAAATGCAAAGTGGTCTGGAGCAGTTTTGCCACCCAAGAACTGGCAGCCCACTTCTTACTCCCCAAGTTTCACAGGAGAAGGGTTTCTGCTGGGCTCACATTGCCTTGTTTGAATGCTAAATGCTTTTTAGGAGGAGATTTTACCCTGGAGGACAGGCTTGCCTTTGCTGTCAATTCAGTTCAAATGATCCCTACAATAAATTTGAGCTGGTGATGTTTCCTTAAAGTACCAAGAAAAATTATTCAGATTAGAAGTCCACTCTGGAGAATCCCAGAAGGAGCATCAGAAGGAGCAACGTTGCTCCCAATCAAACTAAGAGGTCAACTCTAAAATATTCTGCCCATGGGTCTGCATTTTATTCCTCATTGCTACAATTTCCTACACTCTGCCAGTGAATTATGAATGGGTCTGTGATGCCAAAGTAAGTTTAAGGTCTTCAAGGAACAAAGGTGGTAGAAAAACGGGCATCAGTATTGTTTTAACTGGCACCTGACTTTACGGGAAATTTCATTTCAAAAAGCATATCTGTAAGTTATGAAGACATTTACCTGGGATCAATATCATGAATGCTATTTTTCTAAATAGCCATGAGATAAAAAAGGCTCCATTTGTCCTCCTCATGGCCAACGTATGCAAAGTGAACTCCTATTACACTGAAATGTTACAGCAACTCTTCTTCAACCTTGAGGTATCCTGCAACTTGTTTATAAGAACAGCAAAAAGAAGGATAACTTAAAAACCTGAAGGTCAATGATTCAAGAAAACCTGTATTTAGAAATATTTTCCCCCGCCGAAATTCAGAGGTCACATTCTTCGAGAAAGCCTGGTGGGTGATCTCTGAGCTCCCCTGTGTATTTTTATTGGCTATTATTTAATCTGCAGCATTTGCTAACCTGCTACATTAGGACACTGAGTGGCAAGGTGGTGAAAAGCTTCTAGCTGGCACCTGCACCTTTGTAAATGCATTTCACATAAGTGTATTTTTCTGTATCGTGTTTACTTCAGCTTAAGGACTCAAAGTGGAGCTTCTCTGATGTTTTATTATGGACAGCTGTTCTGCAAATTACAAAGGATTTTATAGACTATAAGAAGTGATTCGCAGGCAATCTGTTTTCTTAAGATAACTTACTAAAGGTCTTTCCTCTAGGCCTCAAGGCTTGCAGGAAGAATTTTGAATTTAAACAAGATTAAAGTTATGATAATAGTGTCCTATTATGAAATCTGTTCTTGGCAAGCTATACTGAGAAGGAGGAATAAAGCTGTACACATTTGTTTATGATAAAGCCTGCTTTTTTGTTTGTTGCTGTTTAACCACTTTCAACTCATGTATCTTTTACTTGGTGCGGCTGATCACAGTGATATAATAGAGTAAATAACAATGCTATGTTATTCCTCCCTAGGAATATTTTTATTTCTGTGTTAGAGAAAGCTTACTGGCATTTATCCCAATTTTCTTTTAATTCAGTAATCAGTATTTTAATTGGTTATCAATGATAGTTGCAGAAGAAGCATTCACTTAAAATAATAATAATAATAAAATAAATCAAAGATCTTTTTATTTCACTTTCAGTCGTCTCAATCTTTAGAACTAACCTTTATTCACAGTGTCATCATTGCCTGAAACATAGAGTTTACTTTCATTAAGGAATTTGCAACACCTGCTCCTTCAGAGCCAAAACAATACTTCAGAAGTTATCAGCCTGGCCCAAAACAGTCACTAAGTCATCAGAAGCTTCCAAGGGAGAATAACAAATCTTGTGAAGCTGAGCTCCCAGAAATGCAGGATGCTTGGTGTTGTGCTTATAGTGAAATCACTTTGGGAGAAGAATATATATGTGTTGTGATGGGAGAAGAGAGATGCTGGGCTTTCACCAGGGTAGAAAACAAGAAGGATTGGTGATCTAATCCAGCATAAGACCTTTGTGTTTGACCTGAACAGAGGACAAAAATAAAGAGCAATTTCACACAGTAACGTCTGTGCATCCCATCACATGTATATCCTATGCCTACAGGCTCAAATGCCAGTGCTTCAGAACAGTTTCAAGCCAGAACAATACCCTCCTCAAGTCTACCTCCACATCACACCCAGGGAAAGATCGAAATACCTGGTTATAAGTCCTGTAAGAGAGAGCTTTTTTTAATCATCGATTACATCTTTACACTGGTTTTATCTGCAGAGCAAACAGCCCTGCTGAGCTGAGTGCAAGGCACATAGCAAGCTGCAGGCAGGCAGCTAAAAGTGACCACATGGCATTGGAAACCCTGAAGAAAGAGAATAGAAAAACCAAAAAATAACCTCACTCGCCTTCATTCTCAACACCTAAAACAACAGGCTGTGAAAATGGTTTCATTAAAAAATAACAAGCGCATGCTCACCAGGGGATATATCAGGGCAAACTGAATGAAAAATGCTTCAATCATTGCTGAAGTAGGTCAACCAGAGTTAATTCAAAGGGCAAACATTCAAACTGAGCCTGCTCCCCCCCAGCCCAGCTCTCATCCACACGTCTCTCTGCCACCCTTTGACTAGGCTGAGCAGAGTCCTAGACTGACTTATTACTTTGTTTGGCAGAATGCACTTGATGCAGTGGGGCTTCTGCTCTCTCCAGTGCAAACTAATGGGCCAGGGGTTTCCTCTGGATTGACAGTGGTTCAGAACATGGCAATATCTGATGGGATTCTGAAGCATGGGTACCCCTAGCTAAGCAGCTAGTTCAGTGCTAGCCTGGAAGTCACAAGAAGTAAGTTCCAGGAGATGAGAGTTGAACAAAAAGCCTACGCACTACAAAACCCTAAAACGCAGGTTGCTGAGCCAGCATCCTCATGCTGCTGGGCCATGCCCTGCTGTGGAGGTTCTGTAGCCTCAGACTATCAGTAGGACCCAAACATTGTTGCCATGAGCTGACCTTCAGTCAGCATGAAGTAGCTCTGATGTATTGTACAGTGTTAATTGACTTAATGGCTTTCAGCTATACTTTTTTTTTTTTGTTCTCAGAGAACAAGCTAGCAGAGCAAGTAGAGGTTCTTCGAAACTTATTTATCTTGTGGCAATGGATTTTATGAATCATTATTTGCTATTAAATCTCCTCTCTTCTCCCAGGTGAGCCATCATTTCATTTAGAGTAGGAGAGAATAATTCAGGTCATCACAAAAGCAAAGCTTTTTCTTCCCCCCTTAGCTGACTGCAATAAAACACATTAACCTCCCCTTCCCCACCTCAGCCTTTTCAAACCTAACCTCACCGCCAAGCTTTGAAACACAGACAGGAAAGGTTAACTCCTGAGGGGTGCAGTCTCTTAACTGCTTTATTCAGCATCCCGACTAATGAAACAGCTGTCAGCTTTCCCCATCTTCCCTCCCACTGTCCTAAAAAGTCAATTAACCCAGTCCCTAGAAAAGCACATCCTGATGATGCAACAAAGACGACTCTTTCCTTTGCCACCAGAGATGGTACAGCCTGACCAGCAGGTAGAATAGAAATTGTATTCACATTTCCAGGCTGCAGAGGGCAACCAGAAAGCATTCACAGCCTCTTGAGCAACAACCAGCCTCCAGGTTCCTCCCAAACTCTACTTTTTCAGCACAGAAAAGAGCTACTGCTTTGCTGCACTTGCAAGTATCGGAGTTGATCCCTTCAGCTGGAAGGCAGGAGAAACACTGTGAAGCTCTGGTGCATTTGGCGCTTCCCCCAGAAAGCACTTAAAGGAGCTGGTATGCTTATAAAAGCCATTTTGGTCACCTGAAAAAAAATGAATGCAACCATTCTTTAAAAAACTGGAATTTTTATTCTTTCAGAGACCTGTTCTTGTACACATGGCTTAAATTACAATAGCTGGATTCTGCTCAGCATCATTTTACATCACATCCCTAGCCATGCGGGTGCCATATAGAACCAATAGGACACCTGGCAGAATTCAGCTCATGGGATAAATGGAGTCAGACTCTACAGATGTGCTTCAGAAGCAGTGAGTGCCATTACAGCACTCACAAGAAACAGCTAAGGCTGGTCTGAAGGGAATAGAGGGCATTCACATAAGAGTTTTTCTGCAAAGAAAGCAACGTGGATCACTTTTCTTTGTGCTTCTACAAGAAGACCTATAAAAAAAATGTTATCCTCTAAATACTCATTTATATTTAAGAGCAATTTTGCTATTAATTGTCTAAGCTCCTCTAACTCCTTAATTCAATGGATCCAAGGTCTGTTTCAGTTTCATAACACTGGCATCTTTATTACGCCCTTGGGCTATGATTTTTCCAATGAGAATTGTCTTAATGTAGTTTTTACTCTTCCTGTGTAAAATGATACCCTCAGTAACCTGCAAGCTTACTCCCATGGGGAATCCATACCATGGAGTACCAGCAAATTGAGACAAGGCATCCATGTCCACAAGCATCCTCTACAACTGGGGCTTTTGGGCAACCCACTGACTTGGAGGGCTTTTCCACCCTGCTCTCTACAACAGACTAGAAAGGATGATTTTTTTCTGTAGAACCATAGGATGATTGGAGATGGAAAAGATCCTTAAAGGTCATCTAGCCCAAATCCCCTGCAATCCATGGGCAACCAGTTCCTGTGCTTCACTACCCCAATCGTCAAAAACCTTTTCCTTATAGCCAGTCTAAATCTTCCCTCTTTTAGTTTAAAACCGTTTCCCTTTGTTAGGACAACTATTACAACAGACCCTGCTGAAGAGTCTGACCCCTTCCTTCCTGTAGCTCCCCTTCCGATACTGAAAGGCCCCTATGAGGTCACCTCAGAGCCTGCTATTCTCCAGACTAAACAGCCACAGCTCCCTCAGCCTGTCTTCACAGGGTAGGTGTTCCATCTCTATGGTCATTTTAGTGATCCTGCTCTGGACGTGCTCCAGCAGGTCCCTGTTTCTCCTATACTGAGGACTCCAGACCTGGATGCAGTAGTCCACAGTAGAGGGGTAGGATCACCTCCTTTGCCCTGCTGGCCACACTTCTTTTCATACAGCCCAGGATACAGTTGGCTTTTTGGGCTGTGATGGCACTGTAGCCTCTGTAGTGTCTCCTCACCACCAGAGATCCCATTTTATGTTCCTTTTATTTAGACCTACAGAGTCTTTCTTGGCATGCCAAAAGACTTCCTTGTACAGATGTGTATTTGGAGAGGAAACTGCACACCACAGTTGTTAATTTAAAACAAAAGAGTGGAACTATTACCCATTTGTACTGTTTTCTCTTGCCAATTATACATATCTGGAATACCTCACTGCGCAGTTTTAAAACACACATAAACAGAGCATCTGGACTTTATCTTAATGAGATAAAGTTTGGTCTCTGCTTTCTCAGAGGAATTATCTACCCTGTATAATTGGTAGCAATGGTTTCAGAGGCAAGCCCTTGTTCTGTCAGCAACAGTCTCAGAGAGGAAATGCAGGAGCTGGAGATGACAGACTTCCTTGGGATGAAAAGTTGCCTTTTGTCTAATTAGGAAAAAAAAAAAAATCACACTGGAAAAAAGTCCCATTATTCTGACCTTTCAAAGACTCCCAGCACTGCTGAACAAAATACATCCTCTCATTAAACTCCAAACCACATGATATTTGCTTCCAGAGACATGCTTTGTAATGTCAGACATGGAAGCTCTTGGTCCTGCTCCTTGAGGATATCCCAACACAAAATTTTTGGCAAACACCACAAGCTAATATGTCATCCCCACTGCAGTGAGTTATCAATCCAACTCTTGAACAGGCAGAATGCCTATTCAACTGAATGCTGGGAATTCGGAAGAGATGCCTGTAAATCTTCTGTGATAGGTCCAGCCTCTTAATCCCTTGGAGAAAGTAACAGCTCAGTTTTCAAGAAATGGTCTCTCGATGTTTGCTTTGCAAAGCTGGGCTTGAAAACATTAGCAGTGCAGACTTCGTGCTGGAAGTGAAAGGAGCATGAGTGGGACTGTTTCTACCCTGAGAGAAGTAGATAAAGAAGACTTCCCCACCCCACCCCCCCACCATCATGCACTTTGACTTGAAAGGAGCAGTCAGCCGATGTATATAGCAAGTGCCTGCTTCCTCCAAGCCATTAGCTACAGCTTGTGCATAGGAAGGGAGACAAATCGATTTCCTAGTGCTGCTTCCAGTTCTGATTGCCAAATCTTTTTTTCCTCACACCTATCTACTATTCTTCCCTTTTGGGATGCCTTCTCTTGCTCTTCTTTGCTATCTTTTACTCTTTTTGTCACAACAAAATGAGTAAAAGTGAATCCCTTAACAAAAGAGAAAAATGTAGAACAGAAAACGTTATCTCTTCCTAACAAAGCACAACATTTCAGCACCCTGCTCATCCTTCTCTGCCACACAGGTATCTGTAACAGTCTACCTTCAGATATGCGTGCATTCATATAGATGATTATGCTAGTTTGTGCTGGGCAAAGCAAGCTGCCAGATGCCCAAAGAACAAAGATAACTTGTGTCTTGTACCTCAGCACCCCACAGCATGCACCACTCTCTCTCCTCCCTCCAGCCCTAGGGATTCATTTATTCAAAGACTCAGAGTACCACTGCTCTGCTGCAGAACGGGCATAGTTTCACCTCCAACATTTTATCTTCTCTAGGGCGGGCCAAGGCTAAACCAAACCTATCCAGAATCACTTGTCAGACATTTCACTGCACCTGTCTGTCTTGAGCTGTATTACCCAAGTTTCTATCTTGCTTTGGGTTTTTCAAGGCACTGCATTGACCAAATTGTCTCCCATTGTGCCAAGGCATCTCATTCCCTCCCTACCCACAGGGCATTCAACAAAACCCATTCTGGCTCTTAATGTTCTGACTACACATTGTTCAAACAGTAAACTAGGAAATCTAATTCCGTCCCTTAATCTCCAAACATACCTGACTTTATCCTCATCCTCTAGTTAACAGATTTCATTAAAAAAAATTAAAAAGCAAGGCACTAAAAATAAAATAAATGTCCATGCTCTAAAAGATTGTTGTTTTTTTTTTTTGCTGCCTTTTTTTTTTTTTTTTTTTTTTTTTTTAAATACAGTCAGAAACAGCCAACAAAATGCTGTAGAATGCTAATTCAGTAAAACACCATAAATCTATTTTCCTGCCATGGAGACTGAATTCAGTGGAGACCACAAAATTCCTGCCACTATTCTTGTCATTCAAAAAGCCTTTTCAATTGACAACTGTACTTGTTTAATAGATGAGGTTGTTTTCAGTGAAAAAATCTATCTGTATATATTTTTAGTAACTCTGGTACTGAGTTTTTCAGAAGTCTCAGATGAATGCCATCTGGTCCCAATGATTTATTGACATTTAATTTCCCGAGTTCTTCCTTCTTATACACGAATACACAAATACATATATAGAAAGAGAAAATTTGAGGAAACATCTGTCAAAGAAATTGCACCTTTACTCTCTGGAATTCTCCCACTCTAAGTTTATTCACCATTCTCAGTGGCAAAGACCAATAATAATAATAATTTTAGTTATTATTATTGAAAAAAAAAAATTGTGAAAAGCATCTGCAACATTCTAATCTCCTCTGATTACTCTCCAATATCTTGAAGGAATTGATAATTTCTGTGGGTTCCTGATCCTGCTACACTTCAGCATTTCCCTTTGGCTATACAGACTTTCCCTATTCTCACTTCTGCTGTTGAGTGTCCATTTAATACTTATCTTCCAATAAATTTTACTTCCTACCATAAGAATTTAAGACAAGTTTCCAATTTTGACACTGCTTTCAAGAATGAGATCAGTTTTTTGTGTTGGATAATATACCAAAGCAGCAATAAATTTAAAGCTTTTTCTGTATTTCCTCCATATGCATGAAAATATATAACAAAAATCTCAAACTTTTATTTTAGTTCCAAGTCTTTCTACATTCACTAAAACAAAAGAATGTCACTTTTCACTCAGTATGAATTACTTATGTATATTTTATTTTATAGTATAAATTAATCATACTGTCATTGCCATACAAAAGGCTTAAATCTATTGCCCAAACTTAGGTATATAATGCCATTTGAGATGATCTCTCTTATAACTCACGCATCCACTGGATTGGCAAGAATTAATAACTTATGGGAAAACACTCAGTTTTTGTTCTATGGTGTATTCTGAATGCCTCTTTTCAAGTAGCATGATTTGCTCTTTAAGAGGATATGTTAGAAAGTTATTAAGTGGTGTTTAACAGACCAAAGCAGAACATAAATGTATTTTTTCTTTTACCCATGCCTGTAATAAATAGAGCTAGAAGAACCCCCCAACCCCCCAAAGTAAAACAATGACAGACAATAACAATGAAAACCCCACAGCAGAATTATGTCTCCATTAGATCTACACAACTCAACTTGAAAGGTGGGTATTATTACCCAAGTTCACTCTTCATCATAGATATTGTTTCCATTTCATACTCTATTCAGCCAAACTAGTGAAATAAGGAGCATTACTTACTGTCACAATCAAGATCTCAACTCATAGATGGTGGATATACACCTATATGGCACAGATGCAAATACAGAATTATAAACTTTATTTTTTTCTTTTCTCAAAAACACTTTTTGGGGCTTAAAAGGAAAGGAAAAATAATAACAGAATACCCCAAGTTGGAAGGTACCCCAAAGGATAACCAAGTCCAACTCCTGCCTCTATACAGGATGACCCAAAATTCAAATCCTATATCTGAGAGCACTGTACTCCTTGAACTCCAGCAGCTCAGGGCTTGGCCACTGCCCTGGGCAGCCTGTTCCTGGGCCCAAACATCCTTTGTTGAATAATCTATTTCTAACATCCCCATAAGCCTCCCCTGACTCAGCTCTATGCTGTTCCCTCAGGCCCTGTTGCTGTCCCCAGAAAGAAGATCTCAGTGCTGTCCCTCCACTCCCTATGAGGAACTGCAGGCTGCCATGAGGCCTCTCCTCAGCCTGCTCTGCTCTGGGCTAAACAAACCCAGAGACTTAATACGTCTTGCCCTCCAAACCCTTCCTCCATCTGTAGCCCTCCTTTGGACACTGCCTAATAGTTTTATGTCCTTTTTGTACTGTGTTGCCAAAAATTGCACCAACAACATACTCAACACACCCACAACACACTCAAGACTTAAGTTCACATCAGCAGTGTCATCTTCTCCCATCTTGAGGCCCTTATGCATTATCATCTGTGATCTGCTCTATCTCTGCCTGTGTAGGAACCAGCTGCTATCATACAGTCCTTGCAGCATGCCTGGTCTCCCAGATCTTACTACAATAAAGCTTTGGGGGTGTGTTCTCATACCTTGGAAGTAATTGGTGCTTCTAAATCTTAGCTGTATCCAAAGAAGCCTGAAAGAATATCACATACTCTCATATTCTTCACATTGAATATAAGGTAAATTCTTGAAAAACAAAACAAAAACAACACAACAGTAACTTTAAATTCAACACACTTCCTCACCAAATTATCTTTAAAATCTCATCATTGATCACACAGCATTTATTTTTAGGCACGCTAATGCAAAGGACTGTGGTGTGTTTAGAAAAAGAGGGCAGGAGAGCAGAGCAATGACAAAACCAGGGCTCTACACCCTTTCACAAACAGAAGAGCTTTGCAGACAAGTGAAGAAGACTGGAATTGTGGGAGTGTGAGCTGTGAATATGATCCTTGGCAGGAATATTCTGGGAATACAGTATCCTCACTGTTAATGACGATAGGAATGACAGCCTCAGCAGATGGCTGACCATTACAGCCCTACTGAGCACAGCAGCATCACACAGGTCAGGATAGTGTGTAAAGCAGTTGTGTTGGCTGGTTGTGAAGCCTATGCCAATGCACTCATATCAGATCCCAGATGAGATAACTATGTTACCCAATCACAGCAATTTTTCTGTCATAGACAGAGGCTGATTATCTGCAGTTATTGTTACTGCAAGGTACTGAGATTCCCAACTAAGCACCTGCACTAAATAAGGCACTGTCTGCATCAAAGGTAGAAAGAACAGAAGGAACAAATCTTACCTTGCTATATATTAACCATTTAACCACTTTCACTCATGTGCTTCCACCTAAACCCTACATAAATTCTTAAAGTAATGATGTACATAACACTGGTGTGGTGGGATAAGCACTTTATCTAGTGTAAACAAAAATGTTGCTAATAAATAGTATTAAAATATAAAAGTTCCTGGAGAATGAGACCCTCAAACAAATTACCTGCCTCTCTGAGAAGGAGACAGCACCTGTTTTCCAGCAGTAACAGTTATCAACAGGGCTGTGACTAGAAGTTAAGGTGCTAAACTAAACCGCTGAGCAAGTTAAGTCAGCCATTTTAACACAGCATAAGGGTGTTCTCTCCCAAGCACAGTATATATGAAGGTGGAAGGGAGTAATGTGTACATGTTTTCTAGGGAGTGATTTCTGAGGAAAGAAAGCAAACAGAAAGGATCTTACAAGTGATAAAGTACCAGCTTCCTGCAGTCTTTTTAAAGCAATCAGGGAGAAGACCAGAGTCTGTTTCATATTTACCTCTCAAAGCACAACCATTCACTCCCCAGGCAGCCTATTAAGGTAAAATGAAATACCAATATATTAGGAAATATATAATGCGTGACCTTTCCTGTCCATATGTCAGAAAGTGAACTGGAAACATCCATAGTTAAAAAACAAGAAGAATGAATTTATAAGGCTTAAGCAAGAGACTTGGAGACAAACAGGTGAGAATTGCAAACTGTTCTTCTTGAGGATTTTGCAGCTGAATGCTTGGGATCAGGATTGAACAGGGGAAGACTTTCACCTTGAGATAAGAATTTATATCTTGATCTCTTGATACTTTCCTGTCCACCTCACATCAGTGTGTCAAGGTGAGAACTATCATCTAACGTCTCTTCGTTTAATGCAAGGAGAAGAATCAAGGCTCCATTTGCTCCCAAGGCAACAAGCTCTATCCAAGTTTTACTGCACAGACCTCAGCAGAACCATCACATCTGCTGCCCTGCCTAGTTATTTAGACATATTTTAGCAAGGCAGTGTGATTTCTAGGCACTGGTGATGATTACAATCCATGGAAAATATCCCCTCCCAGGTGCAGAGCTGCAAAGTTATGAGAAACAAGCCTAAGAGAGCCCCAGAAGAATTCCTGCTTACACTCTGAGCACCACAGAGCTCAGGAACCCATGCTCAGGGTGAGCAGCTTCTCACCATCATCTCCCAGATCCCCAGAGAATACAGGAATAATGTGAGTTCCTTGAAGGGAGCATATAAACAGGAGGGTGAACAACTGTTTACATAGGTAGATAGTAATAGGACAAGGGGGAATGATTTTTAACTGAGACAGGGGAAGTTTAGCTTAGATATTAGGAAGAAGTTTTTCACACAGAGGGTGGTGATGCACTGGAACAGGTTGCCCAAGGAGGTTGTGGATGCCCCATCCCTGGAGGCATTCAAGGCCAGGCTGAATGTGGCTCTGGGCAGCCTGGTCTGGTGGTTGCTGACCCTGGTCATAGCAGGGGGTGTGAAACTAGATGATCATTGTGGTCCTTTTCAACCCAGGCCATTCTATGAGTTGACAGGAAGGGGAAAAATGCGGCAATAATGGTGTCCAGCCCAGCTCAGTCAGTAGTGGTTTAATTGTGCCTGCAAGACACCCTGGGTAGACTTAAACTTGGGAAATCATAGCGGGAAAACGTTATTTGCTTGTCCTTTATTGAAAATTTCAAGAAAACCAAATGTTACAGACTCTGGGGATTTCAGCAGAGAAACTAAGTGACAGGGAAGATAAATGCTTCCCACTGCCAGTGACATATCCAGCACGGAAATAGAGAGATTATTTTCATAACTTTGTGCTTTAAATGCCTTTATTAGAGCAACAAGATTTATGCTTCTGGCTCTGAAGGAGGGCAAGAGAAACTCAAGCTGTATAAGTAGGTTGGTACATAAGAATGTGTAAACACGTGCATCAAATCAGGCACAAGGAAAGAAAGAGAATTAAGTAATCTACCCCTGCGTAGGAAGGCCCTCCCTGCTGTTCTCAATTTTCTTGACTTTTGTTCTTATTCAAAGCTCTAAAAGAAAGCAAGGTACAGTTCAGTATTCTGTGATCAGCCATATCCTCAAAGGGAAACTAGCCTACCTTCTTCTCTTACAGCTGTATGAAAAACAAAGCAAGTAGAGAATAATAATAATAAAAAAAAGTACGTTTCTTCAAGTAGTTTTCTGTGTGTTGTAACCAAAAAAAAACCCTAAAAGTACTGAAGAACATATTTAAATAGATAAATAATTTAAAAGAGGCATAACGAGCCTCTAATAGCAATTTTGGAGCAACACAATTACTTGAACTTCACAGTTACCCTTTGACCAATAAAGAGAAGAGAACGATAGCCAATAACATCCATTTTGGTTATTAGCTGAGGCATAAATGTTAAATACGATCACTGCCAAGGAAATAACTTACAATAAGGAAAAGCAAAGCACAACGCAATAAATAAATAAATAAGCTCCCAAAAATATGCAGGCCAAGCAAAGATACACGCATGAAGAGGAATATAGAAAGAATTCTTAAATCCACATTTTAAGGTATTTTCCTGAATCAGTAAAAAACCAGTAAGTATAGAGTTTATTTTTCTGGTAACTTGCATATGATTCATGTCTGTGTTCAAACCCTTTGGGGTTTCACTTATGTTTATACCTTTAAAGGTGTATTTTAAATCCCTGCAAGCACACAGGCAGAAATAGTTGGGTTTCTTTCCTCTCAACAGCTTGATAAATGAGCATTTATTAAGAGGGAAAAAAATAAAACACCAAAAAAACCAACACTGTAATATAGCACAGACTCTCTGTCCTATATTCTAATAGGCTTCCCACCCACGCTGTCAACTACATAAGTGTGTATTTGTAACACCAGGCCAGCCTAGAGAAGATGTTGCTATCTTTAAAAGAACACAAACTGTTGTAGACTAGATGGTTGCTGTGTGACCTGCTCATAGAAAGGGCAGGGAGCTACAGGGCTGCCTCGGAATGAGACTGGGTGATAAGTGATTTTCTGCACTGGGTAGTCCCAGGCTCAGCCTTCAGCCCATCCTTCAGAGTGGGTTATCCCTACCTCAGAAGCTAGACTATGAGTATGGCAGATGTGCAGTTACAGTTTTGCCTATCCTACATCTAGCCCTTTCCTCTGTCAGTCTATTTGCTTTCCCTAATATTGCATGGAGGAGTTACTCCCAACCTTCCTATCACATCCAAAGATCATTCTGCATCTACAAAGCAGGGGGTGAATCAGGTGGGAGAAACTGGGCGAGGTGAAGGGATCATTTCTAGGTCCAGGGGAATTACTTTCTGTGTACCAAAGTGGGTGCCTGAACATTGGGCATTCACCCATTATTTTCAAGGAAACAGCACTGCAAAAGCAGTAAAAGATGTGATAAATAATTTCCAGCATCTGAATACAAAGGAGACACAGAATGCTGTAGTTGGAAATTGAGATGCTTTCATCTCTTCTAAGGCATTTACTTTTTCCACTTCTGAATACAAATTCAGACAGCTTACCAACCCTACTCAATGCCAAGTGGCCACAGGTATCCTCCAGGTTTCCCCAAAAGCCAGCTGAAATCAGCAGACTCAATACAGTGAATATTGCAAGACAAATTCTCCTGCTCTTATTTTGCAGGAGATCAGCAAGTTTTATACTGTGATTCATATTTGTATGAGACAATAAACATAAGCCATTGAATGTTGGGTCCCAGGCATTTAAAATACCAATCAGTATCTGAAGTCCCCTGCAAATTTGGCTGTAGTTTTTTTCTTGCATTGGTCTCTATATGGAAAAAAGTACTGTTATGTACTTTGCTTGGATTTCTCTGTACTAGATACATGAAAGCACGCACTAATACAGATTTATCCAGTCTGTAAGCAGATGAATTCAACCCAAGATTGCTTGAAACTGCACCAAAACTTCCTCAGAACCATTAATCAAACAAATCAGCTCCATTCTGAGCTGATAATGAAACCCTAAAATAAGGCAGTTTCATGTTTAACTATGAAATCAGCCTACCTATCCGTCCTCCCTCTCAGATATTACTGGAGAACAAATCACTAAGCATCCATTTGCTAATCTGGAAATTATACTCATTTGTGTTGCCATAACAGAATTCCAGCAGGTAGCGTCATTGTCTCTCCCTACCATTCTTGGTGCTCAGGTATACTGAGCAGCCTGAAGTATTTGCTGTTGATAGCAGTGAGGATCAAGACAGAAAATGCAAGGACTTGTCCAGCTCTAGCCTTGCAAAGAAAATGTATCTATTCTATGTATGTAGGGACCTTCCCATCCCCGCATACCTTACAGAGAACTTGCCTAAAATTTCTGCCGTTGCCTGATGCTCAACTGTCAAGTGCTTTCCCTTGAAGGCCTCATCCACATATTTTTTGCCAACACATAAAGCTGGAGGAACCCAAAGTGAATCTGACTGAATGACTCACATAAGTGAATTTAGCTCCCCATAACTATAGACAAAATCAGGGCATCATCGGCTATTGTCAGTGTTTCCTCCATTACCCTGGTGGGAAATATAAGTCTACTGCAACCTCCTGTTAAAGTACTTCATCTTTTCAATATATTAAGTGTAAAGACATTATGCCTTTAAATGTAATTACATTCACACAGTATGTGTGCCTCTATTTATAAGTCAGTCTCTGTCTGATGTGAACACGCTTTTCTCTTTAGGGTTTCTTCCAGAATTTATCAGGTTGTTATTACTTACACTTTTTTTCCTGCTAAGATTTGGAACTGCTCATGGGCAGATCAATCCAAAGATAAAAAGAAAAAGAGATTAAATGTGATTTATTTTTCTAAGGAGTGAAGTCTGTATGAATAATATAATGTACCTGAGACACTTTGGTGACCAAAAGAATTATACAGATTGTATAGCAGCATGGAGATAAAATTAATTGGGTCTCTTTGCATGGTATCTGTTATGAAAGCAGCTAAAATAGTTTTGTGTATTTAAGATGAGTTGAGGAAATGTCACTTTCATTATTTTTTTTCCCCTCTCTTTTCAATCAGTATCCTTTTATTTTCATTTTTTATACGCCTGCTAAGTGTATCCTGCTGTATTCAGAGTTCAGCATGATGAGTTTCATATTTAGTGGAAAATGAACAATCCGCACCCTGAAGATTCCAATTATTCGGTTCCCTCAAAGCCCATCCTTTGGAGTATCGATGCAGAGGATGGAAATCTAAGTCAAAAGAAAGTGAGAAAATATATATATTTTTTCCCCAATAAAATGTTGTTTCAGTATAAGGGGAGGCTAAATCAGCAGCTTGAAAGCTGAAAAGAAACACAGTAAGAGCACAAAGTTATTCAAGGAGATCTGCAGTTTCACAGATCTGCATCATTATCAGGACAGTTTTATTGAAGTCCTAATTCCTCCAGTTATGCTTGAAAGGAAAAAAAAAATAATAAAAAGGTTTTGTGCTTCTCCTCCAACTGTACTTCTCCTCCATACTGCACAAATGATTATGAAAGAGTATTGGAAAACCTACAATGTCACTTTTTCTCGTCCTCATGACCTTTTGGTGAATGTCATGCCTACCGGGAAATTTCCTTGAGCAATTGCACGTGATTCTAAATTATTAGTAAATTTTTTAATCATGAGTGCATTTGTTAAATCATGGTCAAAGGCAACTCTGATGTGTTCAGATCCTATGAGATGCTGGTTTCCTACTTGTAGATCTGAAGATTCCGAGGTCTTAACTGGAGTACAGCTCAAGGCTCCACATTCCCAGGCTCTCTGCCAGTTCCTCTCCAGAAGAGGAAATATAGGATGTTCAGGTTTACTGCATAACGACTTAAGGGCAGAGGTTATTCTAATTGGAAAGATGAGGCTAGGGATTTGATAAGAATATGAAGCTCCCCAAGGTTCAAAGTGTTTACATCCCACTTTCCTCTTTCAAGTATACTCTCCTGCATTCAGATGTCTTTAAATTCAGAACAGATTTGACTCCACCTGCAAGATCTGTTCAGTTTTTTCCATTCTAAATTTCACTTTACTGACATTTTGAGCCAAGCAGACTGGCAGTTTCACGTTATGGCTATGGCAGAAGAGATGAGAGAATCCTCAGACTACAGATCACTTGATAAGAGAAAAAAGATCATGTGGCATACAAAACAAAGAAAGGTTAGCATTAATATGCTGCACAAGTCTCCCTCTTGAATTTTCCAAGCCTTGGATAAAATTTTCACTTCTATACATTACAGATCCAGCAAGAAAATGGTCAGGACAGCACAAGACAACCTATTTTCAAATATTTTCAGTGTCTTTGAGACTAAGAAATACATGTATTAAGGAAATACAATTCTACAAAAAGTAGTCCTCAAAGGCAACATTCTCATTAGACCGTACAGCTTTAGATAATGAAATAAATGTCTGGTGAGCTTTGGGATCTTGGTAGGACTTTGCTGATACTGTAAATTACCTATAATTCCTCTACAAGAACAACCACCATAGGAGTAAAATGAAGAACCACAGATGGGAAATACAGTCCTACTATACAAGTTCTCTTTTGGGTGTCCATCTAATCACAGAATCCCATGCACTCTGACCAGGTGAGTTTCCTTTCTAACTCACTACAACACAGATACACAGTCAACTTTGGGAAAAAAAACCTAACATCCACTATTTCCACACAGCTTTGCAATGCAGACAGGAGCATTTTGCAATAGTCGTATCCACTAGTACGTATTTGGTGTCATTTCTATCATATTACTCAAGTACCACAGGAGCACTGACTGATCACAAACGGTAATGATAAAGATTGCAATGTCAAATTTTGTGTACAAAAAACTGTGATTACTTATTAAAGGCTTACCTGAATTACTTGCCTTGGTCATGTTTCAGTGTAATAACTTGGTGGCCAACCAGGAGGAAAAAATGTAATAGAAAAGAAATTGAAGAACCAAACAACCAAAGATCTGAAACATTTCTTTGGACAGAAGGATGATGCATGGGAACAGAGTGTGTTTATAGCCTACTGAGGCCTGTCTTTTACTGCAATAACAGGGACATCATTTACTAAACAAGCACCAGCTGCCTATACATCTCTGACACCTGACTATTTAACCAGTTCAAAAAGCTTCATCAAATGCAGTCATCTGTTAAAGAGAACAGGCAGAGCTCTCAGTGCTAAGAATCAAGGGGGAAAAAATACAAAATTAAAAATAAAAAAATTGCTTGTTTCTCTCAAAGATATAGGTAATAATTTTGGTGCAAACATTTCTTTTCTTCCTGTTCACACTACATCAATGTGCCAGAGCTGAGAACAGAGGGAAGGTAATGCTTCTTTGCTTCTGTTACTTTACCTGGGAAACAATATCCAAAACAAGGATGATTGTTTCTAAAATTCACACATACGGATATACTTCTTTAGTTTCCTATTTAATAGTCCAGCTCCACTTTCCAGAAGCCTTCCTGCAAGTGCAAAGCCAAAGGAAAAACTGATAAGCCTTTGAAAACACACTTCTGCTCATTTGGTTTTCCTTCGTCACCTGCACTTCTGCATGTATTCATTTCAAGCACAAAGTGGATCACTTAACAGTCCCATAGCACAAACATAAGCAAGTAGTCATACGGAGTAGATCAGGAGTCCACGCTCCAGCAAACAGGAATTGCATTACTGCATCTGAACAGTGTGGGCTGCTGGAAAGCTCCTAATAGCCAGATGGGCCATGCACAACTAGCACCATTTGTCCTGAAGCGTTTCTAGCACCAGAAGCAAAATCTTCAATACTTCACCGTGAGATTGCTAAATACAGAAAGACAAAAAGTAAGATGATAAAACTAGAAATTACCTCCTCTTCCTCCTGAGAGAAGAAGAGGCTTTCAAAACCATACTCGACAAAGTCCAGCTTTCTGCAAGCTCTCTGTTTTCTTTCCAGAACTGCTTTGATGGGAACATCCACTGAGAGAAGAGATGCAGGACCAGAGCCCTATAACCCACTTCAAGCATTCATTACAACAACAGGCTGGAGGTTGACTGCTGTTTAAAGGAACTTCAGAGAGTGGTTGGAGGAGCTGTGAACCACATTGCATGGTTTGGAGGTACATCCAGCCAAGGTCTCTGCAGTCATTCATCACCCTGTAAATCTGCACCTGCTTTCCAGAACTACTATTTATTCAGGAAGGAGATCCTAAAACTTGCGTTCACAACTATTTGAGGTTCAACTGGAGAGCAAACTTAGAAGAGAAGATCTTTACAGCTTACAAAGAAACAGAAGGGCACTTGCCCACTGAATTATTCTTTTCTGCTTTACTAACTTTGGCTGTTTTCATTTGAGTATCTTTCTGCTTAATTCTGAATAAGGCCACTGACCTTTCTTTGCAATTCTGTTGTGTTATGAAACTAATGCACTGCCCTAAAAACAGCATTATTATTGAGGCTTACAGCTTTATAATCCAATAACCCATTCAAGACAAGGGGATTTAAATCTGGGCAGGATGGTAGAAACCAATGTGAAACCTTGGAATTTCTTGTTTACAGCAGGACAGAAATAATTGAATATTGCAGCTTTTGCTCCTGCATGTGATTCCTGCCCTAGCTGTGGTGTGCACAGAGCAGTGAGGTACTGTGAGAGGTACACGAGACAAATCTCCATGCTTTTTCCTACCTGTCCACCTGCTCAGCAAACTTCATGCTAGAGCCCAGGAAGGGGGCAGTAGGCACACAGCAGATCTAGCAACTGGGACCTGACTGCTGGGAAAGCAGATGTCACCCTTTAGTCCACGGACAAGATCTGCTCAGCTTAGATTACTCTTACAACACATGCTCAAATGAGTTTTAACTGTTTCTGTGCAGACATGACCACTCGGTGGTTAGTTGTTCTTTTATAAAAGACTTTTAGGATATCTACTGAAACGTCCATTCCTGTACTCTGAATTTTCTCAGCCTTCTCATGAGAATACAGAGAGATGTTTAATCCCCTTTTTGTAGCGTTTTTTTAATCATCCAAAAACTAGTGTCTCTGATTTTGTGACATCGGAGTCACATTGTGTCAGGTTGGTCCCACAGATGCTCACATGGGAACTGAAAGAACACCATATGCAAGTCTGTCGGAACCTCCTGAACCAATATGAGGCTGAAGATGAATTCCATGCATCACATCATTACTGATAATGAGATGTGGTACCACCAGTAAAAACAAGAGTTAAAACGGTAGTGCTTGAATTCCCTGCTGAAAAAAAAAACATTCACGACACAGCTCTCAGTGGTGAAAGTGACCACTGCCTTTGGGGATAAAGGGGTGATCCTTCTGGATTTCCTGGAACCCTGACAAACTAGACTAATCTGAAGGCTTGGACCTCTGGAATCAGACCAGAGAAGAAGACAACTTTTCTCTTGCAACACAATAATGACAAGGCTGTGAGGAACACTTCCAATCTTACCTGGACTGTCCTACCACACCCACTGTATAGTCCAGATTTGGCTCCTTCTTCTATTCTGACTGCTTGGGCAGATGAAAATTGGACTGTGTGGGCAACATTTTCCTAGTAATGATGTCATATAGCAGCTGTGAAACAGTGGAAGTTATCTCTGTGGATGCAAACTTTTACAGACGAGGCACTCAGGCCTCATTGCTGGTGAAAAAGCAAACATAGCTGATGGTAGTGACTATATTGAAAAATAGTTCTTTGTAGCTGAGAATTTGCTCTATCAAATAGTGTTATTGTGATCTTTGTATCAGTTGTTTCAATGGAATTAAAAGGGAGGCATTGCTTTCACAGCAGCCTACGTATTTAAGCCTATGATAATATGTTATCTAATCATCAGTACTGAGGAAATTAATGAAAGTGAATTCTGAAAATCTTCTAAATATAGGCTGTCCCTAATCAAGGAATGCTATACTTGTGAGCATAACATGATGCACTGCTGAAACAAAAAATACTGCCTAATATAAATGTGTGAGACCAACAAGACTGTATCACTAGCATCACTATATAATCTTTTTAGCTCAAACTCATAAAATAAAGAAACATGGAGGAAACATGGACTCGATGATCTCTAAGGTCCCTTCCAACTCGCACGATACTACGATACTATGATACCTTAAGGTTTGAGACTGGTCAAGAGTATGTGCCATAAGCTATACATTACCATAAGGTAAGCAGAAAAAGAAGAGATGATTTTTTGCTCTAAATTGCCAGCACTAATGGAGGCACAATTCACATTCTGAGAGAACAACCATGTGAACTATCAAAGGGAGGAAGATAAAAATCCATGAGCTATTGTTTGAAGGTGGTAGTGGAAATTACTTTAGGGGGGTTATGCAGCATAGCTATTGTAACCAGCAATACATTTCCTTCATAAGCAACTATCAATGGAGATAGTAGCTCCTTTTAATACTACACTCTGAGCTTACACACAGCACCCCTGTCTCAGACCATGTATTCTTCAGGAGAGATTATTTCTCCTGTAGGTTATTCCACACTGCCAGCTGTAACTACAGCCATGATCTTCACTACAGTTATTGAAATATGAAAACAACTCCTGCAAAATTACTTTACTCGATAAACTGAACTCAATGCTCAACTTAAATGACAGATGGATATAACATTTTCCCTTCATGCTTTTTCGCCTTCCTTTGCCTTGACCACTTCACCAGGCTGCAGACTCAGTGAGCTGTGGATAAGGAAACCATGTGGCAGCGAGAGGCCACGAGCCCTCAGAGCAGCAGCTCTGCCACACAGGCTCCTTTTCAGCCTCTTTGCTCCTTGACCCTCCTTTACCTCAGGACTGAATCGGGATGTTCAAAGGAAGAGATCAGCCAAGATTTTAATGCATTTTATATACTTTCAGACTGAAAGCTTGACATATCTCTGTATCATTTTGTGACTGAGCAGAATTATTTAATGTCACGTGTTTGAAGGTATAAACAATTTGCTTTCACATGGTTGTCTGTCTTCTGTAAACTTCTTATCAAAGTAGACTTTCTTCTACTTACTCTTTCTGTCTGCAAGCCCCAGTAACAGTCACATTCCTCCCTTTGTGACTGGAAATCTTCCTTCACAGAACTCTGCGCCAGCAATGTTGTTGAATATGACAGTCATTTATCTGGTGTCATTTCATCTGGGACTGCCGCGTCCTCACCTGTCAAAACTAAGCCTCTTTACCACAGTCCCTTTAGAGTCTTCCTGATGTTGCTGAGCCTCTTTACGCTCACCTCATCCCTGGAGTGAGCTCAGCTCATGGATGGGTGGCCCACAGCCTCTCATTTTCACTGTTCCCCTTGGGTGCTGAGCAGTACATTGGGGTACCAAGCATCCTCTCAGCCTGCTGCTGTCACCTGGCTGCCTTTTGTAATGTGCTTTTGTAATTCACACATATGCCCAAGAACATTCTTTTTATCCACCTTCAGCTCTTTCATCTTGTCCCCAGACCCATTGCCAGCTCTTTCTTTTTTAAATAAACTTCACATACTCCCCACTGCTCTCCTGTGCCCCTGTCTCTTCCAGCCTTTCCATCTGGCACCTTTCTGTCTGCCCAGGCCCATCAAGAAGACCTCACTCATGCTTATTTGCTGGGCAAAAGTCTGAGTGAGTAAATAAACAATTTAAAGCAGTTTGGGCATCAGAAATCTGCCAGTTGTCCCCTGATGTTCGCCAGGCATGTCTGATTTCTCTCTGAATAGTAAAAATGACCTGGAGTAAAACAGAGCACCTTTAAGATGAGAGAAGGGAGTGAAAGGCTGAGGCATACATTTAACAACGAGTCATGAAAATAATAACTATTTCTGCTTAACTGAGACTGATTTCTGAAACTAGGGCTTACTGGAGGATACTGACAAGTGGAAAAATGATGTGAATCTGATGCTAGAGGATTTGGGCAAAATGCTTTTCCTCAATTTATTTGGAAGTGTATAAAATCAGAAGGCTGTCCATTGGAGTTTAGTGAACAAGGCAAAAGTGAAGAGAAATAATCATGGCTGAGAAATGCTGACAAAGAAAATGTCTGCTCTCCTTTAAGGACCCATTTTGAGGCATTTTAGATTGCCTGTATAGCAGCGCAGGTGGATGAAGAGCACATAGGTTCAGAAATGAAGGAGAGATGAGAAAAAAGATCAAGGGAAAACTTTAGCTTATTTTAAACTTTCCTGTTCAAAACCACTCCCGTGCTCTCCTTCTAGAAAGCAGGACAGACCTCTAGCTAAGGAGTTAATGTGATGGGAGGGCTGACAAGAATTGGAATACAGCCTAAGCAATTAGTAGACTGTCAGTAATTGGAATTAAGTAATCAACTTCAACCACTATGAGAATGTACTGCGGGGAACACTCTTCCATTGGCAAGGAGATGAATGGGATAATTGTACAGATTTTCCATCTCTAGCTGCCACAATTCAATGGTAGAATAATCCACGAGCAATTGAATGTTTGTAATTCAACAATGAAATACCAGGATCAATATTTAATTCACAATTCTCTTACCTTTCTTTTTTTTCAAATCCACTTTAAGCTTATTAATGCTCTGAACACATTAAAAGGCTCTTACTCCTTCTGGGTAAGTGCACCTGGAGCAGTGGGCTGCCTATGAGCTCTCAGGCTGCGGTACCTACTGACTCAGGCTTTCATCTTGCATGTGTATTGTGATCAGCATTCATTAAAAGCATGGTGAAGAAAAGAGCAAGGAAACACTTGAGTCCAGTGACTTGTCCTCAGCTACCTCACACATGGCTGCAGAGCAAATGATACAGCAGCATTTACTTACCTCACTACAGGGCTTAATGAATGCAAAAATTGCAGCTGCTTCTTACAGAGTGGCTGCACAAGAGGGAAGGGGTTAGGATCCAGCTCCAGCTCTGTATTCCTGAGGATATCAAGGTTTTGGGCAGCATGCCCACAGCCAGCCTCAGCCCCTGGGGACTGCAGCAAATCAGGTGCAGATGTGGTTAGTGTATGGGATGCTGGGGGACCAATGTGCTGTTTCTTCCCAAGGCAGGTGCAACGATTGCTGGTGCCCTTGGGGGAGCCTGAGGAAATCTGCATCTTCATCTGTGCCTGCAGACCTGCTCTTCGCTCAAACCACTCCTATTAGCCCCGCAGGCTTGCAGCCCTGCTGGTATCACCTGTGCAGAGCTGGAAGTGCAGTGCAAAGGGCAATGTGCAAGCACACAGCAGGTTTATTCTGCCGGATGGCAGCTTGTCATGTTCACATCTAAGTCGTACAGGGACATCTGGCCTAGATACCTGCTGGGGAAGTACAGAGACAACAATTTCTTCTGTCATCATTACAGAGCTCCCTGTCCCATGTGGCTGCCTTGCGAAGGATGTATGAGATGGTGATTCAGGATAGGGATGCATCTGCTCACAACATGACACCCCTGCTGCTCCCCCAAAAACAGCCACCAGGAAAGGAAAATGAGCTCCAAACCTTGCCTGTGAGAGGAGCCCTCTACACAGACACCAGCCCAGGGACAAGGAGTTTGTAATCAAAACACTCCTTACGAAGAGCCACACATGAAATATTAATTTCCCAGGTTGCCTACATTTGCATAGTAATAAAAAGTTCATCCTCTTGGCCTACTCTGGGCCCTGTTAATGTTTCTAGCATTTTACCTGAGATCTAGAGAGGGAGGAAAGTCAGTGGAAAATCCTTCTTTGGAAACAAGAACCCTAATGGAGTTTCTTTGTCACCAGCAGTTCAAACAAAACCTGAGGCTGAGTGTTGCAGCAACCTGTTAAGAAAACATTCTCTAAGACAAGATCATTCTTAGTTTCACTTAGACCTTATTTGTTTGTTCTTGTTGTTTTTTAACCCATTTTTCTTATTCTAGAACACTCCCTACCACCCCCAGTGCCAAAGGCCTTGGATCAAGACTAGGATGTGCCCTGAAGAAAATCGCTTTGTAAACTGTGGATTTTGTGATGGAGATGTTACTGACCTTCTTAACTGATGTATAGCTTATGACAGTTCAATTAGTCCAGACGAAGACCTATGATAAAGGCCTAGTATCTGTCTCTCTGCAGGCTCCCAGGAGAGGATGCAATCTGGCTTCACATTGTGCATGTTAATGCAGCAAGTTCCTTAATTACTCTTCCAGCAAGGACTAGGGGCAGCTCTCTGAGCTTGCACTGTTTCCCCAGATCTGCAGAAAGAACCATGACTATCAGTAGACAAACAGAAGTGTGGGCATAGAGTTGTTTAGGAGACAAATCAAGCCCTGAGACAGGACCGCACAGTCTGTATGAAGCACAGACCTTTAGGGTACTTCTGGTAAGAGAAAATCCCCTCTATATGGAAGGCAGCACAGCTGTCTGCTCTCTGCACGTTTCCTAAAAGTACCTAGAAGTAGCTCAGGAAACTACAAAGAAATCCTGGATTTTACATGCAAAGTCAGCTGCTCTAAAGAATATGCTTCTGCTCATCATCCCAGCCATGGCAGGCTGCACATCTAGTATCCTTGTATAGAGGGCCCTGTACACCTGGAATAATGTGATATTTCTGATAGCTGCCAGGCAATAGTTATCTTCCTGCTTCAGTAACTTTTCTGGTTTAGATTTGTGTTGGTGCAGCTAAACAAACCCATAAAAACACACAGACAAATATAGAAGCATTATTGATTTCTTCGAGGGCAGGTTCATTTTGGGATAAGCTTGCAGAAAAAGAAAGAAGCTGCCTCAGCACATACCTTGAAGTATTTGGCAAAGTGCACCTTCTGTACTCAGCTGTGCTTACCAGATAAGGCATTTGCATGCATCGCAGCCAGGTACTTGATACTACAAGAGGATTCATAATGGGGTTTCAGGGGATTATAAACAGTAATAACCTCATGAGTGAGAATTTCAGTGTAATCTGTATAAAACAAAAGCACCACATAATGTCAGAGGATGAGCCATGTGTTTATTAAAAGACAGGGAGCGATGGAAGAAGCATGGTTTGCGAACTTGAAGTTTCAGCTTGGCAAAATCTATTTATGGCATTTGGAGAAAAATTCTTGCTACATTATCAAGAACAGAAACATACTAGGCAAGAGGAGTCTCTGGAAATCAATGGGGCAGAGATATGGTAGCTGGATGGGACAGGAAAACATAAACTGCAAGATGCCTGGCCCCTCTGAAGATGGCCTGAGTTTATGACATGGTGACACTCTCCAGAGAACACTGAACCTTCCCAGTCTGATCCCTTGAAAGTGGAAAATGGAAAAGAAGAAATGCAAAGGAAATGAAAAATAAAAAATGACCCCTTCAAAGGTCCCTTGCAGAGTTGGTGTGGTTCTGACACACTCTGGCTCAGCTGACAGCAGTGTAAGTTGGAAATGTATCTGTCACAAATACCAGCTGCAGCTGGGTCCCCAAATACTGAAAACTCATGAGCACCCCATGAAAGCTCTTTTTTACTTCACAAATCACATTCCCTTCTCAGATATTGCCCTCCCATGCTGTGGCTACTGAAGAGCAAGCCAGGTAGCTGCAGCGTGGAAAGCCTTTCCATTTACAAGATATTTAAGGAATAGGGCTCTTTAAGGAAGAGCCCACAATGGCTATCAATTATATATGCCCTATGTGTGCTAGTTTTTTCCAAGTTTTACCCAGTAAATGAAAATCAGGACCTTATTTCTGCATGATACAAGCAAAGCTTTAGAGCGTGGCTCCTCTAGTTATCAGTGGGACATGGCAACCTGGCATCATCCCACACTTCCATTAAGATATAAAACCAAGCAAAATAGGAAATGCCACAAGAGGACAGGAGAGCCACAGACACACAGAATGAAGCATAAGAAAAAAGAAAAGATACTTTGGCTGAGAGCTGGAAAGCCAGCACAGCAAAAACAGTTAAAAGTTTCAGTACTTATAGCCCAATGGGATTACTGTTATATTTCTGAAAATATCCATCCTCCAAGAGGTGTGGAGGATGGAAGTAAGCATTAAAGAATGAAATGAAAAAGCTTTGCTTGTGCTTTTGCCACTGAAAAGAGACTACTTCAGACCTGAGAGCACTGCCCGAGGTTAGCAGGCAGCTTGTGGGCTTTCAGCTTAGCTGAGCTGCATTGCAGCAAAGGTCTGAACCTGAAACAAAGCCTTGCACCAGATGAAATGGGGGGAGAAAGGGGGCTTTGTGACACTGCATTTGGGCTCCTGGGGTTCTTACTGCCACAAAATTTGTTATTTGCATTTATTTGTTTGTATTGAAAATTTGGGGTGTTATTAAGCACAAAAGGACCTCATCTTGCAATCTGCATGCCCATTCCAAAACCTCACTCCAGAAGAAATTTCCACAGCCAGCCCAAAGGCTCACTCCCAAGGATTTACAAACTAGAAATCTGCATCCTCACTGTAATTCCACCTAAATTTTTGCAGCCACTTTATCCCCACCCCTTACAACTTCACATCCTTTAGGAGGAAACAAGCTCAGCAGATACAGGAATGCAGGAGGTTCTTTTTATCTTATTCAAGCATTTAACCCAGGGAAAATCATTACATTGCTCATAACCTTAATTCCCTTTTAGCAGAGATAACCCAGACTGAAAGCCACCCCTCAACAAACTGTAAAAAAAATAAACCAGAATTCAGTTTTTTGCTGACCAAGCGATTTTTGGTGCTAATGAAAATCAAAGCCTCCAACTTTGAAAGTAAAAAAAAAAGAAAAGTAAAATTCAAGTTAATTACCCATCCCTCTTTCTTGCAGGCTCAGAGCATTGTGCCGGTTGTGTTTGCTTGCTGGTAAGAATGGGAGTGGAGCTGTGCGCTCAGCTCTCAGAAGCATAATGAGAAGGAACCTTATGAAAATATAGGTGAGGCTCCTCCATAGGGCTCTCCTGCATGCTTTGTCCAACAATAACTTAATCACAAATGCTTACTAGCATGTACAGGATGCTGGCACAGTAAAAGGATGACTACAGGTGTGGATCAAGTGCAATCAAATGCTGAATGTAACTTGGTGACAAAGTTAGGCATGCCACTATCACAAACTGCTGACAACAGGTTGCTTTATTCTTTGAGAGACTTGGAACAGAGGAGTTGCAGAAAGGCTCATTTCTTTCCCCATTTCAGAAAATAAATGACAAGCAAAAATGCGTATCTGTTGCTTTCTGAGTGCCCAGGAGGGCAGGGCCAGCCCTGCAACCCCACATGCTGATGCTCAGCTCCCTCTGAGCCTTTCTCTTCATTTCATTTGAGCATGGCAAGAGCCTGCTGATTTCCAGTGTGTGCTGTCAACTGCAGGAAGAGAATAAGTCTTTGCATTCCTGAAGCCTAACCTGCATGCACACCTCTTGAATTGTATTTTGTTACTTGACTCTCAGCATGTGGCTGGACTCTTAGACAGCTTCAAACAGCAAGGAGCAAGAGAGTGACTCACAGAGAATCACACACATGCAAGTGATACAGAACATTTGCAGGTATTGATGGGCACTTAAAACCTCACCAGCATGGAGCTGCTTCAGCAGCTGCAAGGAAAGGAGAAAGGCAGCACCCATCTTTGGAGACTATTTGGCTTATTCTTGTTTGTGTGCAGCCCTTTGGGTGCCACACTGAGGATGCTCATCCCAGAAAACTGAAGGGAAGGAGAAGGGACATGGAAATGCAAGTAAATGCAGTTATTCCCTGCTCCCTCTAAAAGAAAAAAAATAATTCAAGTGAAGACAGCTCAGAAATCTGAACGACCCTTGAGGTTAGCTCTGCAATCTGTATTTGCACTTCCTCTATGCTGTTTTTCCCCCCCTGATTATTCCTTGTGTTTAATTAGCTGTGGCACACCCCAGAAAGCTTCTCAGAAATTCCTGACATAGCCTGGACTCTATCCAGTCACTAGAGGAGCGTGCCTTCATCTGCCTGCTTTATCAATAGATTGGAGCACGGCTGTAACTGCAAATAGGTCAGTAACTCTACAGCTAGCTGGGAAGATAGAAAAACAAGTCTCCCTTCTACAAACTGCTGCCTTATCCCAAAGACATGAGCAGATTCTTTCTACTTAAGAACGCTGTATGTTCATGATCTTTTTCCCTCAAATATCAACCATACAGATATATGGTTATATTGTTCTATTCTGTAATATGTTTGGTATTTTGCTCACACCAGAAAGGAATGGGCCATCTGAAATTACAAAAGGAATCCTGTTTGATGGTCTCTTATCTCTGCTTCCTCTTCTGATTCCTTCCAAATAGCAGACCTTGCAGTGGTTGGTCAAAACAATGTTTTCTCCACCGAAACATGACCAAATCCATTCTGAAACTGCAGAAGCCAATTAAACATTTCAGATGTAGAGATAAATAAGTAAGCCCTGGATCACGACTAGAGAAGATCAACAAAAAACAAGCAGAAAATAAGAGAAAACAATTGCACAGAAAATATGTAGGGGTTGTGGGCATATAAATGCTGGGAGCCCAGTACGTTCATTGGCTGCTCTCAACTAAACCCTTCAACTGTGCTGCTTCTCTCAAGAAGCAATGTGTTCAAGAGACCAAACGGCCTCTGCATTTTTGCTTATAACAAATTAAATACTCACAGAAGTGCTTTACAAACTAAGTTATAAAACTAGCAGAGAGACTTTAACAGGCTGTTAAAACCATCTTCACTTGTATAACTAATCTCACCTTCACTATGATACCTGAAGGAAAATGAAATTGATAAAGTAGAATTTCTTAGACTAACTTATAATGTAAAAGCTTTAATGGGTTGCATGGAGAAGGGCCAACTGTGGATGCAGCACAAAATTCCTGCATTCCAGGCTCAGAGATGACCTATCTGTTAATCTCAGGGGGAGATGCAGCCCCATTGCAACTCCAAAGCGTAAGAAAAAGTGGAGCTAAATTAAAAGGATGGAGCACATGCTTGGCCTGGGTCAGCCCTTGCAGGCTGATGCCAATATTCACAGAAAGAAAATCAGTGATTATTCATCAACCAGGGGGTTTCTTGGGATCAGCGCCCCAGAGCTAGAGGAAGGCTGCTTGCAGGAGGGATCCAGCACAGATCTCTCCCCAGGGAGATCTAGCAGAACGCAAAAGCAAGAAATGCACTAAATGCATTCCAATTTTCTCTCAATTTGGCCTGATTATTCATTTTTATTTCCTAGCACAATAACTGCAGTTCTGCTTTGCTGTCCATTGTGCCTAGGCAAGCTTAGGCAATTTATTGCTTGCTTTAACTTGACAAATAAGCACTGATCCACTAGTAGAAGAGGCATTTAATAAATCCTCAGAAGAAATAAAATAATCCATGCTGGGAATGCAAACACAGCCAAACAAGATTTATGGTCACTTGTGTGAGCTCCCCTGCCCCACAGTGCTGGCCTCATTGGCTGTGTTTTTCACCCCACATTCACAGTGAACGTGCTTATCCCTGTGCTGTGTGCTCCACACTGCACTGACAAAGTTTTGTCTAAACGAGGAAATTCAGTTATTTCTCTTTTCTACAGCTACATCCCACACAAATGATTTCTGCAACATAAAAGCTTGGCAAAGGAACTGGGAAGTTTTTGTAGGAGGAGGATATAAAGCATATTACATAGGGGAGCAAAGCATTCAATTATTAAAAGTGGAGCCTGCAGCTGGTGGCAGCTGCCACGATGCCAAGTGGCAACACTCTCCCGTCACCCTCCTCAGCCACTGTGCAGGTCCCCACCATGGTCAGCAGGGACTTCTATCCTCAAACAGAAAATGCCATTTAGCTGATGGCAGCACATGGGAGACACTGCTGGCACCTGGACCCAAGAGGTTCTGCTCCTCAGATTCATGCAAAGACCAATGGTTTTGACAGGGCTGGGGGCTCTGCAACATTATCTCCACAAAAGAACATTCCTGTCCTTCAGAACAGTCCCCACAAAAAGAAAATAACACAAAAAGCAGTTCCTAAATGCAAGTGGAGAACAGCATGTTGGTCATGCTGACATTTCTGGTGACACAGAGAGCATGTAGATTTGTAACCAAGGCTGAGCAAAAAATGAGTGCTTTTACATCTGAGGTTGAGGTTCAAAATCATTCCTGGGTAAAAAAATAGAGCATATTAGGGAGAAAGAGCATTTTTTGCTACTTGTAATTCACAGTTAAGAGGAACGGATTTGCATGGATGGATGGATAGATGGATGGATGGGTGGACAGATAGATATAGACAGACATGTATTATTTATTATCTTATTATGTTATAATATATACAACTACTTTTTAAACATGACTGTCATTGTTACAACCACAAGTTTGTTTAGATGGCTTTTATACACTAAACAAGCAACCTCTTTACAAACATGTCTCACATCTGAACAAAAAAAGACAGAGAAAATATCTTCTTGGGTAAACTGAGGCTTCTTTGAAGTGTCTCTAACTCCAAATCCAAACCCACAGTCTTAATTGGTTATATGACTGACTTTTCCTTCTTCTAAGGATTACTAAAAAATTCACTACAAAGACATCAGATCTTCAATGCTGTCATTGTAAACTTCAGCTAGCGAGGCAATGGAATAAAGCATCCTGGCAGCTAACACAACTGGAGCTGAACACTGTGCATTTTCTATTTATTTTTGTGATTCACATTAATAAGTGTGACAGCTGTAGGTGTAAGATTTCTGAAAAGTATCACCCTGATAACTGTAATAGCCTTATTGTATTTTATTAAGCAAATTGATTAAAACATAAAATTCCCAGGGCTGAAATTTTAGACATGAGCTTTTGTAGTGAAGCTCATCTTTGCAAGTGATTTAGCATTCCCGTAGATGAAAACATGCATTTTCTGAAAAACTGAATGTTTATTAAAGATTTATTGATCTGCACTCTCCATAAATATAGAGAAACCCTTTCAACCATCTTTAAGTGGCAGGTTAGTGAGTCTCCAGGCCAGGAACACACTTACTGACCATTTTCTCTGGGGTAGATGTGCAAGGAAGAAAAGAAGTTTACCATCAGAGCTTAACCATGTGAGTCTTTACAAACCCAGGAGGCTGATCTTGTGAATATAGCTGATGCATGCAGTCACCTCAATTGCAGTTGGAAGAATAAGATGAAAACAGATGATTCCCAAGGGCATGGGCTTCAAAGAAACGAGAGGAAAAGAGAAGAGAGGAGAGGAGAGGAGAGGAGAGGAGAGGAGAGGAGAGGAGAGGAGAGGAGAGGAGAGGAGAGGAGAGGAGAGGAGAGGAGAGGAGAGGAGAGGAGAGGAGAGGAGAGGAGAGGAGAGGAGAGGAGAGGAGAGGAGAGGAGAGGAGAGGAGAGGAGAGGAGAGGAGAAGAAGAGAAGGGAAGGAAGGGAGGGGAGGGAGGGGAGGAAGGGGAGGGGGGTGCTAAAAGAAATAAAGGGTAAGAAATGGCTCACTAAAGCACACAGGAAGAATATGGTGGGTGCTGCCTGCCTTCCCTCCATTGGCATGGGTCACTGTTTCAGGAAGCAGAGTGGAATGGGATGTTTGTGTGGTGCTCCCCTCTGCATTGGACACATCCACCCCACACATCACATTTGTCCCACACAGGAAGGCAGAGGTCTGGGTGCTGCAGCAGGTCACAGGCACCCTGCAGAAGGAAAGCAAGGCAGTCGGCCTGGGCTGGCAGGAGAGTGTTTCTGCACACAAGCCATTTGGATGCGGGTGCTCAGCTGGAGACAGAGTGCCTGCTTTGGAGAACCCTTTGAACATTTTGCTCTTTTGAACTTAAGACTGAATGTCAGTAACGATCAAATAAAAATAGCAGGAATTCATGTGCAGCACACTAATTTATATCACCTTCTGGATACTCATCCAAGACCAGTCCTTTAGAGTCTCACACCTCGCCATGTTGGAAAAAACAAAACAAAACAAACAAACAAACAAAAACAACAACAACAACAAAAACGAAAAGAAAGAAATCTTTCTTCTTTGGTCATTTAATGGCACAGCAACAAGCCACACTTTGCAGTCTTAATAACTTCAGAAGGGTTGTGCAGCCTTCCCTCAAGGCAATGTTTGGTCTTTAAGGTCCAAAATCTGCAAATACTGTACATACAGAACTATATTTACAGAGCCTAGGTGAAATCCTACTTGGCCACAAAATGCTGAGATTTTATCTTCTGAAAGCTTTCTTTGATGTCAATGGACTATTCAGCTGGTAAAGCTGAGAGCACACCGGGTCAGCCCACAGCATGGATCGCACCCTTTTCTGCCCACGGAAAGCTGGCAGAGAAATCTGAGTCCCTCCAAAGCAGGCACAGGAGGCTGCAATAGGAGCGACCCTGATGCTTATGCTTACAAAACATTACATCTCCTTATTATGGGGTAATACTTTATAATTAAACTCTCACTGATGTTAAGGGACCTTGAATACTCTGGGTAGTAACAAGCTCATTGTTTTAGTGTCTGAAAGCACACTGCAAAAGAACTTATTATCCCATTGCTGACAGAAGTAACAACCTGAAAACAGGCACTTATATGTCCCCTAATTTTCCTATTTATTTCCATGGAAACTACAACAGATACAAAGAGCACAACAAAAACATTTAATAGAGCAAAATTTCAGCTTCAAAGCACTATTTTTTTTCAACATAATCACCACCAGTAGCTATGCATTTTTTGCCAGCAATGAGCATGCCTTACTTATAAAAAATCTACACCAGTAGAGCTGATCACTTTTGCCATTGCTGAAACACACCATCCACCACCTCACTGTGCTCATGTCCACTGTTTGGTCACCATAAACATTCAGCAAACATCAGTGAACGTCAATGGGTGCCATTTTTTTCTGCACGGAGGAATTCCATCACACACCTTTGCTTCATATGCAATTCCATGTCAGAAGCCATTCTGTCAAACTGCTCCTCTGCTGCCGTCTGGCACACAGCAACAAGATGCAATGGTGGGAAGGTTCAGCCTCTGCTGCCGTATCACCAACATCCAGTTCTGATGGTGTGGGCCAACAGAATAAAATAAGAGGCATTACTTTCAGAACAGCCCTTGTATGTGTATGTGTGTGTATATATGTGTATATACACACACACGCACGTATGGACACAGACACCTTCCCCTCTAACTTTTGATCATGGATTTCTATAATCACACATAGACATCAAGGTTCTTCCGCACTCATTCTGCACAAAGAACCCTAAAATGAGATACTGCTTATAGGTGGTGTAATTGTTTTATTTATAGAAAATAGGTTCCTGGGTTTTGTGTAAGTTTTCCAAGTCTTGCCATTTCGTAGTCACTTGCAAGTGACTAAATATGAGGTCATTTTCTCTCTTTGTGTTGAACTACTCTAAAGCCCAGATCTGTTGGGATATAATATCCCGATTTGGCTGAATCTCTCATGATGTATTCATAGCTTTTAGCACCCTCCTGATGGTGGAAATTCAGACTATTAAAATGTGCAAATATATATAGTGAACCTTCAAACCGCCTGAACATGCCTGCAGTAGACATCCACAGGGGCAGTGAAATGTAGAGTTAAGTCCTGCATTCTGCTCTAAATCTATTCTGCTAGAACAATAGACCACCGTCCATACACTCTTCTCTCCTGAAGAATAAAATCCACCAGTAGCCATCACATTTAGCAACATCAGCATGAATTCAGAGTGGGCTGAAGCTGTAAATGGATTTTACTTATGCTTTAGATTTCATCCAGATCTTAATTTCAGAACATCCAGCACCATGCTGCGCACCTCAGGAAAGCTCTGCTTTGAGACCGTATCTTGCCCATTTTTAGTGTGAAATATTCTCAGAAGTTTCTGCAATTTCAATTCAAAATGAACCTGTCTGAATGCAAACCTTCCAAAGGAATAGCATGCAGATGAGAGATGAAGAGCTTTTTCCCAGTATAAGAGCTAATGGGTCCAGTCATAAATCTTGTCTCATGGATTAAACCCAGAGGATCAAACACAGAGATTTATTACTTCATTTATTACTACATCCAAGTTAATCACTATCAGGAAATAGTTCATTCCATGCAACTAGAATTCTTTTTCATAACCAGGTCATGGTTTCCTCAGACATACTTGTTATTTTTTATGGCTATGGCTTATGATTTTTTATAGTGCTGATTCAGTCTGCACGTACAGCAAACCTACCAATGCCCCATAAAGGATGTGGCTTTGGATTTGGAGCCTGTCTCTACTTTTCACAATTTCCTAGGCTGCGCTCCTTCCTGCCTCCAAGCCACCTCATCCTGGTTCTACAAGTTTCTTTTGTCTGCCTCCACTAAAACCAGTGAGTTTCCTCTCTTCTCACCATCTCCAGCCTTTCCTAAAGGCAAACAGTGTTTAACAATCCTTGCAGGCCTGGGTAAGGCAGACTAAGCAATGTGAAAAATTGCATCTGGAGTCAGAGTCCTTCAGCAGTTTAGGAATGTAGTGTACTGAATGGATTCTGAATCTTTTAGCAAGTAGCTGCTGCCGCCACTACCAATGGCTGAAAGCCAACCCCCTAAAATCTACACTGTGTTGTAGCCCCCAAACCCCACAGGGAAAAAGAAACAGATGTCAAGGAGCACGTTTCTTTTGCAGAGAATAGACTGCATAATAGGAAAACTTCCTCCATAACAAAGGTGTAATTAGCTTTTCTGTCCCAGTTCATTTAGCAGTGGAGTTGAATAAGGTGGATATAATCACTGAAAAGCTGCTTAGACAAAGCTAATGCAACAGGAAAGATAAGATCTAATGTAGTGCCATAGGATGCTGAAAGGGAAGCAAACTGCACATCCAGGGGAACTCAGCTAAATTGTTTTCCGGGCTGAAAATAAATAAAAATAGAGTGGCATTTTCCTTATCAGGGACAAAAAAATTTATGTGATTAATTCAGCAATTTAGCTGTAGTTTATTTGTGTGTTAGAGATAACAGCAGGGCTGTGGGTAAAAGCCAGCTCACTCGTGCTCCTGACTATTAATAATGCGTGCAGATCTTATTCACTTACTGAAAGCAAAACAAAATGAGCCAAAAGAAACCAACAAAGGAGTTCTGCTTTATGAAAAATGAGTTTAATGTGTTTGCCCCTTTCTTTCCACAGAACATTACTGCAACACTTTTGTTAGCACTGCAGGTAAATCAGATTTATCTTGCTAGTCAGTACCACTATCCCATTGTTAGAGAGGGATATCTTGGACATGGAGAGCAATAGGAATGCAACACAGAAAATATGAGAGTCTAATATATACAGAATACACAAATTATTTAGACAGATGTACACAGATTACAAAGATCTAAAATAAACTAGATGGCGGCACACTGCAAACATTCATTGGCTTGGAGAAAAAAAAGATCCTAGAATGGTTCTTAATTTTTATTTTTATTTATTTATTTTTTAATATCTGAAAGCAAGGGAATGGACACGAGCAAGCCTAGGTCTGGGGCTTTGCTCTCCTGGACTTTCAGGCCTGAGGAGCATCTGTATGATTCTAATACACCTCTTACAAACTGCAATTGTGCAATATCCATGCCTCCCCCCACCCTGTGCCTACCGTGGCTTCTCATGGAAGATGACACTGGGCCATGATTTTCCAGGCAAAACTGCATGTATTTATATAAATTACTAACAAATTATCTATACTTATTACTAATTTATTTATATAAATCCTAATAAAACAAACTAGAGATACAAATTAAGAATAAAAAGAAGTATCTTTCACTGTTCTAATACCTCCATTCTACATTCATGCAACAAAACTGAGCTGAATACCAGGTGTGGAAGAATGGCTCCCAGCTCCTGCCTCATTTCTCCTTAGCCTCTCTCCAAGGCACGCTTGAATACTGGTTTTATCTCAGACCGTTACTCATATAGGCCTAAGTATGGAGGTTTGTAATGCCTGATGGCATGGACCCTCTTCTCACCCCATACATTCTGTGCCCATCAGCAGCCTGCCCCCCACAGTTGCTGGAGTTGTGTCAGATGCACATCTGGAGGCCCACATGTGCACCAGCAGCACATCTGTGTGTGTTGGGCAGGGCACATTTGCTGCCATAAGAAGGATTCCCGACTATATACTCCTTGGCCAAAGACCATACCACAAGCATATTCCCAGGCATATGATGGAAGCAGCTACTCCGCTACTTCCCTCAGTTGATGAGCAGCAATTGCTAAGAGTCTGCCACATGCATCTGAGAGATATTTATGAGTTGATATGTGGACTGAGAACCTCAAGAGAATTGTGGCCACAAGCTGTGGCCAAGGGTAGGAACAAAATAGGAAAACAGTCAGCAGTGAAAAAAGGACATTAGATTACATCTGGGAAAATATCCAGGGGATTACATTTTCAGTATATGGAAAGCCCAGATATAAGACTTTCTACACATATCACAATATCAGTGAATAATGTTTTTCTCACTCTTCTGTCACTTCTCTTATTTGTGAAGCGTTACTGCATATTTACAAGCTCACATTTTCTCTCCCCTCCTTTCTGAAATAGCCTTTTGCAACAAGCACACTGGGACAAAAAGTGGTCTCCAGGTGTGCACTATGCTCAAAGAAAAATATCCTCTTCCACCTCGTTTTATCACCTTATTTACACAACAGTCTTGGCAAATACAGGTGAATAATACAGCCTCTAATTGTTAAATGGATGTGCAAAGGAGACAGTGCAATAAAGCCCTGCTACTGCCCCATGCGTTGCAGAGCTGCACTGCCTCTTCTGCTAGCAGAAGTGGAGGGCACAAATGAAATGCTCTGAGGATAGCATGCTCTTTAGGAAATATGAAAGCTTTGTTTTGTCTTGGCTCCAGGAGTGTTAAATCAAATCAAGCTTAACTAAGGCTCTCTCAATCCGCATAAAGCCCTTGGGGAACTCAGGAGCTCAGAACTGCAGCATGTCAGATGAAAACCGCACATGAACTGCAAATACACCATCCCCAAAACTTCGCTGGTGTTCAAGTTCCCTGCTAGGCAAAGTAATAGGACTGTGTTCACTGCAGGTGAACACCTGAAACTACTCAACAAATACTGCTTTGGTTTGATTTTGCTCCCCACTTTCCCTTCATACTACTGAGGGGAGCAGCAATGGCTGATTATTTTTTGTAGTAACAGACCATAAAAGAGGAATTCAATACATCACATGTAAAATGTGTGATAACAAATCAGAGTAAGTGACCAAGAATCAATGGCAGCAGTTTTGCTTAAGTATTAGGTATCTGGCAATCACTTAGAAAGCAAACTGGCTACTCAAGAACTAATCCATTTCTGTAATGAATAAGTACATTATTAAAGGCCTCTAACCTGGCAAAAATAAAAAATAATAAAAAAACAAAAAGCAACAGCAAAATACTAGATTATCTTCCAAAAAAACCAAAAAATAAATTAAAAAATCCAAAAAACTAAAAACCATCAACTTCAGGCAGTCTATAGGATTCTACTGCTCCAGTGCCTGATTTTAATCATCCCATACATCTATCCTCATTTTCTGTGTTCTCAGAGTAATTCAATACCACGGAGCAAAAATTTCAGCAAAGGGGAAAGGAATGGTAAACTTGTGATACCCACAATAGAGCAATACTGAAGTCCTGGAAAAGGAATAAAGGATTCTCTGCTTACTTATGAAAAGCACTTCCAGAATTGGGAATATTGGCAAGAAAGAAAAGCGAGGCAACAGAGGGAGGAATTAAGTCTTGCTTGCCAGTCCCTGTGCATGCAGCTGGCAGGGGCAGGCAGGCACACCAGGCAGGCCTGCTTGCTCCCAGGGCCTCCTTGGGAACTGGAAGCCATTTGAGAAGGGAAGGTGATGGCTGGAAAGTGAAGCACTGTGTATGTCAGTCATGAAGATAAAGAGAGGGGAAAAAAAACACCCAAAACAGTTAAATATGGATTTTTGGCTTGCTTTGGTAGTGAAAAGAGCATGAAGAAAACATGACATTGAAGTGAATTTTTCAGAAGTCTCATCCTCTTGACACTTCCTTCTCCTTTGCACTATGAGAAATATTAGAGGTAAAAACAATTTGCTAAATTATTTGTGCAAGAGTCCCATTTTCCTTTTCAGTATTGTTTGTTTTTCATTTTCTTCTTAATTTTAATTTGATCACAGTAAACCCATTGGGAACCAAACATAAGAAGCAGATTACTTTAAATTCTAATCACAGCAGAATATATTCATCCTAAATATTCTATATAAAGACTCAGGTCATCTGTTAAGTTAACCTACACAGACACCCATTAATAAGGCATGCTCTTCATTAGAGACCTTGATCAACCCTGGAGATACACAATGCCCCATCATAGCTCTCTGGCATCCAACACTGTGGAGTAAGAATTCTTTTGCATGGAGGCTGCAACTGTACAAAGCCATCATAAAATGAATACAGCTGACTGACGAAGGACCCCTTTGCTTATGTAGCCAGATCCTAAAGTGGCCTAAAGCCATCAACTGAGTGAATGCACCAACTGCTCTGTGACCAGCTCCAGAAACAAGAAAAGGCATCAATGGGACAGAAGCTAAAGAAAGTCTCCCCACATGACAAAAATCAACAGTGGCCACCATATTCTGCCAGACAGACAGCCAAATAGCTGTCCCAGAGCAGTCTCCAGAGCCCAGCCTTGAAGGACCTACACAGGAACCATTGCGACACAGCTCAGGCAAGGGCTGGACCCCTTGCACAAACACAGATGAGATTTCATAGAATCATAGAATGTCCTGGGTTGGAAGGGACTTCAAGGATCAACTGCAGGCAGGGCTGCCAACCTCCTTATCTATTTTATTTGTATGTCCAAAACTAAACAAAGCAAAAAAGAATTACAAACCTGACACAGATTGGAAACAATTTACTAACTGCAGAGCTCTGAGTTAAATATTGAAGTCTCTGAGTTTCTTAGCAATTTAGAAGGATTAATTTTGCCTTGTACATATTCTGGACTGTCCTAAGAACTGCCGATAGCAAGTGTTTTTGGTTAATCTTTTGATTAATCTCTCTTCAGCAGGGGGAATTGTTTTTGCCACTCGATTACCATACAGCAGACTAAATTCTGTTCTCATCATTTGATTTATAAATCTCCCTGTTGTTTTTTTTTTTCTTTTTAGTTTTTTTGAAAACACGCTGTCAATAAATAATGGAGGAGGAAAGTAATTCAGCCCCAGATTCTTAATATAATAACCACGCAGATGACAGCATATAGGTCACCAGCTGTAGCACAGCATAATACAAAATTTGCAGGAAATCTGTTAGAAAAACAATTTCAGCAATGAGGAATACATGATAGCATAAACAATTTTACACAATGATCAAGAAATGAACCTGCCCTTCCATTGCCCTCCTATTCTCCTACTGTTGTTTCACATTTGCCTCCTTATTATAAGAAAATGTTCCTTTATGTTTTATTAGGTGTCTGAGACAATGCATAACAGACAGCAGAGAGCAAAGAAAGACGTAAGTGTGACTCAGAGCACATAACAAGCCTTATCTTGCAAAATCCCATGCAATGAGCACTGAGGACACAATGATCCTGTGTTGCTCTCCATATAAGAGGGAATTTTATTCCCTCTTGCACTCACACTTAAACCTTCTATCCAAATTCAGATGAATTTTCCAAAATGAAACACGTTTAAGTTAACACTAAAAGCATGAAAGAGAAGTAAGAATAATACATCATCCATCCAAGAAATGCTACATAGCATTAGGGACACAAGGGAAATTTGGAGCAATGACATCAGGACAAATCCCTGGATGGCACAAAGTTGCTCCGTAACAATTACATGTAGCCAACTTAACTTCCACTTTCAAGGTCAAACCTGGAAAATCTAGCCTGTGAACTTCATGAAATCTTCCAAGCCAGTATCAGTGGTGGGCAAAACCATTGTATAACCAACCTGAGAGTCAAATCAACTGATCTGTCATGAAAATAAAGTTGTAAACCCAGATTGCCTAAATTAGAACTAATGTCCCTAGGGAAAACAGATATTTCAAACCAGATGCTTAGACCATTAGGCCACCTGCTATAGATGAGCTCAGAAGGCCAACAGCTACGGCAGAATTATTCACACTCTCATTTTCTTCCTAAATTAACAAGTCTCTTTACACAAAGTATTTATGCTGGGTATTTTACTTTTTCATTTCCTTCTCTATTTGGAAACCCTAAGGATTTCTTCCCCATTACTATGAGGAGAAAGGGTGTATTATTTGATAACCACCCATCAATAATATCTGTTCCTTCAAATTATACAAAAAACTACAATATCTCTAAAAGAGCCATTTCTTTAATATACGTACAATTAATTTGTGCATAAAGTCTTGCAAAAATTATTTCATATGAAAATGGATTTCACATGTAACCCTGCTGGCTCCCTTTTTTTAAATGAAATTAGTGCAGCTTGGTCTTGAATTTGGGGATATATATTATTTATACATTTTTGCAAAATAATTTAGAAGAATCAGTCACCTAAATCACATAGGATTACTTTTTCTTTGTCAATTCAGTGAAATGTTGCAACAACAATAATAAAAACTAAGAAATAACAGAGAGCAGGTAGGAATCCACACACCGTCAGTGTGTCATGAAATCTGGGTGCACTGAGAACACCAAGTCTCCAAGATCTTTCAAACCTTAGGAACTCGGATCTCACACATGCAGAAGTCCTACCAGTGTTATCAGTTCTTTTGTTTTATTCCTCTCTCTCAAGAACATTAGGCAATTAACTTCATGTCAAAGAAAGCAATTAGAAAAGAAAAAGGTAAAGGTATTTAAAATGGTTTTGTGCTCTAAATTACAAAGCTGTCCAGGTCAGCCTTTCTGCACTTTGTGCAGCTGTAATAAAGACCAAAGAGAAGCAAGATCTTTTCATTTGTTACTCTTAAAGCCCCTGGATAAAATGAAAGGGAAAAAAAAAACCAAAAAAACTACCAGATACTGAAGCATAAATAGCTCTATTCATACTTGACGCTAGTTCTAAATACATGGAGTTGAAATAAGATGTCCCAGTGGTGCTGTGGTCTGCTAAGAAAGCAGAGATCTGGAGCTTATTTCATCCCATCATGACATTCTGCTTTCCATTAAAGAGTCCAGTTATGTTTCCTCATCTTTGCTACAACATCTGGACAAAAATAAAGTCCATTTCACAGGCAAATGTCCCAAAGATGTTAAGATTCAAGAACATCAGATAGCAGAAAACCCGTGAAAAAAGATTTCTAGCTCATCTTTCCTGTTCATCTGCACAGGGCTTTCCTCTGGAAAACCCATTGCATACTTGCAGCAGGCTTTGTAAAAGGCACAGAAATTGGGCACAGACATGGTGATTAAATAACAAAATCTGAATCAGAATAATTTTTTTCTATATTAGATAAGAAGTTGCTAGAAATAGAAGAAATGTTTGTTCCTCATTCTTAGGTTTTTATGTATTTCATTTGTATTTTAACAGGGTGATTGGCTGGTTCTTTATTTAAAACAGAACAAGCAAAAAGACAGAATGTAAATAGTATGGAAAAGTTGGACTTTTTATTTTATTTGCACCCATATGGCATGTAGTGTTGCTCACTTCGATAATAACAAAATTTTAATAAAAGTATCCTCAATGATAGTCAAGTGGGAGCCACCAAAGAAAAGATGTTTAATATCCTGTCCATATTCCCTGCTCCTCAAACTGGTACTTCTCTCTCTCCCACCCCAGCTGCAACCAGCTATGCATGACGCTGTTCCCTGCATCTTTGTGCATCAGTGATGAGAAAAGAAACAGAAGCAGAGTGCAGGTGGGTGTGTTCATTGAAATTAGTCTGTCACACTATTAAAACAAGAGATTAGATATAATTCCTTGACCTTGTTTATACTGAAGTTCTTTGACGTAAAGTGATGAGTAATATCAACTTTTTCTTAGTATTCCTATTGCCATAATATCTGAGCAATCTCCAGATAAGTTATACTGCAATGACTCTACTGAGGAAGTATATTTACTTCTCATTAAAAAAAGAAGAACTGAGTCACGGAGAAACCATGCGTATGGACTAACATTTGAAGTCTGCAAATCCACAACAAGGGCCCAGGCTCCCTAAATCCAAGTCTGTTACACTGTCAACAAAACTCACAGCCTGTTACTGTAATGAAAACTACAAAATGGTGGTTTGCATTAATATTTAAAGATTTCTGGTTGTGGGGAGGACATCAGAAACAGCACACAGCACAGAGTAAGGCAGCCCTTGGTGCGAAGTTGAAAAGAACTGCATTTAGCAGCTGCTCCAAAACAAGCCAAGAATAGACAGTGCACAGGAATACTTTGCAGCGAAAGGATTAGGAATAGGAATATCTCATTCAAAAATGCAGAACACATAAGAAAAATCAGAAATGTTTTTGTATGCATGGAAACACCCCTCAGCAGATTGCTCTTACTCTCTGTCTTGATATACACATAGGAAAGGCGAAACAGAGAAGGAATGCTCTGAAGCACTCAAGAAATCTCCAGGCCAATAGGAATTCAAGGCAGCACCCAGCTCTAAGTGTTTTAACTGATGTAACAACACAAGAAACTACTAAAGCTAAATGTCCAGAGCCCATTTTATTTAATATTGCTTGTAATCATTACCAAAAAGAAAATGCAAAAATTCTGGAGACAGTTTGGTGAAAGTTGGGAAGCTAATTTGCCATTTGCATCAGTCAGTTAGAAGAAGAAACTATTTAAAATTTTGTATCCATGACAAATTACATGTGAACAGGTGAAAAGTAACCTTGACTAATGGTTTGACACCTATGTAGAGAGGAATGGGAGGGAAACTGCCTAGCTAAAAAGAGCACCATTTGCAACATCAGAAGAGAGTGATGAAATCAGCCAGCGTAGGGTCTATAAGATTTGAAGGAAAGCAATTTGAGGATGCTGCTTGAAGGCAGACTTTTTGTTCCATCCCTAACTTCAAGGAAGAAAGGAAGTATTCTTGTACATTCACATTCCAAATTTTCACTGCAGCAGTGATACAAATGGCACCATGTGACCATGCCATATAACTTCTCATTCTTCATACTATTTCATGCTATTGTCTTTGAAACTATCACTACTGAAGCACAGTATTTCCATTATGTGTAGGTGTAAAAAGAGAGCTGTTTTGCTCAATGGTTGGATTTGATGGGAGGAGAAAGAGGGAGAAAGAGACACACACACTTCGTTTTCCCTGAAGAGCAGTGTGAGATTTCCAATCCTCAGCTTTAACACATAAAATATTAAGAGCCAATTTTCAGCTGCACCTCTGTCACTTCCATTATCATTCTACACGTCCGGAGGTGATAATGGACTCAGTAAATTGCAGCCTCTTTCCATCCCAGACCATGAGGGTGTTCACCTGGGGACAACTCGGCACAAAGGATGGCTCAGATATATGCTAATAGCATCCAGCAGCCAGGAGCTAAGGAAGACACCAGGTTGTGTTCAGAAACAAAAAGACACTGTATAACAAAGGCAGGAGGAAAACACCCAGAAACAAAGCAAATTAGGGAAAAAAAAAAAAAAAAAAGAAAAAAAAAAAAGAAAAAAAAAAAAAAGAAGAAGAAGAAGAAGAAAAAGAAAAAGAAAGTTATCTCACTCCTCGAAATTATGACTGTATTGCTTTTCTGGCAGACTTCTCCTGAAAATATGCTGGGCAACCAAACTTCTTCATTGAGTCACATCCAATCTGAGCTATTTACTGCTCTAGTTCAGCCATGCTGCTAAAAATTACTGAGGGAAATGCTATCTTAATTATTATGTGACAGCAAAATGGACCACAGTGCAGGCGCTGACAGAGCTGCCACTGGTACTCAGTGTGTCCACTGAGCTCTGGGTGGATTCCAGAGCTAGTCAAACAAAAGCTTCACAGAAAGAAAACACTCCCGCGGCCTCTTTCACAAGGTCCAAGCTCTGTTTGAGAGCCCAGGACTGCCAGAAGTCTTCTCTTGCTAGACCAGGGGGATGCAGTGGAGAAGCATCACCTTTGTGCAGCTCATAGCCACATCACACTTCTAAGTGACATGCATTGATTCCACAGTCAATAGTCAGTGATTTTTTTGAACTATGAGAGTTTAAACCAGTCTCCATGGATTGTAAGACTGTAAGACATCTCATTCTTTTCTCGTGGATGCAACAAACCCAAAACCCAAACACAGCAGTATAGATGGAAAACCTCCAATTGATATCAATTAAATTGGGATCACACCCAGCATACTGCAGGGCTTTCCTGTGTTAACAGCTTTAAAATTAAAAACAAACAAACAAATAAATAAATAAGTGGAGAGAGAGACAGTGAGGGACTGTATGATCCTGGGAAACACTGTGTAGAGTAGCAACACTGCTTCAGTTGGGCAAACAACCTGGTGCACATGGGACATCATCTCTGCTGCTTAGGCCCATGAACATCACATTTCATTTTCCTTAGCTGAACAAGCAACATCTGCTAAAGCCTTCTCCTGCCATACTGCTGAGCAGTGTACTTTGCTTCAACATGCTGTACTTCAGTGCTCATCATTTAATTATAGGTCTCTCCATCTAAAGTCTTCACATATAACAGGAAAGTGAAACAACATGAAACATGGTTAGCACCCAAAAATGCTTGAAACAACCTTTTTTTTATGTTTTCCTCAAAGGCACAAATGAGCTTTACAGATTGGACAGCCAACACAATGGAACAAAAACTGGACTGGTACATTCTGAGAGTTCATGCAGTCACAGCTGACGTGGCTTGAATTTCACAGCACCACAGCTAATTAATGGCACAGAAAGAGTGTGAAGTTTATTAACAGCAGCAAAACATTATCATTTACCTGTTTCCCAGCAGTCCCACTCAACCATTTCATCCTATTATGGCACTATACATCGTAATGACACTTAACAGTCTTGAAACATCTTTGTCCCTGTGAAGCTATGTATCAGCTCTACCTGCAGTTACTGCATATGCTTACAGGTATATCATGCACAGGATGATATTATTTTAGAAAGTCAAATAGCAACACTTGATCCAAGTAGTAAGGTGGCTGCAATTAGCTTATGGAAGAATTACAATTTTGAAAGTTCAGTAGGTTGGATTACTCCAGCTGCATTTCAACAAGTACTAATTTTGCATGTGCCAGTCTCCTCACAAAAATTTCATTTCTATGAATTTTTAATGATGCAAAGTAATTTTTTCAAGGTCACTGAGAGACCAAGCAGTTATTCAGACATTAAATTTGCTCACAGTTTCTTGGCAGCTTTGCAAGAAAGCTAGCAAGTATGGTGTGTGGTGGCAGTAAGGGGGAGGGAAGACTGTTGGGGTAAAAGAACAGGAAAAAAGATAAAGTAAAATCAGACAAGATTCTTGACAGAGAACCAACTTTTAAGACAAACTTGTGATTTTTATTCATGTTTAGAGAGTAAAAAGGAGGGAAACTCATGCCTTGGGCATGTATACAGTCACTTAAATCTGCTTCTCAGTATCTTATCTCATTCAAATATGGGAGGTGGGGATAGCTAAAGACATTGCATTTTATTTTGGCTTTTTTAAAATCCATTTATGTCACAGCAGATTTTTCAGTAATCTAAATGTGGCAATATCGAAATGACTCCTGAACCTCATTAACCAGTTCTGTGAAAAAACTCATGTGACATTGATGGAAATTAACAATTCAAATGGCTTTGGGAGCCACACAATATTACACCTCCTAACATCACCAAAACCTTGCAGCTACAGTAACGTCATGCCTGACAGACATGCACAGCACCACTGCCTTCTTCAATGCTTGCAATGCTCAGAGCAGGATTTTTTTAATCATCAAATACCTCTTCCAAGGCTGCAAGCTGTGATAGCTTATTACAGAAAACAATGGTCCTTCCTGCACCCTGAGTGTTCAGGACTTCGCTCCCTACCTTGTTCTATCTGGGGAACGTGCTGAGGCAGCACATTCTACAAAATCCCATCACAAATTCATGTGCAAACTTTACAGGTGAAGCACTGGGAAGTAGTGCAGCACAATCTGAGATCCCAGCTCTTCTCAAAAAGTTCATTTGTTTCCAAGCTCCTGCAAGGACTGAAAGATAACATCTGCTGCTCTGTGTTCAATATTTTTGCTAGCAGGTTTTTTTAAGCAGGTCACTTTTTTACATGACCAAAATGGATGACAATGAAAAATACAGATGTGATCTTGGCTGTATCAAATGCGTCATCGGCAATATCTGCCAGAAGTAGATCTGGACTGTTGTTCTCCTGTCCACCTTCTAAAGAGCTTTGAGGGGGCTGGATCTATTATTTTCAGATAACCTTCAGAAGAGCAGAAATGTTAGAATAAGCCTTTTGTGGGCAGATATTAATATAATAATGAGTCTGAACATTAATTTTAATGGTGAGAAAAGCAAGCAAAGCACACTCCAGACCCCAAGTCCCCCAAAGCACCCTTTCTATTACTCCTCTGCCCTTCCCAGGGGCAGCTTTGCCCTGCCTGGAGAGCCTGTGTCACCCGCTAAATCTGAGCAGACAGACAGCTTTCATTATCAAAGAAGCACTGCAGCAATACCCGCATCCCCGTCACCCTGTCACTCCTCATCTGGACATGCTGGGCAGACAAGGCTCCCTTCTCTTGGCAGTGCGGAGGGGGAGCAGGGGAGAGAAGTGGCTCGAAGGAAAGTGCCTGGAGGAATCGTTGGCCTGCACACACGTTTCCGATTCACCTGCATTTAATGCTGTTAATATTTTAGCAGCTGCAGTGCCAGGGTCAAACTGAAATTTTGTACTCTCTGTTTCACTCTGAAATGTCAGTCTCAGACCTTCTGCCGGATTGTTGTTTTTTTTTTTAAGCATCAGTGAGTGAAGAATAAAAAGGAAAAGAGCAGGTAGCAAAAAGTTTACAAAAAGGTCAGAATATTCTTTTCTGCAAGCCATAATTTAAATATTGCTCCACACAGGCCCTGACCTTGCCATCTGCCTAAGGCACACAGCAATTCCATTCAACTCATTGGGAGCTGCACAACCATTGTCTCTGTCAGGTTCTCTCTTCCCCATATCCCTTTAGCCCAGAGGCTCACCCAGGCCCAGAGGCCCTGCAAAAGGTCTTCATCATTTCCACTGGTGTAGAGCTGGGAGCAAAGATATCCCATGCTTGTGAGCCAGTAGAGAGGGGGGTCCTAAACACCACTCATAGGCATAGGAAGAGCTAAAATCCAGAAGGGCTATGAAGAGCAGTGGATAGGACATAGAAGAACGTGAAGAATAAATGTGCGTATTGAAAGGAGTGTAGAAACAGGAGGGGGTATGTCTGTTTACAAGGGTGGATAGTGGTGGGACACGGGGGAACGGTTTAAAACCAGGGGAGGTTTAGGTTAGGCATTAGGAGGAAGTTTTTCACACAGAGGGTGGTGACACATTGGAACATGTTGCCCAAGGAGGCTGTGGATGCCCCATCTCTGAAGGAATTCAAGGCCAGGCTGGATGTGGCTCTGAGAAGCCTGATCTGTTCGTTGGCAACCCTGCACATGGCAGGGGGGTTGAAAATAGATGATCTTTGGGGCTCTTTTCAACCCAGGCCATTCTATGATATTGTATCCATTCACATTCATTCATAAACTCTTGAATACAAACTCTTAAATATAAGGAAACTGATGCTCAGATTTATACGGTAGCTTTGCTTTCAATTTCTTTGAAAGAAGGCAGAAACCTTCAGATTTCCCTAGAGATTTCTCATGGAGAAGTCATTCAGTTGTGAGCCATTTCTGTCAGCATCTATTTTATGTAATCTGTCAATATTTAGCAAAATATCTTTTATTATCTATGAAAACTAAAAATAAAAGCTTATTTTCTCTCAAAAGCAAAATGTTAAGAAAAAATAATCCAGAGTCCATAGGTGTGCTGTTTGCACGATCCTGTTTCTCACTTTACTCCCAACAACCTCTTCTGATCACCAGGGACTGCAGGGTATTTCTGGAGGTATAAGTAAGCTAGCAAAACCAGTTTAAATAAGGCAATGCTTAACAAACATGGATATCCAAAGAAGATTTTGGATTTAAACATTAATTTTTCAGTTACATCTTTCTTTTGGAGCTGGCTCATCCTCTGAAATTCTGTTTGAAGGGAAAACTGTTGTATTTTAGCTTCTGATAACTCTTTTTATCTGCAAACCCTTTTTTCTCCTGCTGACTAGCCCAGCACACTAGACAGGACTATGTCCCTTTCTCTCCTATATATGGGACCAAATTCACCCTCACCTAGCCGCCACTTGTAACTGGGCTTGCAAATTAATTTTTGTACATATTTACTGACCGGGTAAGTGTTTAAACACTTCCTGTCTCCCTGCTGTAGGTAAAGAAATTCTAGACAAAGGATTACCAAAATGAACCTCTGTTTTCCTGGAAGCCTGATGATTCATACTGGTAGGTCAGCTATAAATTTAACAAGACTCCCAGAAGCATCCTTATTTTCCCTCTATGACCAGGTATACCAGGAGTAGTATTAAAAATTAAAATATTAGCTGTTAGTTTTAATGAAAGAAAATTAAATGAATAAATATTAATAATTATATTCCCCGAACAGCTCTGTGAGCTAAAGAATTACAATTCTAAGTATTTCATGAAAAGAAGAAAGCACTAAAAAATTGTTGCTGACTGTGAGCAGTTTGTTATTTATGGAAAACCATGAACGAGATAGAGCTAAAGAGATGGCTCTCCATTGCACAACTTATGCTCTTTACTAGGCAATCCAGATTCATCTTCCCATTTTGAAAAGTGAGAAATAACCTTTTCTGCAGTTGAAACAAACAAACAAACGAAAAGTTCCTCTTAATTAGAAAGTCAGTCTGAACTAGTTCTACAGCATTAACAAAACTTCTGTACAGGTCACCGATGAGATAAATCACTAGCGTGGAGCAGTCCTGCCAGCCATCCTGGGAAATGCCATAGGATAGCACAGCAGATACCATCAGAGGGACTTCAGCCACTAAACAGCAAGCACCACCCAGTAAACCAACAGCAAACCATATTCAGAAGTGGGTAGCTTCTGCTTCTCTCTCTCCCTGTCTTGGTCTGTCAGGGATGGTCAAAGAGTTGCCTACTGGCAACTTCATTACTTTTATTTTCCCAATTGGTTCCCCACAACTTGGCTAGTGAATGTTATGATCCAGACTCTATAGGTGAAAAAAAAACATCATATGAAAGAAAAACGTTTTAACATATATAGTGCTAATTTTGGGGGGATTTGGAAGTTCACATAGATACAAGCATGTTAAGATTATCGGCACCAGAGAAATTTTCTGACCACCTAGCATGTTTTTCAAGACGTATTATTATTATTATTATTATTATTTTTTTCTTCAGGCTTCACAGTTGTCTGCAATCATTTCCTATTCAGTTTTACTTTCATAGCATCCTGTCTCAATTTCAAATGCTGAAGCAGAATTCCAATAATCATCAGCAATAACGCATGATCTGTCTAATATGAATAGAAAGGTTAGATTAAATTCACATCCACTAAAAGTTAATCTCCCATTAACAAGGGAACTGCAATGGTTTTGTACCTTATGGACACTTAGCTCTGAAGCAGTTACAGCCTGCCTGTAGAAAAACCTTCCCAAACTGTGATGTCCTGTACAACAAAAACAGGGCTTGATGTTTTTTCCTTGCTGTTAATACACCACTCTCACTCCAGCAAGTGGGTACATGAGGAAGACTCCCTGTCCTGCTTCTGCAGAGCTCTCCAGAGCTCCATGTGAGGGAAGTGACCTGACAGCCTGTAGACATCTATTTTCACTACCTGGCACTTAGGTAATAGCACCTTTTCCTTCCTCATTTGCATAACAACTTAACACGTTTTATTTTGATTCACAGTTACAATGCAGGCACAGACCTGTTCAGGACAAAATAGCTGTCAGTGCTGAACCTTGACAGTTTAAGTTTCCCACTGTACTATGAAGTCAGACAGAGTAGCTGTGAGGATGAATGATGGATCAGTTCCATGTGCTTTCAAGAGTGGTTTGCCAAAAAAGCACCTGGCTGGTAGGTATTGCCCATCTAAGGAGCTGTGAAAAATGAGCAAAATGCAAAGACCTGAAAGTACAGCTGCACAGGGGTTAAAGGTAGCTGCCATCTATGTCCAGCTTATTTGGTACAAAATAAATGTTTCTCTGCTGAGCAGATGGAGTCAAAAGATAAAAGAGAAACAGATTTAAAGTGTCTTTGCCATGGCTGCTTTTGATACAGCCACACAGCTCTATGTCAAAGCATCAGCCTCTTCTTATGGGAACAGCCTACAAAGAGAGCCCAGTGTCTCAGCAGTGTCTGCAGGAAGGTGCTGCCCCATGCACAGCCTATGTCTCCCCATGTGGCTTTGTAGGACCCACACAGTTTCACTGTCAGCATCTCCTTGCCATAATGACAAAGTCAATCTGTATAATGGGACCAAGGGAACACTGAGGATGCCTTCTTCCAAAACATGGGACCAATGAAAGGAGTTCCAGTTGGCATTGTTTACTTTGGCTTTTCTTTCCTTTTTGTTTGTAATGCAGTTCTCGTGAAAGCTGTCCAGCTACCAGCAAGGACAATAGGAAAAGAAAGAAGGAAACACCGTCTGGCTTCCCTCAGCTCCTCAGAATCATGAGCAGCCATTGTGGGGATGGCTGCCCCATCCCCACAGCCAGGCACACAGCCTCACATCAGCTTGTGCCATCAAAAACCTTTTTGTGTGGTGTAGGGTTGTTATTCTCTTGTTTTTCTACCCTACAGCTCCAAGTTTGAAACAAAATACAAACAAATCCACTTGTTTTTCATAACTTCTGCTTCATTAGATAAAATACTCTCAAACACATTCTAGATTAAAAGCTAAATTCTAAGTTGTTTTGCTTGGTCCAAAAGCTCAGGCACAGCAGAAACATTAATTTTAACTTGGCTCTTTTTTTTTTTTTTAATTAAAATTGATTTCCTAAAGGATCATGTTTGCAAGAAGGTGTTGAGCAGTGAATATCACATGTAATCAGTGTGGTAATGAGCCTGTTTTGTTTTTTCATTACACTTCAATAGACATATTTCATATAGATATTGGTACAAGTTCCACTCAAAGAAACCAGCAACATATATTGACAAGCACTGAAAATAACTGCACTAAATGCCTCTTTCTACAGACAGCATCTAACTCTAAATGTAAGATGGAATTCAGTGTTAGGAGTGAAACCCTGGCCCTGTTATGGCTATCAGAAACTTGCCTTTAGGTGGCTATGCCCATGGCTAGGACATTGCTAGGAATATGTGGGGTAGTGAAAACCCATCCTTTGGAATACAGCCCTGCACAGGTACTGCCACTGGCATTTGTAAGGTAGTGTTAGAAGATGGCAGCTGCGTTCATTTCAAGCAGTAACACTGTATATAACATCTCAAGCACACATATCAATCAGTTTTCTGCATCATGCAGATTCTTGGTGTTGCAGGGGTTAATAATTGCCCTCAGACTCTAAGGAAATGGACTTAAAAAGTTCCAGAGTTCAAGCGCAATGCCATAAGCAAGATGCTAAATAATAAAAAAGAAATCTTGTACAAGGCTCCCCAGCCACAGATGAGCCCACCAGTTCTGAGCCCACTCTGACGGCCGAGACCATGACACCAGCAGCCTCGTTTCTTCAGGGTGTCAGAAAATGCATTGCTACTAAGTGGCATCACTCTGAATGAAATCTGCATGGGTCAACTGCAGGTTAAGCTAACAAAACAATAAAAAATTTAAATCTAACAAACTCAGAGCCCCCAGAGCACTCAAGAGAAAGCGCAATGGGTGATTTCTTGTGTGGACAAAGGAGTGAGTCCCCACATCCCAAGGGCCAGTCCTTCCAGATGTGAAGTTAAATGCATTTTTATTTTCCAAACAGTAGCTTGTCCTATGTGTATTTTACCTGCTTACTATCTTGAAAACAGCTCATGACCTTCCTTTTCATTAGCGAAAAGGATCTCGGCTGATAATGTTTGAAACATGGCCTATGGGAGATGAGAAGATGCACAATGTCTCTCTGTGATGAGATCCCAGTGGAAGGACTCTCACTTTCTGTAGGAATATAGTATTTAGGAAACGTGTAGAAGATTTGGCACTATTTGTTGACAGTGACAAATATACAGCCATGCAACGTTTGTGACCAAGCTGTACTCTTACAGGCAGCTTTCTGAAACAGAAAATCTTATCAGATAGCTGGAGGAGACACAGTGGCTGAAAGAGGATACTATGGGCATCTCCCAGCCACCCTAAAGAAAGATTTAACTGCTGGAAGGAAGAGCAAAGGAGGAAAGCATGGGGTGATGCACTGGAAGAAAGACACACTCTGAGAAGAAATGGTGCTTTGGGTTGAAGACGTGCCTCAACCGGGGCAAGAAGAATTCTGAAATTCCAAGACCAAGCATGGGACAGTGAAGGAGTGAATGGTGGAGATGAGTTCTTATTCTGGATAAAGGTCTCACTCCTCTTGAAGATCCTTCCTTAATATTTCAAACACAGACACATTGTGTTCTGCACTAAATCACAGAATGAAAGCATTAGAGGCTCAGAGACATTCTGGTCTCATATTCAGTAAGACAGCTTCTTCTACATCAACAGGACAATAAGGCAGCTAGGAAATACATTTTGTTCCATGGCAAGTTTCAAATCCCCAAATGCGTTTTGTTTGACATGTTTACACATGCCACTGTATAGAGGCTCATTAGCAGTGAAATTCGGTTGAGTTTTTACTTTGAACCTTGTACTTTCCCCCCTAAACCTCAAAGGAATGCTATATGTATATACACATCCTGCTAATGCACTTTAGAGATAATTCAAGTGCTTTCAAGACTTCTGCTTATTTTTTTAACATTTATATTTCTCATGGATAAATTGAAATAAAAGAAAATTGTTGAGCTAAACCCATATATTCTAACAAACATGTTTCACTAATATCTTAAAAATATGTTTTTAATTAAATAAAAACAAAATGGGAACATATTATTTTATGAGATATCTCTACTTCAAGAGCTACTAATTTTTTTTTATTATTATTATTAAATTCAAACAATGGGCTTTATTTAAAAACGGTATTAAGTGAAATAAACCTCAGAACAGAGGAATGGAAATCTGAGTAGAAGAGCACTGTACAGGTCCACAGCAATGTTTGCTTAGTGAGGGAGAAGCAGGAATGGGAACCAATCAGAAACAGAAAGGCCCTGAACTTGTTGAGATTTATATCAGTATTAACCATTAAAGTGGAAATAGGAGAAGGTCTCTGCCTTAACCTCTTTAGAGCAAAATGCAGAAAACCACATGCATTAGTTGAAGTATTTAACATTTTTCCAAACTGAGTAATGTAGACTATAATAAAGAAATACACCTGAAATACAACCAAGTTTTGTCTATTGTCTAAGAGATCCATGCAGATTTCTTAAATTGCATGATTTTTTTCCTTTATTGTTCTGCGCTGTCCGTCCTTCCACTGGGTGACACTGAGCAACTTGCTGCTTAGTGAGGAGAATTCCACAGCATCCAAGCAGTGTTTTTCACTTAACACAAACACATGTGCACACACAGCCATACAAAAATCTCTCTGCTGCAAAATGCATCTCTAGGGCTGACACTAAGTAGCAATTTTGTTCTTTATAAATACAGGTAACTCCAGATTTTGCAGTCCCATGTAAACCATACACTTGGACTGTTTTTAAACTTAAAAACATCTTAGCATCTATCTGTTCGTTCATTAATCCATGCAGCATCTATCCATGCCTATTAAAACAAAAACAAAAAACCTCTTCTCATAAACAGCTCTGCTAATTAACTCCCACATTGAAGCAAGCGTTCCATTAAAGAAAAAGGAGAGGGAGATTGAATTTATCTATATGTGATGAACAAATGCCCTGGAGAAGCACTTGTAATCTATCATGTCAATGTAGATGAACTCCTTGGGATTTCTTTTCTTTGTTTTACCATCCAATAACAGTAAAAATAATGCATACAAGAATCCCAGTACTCAGGCTACGCAGCTAATCAACGCATGGAAAGACATTCAAGGTTGCTTTGCATTTACCCTTTTTTGAACAATGAAACATCGGGGTTACTGCTCCCAGTTTGAGGTCTAATTACTACAGCAATTAGGCTCATCAGTGCATTTATTATTGTTATTAGGAATGACAACAGAAAAGCGATCCCCATCTGATTAAACAAAATAGAGCACTAATTGAGAAGAATAGCAAGTCTATTATTTTCTGTCCCTGAAATGAAGTCAAACTTCCTAAATGGAGCCAACCCTAAATCTGACAGCATGGACAACTGGCAAGAATGGGGAGATACATGGTATTGCAGAGCAAGGCACAGCACAGCCTGACCCAGGACATGCCAGCCCACCACCCTGCTTCACCCAACTCATTAAGATCATTACATCTCTCAGCCAGCTCTGAATATGCTTTGGCAACCATTTGCTAATGTTGCACCATTTTTTTTCTCATGCTTACTGTGCAGTTCGATGTGCACTTTTGCTGCAGAAGAGGTGGGAGCAGAGCCTGCCCTGCTGATGTAGGAATTGAAATCCCCTTTCACAGGGTAGTTGTGTTTCCAGTGCTGGGGTATGTCAAAGGTCTGTCACACTCCTCTGCCTTTTGTGAAGTACGCTGCAAATGAGCTAAGGCTTTGTTTTCATTTGGTTTGATTCTTTCTTGCTTTTTACATAGATAGATATTTAGATATTTCAAAACTATTAAAAACAAATAAATAAATAAATAAAAACTCCAATGGCTAATTATTTCAAGCCTCAAATTTTGATACAAAACAAACTGGGAAAGATGCAAACTAACCCTGGTCTCCTCCTCTTCCCCTGCTCCTCCTGTTTCACTTTCTACAGTTTCAGTGAGCTGAAAAATTCAAACAAAACAGCCTTGTGTGTTTGTATTGCCTTGCAGACCCCAACAGGATGTAGCAAACACCACTTTGAAAGGCTGTGAACTACAGCTTTTACTTGGCAAACCCCTCTTAATAACTGTTATCAAGGAAAAATGGTTTAAAAACACGTTAAGATCCAAAGAATTAAGCAGTCAGCTATTTCATCCCAAGCAAACTAACAGTGATGAATCCGCTTAAAGAAAGAAAATTAGACTTACTCCATTTCAGTGCAGGGGGATATAAGTTGCAGTACATAAACAATCTACTTGCATGCAAACAGATATACCTCCTTGATCAATAAGGAAAAACATTGGCTCTGCATTTCTCAGAGCCTCTTTTTCTTTATGCAATGTTTGAACGCTATGCATACATAATGCAGTTGCCAAAATATCTGATGTGGTTTTAATGCTGAAGAGTAAAGCTTTTTGCAGAAATTAGAATAAAACTCTGGATTCCTAATAGTGTTGGACAGCTAACAAACAAACATTCCCACAAGCAACTTAAAGGCTGTGTTTTACCAGTGTTACACTCCTCTAAGGAGAAAAGCTACCAAGCGTCTGGGCGATGCGCTTCCTGAGCTGCACGGTTCATTTTATCTCGTGCAGCACCATTTCACAGGGCACCACATTAATCCAGAGCTCCGCCTGCTCTGAGCAGCATGATGTAAATATAAATTCACCTTTCAATCACTTCTGTGGGTTAATAACACTGAGTAATAGCGCATTAGCGAAGTGCCACTCCAGACACCAGTCAGGCATGCCAAACAGATAATCTGACAAAATGTTTCAGATTCATTTTCCATGAAGAGAAACACTGTTCGAGCTTATTAACTAGCAAATCTGCATACAGTGCAGTGCAGAGCACAGAGACTCCATTAAAAGTAGAAAACTATCTCATTAATGTAATATATAATGGTATTTGGCCTATCCCATTGTCATAAATTAAAAATATATATATGCTTGTTCTCTGTGACGTTGTAGTATATTTGCACTAATTGCTTCATATTCTCAGTTTGGATTTTTGATGTAGAGGAATTTCCTCATCAGTCTATGGTGAAATTATATTTTTGATTCTCTAACTTTCAACAGCACAAATAACTCCAGCAGCATTTCCACCTCAAGTCCTACTCTCTATCCTCACTTCATTTTTCCTGTTTCCCTTGCAGAAGTGGGCTACCCATATCTGATCTTCATGTCCTTTATTACAACTCTGCTTTTACAGATGTTGTTGCAGGATGTGATAAACCAGAGCTATGGAGGCTGATTGCTTGCTTAGTCCAAAATCAATAGCAAATGAACAAGACCAGACTTCTTATCTCCAGCATAATTGATAACTAAATGGGAAAAAGGGCAACTAAAAACGAATAATATTTCCCCCAAATGTTCATTCAAAGTCATAAATAAAATCACTTCAGTGATTCTACAGCCTTTAAATATTGGTCTTATGAGAATGCTAGAAAACAAGAATGTTGTTAGAACAACACATTAAGGGCAAACTTCCCTGTGGGTTTGTCCAAACCCAATTCTAATGGCAAGTACATATACTGAAAATCTAATTAAAGTACTGTTCCTGTTCAGAAAGCAGCGACAATGGTGCGTTATCCGTATGTCTGTTCAATTCACAATTTTTTTAACTACTGAGATTTGGAAAACTATTTGCAGACATTTCAGTTGTTGGTTAATTCTTAGCCATCTTCATTAGTTTGTTAGCTTCAGTTCTTTGGATCTTAATCCAATAGTGTTTTAATCCGATTTTTGCCATATAAAGATTGCATGTAACAGCCTTGGTTCTCCACAGGTTATAAAACCCAATGCATTGGTACTGTTAGCTGTCCTCACCCTTTTACTCTAGAACAACTGTTTTTTTTATTTTGTCTGCAATGGGATGAGGCACGTTGGTTCTTTTTGTGTGAGCATGCAGTATTTGTGCTATCTCATGTGTTCCTGATCAGAAAGCACAGTGTGCTTCCTTGTACCTACACAGCTGAGTTGTTGTTTACTATGATGAATTTTTGTTTTGTTTTAGATTTAAGCATCTTAAAATGTCATTTCAAGCCACTTAATCACTTCCTTGCACTGCTCTCACTCCAAGATAAGGAATCCCGGTTAACAATTACTTATAAGAAAGCAGAAGTGGGAAATGAGTTTTCTGCACCTCTTTTAGTGACCTTGTGGCTTTCTTAAGAGTTTTTGTCTGAAAACACTCCAAGAGAGCATCAGTCTGCTTGACTACATTCCAGTCTTCCTTAAGGCTTAATCTAGAATTTAAAGGTTCTCATTTGTCATTTTCAATCTTGTTTTATGTGTCACGGTACTTCTTTTTAGGGTGCTGGAGGCTACAGGGCTATATGCTCTTGTACTTGGCCTCAGATGAAGGTAGCCCAAGTCTACTCTTTTCTAATCTTTCATTTTAAGTCCACTTCCCAGTGCTATGTAGAGTTGTAAAGTGGTCATGCCATGCCAGTAAGACACTCCCAAGCTTTCTTCAGACTGCTTCAGGAAGGATTTGAGCTTTGCATTGCTGGCTACTCAAGTACTTTGCTTTATTGTTGGCTCTATTGAATGGCTCACACACTATTTCCTTTAGAAATGCCTCAAGTGCCTGCCCTGGTTACAATTCTTAAATAACTGCTTTTCTAATGACACTGCAGGGTATTTAACAACAAAATACCGCTGCAATTATGGGATGGCAAATAAACGTGTTATTGATTAACTCACAATTTGCTATGACAGTGATGTGCCAGGACTCAAGAGGTTCAATTTCCAGCACATCTTTGAAGATGTTGAAAGGTTACAAGCAGATCTGCTAATTTTTTTAGCCAATCCCTTCTGCAAAACAAAGCAAAAACACCTCCCTCTCCTGAGACTTGGTACCTGCTCAGACAAAGCAAGCACCTCTCTGCTGGTACATCCATACTGTGTGCAGGAAGCCAGTCAAGTAAATCATTGTCTTGTGCAAGTACCATGTTCTAAACACCACTACAGAAGTCTATTGATATGAAATATTAAATAACAATGATAACAAAGAAGTTACGATTTATTTCAACAGACAGTGGGCTCCGTAAACCTATAGTTTGTAGTTCACAGTACACCACATATCTATATGCATTGCAAGCCTTGCTTTCCCTTGAACTGTACACATTGTTTTACATGCATTACAGACAACACAAACTCAGCAACAGAGAGTAATTAAGAAAGCAAACAAACCGTAGAAATGAACCATATATGGAAGAAAACAGCAAATGTCATCACCAGCCTTCACACATATGGCTCTCTAAGGCCCTCCTTGTGCTGTACAGCTTTCACTGCTCCATCAGGCCCAGATGCCTGTTTATTTTGGAGGAGAATTTGCTCAGAAAATGTCTCATGGCCAGCATGATTTCATACTTCACTAGTGTTGTCCTGATGCAAGTTACGGAAACAAAAATCTTGGAAGCCTGCACTGTTGTACACATGCAGAAGCTGCTTGTTTTTCAGATACTAAAGGAAGGCAAAGAAAACTGAAATAGAATAATGGGTCAAGTGCTATAATAAAGGTAGCTTCTAAAATGAAGGAGATTAGAGAAGTCAATTAGAGAAGTAACCAGTGGTATTTTCAGCCTGGGGTATTGTCTCCATCACTTGAGGATAAAGACAATAGCTCACCCTTTGCCTAGTTATGCTAATAATAAGCACTGAGGTTTTACTACGAAGCTATATAGTTAGAAAAAAAAATCCACTTTTATTCTAATAAGGTCAGCATAGCTTCTCTAGAGCAGTCTCGTGAGCATTGTTTCCTCTGAGCATCAGTTCCAGAAAAACAGAACTGTCCCTTATACTCTGTGTGCTATGCTTTCAATTCAGAGCTGTCTATTTTCTACTCCCAGACCGTTGGCCTTGCTCAGCCTTTCTCTATTAAGTAATTCTTTAAAGCTCTTTTAATTGAGTTTTAATTTGAATTGTACCTGATGATCTTCACAGGCCCCCTCCAACTCAGGATATTCTATTATTCTAAATTTATCTTTAACTGTTTCTTTATTAAGTTAAATACCATCCTTAATAATTTAATGAATTTTAAAGAGTTCGCTACTTACAACTTCTCCTTGAGAGTTTATGCATTATTTTATGTTCAACAAAACCAAGAATCCCTAAAATCCTTGAAATATTTTCAGAGAATTAATTGAACAAGAACAAATATTTGCAGAGGAGGGAAAGAAGGTAAGGGATAGGTGAGTGTTGAAAGAAGTAGGGATGTTATAAAGAAAGAGATAAAGGTGGAAGGATTCTTCTGGGAGGGATGAGAGTTTGGGAGGTGATGCCACTTCTCCATTTTAACTAGCAATAGGACTAGAAGGAATGGCTTAAAATTGCATCAGGGGAGGTTCAGGTTGGGTGTTAGGAAAAATTTCTTTTTTGTGGTGAGGCATTGGAACAGGCTGCCCAGGGAGGTGGTTTAGTCACCATCCCTGGAGGTGTTCAAGAAGCATTTAGATGTTGTACTAAGAGATATGGTTTAGCAGGGAAGTATTGGTAGTAGATGGACAGATGGATTAGATGATCTTGGAGGTCTTTTCCAACCCTGGTGTTTCTATGATTCTTGATTCTAAGGCTTTCTTTTCAACTCAGATCATGCCAAGAATGAGCAGTGGAGAGGTGCAGAGCACAGAGACACCCCCTAAACCTCATTTGCTGCCAAGGAGAGGTACACTACTTAGGTCACACTACTTTGGTTATAAGGGCAACAATCTCATTCAATTTGCCTTTTGTTAGTAGCTTACAGACTTCTACCTTGGACATCTGCAGTCAAAGGAAATGTGCCTTTGTCTGCAGATGTCCAAATGTAGCCTTGAGCAGAATGCTTTTATTTTCCCCATATGAAATGGGAACAACCTGAACATTTAAAAGCTAAGCAGAGCTTAAGTGACAAAATTACCACTAGGGCTACATGTACTGGATCTCTCATCCATGTGCCACCATTTGGGTAAAGGAGCTAACTATGGCCTGCTGCTGAAATCCACAGTATTTTAACACACTATCCCTCACACAGGACAGACTACCAACAGTTTTCCATGGTGCATAACATGAAAACATCCAGTGAAGGAGCAAGACATTAAAGTGGAAAGGAAAACCATTCTTTCAGATTTTGTTTAGCCCATCAAGTACCACTCAAACAAACACTGTCCTGCCTTGCCATTAAACTTCACGTCAGTTGATTTCTGCATGATTTTGTTGAGCATTCCAAGTGACCATCTACAGAAACATTAAAAAGGAAGAAAGAACTAGCTCTGTAGCCTGCATCCTGTTTTAGTAATCTTCTCTGGCCAGTATCAATAATTAGATGTTTAATACATGGCTGTTCCTTCTCCTGCCATCAGTAAAACAACTTGGGCTTCCACAGAATGTGATCTCCTAGTGCTTTGTCAAACATCTTTACAGATTAACAAACTGTGTTGCTAATCATTGCCAACATGGAAATTACTTTCAGTAAGAATCAGCTCAGATTGGGTCTTCAAGGAAAGAATGGGGCATTTTCAAGTGGTCCCAGCATATCTTCTGTGCCCGAGCATTAGCATTTTCCACAAGCAAATTTAGCCAGCCCACTGCAAACACAGCTTTTGCATGGCATTACTTTCAGAATGCCCCAGAAGACAGCCAACTCCTTGGCCTTTCTCTGATACAGCAGAACATCCACAAGCAAATAATGCTGTCTCAATCCAGCACCATAAGTCATCAGCCTTTCAGCCAGAGCATAACTCACCCCCGCCATTTCCCCTCTTGTTTGGCAGCTGACCTCCTGTGTAGGCGGCTGAAAGGGGCATTAATGGTTTTTGTCAGCCCACTTTATTTAGCAGCTATCAAAATTAAATCAATGCCTCCTCCATTGTCTTCATTTTCTCCTCTCCAGGTTTTTTTTTTTGTACTTCACCTTATCATCACTGTGGGCTTTGGACTTTGATTTATAACCAGGTTCACCAGAGGCTGCTGCTTCATGGGAGCAATAAGCAAAACTGTAATTCCAGCGTTTACTTTTCTGTGTGTTGTTGCTGAAAGCAACAGCTATTTCCACACTACTCTTAAACAGAACTCATGACATAACTTTGCCTTTCCCTAACTCTGCCTGCCTGCATTTCTGAGCTCCTACCACTGCTGGAACCCAGAGGCAGACAGAGGGACATGGTAAGCTGCGGTCATGTTAACAACCAGGGAAAAAGCCTGGCCTGGAGGCTGCAGCAATAGGTATTAGTACATGTGGGAGGTGGAGCAAAGTAGTAAAGGCACACTCACAGAAAGTGGTGGAGATGGTTGGTCCCTCCCTTGCACACCACAGCTGGAGTACCTTTGGTTTGGCATCTTAGCACTCCTTGATATATGTACATGTCTACTACACAGCAGCTTGTTCCCATGTTTCATCTTACCCTTGTTCTCCCTGCATCCACCTCACACACCTGTTTGACATGCAGCCAGCAACAGCGATTTATCAGCATGCATTTTCAGGATGATGCCTGCCTTTTTCTACTGCATGTTTGCAATGCACCTAGTGAAAATAAGCCCTGGTCTTTAAATGTGGCCTCTAAGGACTTCATTATTAGAAATAATAAATCACTATAAAAGTGCTGTCACAGAGAAACTTGTTTTCTCTTCCCTTCCTCCTCTCAGCAGGGTGTGTGGGTGAGAGCAGAAGAGAGTAAGTAGAGCTCCTTGATTTAGGACCACATGCAGCAGCAAAATTTAATGGACTTTCAGGAGAGGATAGGGAGTAGCAAACCAAGAGAAAGAGTAGTCTTGCACAGTTCTACTACACATGCTACTACCTCTTACACCGGTCCCTTGGCTACCTCTATTATATAGGAATTAAACATAGGAAACAATTCTTTAGGGTGATGAAACTATGCATTGAGATACTGCAGGAAGTCTGGGACACTGAAACATTTTAAAGGCTTAAATGAATCCTAGGCTTCTTTTCTAAAGCTTAAGGAAGATCAGTTCAACTTTTTTATTTGTTTTGTTTCTTGTTGGTTTTTTTTGGCAAACCAAATACTCTACAGAAATCAGGCGAAAACTCTGATATGACTCTGCCTCCCCAGCACATACCGTTCTGCATGGGCAGATTTCTGCATAGACAAACAACTGTGGAAGGAACATGTCAGTAAGGAAACAAAATCAATTCTCCCCTAAGCTGTTTCTCTGCACCAATGTAGTATTTCAAATGAACCCAACAATCTCATAACAGTTTGGAATATCTGACATTTCTAATCCTTCCCCCTTTCGTCACAGGAGACATTTCAACTACATAACATTTATATTCTGTTTACATCCAGTACTACCCTATTATTGAAGTGTCTCTGATGAAAGTTCTTACAGAAAGAAGCAAAAAAATTCATTAACTCACTGCTACTAGCCAGTATAAGGGGAACCACGTTTCTAACAGGAACAGAATTTTCCCCAGGGAGGTGAAATATAAGATTCCATTTCAAAACATATAAACATATTACATGCATACATATGAAGAAGGGAGGGTCAGGGGAACTATAAATTGGCTGACAGTAATCTTGCTGAAGTTACCAACACGAAGACTTTCATCATGAAGGGCTTCACTGTTTAATACACAGTACCCATCTATTAAAGAGGCTCAGGAGGGCTGAACCAGACCAAACAGCCTCAAACATGAATATTAGTACATTTCTTAACATCATCAGTTGCTTAATGTTGCATCCCCAGAACCATGTTTGTTTTGTATATTATAGCTTTTCCACAGAGTTGCAGCACATTTTTGAGCACATAGAAGGGCATGAGAGCAAATGAGCCAAACAGAGCCTTGTGATATCTCTGGTACCTCAAGATCTGACACATCTTCTGCTTTCTGATCACTGCTAGAAGAGAAGTAGGATCCTCATTAATGAGCAGCAATTAGCACAAGGTTATAAAAGACCTCTGAATGGGAAATTTTACCTCCTGCATGAAATCAAGAAAATGAAGCTGTGTCTCTCCACAAATGTCAATGAGTGTTTTCTCACTGAATTCTTAGGGGAACAGACTTGGTTGGTTAAATGTTTTTCTATTCACTCTGTGCACGCACTACACAGAAAGAAACACAAATGATGTTTTGCCATGAGTCACATGGGCTGAATAGCACAAGGTGTGTCAGGGACATAGTTGCATTAAACACCATGTGGATTTTCTTAGTGAAATAAAAAATACATTGTGTTCACCCCTTCTACCATGGTCAAGCATCCAAAAGCCAACTGACCAGTACAGTCAGCCCAAAAATTCCAATGTCCAAATGCTCTACATAATCTGCAAGATGAGACATGCCAAAGATAATGATGGTCTGCTGTGATCTCAGGCGAATTAGTCTGGGGAAAAAACTTTCTTTGTCAATCATTCAATCCTTTCCAAAAAATTAGACTCTGTTTTTCAGGGATCTGAAATTTTAATTGTGTTTAAATGTCTGAATTCTACAGTGTTTTGCTGAACAGACCACAACTTGTTTGAAGACTTAAATCACATGGAATCTTAGATTATATATCAAAATGTATTCCCCGTGCATTTATCTCAGTTTGGGTAATGAAACTAAGTTGTTTAGCTTTATTTTCCATGCAATACCCTTAAGAAATTGTGCAGTATTACAGTGAGCAGTGTTAACATCTATTTCAATGTTCTATATCTGCTCTAACTCGTGCCTACTTTTCTATGCCTGCAACGATTTGGGCAGCTCTGCAGTGCATCATCACTTCCCACTATCTCTGGATAGATCCTGTAGTGCGTTGGCTATTGTAGTATAAAGAATAAGTGATTATTCTTTGCCAGTATTGAGTTTTATATTGCAGATTTTACATTGAAGGGGGTATAGGAGTGTTTTCCACCCTGCTGCTTTGTTAAAAAACAAAACTAAAAAAAATAAAACTCTGCAAAATAAGGGAAAACAAAAGACCAAACACACATATATATCTTGAAAACAACAACAACAACAAAAACGTTAGGAGTGCATCTTTAGCCTACATAAAATACAGTTTATTTCTGCAGCAACCTGTGATCACCAGTGAGCTGCAAGCGGCAACACAGCAATAGTTCTGAGTCCACAGGCACAAAATCCTGACGTTCCTCCACCAATGGCTTCATGGTTTTTATTTTATTTTTCTCTGTGGTTAGTCTTAAATAGACAGTGCCCAAGGATTGCAAAAGGAGCATTAAATTCTCCAGAAGAGATCCTAAAATGACCAGAGGTACTGTGAGCTTGCTAGCTTTTCTTTGCAGCTCAGCTCACATCAGTCACACGAAAGTGATTTAAAACAGATAAACTCCCATAAGGTATTGACTGATATTTTCTTTATCTGATTTATGTAACAGGTTTTACTCTTCTACTGATAAAGTGCAGTGGCCTTGCAGCTGCCTCAAAGCAGCCGAATAAAAAACTAGTGAGCAGCCAGAGGACAGAATAAAGCAAAAAAGGTGCACCTTAAATTCTTCATGTTATTTGATGCAGAAGGGACAAAACTGGATTTCTGTAATCATAGTGAAGCTGCGGAAATGCAAGATTTGGGGTACGTTAAGAAGGAATGGGCCTTTTCTCTTTGTCTCTTGTCATTCCCACAGTCTCCATCCTAAAGTGAGATCATTAGCTCCTAAACTCTACACTCTAGTCATTACTTTTGTTTAAGTGATGTAGAATGAGTTACTTTATTGCACCATTTGTTCAGAAAATAAAATAAAATAAAATAAAATAAAATAAAATAAAATAAAATAAAATAAAATAAAATAAAATAAAATAAATGTGACATCCATTATTTATAAAGTAGTAAAAGCCAAAACTGGGGGGCAATTTTAGCTATTTAATATAGTAGCTTGTAGGATGGAACTCCATTGTTATATCTGTACTAGTTAAATGACTTGAGAAAACTTGCAATATTATTCACTAAGTAGGGACAGATAAAGTGTAAGGGCTTTCTGCTGACCTGAAACCAAAGCCTAATTGTCTTGGCTTACCCTGGCAGGCAGCTGAGCACCACACAGCTGTTCATTCTCTCCCCCAGTCCCACTGGGATGAGGAGAGAATCGGGAAAAAGGTAAAGCTTAAAGGCTGTGATAAAGACAGTTTAATAGGAATGGAATTTGGAATATGGAATATAGAGCATCCAGAGGGATATTCCATACCATATGGCATTTTTACCACATCATATGGTATGGGACATCTCTTTGACCAGTTTGTGTCAGCAGCACTGATTCTGTTCCTTCCCATCTCCTTGCACACCCTCAGACTCACACAGACGCAGAGCAGCGTGAGAAGCTGAAACTTTCTTGGTTCTGTGCAGTGCTGCTGAACAGCATCTAAAACATCCATGCATTATTAGCATTATTTTAATTCTAAATCTAAAACACAGCACCGTATCAGCTACTAGGAACAAAACAAATTAACTCAAGCCAAAATCAGGACACTAATTACTAAACCCTTTACAATAAATCATGAACAAGCTAAGACTTGTCTTTTTGTCCATAGATTGCATTGAAGATATAAGTAGTTATTGATGTTAAGTAGCAAGTAGAAAGCTGGACAACAAAAAGGTTCAGAGTTTTAATATGCTATAAAGTAATGAATAACTGGCAATAAAGAAAACTTGGGTTTATTTTTTTTTTATCCTTTTGCAATTTTATATTTTCATCTCATTTCACCTACAAAAGGTCCTAACAGTTTAAAAAGTCACAAGATTCTCAAAAAACATTTTCAGGTATGTATGGAAACTAACCTCAAACCATGTATTTTTAAAGAGAGAATACACTATTACTCTTTCTTGCACTTACCAAGAGGAAGCTGATGACTGCTAATATGAATGAACATACTTTAAAATGCTATTAAGCTATTTTTCTGTAGCCATAACAAATAAAAATATCATGAGACATACAGTCTAATTTGGTCTTGAATTTATAGATGAATAGATTATAATAAAAATTCTACATTAATAGAGTAATAACATACGCAATTACCTCAACAAATAAATCATTAAAGTGGGTGATAACATTTACATAAGGGGGCTGAATTTGGTGACCCCCTGAGATATAGACTTAGCTCTCAAAGTCTGGCTCAAAGTAACTGAGCTTCTTGGAGCATGTGAAACATATCCAACCCTTTCATGAAGATATTTGTCTATAATTACTTGCAGTTCACAGATGACTTCAGAAATGTTGGTACACTTTATTGGGAACATGGTAAATTAATTATGATTTACTATAAAGTAGGTATGGCTCTATTTATCACTACCTGGAAATATCCTCTGCTCATACCTGAAGTGCCACACTTGATGTAGCAGTTTGCTAACAAAACTGTAATGACTAATAGATCATGAATGCCCACAGACTGACGATGGTGCACTGGGTGTAGGTTGAAGCCTTATAGGCTGTCACTCTCCAAATGCACAACTTGTCTGATCTAGCCCATTGTACTGCCGTGTAATGGATTTGGAGAACCAGAAAGATATTTCATAGTTCCTCTTATTCAAGTCAACTGAAAACACGTGTATTCTGTCATTAGGGAAATGAAAGCCTAAAGCACAAGCACTTCAACACCCAGCCTTGATGAGCAACTTAGGAGCAGTTTTAATAATAGCTTAAGGCTGGAAGATCATGTAAAGAATGTCTACAAAGAAGTTCATGTGGTGCCCACATTTTTAGGGGGAGTACCTAACATACCACAGTCTCTGCCTTAAGCATTGCTGCTGCTCTGAATCAGTTTGGGTCTCCTGAATTTGTGAAACTTTGCAAATACAAACTGGAGTAATTTGACCCAGGGATGCAACTTATGACAAATTTATGAGGAAGGTGTCTTGTCAAATAGTGACATAAAATCATGACAGGATGTGCCTTTGTCACACATCAACACAACATGACATGCATCTACAGATAGTGAGATGAAGTCATTCTGTGCAGTACAACAAATACAATTACCTCTAGTGAAAAACCAAAGGCAAAATCTGTAAATTATGTCAGCTAGAGGAACAAAAATGCCTGTAGTATAAATCCCTTGGAATCTGGCCAAAACAAACAACAAACAGAGACAAGATCACACACTTCTAAGATGTAAGAGTGGCAAGCGGGTACTGCTCGCAGCACTCTTCAGAAGCACCCGCCCTTTGAATGCATTTCTGGTGTTAATTTTTTTGCCATTGATATAGTGCCAAGGCCAAATAACATAACTCTGAATATTGCAAACAGCATGTTTTAACTACTTACTGCTCCGCTTTATAATTCCTTCTTGTAAAACCAAGTTAATGTGTCTTTAACACAAATGCCAAACTTTTGCAAATAAGACAGTGGAGAATGGCAGCACATTGAAAACTCAGCCAGACATGCAACAAAACCAGCTATTTAAGTAGAAGACATTGAAAAGTTTGTTAAATCATCTGATTTGTGTAACCTGAGCCATACCGTGTGAGGGGTTTCCTATCCCCTGGCTTACTCTGACTGCCATGAGGGTGAACAGAACAGGGAGCCTTAGAAATGTCAAGCTCTGTTTATCAAAAGACTTTGTAAAATTACTAAAATAACATTTCAGCTATGCTGGTTGCCCTTAGAAGCCCGTCAAATGCTTCTGATAAGTGAATAGGTAGCTCAGTAGTCCCAGTATGCTAGGAATTTCCTCCTGCGAGTAGTGGGAAATACAAGACAGTGCTCAGACAGCGCGGCACCTAATGCTGCTCTGGCTATTTGAGAGAGCGCACTGCAGTGCCTCGCTCTGGTACATTCATCCCTGAGAAAATACGATACATGTGCCCATTAGGATACAAAAGCCAAAGATATTCCATAAGCAGTATAACTGACAAAGCCTGGTTTCCTTCGAATTCCGACCTTGCAGCCCCTCCACTTTCTTCCATTGGCTCAGCCCTACAAGCACAGAAGGCTGCCCAGCACCTGGCTGTCAAGTGCCTCTCCTGTCTTCCGCTATGCTACATGTTATCACAGAGCTCCAAGAAACACCTACTGAGGTTCCCCTTCTCCTTTCTGTTGAAATGGGCTATTTAAAGCAAGTAATATGAAGTTTTGCTCTTGTTACCTCTCCAAAGTGTTGGGAATCCAACCTATTTTCAGTCTGTCCGCTTTGAGGAGAAAGGAGGAATTGCAAAGACAGATGGCTCATGATAACATTTTGGTGAACATGTGCTTACAGATGGGTAAACGCTGGCTCCGTTAGAGATAAAAATTCTGCTGAAGGTCACTGATGTTTTGTGAGTGACACATTTGGGATGACAAACATGTACTTTCCCTGTCTTTCTCATTTCATAATTTTAATTTATCGCTGTGCAGTAATGCACCGCTATAGTAAAGCAAACATACAGCTTGAGGAATCAGCCCTGCTGATTAGCATTAGGCTATTTAAAATACTCTCCCTGCACTGAGCTGTTAACATTTACTGGAGCTGACCTCCTCTGTGCCAGCCTCACAGCACTGAGAGCTTCTTATTGCTAATTAAAAGTGACAGTGCTCCCTTTGGTTAAAATTAACAGAGGTGAAACTTAACAGAAACTGCCTACTCGAGTAGCAGCACCACTCTCCATTATCAGACTTTAAATTATTAACTCTCCTTAGTTTTATCATGATTAATTATTAAAATTCAGCTGCTTGTCAACATATTCATCACAGAACCAATAGATTAGTGGTGTCTCATGCTATATTGGCTGTGCTCTAAACAGTGACCTTTAGGCAGTATTTCACGTCTCAAAAGGGTTCTTGTACTGGCACAATTTACTCAGGATAATGAAAGGAGAAGAAACAGTCAACGGCACATTGGAAATGTGAGGCCAGCCTCGACCCTCCCTTTTATTCCTAGCGTCCCACTGTGTTACAAGGAAAACAAGAATCAGAGGCAGTCGGTATGCGATCTGCAGCAGAAGAAGGAAGTATTTCTGTTATATTTTTAAGCCTTATCCACTTAGTCCTCTCCCTTTTAGACTAAAGATTTAGTTTTTCAGAAGCTACATGCTGCTGAATTCCAGAGAGATTTACCTCTACTCCAAGGAGGATAGTTGAAAGTTTCAACAGGCACATTATTTGGTACCAACAAAAAAAAAAAAAAAAAAAAAAAAAAAAAAAAAAAAAAAAGACTTTGCTATTTGAGGAATGATTTTTCTTTTTTTTTTTTTCCTTTTTTCTTAAATAGCAACAATTACAATTCTATGCAGTACTCTGAATATTTCACACTTACTGGAAAAGTCAGCTGAATACCACAGATTGAAATCAGCATCTTTCACAGATGCCAGTCTTTCTTCCCCCCCCCTTTTTTTTTTCTCCTTTGACTGTTCAGAGAGTTGCAAGTCATTAGTCCATTAGCACAAAGTTAAAGTACGCCAATCAATGTCATTTAAAGCGGTAGGTCATCTCGGGTTCTCATAAACAGTCTTAAGGCTAATGACAGCTACATAGCCTTCTGCTCTCATTTTCATTTCATCTTAAGCCTTCTTTGAAACTTTATATTTGGCATTTGCAAAGAAAAAAAAATCACAGGTGTCACTTTGTGATAAAATAGAAATTATGTTCTCAAAATTCACTTGGAGATTTAAAAAAGAAAAAAAGAGCAGGGAGTTGTGACCTAGGTTTATTCTTAAATGTTGTAATATCCCTGGTTTTATTGGGATGATGTGAGAGAAGCCGTGCCAGAAAGAATGGTAAATGTTGGCTTTAAACAGTTTTTATTCAAAGGCTAGAAAGTCTTGAACTTGAGTGATATGACTGGGCAACAGTAAATTCAGGTCTGAACTCTGGTCAGACCCCCTTGCACAGCCTTAGGCATATCACTTCATCTCTCTAAATGTCTCAATTTTTTCCACTAACTGAAATGAAAACAGGCTGCCTGATATTTTTCACCCCTTTCCCTCTACCCCCTCAAGATGACACACTGGGGTTTGGAACCATTATATTATGCCAGTGGGGAGTTAAATGGAACCCCATCCTCATCATTTTTATTCAGCCATCAAAACAATTCTTCAGTCCTTGTTTTACTCAAAGGTGAGGTGCTGATGTCTTGGGTCTACTGCTAGACCTTGTATAGGAACAAAGCACTCTACATCAACACATCAACACCAAGTTACTGTCTGCCCTTGCCATAAATAAGAGCTCAGGAGCTTTTCACCAAACTGGCAAGATCAGTGGGAGACACGGAGAATCCCTTAGGCACAAGCTCTGGAGAAGCTCTCCCTCAAGCAGGATGCAAAGACAAAAGGTTTGCAATAAGGATTTTCCCTATGTCATTGACATAGCTTAGTGTTGGCAATGAAAGGATTCTAAGGGAAGGGAAGGAATGTGGGTGCTAATATGAAAGTCTGTATTTTGTTTCATTCTTTCTTAAGCTGGAGATTTTTAGACTGATTCCCTTCCCTTCCTACTGAAAGGATATTGACATGGTGTCCAGAAAGAAAATTTAGATGAAATAAATTTATTTCTCTCTCTGAAGCTTCTGATAGTTTTTTCCTCAGATGAAAGATATAAGTTCTGATTCAGAAATAAACCCAGCAGCTAATAGCCAGGACACTCAGTGCATGTTTCTCAGTTGAAAGTGAAATTCAAGTCCTTAGTCTACATCAGAAAAGAAACTCAAACCTGTTATGCCTGAGCACTCAAGCCAGTGAGTGCAGACTGCTCTTGAACAATTAGTTTTCCTGTGGACAGTTTTATAATCCTAATTATTTTCTTTGATACATATGTAGTTTTTAGCTCTACTAAAGTCTCCCATTACATTTTAGCAATAGAACAATATCACTATAGGATTTTGTTTGTTTTCAGTGGCAGGAAAGTAGATTTTAATAATAATTTTTTACAAAGCAAAGGATTATAATCCTTTTAGAGCCTGAAATAATCTAATTTCCCTATGATTTGGTTAAGTTACCATTTGATTGCTCACTGCTTAGGAAAAAGAAGGGTATTAGTTCTGTCTGGACTGATGAACAAGAACTACTATCAATTACGAAATCTACAGTTTCTTTTGTTAACCCTGTAACAGCTCTCCCTCTCTTTTAGTAAGCCTTTTAGAAGTGACAGTGAAGCCTTTCTATCAATACCTTCTAACTTTAGCAACTGGTGGCATGCAGGTGACATTTATAAATTAATAACGTTTTCAAGGCAAGTTGGGAGTTTTGCCATTATAAGCTTCCTGGTGTGAGGAGCATGTGAGAAGAGAAGGATGCAATTCATCAACTACATGCCTTCACTGGGGCAGGGGGAGGAGATAAGCAACATATAACTCTTTAGAAAATTGAGAAGGTGTGGAGCCAAATATGGAGAGTGGAGATGGAACTATATGGAACCAGGTACCCTTCAGGTGGATCTGCAAGATTTTTCCCCTCATAGTTTCACTTTCAGATGTTCATCCATGAATGGCCAAGGATTATCTTCTCCAACCCGCAAATTCTGGCCTGGGTCTACTCTATGTCCTAGCAAATGGGAACTGCTTTAGGCTTTGGCACTTGCAGTTTACCAGCAGAAACCCCAATTCCTAGCTGGCTCAAACCTCTTCTCCAGCCTCCTACACCACCCAGCACTCTGCAGAGAGCAATTCCCTGATAATCAGAATCATGCATTGACATTATGAACCTTTTCATTACAAGTGGTGTATTGATGGTTTGTAAAATACATATTAAGCATGGAATCATGCTGTGCCCTACATCAGGACAGCACTGTTATGTGTTTATTAAGAAAGTGATTTAAAAGGGAGACCAAGAAGTGAATTACCAATCCTGCATACCCTACTGAAAAATAGGTGATGAAACAACATAATCATCATACATCAGCTTCCCATTACCTGATTTGGGGTAATTTGTATTCTCTGCTTCTGTGCAAACGGAACATCACTTACTGCACCGTCAAACTTTATTTTAGGAGTTAAAGGGTGAGTTTATTATTCATAATGTTAACAATCAGGAGCAACTAAAATGTTCCATATGCCAAAAATCAAAACCTGTTACCATGGAATTGGTTACAGGAGATTTAAAGCAAATTAAAACCCTGACAACATTACTTTTAGACTCCTGAAGCATAAGAAAAAAAAGTTGCACAAGGACTAAATCTATGCGTCTGCTCCTGCAGGCTGTTTTTGTATTTCAAATGCACATTGAAAGATAAAAAGTTAATTATTTCTCCAGACTAGGACAGCATGTGTGTGAGATGGCAAGCATGTAAGATGGGAGGTGCAGGCCACTCTGGGCACCAGAGAAAACTGGTCAGCCCTCGTTATGTCCTCCTTTCCCATCTTTGTCAGGACACAGACCAGCACCCCAAACAACTGTCACCCTGAGCTCTGGTGGCTCTCCAATTCCAATTCTCCAGTCAGGAAGTGTTTTAAAGGCCAGCCAACCACTCAGCCCTGGGCTTCTCTTCATAAATAATTCCTCTTCGCCACTGAGGAAGGCTAGCGCTGGCTTTCAGCTTCATTATGGTTACTTGAGAGCACTCTCAGTCCCTGCATGTTTGCAGGCAGCCTATTCCTCTGTGGGAAATCCTAGTGGGCTACGGGGAGCAGTGAAAAAGAGCCATCAACAGCAACTGCTCGCCTAGCTGGAAGCCACACTCCTGTGCACTTTTCATGCAATCAGTCAGGAAGGAAAGGTCAATAGACAGCTTTCAAATAACTGATCCATTTAACTACTGACATTGATCTGGGCCAGAGAAGTGGAGCTGGTCGAGGAGGGAGGGAGGAGGGGTTCAGCAGTCAATCAGTGGAAATCTAAACCTCTTTTGGCCTAATGGGAAGACTAAACACAGTCTTAGGCTTTCTGCTTTAACTCTCACAGCGATCTGCCTAAGGCATTACAGGACCTTTACAACAAAGTCTTAAGTAAAGAATAGGAAAAAACTTTCCTGGATAAAATTAAATACCTAAACCAGATGAGACCCATTTTTCACTGCAAGTATGCAGCACCATACTTGAAAGCACAATGGGTGGGATAGAGGAAGAACAGCCCCTGGTGTGATCTCAGCACTGATAAAACTCAAGCTGTTCTGTTTCGACTACAGATTGCAAGACTTTCTTTATCACATCCCAAGCACTTCTGGTGCAGTCCAAAGCATGTTTTCATCATCTGTGGTGCACACTAGCTAATTACCTTCTGATTAAAAGAATAATAGTAATAATAGTTATCAGCTTAGTGCTGTCCAGCTCCGACACTTCTACCAAAGAGCCAATGTCTTGAGAGAAACTGCACAGGAAGAAAGGAGAATAATCTATCACAGACCATTCACTGCCAATGCTCAGTTCCTGATGGCTTCAGTCTCTAAACTCTTATTAGATCCTTAGAGTCACCAGGTGATATTCAGCATTAATGCCACAGAGCATAATGTCTGAGTGCATACCTAGGAAAAAAAAGGAGCAGGGAGAGACTGAAAACGGGATTGCTGTGCTCATCTAAGGCCAGCATCCCAGGACTCCTAATCCTAGACCTCAGTCTGCACTCCTAAAACTGCTTCTGCAACATGCACAGGGTACACACGATACATAACTTTCAACAGAACCTGCCTGCCTTGGGTAAGAACACACCAGATTTATCTAAGTCAGAACTTCAGTGACTGAATTCAGTCTCTTTCCAGATCAAACACTTATTTTCCCATAATCCAAATCCTCACCATGAAAGTGGAAAGACTTATCACTTCCTTGTAGTAAGACAAATATCTGTATTATGGTATACTCAGTGAAAATGCCAAAGAAGTATAAAAGACAGAGAGCCTAACCAAGAGGTAACTGAAATCAATGGAAGGATTCCCACTGTATTAATTGAGTTCTGGATGTAGTCCTCATTTAAAGGGTAAGGGGATTTCTCAGTCCCCGGGCTGGAAGTATAGGATGATTCTCCAAATCCCACAGGAGCTATTTCTCAATCAAGTTTGGTAAGAAAGGAATCTCTGCATGAAACACTACCACAAAAAAAAAAAAAAAAATAAATAAATAAAATATGAAATCCTGTTCATGTTTATGTATGTGTGTCAGGGGAAACAATGTTAAATTTAAGGGGAAAAAATAGAATTAGATATCAAAAACAGGATTAAACCATAAAAATCTATCCACTATGGAGAATCCAGTTTGTAAGATAATCTTTTCTATAAAAAGCAGAATATTATTGTAAATAGCTCAGAAAAGCCCAGGAGAAGCTGAGATTTCAGTAACCAGCCAGATGGAGAACACAATATAGGCAAGGGCAATGCATGCCACACTTCACATGTCTAAGAAAAAAGCTGTTTCTGGGGAACATTATGGCTCTTCATGGTTTTCTCAATGATTTTTAACTCCTGCTTCCCATGTGCACAAACATAACTATTACTAAATTCAGCCATTAGCAACGAAAAGTCAGATTTTTATGCAGTACTAATCACATTTCCTGCTCTCTGACATGCAAAAGGCCCTGGATCTTTACTCCACCTCCCTGCCACACTGCAATCTGCAAACACGTTTACTGGATGAGATCAAGTAAGCCAAATGAAAGGCATACAGCAGATTGAATAAGTTTCCCAGTCCTCATTTTGTCCAAACGAAGGGCTGTTACTTTGTCCCTTTACAGTAGACTCTGTGTAGACAGGCTAAATATACTGATAAGTTATTTATGGGAAAAGCCAGTGCCCATGGTTTGGTAGTACGTAATGTCAAACCATGGTCCATCCCTGTCCTTGCATAACCCTTCCTTCCTCCTTGCAACTGTCCCACTACAAATTAGCCAGCCTTTCATCAGTGGAAATCACCTGCATTTCTCAAAATCATATCCAAGTATTTAACTTTAAAAAACTGGTTTTTTTTTTTTTGTTTTTTTTTTTGTTTGTTTTTTTCTTAATTGAAAGAGCTCTAGAACCCAGGTTTCAGAAGGCTCCAAGACATGCCATAGTACCCTGTCAGTCCTTATACATATATGGCCAACGAGCAAGGGATTACAGCTATTAAATTGCTGTGTTATTTCAAAAATATTTATTCTATCTTAATATGAAGACTGTAGCCTTAGCTATCTCCAGTGTGTTTGCTTCTAATGTTCCCTGTAAAACTCAACTAGCATCAGTGATTCAGGATTTTCTTCTACCTTGTGTTAATTATTTACACATGCAGAGTTATCACGAGCTGGTCATGAGTATCACAGAACAAGCACTCACAGAAATTCCCACTTGATCTATTACAAAATGAAGACAAGATTTGCTCAACTCTGGCAGGAGATTTTCACATCAGTTTTCATCAAAACAGTGATAATATCTGCTACATTATCCCATAGGGGTAGAATTCTGTTTTATCCTACAGTTTGAAGATGCTTCTTTTTGACTGGAGGCACAATCAAAGAAGATGGGTGAGGCATGAACAGGGAGACAGGCACAGGAAGAAAAAAGGAAATCAAAGCATAAACACATTCAGAACAAACAAATAACCACATAAGTATGTACATTACTGAAATATGCCTATATTTATCTTAAAACATAGTTCCAAAAGTGTATGATTGTTCAAGTGTGAGAAACAGAAAAATAGCTTTTAGTGATCAATAGCTCTTCTGCTGGATAAACAACAATTTGCCCTTATTTTGATTACAGAGAGCTATTATGTGATTTTCCCGAAACTTTTATTTTGTTAGGAGCATACTATAATTTACAAATTCCTCCAAAACTGTCCCTTTAATGAAATGAATTGGAAACTAATGCTATCCGGGAAAAAGCTATTAGTTAAGAGTTTCTAACACTTTCCACTTCAAAATCCTGGAGAGAAACTTTCATTTACCAGCTATCTGAAGGTGAAAACAGTGTAGTTTAGCACCTTGATCCTCTTGCCCATAGGTATCAGACATTTTGTGTTGTGGAGATGGCATGCAGCAACAGCTGAGGTCTTCTGTTCAGCAGTATTGACAAGCCAGTATCCAATTACACTTAAGACAAATAGGCCTAAGATGCATTTGTTTTCCAAATATGATTAGGAGAAATTGAGTTTAAAAATCCCACCAGCTCTCATTCATCTGATGGAGATGTTAGATAAGATCACGGTGAGACCAAACAACACGTTTGTCATAGAACAATGGAAGGGCCCCCTCCATCCAGACCCAAGCCAGCAGGCACAGTGCACAGAAACAGCAACATCAGAAAAATAGCAACTTTACATCAGGCCAGTGCAATGCCACTGGAAAGAGAAGCTGAAGATGGAATCAAGGTCTGAGGAAAACTAGCCTCAACTAGCACTAAGAGCCATTTAGCATGTTCTGGCTTCACCCTGTTAACCCAAAAATGTAATAGCTCTCAGTTCATTGGAGGATTCAAGTAACCTCTTTGTACTCACACAGCTGCATGAAGATCATGAGCTAAAAAGTAGATTCTCACCGCCTGCAGGCTGCAGGAAAGCATTGGTTTGTACCAGGATCCCCAAACTTCAGCTTGGATGGTAGCTGAAGAGAAGCAGCCATGGAGACTGTATTCTGCTCTTGAAGCAGAAGCTTACAAGGAACTGAGGGATATGACATTTTCTGCTACCCAATTAACAGTGCATGTTAAAGAGATGTACCATCACACCTGCTGCCTTTTCTTAACCATGGGAATGCAGAATACCAGCTGGTAAGAACACTTCAGTCCCATAACAACAGAGACCTTTCAGATGTGAAAACCACCAGAGAGACCAGCTCCATCCTTTCCAATCTAAGGAGTGGATGGACAGCCCTGGCTGAGCTCACACCAATGCTAACAGGCAGCAGTACTTCAGCATGACTGTTAACACTGAACCTGGTGTCTGCAAGATGGAGGCTAGCAGCTACATCTCTCCTGCTAGGAAAAGTTAGGTTGGAAAGAGAACACAGTGTCCTGACTGTGCCTTTCTCCCATTAATTCTTCTCTCGGGAGCTCTGCTTTGAAGCAGGCTTGAATTACAAGCCTGACACTCACTTTGAAAATGCTCTCAAAGTGATGAATATTCCCTTAACTGACTTTTTATTTTGAAATACGTTATTATATGGCCTTCCAGTGAGACAGAATTGACAGCGAGGTGAGTGACAACCCCTGGCAGACAACCAGTATCCCAAACCCCTCTTCTCACCACCGCTCGCACAAGCCTTAAAGCTGAAGCAACCAATTAATCAATGCTCCCAGTGCATTTAGTAGAAATTGGTTTCAGTGGATTTAGAAATAAACACACTATTGATGACATTTCTTCTTGGGCAACAGGCAATTTTTGGAAAAAATACAAGACAAATTCCAGCAGGGCTGAGCTCAGCTCACACTGAGGACTGTCTGTTCCCAGTATAAGGCTTGGTACAGCTTTTCAGGTATGTAATTTTCTATCAATCCGTTAAAAAAAGACACAATCCTAAAAGTGAACATTTTCCTACTCTATATTATCCAGCATGCTCTTTCAAATTATAATAATAAAGATCAGACACTATAGATTTTTTGGACAATGAGACAGGAAATTTCAGGGAGCTGAAAGCCCCTGGACACAACAGTTACGCCATGTAAGATCAATGCTATATGAAACATTTAAGCATTAACTAAGGAGAGCTCTGATGCAAAGCAGCAGGCAATCTTTCCAGGCTGCACGTTTGCTAGGATACTGCTAGGATACCCACAAGCCAATGATCACACTTAGAGGATTGTTACACATAAAGGAAAAAGAGGCATGGGGGCAAAGACCAGACCCTTGGCCTTGGATCTCTGTGCTCCAAGTCATAATTAGGGAATCTCAGGTCACACTTCCTTTCTTTCTCACTATCACTTTGGACCAAAGGATGTGTCCTTCTTCTCTTCATTTCGGCAAACTTCACACAGGAGACCCCAGGGGGCAGGGATGGCTTCTCACAGAACAGTCTTATCTCTGCAATCAGAACTGTCTGTGGAGGGGGGGAGGGGGTCGATGTTTCAGGGGGAAGCAGGGCTGGAAGCTGGACTCCCTGGAAGTGCTCGGATCATTAAAATTTCCATTTAAAGAAAACCCCACACTTTCCTCAAAACTCTAGGAGAAAAAGCAAGCCTTCTGAACAGCTCTTGAGAAGTTAAAGCCCATTCCCAATTAATTCCCTTGGTCACAAGGATGCTTAATTTCTAGGTTGTGCAGGCTGCCCACCCCTCATCTTGCAATCTCACCAAGACCCAGGGAGCCAGTCTTCTGGGGACAGGGCTGAACCCTCTGTATGCAGGGGACTGTGAAGCTGACATCCTCTTTATATGGATTCTGTTTCTGCTGTGTATTGTGTAAATACAGAAGAATCACAGCATCAGTAGATCCCTTTGTGGGTTTTGTTGTTGTTGTTGCTGTTTTTCCCTCCAGTAGGACATCTGTTGACTTCAGAAGAAAGGGAAGACCTGCTCAAAAACCCACTAATTAGTATTAAATGCCAAGGTTCACTCAAAGCAGTGACACCAAAGCCAAGCAATGCTCTTGTGGATGTGAAATTAAACTTCTCAAAAAGGCAGCTGAGAGAAGAAAATGAAGTTTTCCATATCCATGTTCTTCTGGTTTAGAAAAGCAGCTAAAGAAATCACAAGCTCCCATCCAGTTAAATACTCCTACATAAAAATAAATTTATCCCTTATGTTATGGGGTACAAAAGAAAACACAAGAAAACTCTGCGCCCACATAATGAAATCTATTCCCTTTAAATGTGTTTCACCCCCGCTTATTTGCATGTTTCTGTGTCTTCAGTATCCCCTGCTTGTGCACAATAAATACATCAACCTCTTTGTCTCTCTGCAACTCACATACTGGTTTTGATAGCTTTGCTCAACAACTTCTTCCATGTGTTTACTTCCCTCTGAGTAGAACAATTCTGCCTGACTGCCCTTTTGCTCTTAATTTCCTAATAAGAGTGACTGCATAACTTGTTCTCTTTAAAAACACATATGCACACACACACACACACAGAGGATGCCATGTGAATAGATCACTAGTGCTCTACTTAACCATTATCATTTTCAGCCTTTATTTTGCTAATGCTTTTGTTAGGTCATATTAAATAGCTCTCTCTGAAAAGAGATAAATGATTCCCTTACTTTGGTCTTATTAGAAAAACTGAAATGAAGAAAAGCAGAGACAAAAGGAGAATAGGTCCTCAGAGACAAGAAGAAAATACATCCCCACAAAAAAACCCCACCCATGCAAATCAGAACCGTTTACTATCCCTGAGGTCTAGTTTCCAGCCTTCAATAACATCATTTCTTTGGATTGCTATTCTTCCCTTTCACTGATGAATCTTGTAAAAAACTGTATGCTAGTCTAACATTAAGGATGCTTTTCTGCCATGGCTGTTACATTCTGGCTCATTCTGTATGAGGACTTTAGATGTGGTCTAGTTTCCGTGGTTGAGTCTTTTTACTTTATCTGCCTTTTCCATGATGACATTGCTTCTTATGTTAAGCTGCCAGTCCTGAGGGTTGACTTCTTGTACTTGAAAGATGTGGTTATACTGGAACAATTCCATGAAAGACCTACCCTACATCCTATTGACTCCTACTGCTTATATTTGATTACTCTGGCACAAATGACAGCAGCAGTTAACCTCACTGTCCACATCATATATATCTGTCCACAAGAACGCCTCTTTAAACAAACTAGCTTTTCAGATTAGTATCTTGTAAAGGCAGCCAGTCCTACATCTGAGCACAGGATCACAATCTCCCATCTTTGCCTCAACTAAATCCAAAGAAATCTAGATGTTGTCCCATCCTTCTCTTCATTCTCTCCCCATTTCATGCCAAAACATAAGCATGGAGTAGCTCAGTATTTGCTGGACCAAAAATTGTGTTTATGTATTTGAAAATTATTACAAATATGCATTAAAAAAAAAAGTGAATAAAACATAAAACTCTTGTTCTTAGTACTGCCCTTCAATAGCTTGGGTAAAAGGGGCTTTCCTTTTATCATTCTTCTGGTCTTCATTAGAGAAATGTCATTTTTCAGCTGTAATAGTCTTCACCAAATACTCCAAAGGAATTTCCCAACAATTCCCCCCCGGCTGATGCCCAGCAAGTCAAGCCCACAGTTGCTGTATTCTTCACCTTTCTCTTTTGAAGAAGAAGAAGGAGATTTCTGTGGTTCAGAATATTTCTCTGATCTTTAGAGGACTTTCTGCACTTATTTCCTATCAGACTGTTAGTAAAGTATATTACTCAGAAGAACGAGCTTATCAGTCATCACTCCATTCCAGGTCTTTTCGTGTAGTAGCTATCAACATCAACTATCAACACTGCCACAAAGCAAGATCCCTTCATGCTACAACTGGATAAAGCAACCTCTTTGCCATTCCGTTTATATCTCCCTCTTTCTGAAATTTCAACTATATGAATCTCTTTAGCTTTTGCAGAAAGAAAACATAACTAACTTCATACTATTTTTCCAGCCTTCTCAACTGATTTCATTATCAAACATTCTAAATTAGAAAATAAATCCATTTTGCATGAAATTACAGTGATTAATAAGAATTCTTTTAATGATTTGGCTTTAGTTTAGCCTCGAAAACTTGGTATGAAGTAGTGGGGGAAGTTGTGTCACAACTGTTTTTTGCTCTTTTTCTCAACAGTACCCGGTTCCTTTCAGAAAACAGGTTCCCTGGCACAAAACAGCCTGCAATAGCGGCCTTTCACTTACTATAAAAACAGAAGGGAAAGAATGGTTGAACAAATCTGTTGTTACACTGCTTGTCATCCCTCTGCTTCTCCTGCTCTCAAGTCTGTGTAAAGCTGTTCCTGTACTTGTTTGGCTGTGAATATATCACTTTGAACATTTCTATTGTTCTTGGTTGAAATGCATCTTTGTGAAGCTCACTTTGTTAACAGCACTCCCAAAATGCCAGAACAAACATTAAGGACTGTCAGCCTTTCTGTCTTCTGAAAGATGCCTTTGTGCAGGGCATCCTTCAAAGCAATAAATTCTTAATATTTAAAGTCAATGGCAGTATAGGAAAAGATAAGCTGTTCCATAGACAGTGATTATAGCATAGGAGCATTTTCAAGTACTTCAGAAATACTGAAGCATTTTAAAATAGCCTTCTGCTTATCCAGTGTAGAAAAACAGGGTGAATGCCAGGGCAGCACATCAGATGCACCCTGGCTGTGGTGCACAGCAAACATAGCGTACTACTGAGCCTTGGTGGCTTGTTCCTCTATGCCAGGCTGAACTCTCTTCCCGCAGCACCTCGGGAACCAGGTGCCAGCATTACAGTCAAAATTTTGCCCGGCAGCTTTAACAGCAATGCTAAGCCACAAGAGGAAGGCAGCCAGAGGCCGTACTTCCTACTTGCCTGCTTTCTAGATTTTCAGCTCCCGAACAAGGCCAGTCTGTTCATTATCACAACTTGGCTTTGAATTATTCATTAACCCAAAATGACTTATCTACTAAGCTGTGCAAGCGAGCAGCCGAGGCCTGGAAGTACCACAAGGACTTGCACAGGTCAGGAAAGCCGGGCGAACAAGGGGCCAATTCAGCACCAGCCTACCCCGCTTCCTTCCACAGCCAGGTCTTTACGAGCATGCAGCTCTGGAAGGGAGCCTAGAAAAATAAACGGTGGAAACATTTCAGCAACCAAATTGCGATGTAGCTAAAGCCTCTCAAAGGAGGCATTGTTCCAGCCTGCTCCCATTGAGGGCTACAACAAGGCACGGAGAGTGTGTCTCAGGCTGGGCCAGGCACAGGGGATGCGGCACCTTCTTGCCTAATGTTTTAGGCCAGTAAACAGGACATGCATGAGGACACTTGATGGTGAAACATCCTCTCTATGTGCTTCGGGCTGCTTGGCCACTTGACTCATTTTGTGTTTTGGGTGCGCTCATAGGAAACCGCTTGCTCATTCTGCACCATTGACAGCAACGCAGTGCCACTGCCTTAAGAATAATTTGTTGTCATTAATAATAATACACTGATATAGAACTTTTCATCCCAAAGGATCAAAAAGCAATTTACAATCTCAAAGCAATTTACCGAGTGGAATAGTTTCTGCTTTAAGGCACACTCTGCAGTGGTGTGTTTATGTGAGTGTGTAGACACAGGAGTGTTGCATACAGAAGTGCCTCATGTCACTGCCAGCCCTACTTGGTAGGGAGAATAAAGTGTGGAAATCATGCACTAAAGGCTTCAGGGGATGCAAAGTCTACACAACTGAATTATACTGGATGAAGCCATTAAGGATCACATTTCCCCTTCCTCTGAGAGGGAACAACTCTCCATGCATGAATCTGTGCAAAAGAAAGTGGGAATAGGACAGCTGATGGAGGAAAGGAAATTAGGGTAAATGCAGACCAGACTGAGGGCAGGGATTTCTGCACTTACTCAAAATGCAGTGTTGCTAGACATCGGTCACTTAAGCATCAGTATGACCTTTATGCTTTTGTATCTCTCATCCTGGGCAGCAACAAGAACTAGCTGGGGGTGGCAATTTCACACTACAACCATATCTCAAAATAAAATCTATTAAAAAAAAAAGTGAAAATTATTAAGCCACACAAATATTATCAAGTTTGTAGAGTTATAAAGTATTTCTTCTGTTTATAGCATTTCCCTTAGCACTTTCATGCATAAGATGGAGATATAAAAATGCAACTTACGCTTAATGAATGCACAGAGGAAAGGGCAATGCATTTCTCCAGAGTGCTAGTAGCACACAGACGTTTTTACTGTAGGTCACTAACTCAAACCAAAGCTACTTTACCAGTGACTCAGACGTATATTCATCTCTGGTAGTTTGGTGGATTTCCAGTCAAGCTATTTTTCAGTCTCGGGTGAATCTTTACACATAACAGTCCTCTGCTTGCACATATCTTGTAAAATTGCTGGCTGCAGCAAAGCAGAATGGAAGGTAGGACCTCCATCTTCTTGGAACGACCCTCTCATAGCTCTTTTGAGCTCCCTTTATTTTTTATTTACTTTACTCTTTACTTGAGCTCTCTACTCTTAGAATGAAAGTGCACTTTAAGTTCTCTGACTTCAAAGGCAACAAAGCAGCCAGCCAGTGCTGTTAAGACTTCCCTTCACCATTACCTACTGTGCTCTCCATGTATCACCCCTACACTCGTTGAGACAGAGATCATACATGAGCTTGGAAATTAAAACAGCAGAAATGTGGTGAGAGGATGAGGTCAGGTAGAGAAACTCCTGTTGGTTCTCAGTGCAGCAAGTTTTCATTCCGTTAACTGGCACTAAAAATAGGTCTGCCTGCAAAGTATCATCAACTCCAGTACTCCTATCACTGCTAACCCTGGGAATTAGCTTTTGAATGTTCACTGTGCAGACAGAGTCTTAGAAACACACCTCTGTGATCTTCTTTGAAGGGAAAACAACAACAACAACAAAACGGGGAAAAAAAAGTATGAGAGCCTGTCAAATATTTATAGAGCCATGAATCTATTTACCTGGAGGCTAGGTAAGATAAACAAGTATGCCATATATCAGGTTGTAGCTTGGAATAGAAGAATTGGTGGCTGTTTGCATTCTATCCAGCTGGCATCCATTAATTATTTTATAAGAATGCACTGAAATTTTCATTAAGCATTTGGGGATTTAAGGAATCATCTGTGTGTATTAAAATCAATATTTAACTTGTAGCGTTCACTGGCAACTCACTCTAATAGCATTACGCAAAATGTTTTCAACCATACTGAATGAGTGATGATGGCATAAACCCGTTTTGAGGAAACTTTGATTGCATTAAGTGCAGGGTTGTTATTTTATTCTTAAAGAGCCCTTACCAACATCAAAGGGATATAACTGAAATCTGCTAGCAATGACTTCGAATGTTGGTGGCTGCTGGCATATGATTTTATAAACATGCAGACAAAAATTAGGATAGCACAGGCTGTTACAGCTACAAATAAGCAATTTAGAAATGCATTAAAGGAAAGCAAGAACCCTCGGAGCACCAAGCAGCTGACGCTGGAGGCTTCTGATGAACAGGCAATGATAGACACAGCAGAACAGGGAGAGCAAGCTGGCAGACAGACGGAGCGGGTCTGGAAACAAACAGGGAAAGACAGCACCTCCCCAGCCCAATCCCTGCAGACCAGCCATGTGGAAACAGAAGTCTGCCTGCACAGTGCAGCCACCAAACTTCCAGGAAAGCTTCCATGGGCTTCACCCAGCATCTGCAACAGGCAGAACGTTTCAATCCACCGTCTCAGAAGTAGGGAAACAACTTACCAAGCCTCTATTATTTTTTGATGGAGTCATGCTTTGTAAGCTATACAAAAACGTGGGCTTTTTTTTTTCCTCCCAAAGATTTCCAGGGGCTAGAGCTGTTTGTACTGCTTTATGGCATATGCTGCCAAGATGTGTATTACCTATAAAGTCAATGATAGGCTGTATCAGTTTGGTTTTAAATCCAGTCTTCTCTGAGGTAGGCCTCAGAGGAATAAATCGAACTCCCTCTTCAAATTCTTAACAAGTAATGTATATTGTGATTTTCAGATTGCTCTAAATTTCACAGTAACATTGATTTCAGTGGGGTTACACCATTGCAGGATCCAACTGCAATGAATATTCCAGGCAATTTAGTAATAATGTTACAGGCTGTTCGCATTTGTTTATTTAATAACCGCAGTTAACTGTAGATTTTCAAATAATAGAAGCTTTAATGACTATATATATATGCACATAATTCTATCAAAATTTCTAACAAGGCCTGTAGCTTGATAATAATCAGGCAACAATACTGAATATGTACAAGAAGTCATCACCTCCCACTTGCCCATGAATGCAGGTGCTTTCATAGAAAACAGAACCAGGAGATGGGAACAAAGGGCCGATTTGAGGGGGGCATGTGACTACTGAACATTTGGGGAGCATCATGTTCACCCATAATAGCAGTGCTCACATGGCTCAGGGGCAGTTGCAGTGGGGTCATGGGGGCTGGATGGCAGCAACTGTGTTGGGTTCTGCGCTATGCATAGGACAGGGTAAAAAAGACATGTGTATTTACACAGCCAGCACAAATACAGTTTCAAAATGTTGTTCTATTATTAGCTGTACGGGAAGACTCCTTGTGGACCTATTATCTGTAAAAACAAAGCTTCGGACATCTCAGTCCACGAATTCCCAGTTGTACTGATGGAGTAATTCTTGTAACCTTTTCAGTTATGGAAAAATATATCTCACTAGTGGAAAATTTAATTAGAGCACGCATTTATGCCTAAATGGGTAGCCAGAGGGGGCACTGCATTCATTCCTGCTTCCTATCCCTAAAAGATGTGAGTGGCTCAGCAGCTGTGGCCATGTTCCCCAGTGCTGCTGGTCCCATCCATCTCTGCAGTTTTCAAACCATAAAAAAGGTGCTGGAGCTCAGCAGTTGCGGCAATCAACATTTCCACTGTTACCACGCTCTCCAAGTTTGCAAAACCTCTGAATCACTGAACACAAGGGCCAGATAAAAACAGCTGCAACCCTCGCTTTTAATTGCCCTGCAAGTATTTTCACGGGAATTTGGCTGCAGAGCTGAAATGCTTTACACGCCTCAAACCCCCTCTCGACATTAAAACCGAAGCAGCGCGCTATCAAAGCGAGCAGGAATTAGCTTCCGAGCAGGAATTCCTCTCCGGAGCCCCGGGGGATCTGACGGCCAGGACCGCCAGGGGGCAGCGGCGCCGCGCCGGGACTCTGCTCCCAGCCCAGCGCTGCTCCAGCGTTCCCATTCTATTTCTAATTCACTTACTGACGTGGCTCCCGTCGGGGCTATCTGTGTTTTCTGCAGCCCGCTCCACTTCCTACGATGAAAATTCGGTTTGGCACTTCATCCTTAGAGTTAGAAGAGCTCTCTCTCTCTCTCTTTTTTTTTTTTTTTCTCCCCTTTTTCATTCTGCACACCACTGAAGCAGCTTAATGTAGACAAGCTCAACAATGAATGACTAATAACCGCTTTCAGGGGGGATATTAAAATTCTCGGGTATGTTAGCAGAATCAAGTCAGCATGCCCCAAACTTGATGTAATGTACTCTGAGACCAGCCTTAGCGTTTTCGTAACTTAATTTGCCCCTGCTCTGACAGAGACGTGTAGGATTGATATGCGGAGAAGAAAAGCGGTTGTGTTGGTGTCAGGGACAATTAAGGTCTGTGCTCCTGTGCCCATTAGCTGAATGATGCGGGGCTGGTGGAAAGGTTCAGTTGTTCCTGCAGGGGATAGAGGACATGGATACTCTGTCTGGGGATATTGATTGAGGAGGACACAACAGGGAGCTGGATGCTTTTGCAGTGACACAGAAGTTAATGATTTAGCGGTTCATGCAAGAAAAGACACCTTGCCACCTTTGGTAATTGTTTGCATTGCAGATAGCGCCTCAGGAACTGACCTTATCAAATTAGCAGGAGCCCAGAGCACTGTACGGCAGGTAGCTCACTGCAAAACTACAGAGAAACGATTACTTTACTGGCAAGTGAATCTCCCCCACCCCCACCTCCCACCTCTGAGCTTTGCCATCAGCTTGGTTTTCAGCCTTGCCAAGCACAATTTCTAGAAGCAGTTCTATACTCAGTCTTTCTTTGCTTGTCCCACCTCTGGATGCCACTTTCTGCCAGACTAAATTAAACCCCTGTTTCCTTGTTTTTCACAAACCCAGAGTACCCAAAGCAAAACTGAGAGAAGAAACCTCTCCTTGTCAAAACCACCATGAGAAGCCAGAGAAAGGAAATTGTGCCATGCTGCTGGGGAATGCAGCAAATCCAACACAAATGTGAAACGAGCTCTCTGGAGGAGTAAGAAATGGGCTCAGCTGCAGGATTGCGAGCCTCAAGGGACTGCTAATGGGCTTCAGAGACTGTCACCTGCAGGCTACTGTTGGGCTCGAATTCTCCCCAGCTGAAAGTTCTCACCAGATGATGACTTGCCGGTGGTCTGCCAGAGACGGTGACTCTGTATCCGCCTTAAAAATGACTGTCCTATTTCAAACTAACTTTGTTACTTTGTCTGGTTTATGCTTTGGTCTTAACCGTGCTGGGATTCATTTCTAATATTTCATGCCTATCCAGTAAAGCTGAAAAACAGTGGTGAGTGGAGGACGTTTTCTGAAGCAGTAACATTTAACTTTCCTCTGTAAAGCTAATGGCCTGCATGTGCAAAAACACAGCTCTTGATGATGCTGCAAGAAAAACACTTTCATTTACCCCATTTAGAAACAGCTGCTTTTGCCTCTGGTCATGTAACATGGTACCTGTCACATGGTAAAACTGTGGAAGGCACAGCAGAGCTGCTTTATAAGAAGCGTGGCTGAGCATCTTCCCCTGCCTTCCCCTGGGGAAAAAAATAATATAATTGGATATTAACACATCCACAGGGAATTGTATCTTTTCCATTAAAGTGTTCAACATGAACGCTGTATTTCATAGTGCCTGTGTTTAGAACAGACTTTGGTGATGGAAATGCCCTGCTCTCATTGAAGCTAAATGAAAAATTTAGTGTTTAAATCAATTACATTCAGGAAGTTGTGAAATATATAAATTTTTCAGATCCCATTGCTTCCAGCACGCACCACGTCTCCTTCTGAAATACAGTAATTTGTAGAAGATATTCAAGTAACGAGCTAGAGTAGGATTCAATCATAGTTCCTAGACCACTTCTAATTGTTTGCTTTTAACTCCCTGATGCAGCTCATTTTTTCCTAGCGTACCTGTGCAAAACCGAAGTACAATCAGAGATAAATCAGGCCCAATGCTTTGGAAGTCACATGATGGTTTCTTGGGGGATTAGTTAAGGAACCTCAGGAGTCCTGGGTACCCCACCTTTTTCTTTAATAGGGACTTAAAAATATATATAATCTTTTAGCTGAAAAGAATAACTTTGATGTAGGTTATTCATATTTCTCTCCCCTCCCCCCTCCCCCTTTTTGAAAACATACAGTGTTAAGCATGTAAATCATATTGAACATTACCAATCTAAAGGGAAGTGACAGATGACTGCTACTGCCATTAAATGTTTATTGCATCCCTGCCATGTAATGCAATTAGGTGGCAAGAAACATGTAATGTGTATTGCTCTGGTGGGAGAATGGAGAAATTATTGGATTTTCTCTCTTAATCTATTTATATCTTGCAGTGGGGGCATTAGGCAGATTAAGCTAGGGACAGTGCCATTCAGTATGCTAAGCAGTATTTGTCACACATTGCAACGTGCAGAAGTAACAGCCCTGCCTGTTGCAGAACTACTGAATCAGAGGAAAGGTGCATGAGAATATCTTCTGCAACCAGAGGACCAAAGCATATATTCTTAAGTGCTTCTCTCTCAGGAAAATGAAAAAAAACCCTAAAAATCACTAACTGGTTATTTACTTCTAGGGACTGGCATGACAAAGGTTCCAGATTGTGGGATTGGACTGCTTTCACCAAATATTGCTGTGTTCCTTCAGCAGTGCTTCACATGCACATAGCCCTTCAGTTCCTGCTGAGGTTGGGAAATCCAAAACTTAATGAATTCAACTTCATTCATGGTGAATTCTGGTAAAAAGGATTTTCATTTTAAAGTAGAGACAGGAAAACACTGGAAGGTACAAGAAGAAAATAAGAAATGAAAAGAGAAGCAAAAAGGGTTCAACACGCTGTTCTAGCATTTCCAACACTGACTTTGCACCCGGCTGGCACTGCTGGGCAGAGGGGTACTTATACAGCCATGACTTTGGCCATATTGGAGCCCTGCGAACCTATCCCACTCCGTGGTGGGCCTGCTTATTGGCTCAGTACGGATTCATCAGCAGGTGGTTTTCCTAAAGTTAATGAATCCTTTGAACATCTGATCTCAAAACTGTCAGTGGTTCAGGCCTTCTCAGGCAGATTTCTAGGGTTTCCTGCCTCAAATGACAAGCTAAGTGGCCAGCTGTGGCTCCTTAATGCCACCTCACTTAATTGCTACCCTAATGTCCTCATGTTCACACATGTGAAGTAATGGAGAGGCAGTCCTAGAAATCATCAGCCTTTGTTTGCGCAGTAGACCTAACATAGCCAGGAGCAATGCACAGCTTCTATGAGACACCCTGCTGATGTACTTCAGCTCCATGCTGCAGCAGCATGGTAAAAAGCCTGCCTATCCCAGAGGGATGCTCCTCCTTCCTACACGACAGCCTGTGTCTTCTGTAAACATGTACTGGAGGAAACAAAACTGAACCCAAAGCCATGGCTGCCAACGCAGATTTACAGCACGCTTAGTTTAATTCATCAGCTTGACTGCTTCAGACAGTTTTGTCTCGAGCCCTACCACTGCCTGGCCTCCTCATTTCTCTGTTCCCTGCAGTCTCAGCCACAACTAGCACCTAGCAGTCCTCATTCATCCCAGAAGAGCGAGTATGGCTTTGATGATGGGGAACTTACAGCCCTGCTCACATTCAGTGCTCAAGCTGCTGCTTTTGCTGCTCCATGATACTTGGGGTGATGCCCTCAGCTGCTGTCATCTTCATCAGTACTAAAAGCCAAGCAAGGGAGAGAAGTCTATGCAAAGAAGGTCCATGTCACCCTGCTATTGTCAGACAGCCTGGCAGCTCTGCACTGTTTTTCTCGTGGCTGTTGTATGTGGTATTTCAAGGGGATTAAAGACACACTGCTTCAGTAATAGATTTAGGCCTGCAGCTTGGAAAACAACAAGGACTGTTCTGAACTCATTGCTTGGCACGGGGAATTTGAGAGCCATGACTAAACTGAGCTTCAGTGCAGAATTCTGATGCACAGGTTAATAAACTAACATAAAGAAAGGCCTTCAAGTTGCCTAGTACAACTCTCTGGGGTAGAAAGTCATCAGATGAGACTGCAAGGCTTCAGGCATACTGCTGCTTTCTGAGGGCTGTGTAGCAATTCAGTTTTTGTCTTTTCCTTCATTGGGTGAAATATATGAATTGCTCTGTCTGACGGTGGGATACATGTTCACAGTGAAAATCCCAGTCCATACCACACTTTCACATGGAGCACAGGAGTGCTAAGAGTCTGACTGGCACTTGCTCATTAAAGGGGGAAAAAAATTGCACATCCCTATCAAATCTCTAGATATAATGATGTAACATGATTGTCAATAAAAGTAAGATTAGTTTATGGTTCCAAAAAAAAAAATCAATTTTAGCAACTTCCACTGCTAGATATATTGATCTTACATCCTTTTATATACAGTACTTAACCTAACTGAAAATGGACACTCCAAAGTTTTCATTCATACAGCTTGATTTTTCAAGAAATTAATTTTTACTAAAAATATATTAAAAAAAATAAAATAAAATTCTGTGTATTCTCAAACCATTGCATGTCAAGCAAATGTAACCCTCCTAGAAAAGGCTGTAGCTTAAATCAGTTGAGCTGCAGTTCTTTATTCCAGGACAGAAGCTGTCCGTACAGAACAGGCTGATGTCCTCTTCCATGTACTTCCTAGGGCTATGAAAAACATGAAGGGAGATAGCTAAGATACACACAAAACATGCATAAAAACAAAGGAAGCTCTTCCTACCTGCCTCTCAAATTTGGGAGATTAATAGTATTACAAAGGAGAAGCTTTGCTGTCATGTGTAAAATCTGGATTGGCAAACCAGAAGGGAATAATAATTCATTCTTCTACAAAGGCAGAAGAGCACCACTTTGTAAACTGGCAAGTCAATGCCTTGTGATATTTTTTGGCACTGCTGAGTATCTGCAAGACAGTCATGCTATCTGGTAATCTTTTTAGTATTTGATAATACGGTACTAAAGTCACAAGTGAACAAAAGGCAGCCAGGGAATTATTTGTGAATTATACAATATTGGTATTCAGTAATTAAGCCTTAGAATTAGTTGGGAGAGGAGAATATAACACTTCAAAATTGGTCTACCGAGTACAATATTTGTCTTCAATGTCAAACACATTTATTCAACTGAATCATGCAGATCCATTTCCAAGCTTTGAGACTGTTCCTGCTGAAGGGCTTGGAAATGCCTGACTTGTGCCGAGGGCTGGAGCATTTCCCAGCCACTTGCAGCTAAATCTCCAGCCCCATCTCTCCCCAGCTCCAAGCAGGGCTGCCTCTGCCAGAGTTAAATCGCTATTCAGGATGTCCAGGAATATCCTGGTTTATATAATTGCATCAAGAAATACTGATTTCTCTGACTCCTTGTTTAGGAGGTATCTGTAAGGTAAGTATTCACCAAATACTCAACCTTGTTTCTGCTAAACTGGTATATAAAATTTCTGCTGACTTTATGTAGAGCTGTTAGTGAGCATTTGTTATGGACTGATGAAATATTCTAATTTACATCCTATAAAGGAGGCATCAATTACAGCAGGCATGTCCAACCTGTGGCCTGAAGGCCACATACAATACAGCACAGCTTGCAATGCGGCCTGCCCTTTGTTCCATGCCATCATGGTGGCAGTTCTTCCCCACCAAGCAGCCTGGCCCAGCCCTGGGCACAAATCCATCAGTCAGCAACAACCAAACATCAGCATGCTGTTAGCACTGTTTCAACCACAACCAATGCAAGGGGAGGGCACAGCACAGTGCTAACTGAAGTGATGGTAAATAACTGTATACATTTTGATAGCCTGGCTAAACACGGTTCTGTGGATGGAGGAAAAATATGTAGCCGTGCTTTATGTTTTGATAAAGGAATTTGAGAATAATTTTGAAGATTGGTGTAAAAAACATCATTTTACATTTTCAGTCCATTACTCCATTTTCAGTCAACATAAATACATTACAAGGACCGCATAGAGCTGCAATCAGATATTCAACTCAAAATGTGATCATGTCTTTCTACAAGACTTTATAAGATGTCTGTTACCAGTGAAAGACATCCCTCACTTCGCAGTCGCTCCTTATTCATATCACCAGTTTTTGGCAGTATGTATGCTTGTGAACAATTACTGTCAAGTATGAGGTACAGGAAGTGTAAAGTTCTATCAGAAATCTGACAAACACCTTGAGAACTCACTAAGAACTGCAATCACTGCCACTGAACCAGACTGATGTGTTAGTTTCACAAAAACAGCACCACATATTCCACTTGTTTTATGTTTTTGTCACTCTTTTTTTTTTTTTAAGTTTTCTTAAAAATATTACTTTAAGTAAGTTTTGTTACACATTAAATATGCATTTTTTGAGGGCTCCTCAAAAAGTACTGCCACCTATTTTATCATGTTGACCCATGATGTCAGAGGTGAACGTTGGTGGTACAGCAGTAGAAGTCGAACCTTCCCATTACTGTTCCATTACATCTTGTTGCTGTGTGCCAGATGGCAGCAGAGGGGCAGTTCGACAAACTGACATGTGACATAGAAGTGCATATGAAGCAAAGGTGTAGAACTGAGTTCCTGTGTGTAGAAAAAAAACTCATCAGTGCTTGCTGAATATTTGTAGAGACCAAACTGTGGATGTGAGCAGTGATGCAGTGGATGGTGCATTTCAGCAGTGGTGACAGTGACTATGTTTCACCTCCACTGGTGTAGACTTTGAAGAGCATAGAGTGCAGGCTTTTGTTCACCACAGGCAAAAATGCAGTTAAGTATGGTGACTAAGTTGAAAAATAGTGCTTTGTAGCTGAGAATTTGTTTTAGCATACAGTTACTATGCTCATTGTTTCTGTTGCAGTTTTTATGGAAATAGATAGGAGGCATTACTTTTGGAGCAGCCTATATATATGTGTATATATGTATGTATGTATGTATATGCAGCCCAAGACAATTCTTCACACAGAGTGACCCCAGGAAAGCCAAAAGGTTTGACACTCATGCATTAGAGTACAGTTTTAGGGGAAAATAAATTATGAGCAATGAAGAGGAATTTTATCATTAAAACTGATGCACAAGACTATAAAACATCTGGAAGGTGTTAGTGACTGCATCAGCTGTAATCACAGAGCATGCTATCCATACTCCGAGAGCCAAGTCTCCTTGACTTAGAAGGAGAAAGAAAAAGTCGAGTGAGATAGCGAACATGTTAACTCAGCATAAGCTGGCACTACAGCAAGCACTGATAACATACCAGAGGGAGTCTCTGGCTCTGCTTGTTGTCCAGAGAGGAGACAGCCCTGCTCCTTTCAGCCATTTTATAGTGCCACCCCTGACAGTCCCTCAGGAAACACCACCTGCCTCACTCCCAATACATCAAGCTCTGCACAGCCTCCAAATGCTTATCAGCTCTGTGGATACTCGCTCTGTGCAGGGATGAGTAGTGCTCCTTCTGACTTGCCTTCTCTCTCTCCCTCCCTCCCCCATTTAAACAAAAAAAAAGGAAAAAGTTATCTGTGAGGCTTCACTTCTTTATGTGAAAATATACTGGTTTTTGTTTTTCCCTTCTTAAGATTTTAAATTCCTGGGATTTTTTTTTTAATTATTATTTTTTATTTGTTCTGAGCAAATAGCTGCAATTATAAGAGATCTGTGTACATTCAGATAAAATACCTAATATGATTCTAGAAGCAGAATATGCTGGAAGAAATCACTACAACTGGAACCAGAGCACACACTAATATCTTTCAGGCGCTTTTGTTTTTCCTCTCCTGTAATATTCTCCCATATCCTCAAGGGTACACATTCAAGCAAGCTGAAAATCAGTACTTACTAACCTGTTTGGAAAGGCAAACTATACTTTGTCATCAAAACATACATGTATTTTCTCTACTGGAAATCAGACACCAATCGTGAAAAACTTTTGTACAGGACTCATTCACTTGTAGCTTCCCACTGGCACCCCCTGTATGCCGAGGTAAGGTTCTCCCCCAGTGATGCCCTCCTGGCCTCTGTTGAGGCAAGCTTTGATCCCATTGGTTGTTCCTCACTTTATGCCTTCTTCATCCCTGCTGCATGTATCATCCTCACTTCACAGGACTTCTCAACTTTAACTGTGCCAGGCTTCTCATATATATTTTTTTCTCTTTTATCTCATTGCATTAAAAAAAAAAATCTGTGTTATGGGAAGCATAAGTCAAAGGTGAGAACAGCGTTGGACAGATTTGTGCATCCTGAAATCCAGTAACTCAGACATGCGCTTTGAAATAACTACAATAATTCCGATTGGCTCTGAATAGTGGCAGCAAGAAGACAAAGTAGTGACAAAAATGAATGATCATGCTCTTCTTTGCAGGTTATATATTGTCTTATTTCTTTCTTACGCTTATTTACAATCCAATCTGAATATCACTCAGCTATGTTTATTGTTTCCTGGTATTCACAGAGTTATTTCCACAGGAAATTTTTATGCACACTTTACTCACAAACTCCTTGTGTTGGCAATATACCATTTTAGCTGGCAAGGCATACAAGATCCTAAGAGCCATTCTTGCTTCCCAGTACTAGAAAAGAGTAAATCATAAGTATGCTGCTGACATACCTTGCATATGCAATACCATTTTAATACAGATTTTCAGACAAATGATCAATTGCACTACAACTCAGAGGGTAAAGACTCATGAGTTTTGAATGCTACCTTATCCAAATGCTCCAAAACTGTGGCGAGTATGATCAAGAGTCACAGAAATTAAAACATACTGATAAATATGTTTGCTCCAGGAGATAAAAAGGATTACAACTAATGAGAGCATCAGTCTTATCAACAACGTACAGAAAAGCAACAAAATATTTGGTTAGCTGTTAGGACAGCTCTGAAAGTGGCCTGCAGAATTCAGCTGGAAACTTTAAAAAATGGGCTAGGGAGGGAGATGTTTTTGTTCTCCTCACTTTCAAGACCACCACCAGAGGCAAACCTGCTGCCTTGTCAGGGCCATCCTTCAAAAAGATGTGCAGAAACAACAAAAAGTCAAGTCAGCAATGCAAAGCATGCAAATTAACTGAGGGTTTTAGAAACATCAAACAGATTCAAATTTAATTCCAGAATGGTTGGAAGGAGTGACAGAGCTAAGGGGGTAGGCAATGAAGCAGAACTTTTGAGAACTGTTTCACATAGTCATAGGAGAAGAAACTGGAAGAAAAGGATGAGGCTATGCTGCAGCCAGTCTAACATGCTTAAATTTATTCCTGCTTTCATTTGTTTTTTGTCATTTTTCTTTTACTTGGGGGAATTATATGTTATTTACATAAGAAGCAGAGAGCAATTTCTAACGTAATGTCTTAAAGCATTATGGAAAAAATACAAGTTTTCAATTATATGCTTTCATTGGTCAAGTCCACATACAAAAAGAGTCAACACTGCCTGTGCCTGTAGTCAGAGAGCAAACCAACAGCACTACTATTTTTGATGGGAGACCAGGGGAACACTTCAATGACCCAAATGTGCCAATGATCCCTTGCATACTGACACACACATATGAATATTTCCTATAATGTTGTGAATGAGTGTGACTGGGAGATCAGGGCTTTGTGCACATCATATCTGATGGACAGCACACTGCTGCTTATGCAGTGGAACATACCTGTGAAACTTCAGTCCCACATTTCTCCAAAACACACCCACTTCTTGTTAACTCCGGGCAGTGGCCGTATGAATGGAGCTAATACATCCCAGAGAATATAAAACCACCACTTTTCCACAGAGATGTGGTTTTACAGTATTAGAAGGGCTAGGAAGAAGCACACAGCTGTCACTTTGAAAGCTGTTGCTGTCCCAATAATTGGACTTCAATACATTATTAATATGCAGTCAATTTACTAACCTAACACTTCACGTATTCCACAGAAAGACAAAGACACGTAAAGCACAGTATTTGCACAGCACCAGAAGTGAGCAGTTGTATTACATATACAAATCCAGTTTCCCAGTTTAAACATTTTGTCTATTACATATGAATTAGCTGAACAAAATTTGCTTGCAAAAAATCAAGTATTAGACCATATATGAATTGATTGAAACAGATTGATTATGCGCTAGACAGATGGGTTTGCAAGAAGCTTCTTATGACAATACAAGTCTGTGTAATAACCCCGATATCAAAATAAGGTTTGGTGTAGTAAACTATATAATGAAAACCATTTAGAAAGCAGAACAAAATCTTTAATCTATATCTCTGCAAAGGACTCATACAAAATCTTATAAACACTGAATTTCTACTGGAGTTATTTGAACACAATATAAGCAGTGCCTAAGTCTCACTTTACCCATTAGAAAACCACAATATTTCACCAAAGAGGCAAAAATTAAAAACTGCAGTGTTATTTCACACGATTTTCATCAGGGGTTTAAATTCTTCAATAGTCTCTTGAGTGCAAAGGGCAAAAGACAGTCCTGCACACTGTGACCCTACCAATGTTTTTTGCAGGGACAAAGTAGGAGCATCTCTGTGCACAAATTCCAGCCAGGCTGCTTGAAGGGCAGTCCAGTGGTTGACAGTGCAAGGAGAATGCAACTCTATTGTTCTTCTCCTCCTTTCACCGTGCACAGTATTATCGCAACACCTGAGATAAATGATCGAGTACCCACTGTTAATACAGCTTCTTGATTTGGAAGAAAGGGGGGGGGGGGGAAAAAGAGGGAAGTAGAGCAAATTTTGCACCATAAATACTAAAAAACCAGCAAAGCAACCACATGAAAGTTTTGCTACGGTGTTTAACTACGTACTCAGTGAAGATCAGAGGACAGAATTTTAATGGAAACCCCCTGTCCAGTTGTCTGCATACAAGCAGCAGAAATACGCCATGTGCCAAAAAGCCCAACTCCTCCTTTGCAAAAAACAAATCCTATTTCTCCAGCTCTCCACTCCAGAAGTGACAAACACAGCTATCACTGCAGTGCAAACTACAAGCAGATAATTCACTTTAAGGTGTCATAGAGAATAAACTCTCCTTGGCTGAAGAGCAAAGTAACAGTGAGTATCACGCAGAGTACTGCATTTGCTTCAGACCAGGGATTTTTATTATATGCAACCTTCTGTGGGAACTGCAGGCCTGAGCTGGCCTCCCACAGAAATGTCATGCAGTTTCTCATAGTAAAGGCATGAAGCTTTAGCTGCTACAGCAGTGACAGTCACCAGTATCTGGGGGCAGCTTTAGAATCGTTTGCTTATCAGGGTGCCCTGGAAACTGTGAGTAGAATCATAGAATGGCTTGTGTTAGAAAGAACCTAAAGGATCATCCAGCTCCGAGTAACACAGGTCTGCTACACAAGGCCTGCAAAGTGCCATGTAAGGGAAAAGGAGAGAAAGGGAGACAATGGAGTTTACGGCAGGAATATTCTGTACACAGCTGGCTCATCTAGGATTTCAGTAGTACTGCAGCTATGCTCTAGCAGCACACAGCTGAAAGCAACATACCCACCACTAACAGGATGGAGGAGAGAGCATTCAGGGGAACCTCATGTGCTCACCAGTACATCCTACCAGTACGGGCACTGCAAACACAGGGAAGTTCAACGGTACTTTAAAGCTGCAGTAACACAGTCTCATTTTGTAGCTGTAAGTATAGGCAACAGCAGGTAAAAGTGCCTTTGACCAGTATTCAGGTCATCCAAGAAAAGTATCAGACACAGTCCCATAGAAAAGAAAAAAATAGCTTACTCCTTTTTGATGAGCAGAGCTTGCTGGAAACTCCTGAAGAAAACAGTCTCCAAGTAGGGATCCTCCTCCTTCAGCTGACAGCCCTTCAATGAATTAGGGAGGGCTGGACCCTGGGTCCACCCCTTCCAGTCACACAAGTAAATTGCTCACACCTGTGCTCCCAGGGCTGGCCACACCATTCACCAGGTGCTCAATCAGTTCTTCAAGTCATGACCTAACAGTTCACATACAGTAGTTAGTAGGACTTGTATGATGCTTGAACTTTTGTTCTGTGCTTCCAAAAGGCAAGGGTTGTTTTGGCCACTTCAACCCTGGATTTCACCTCAGCTTCTGAACTTGCTGAGAATGTGGTTTGATTCTTAATGCCATGGTTGGTACCAGTACTGATGTGACATGGTGATACTACTGAGCAGCAAATTACCGTTTCTGAGATTCAAAGGAACACCCATTTGGATCCAAAGCTATGTAATATAGTAGCAAAAAAAATACCCCCAGATTCAACAGCAAATGGAAATCTCACTTAGCCTAGAGAAGTCACCAGTTCCACCTTGTCCAGAGAAGCCTGCTGTATTTATTTATGGAAAGATAAAAACTGGCAACTGGTAAAATGGGTCATCTCTTACATACTTCTGAAAAACAAGAAATTCCAAAACACGGGGAAGCATTTCTTAACATGAAGGCATGCACAAGCCTCCAGGAAGATCATAGAGGAGGTCAGAGGAAGGAGCTGCGCTGAGGCCTATGGAAATGGCTTATGATTTCACCCATCACCATGGGACAGCTGAAGCATGGGAATACAATGTCTGCTGGAAATACCCAGCATTTTGCTAACCTAGGTTAGCAAAGGCCTCACAAAAGCTTTTATTTCCCCCTAAAGGGTACCATGAGTGCTCAGCAGATTCACTGCCTACCTGCAGCAGGGCTCTGGACAGAGAAGCTAGGTCATCATGGCCCTTACTCCACCTGGCAGCTGTGAACAGCTCTGTTTGCACTTGCTGCTGTTGTCAGCTGGATTGTGCAGGATTCTTTTCAGACAGCTCAGCACCCTTCTACCCCCAGCCAAACCAGCTTCGTTATTTGCTTGCTGCACAACTCTAAGGCACACTCCCATGAAGGAAACCCAGCTGTTTCTGGAGCCCATAACATGTCAGCAAATAATTAATTAATTCCAACCATCTCTCTTCATTTTTGTATCCAACCATTTGCCTTCTTGTCTCCAATTCTCTCTCTCTTTTTTTTCAGTTTTATCTGTTACAAAACAGAAAGTGTCTGTCTGCTTGGAAATGTACTGCCTGGAAGACTACCTGGAGATAGCACATACAGTTGTGTTTACTCCTTTTGTTCTTACTGATGTGGAGTGTCAAACACTTCTTGGCATCCTATAACCATGAGTGCTAACTCAATCAATAAATGTAAGAATTCAGGAGCTTAGCTGAAGTAGAAACTACATATTAACAGCCATCAGAATGTCTTTATCTTTAGAATGCATAAAGTCACTAGAGTATTGGCATCTCCAAACTACAGGGAAGTTTACCCAAAATGTTCAATTAAAAGGAAAATAACCAGATCCTCATTCTTTGTGTTACTTATACTTGAAAAGAAAGGTAATATGTTTGCCTCTCCCTCTTTGATGCAGCAATGCATTTTAGATATATTGTTCGGGTGATCCTACAGTTTTCTTATGCCAGCTCGGAGGATTTCTCAAGCTGGCTTCAGCGGGTGCTCCCACCCAGGGTGATCCAAGCAATGGATTTTCTAGATACATCTTCTGCGGGAGAAAATAAAGGGAGTCTGATGTACCACAGATCTCTGCCCTCCAGCACTAACATAATTTTATAAACACCAGAGCCAGCACAGCCATTACCCAGAATGAAAAGGAGTACTTGAATATGAAACATGACTCAAAAATGAAAAACAGAGCTGACCAGTGTCTATTCCATGAGCTGAGATAAGAAATAGGCTCTAGTTTCATGACAGCAGGAAGAACTTCCTCGTAAATGCTCTGGAAAAACTGCCTACCTGGTGGGAAGAAAAGGATTAAGAGACCTGACACCAAATTTTGTCCACTCTGGCAGCTCACTGAGGATGAGCAACAAGGATGAAGTCAGGAAGCTGCAACAAGACTGTTCACAAACCAGCTCACCACGTAAAAACCCAGAATTGTCTTTCTACATTTTCCGTGGTCTTTGGTTGGAAACGAGAAATGCCAGCCCTCTTCATACCACAAATTACTTCCATGCTTTCCATAAGCCCACCAGAGGGGAATTGCAGGGTCTGCTGAATCTCCAGTCCTCCCTCTCACTCCTCTGGTTTCCATCCCCAAATTGAGATAATTACATGTGTTTGTCTCTGATACATTTTTTCCTACTGCAAATAAAAATGCACAATATTTATCTGAAGGCTTTCTGAGCTTCTGATGAGTGTGATCTGAGCACTCCCTATGCAAAGCAATCCTTACTCTGGGACTACTAGCTTTGCATGTCCCTGCCAAGATGGCTTTCATTTATTCATTCAAGTGGCATAAATATACATATATATATGTATAAGAAAACAGTGTGGAATACAATAATATACTGAAAACTCTTCCTAAATTTTATTATGAATAGTTTTTAAGTTCATGGATAATTTTTGATCCACTGTATCATATTTAATGTTAAATCAAGCCAAATCCATAGATACACACAGCCCTTTAAATTTCTTCCTCTGTTAGCATAATATACTGGGTCAAGTGTGACTACTGTTTATTTTAACTTTGCAAAATTGATCCCAGCTTCATATTTTTGAGAAAGATTGGCCCATTTTGGTGCAGTTCCAGAATAAATCTTGCCTGTTCTTTTAAATTGAGACTAAGTTTTGACATACCACCATTGTGACTGTGGCAAGCATTTCTGGCACGCATAATGAATGATTGACTTCTCTGCTTGTTTTCATAGCAATAAATATGTGGTACCATTAGGCAGCAAAACAAAGTATTCCCCCAAAATCCCTGCTAAGCATATTTTGGAATTAATGGAGTAATATAGATCCATCACGCTCTCTTTCTATGCTAAGAAGTATTTGATTCCATGAAATTCACTCACTCACACATAATTTAAATAACCAAAAAGGAACACTGTATTTTCCTTTCTTCTGCATATGTAAGAAGAGCTGGCAATCTTACCAAGTATAGCGATGCAATCTAGTTAGGCTTCTATAGATTTCATTAATAACTCATAAGAAAGACTCAATAACACTTCTTGCACACCAATCCAAAAAGAAAAAGGAAAAAAAAGCATTTACTTTTCAAGATACAAAAAAAGAAATGTAATCAATAGACATCAGCAACACTTTTCTGATGAGAGCTCCTGTAACGGGAAGTTTAGATTAACAACTCTTTAAAGATGGTCCTGCTCTAAAATGCTTCCAAAGGGACTGTTCCTCATCTTGTCAGAAAGTTTTGGTAGGATCTCTTGTTCTAGGCCATAGCCTTGCACAGCTGCACGCAGGGGGCTAGGACTATTCCCATACTGATACACAGACGCTTGCAAAAGTGTCCTTGTATTTGAAATGTTAATAGGACTGGTCATGAGAGACATGATTTGTGCAGAACTCTGCCTTCACTCCCACTTGCACTTTACATTTTCATTTGACATTTTCCCATGAGTATGAAACCCCAAAGTGCTTAAATCAACTTTATCGTTTCTTTTTATGTAATGTTGTGCTCCAAATCCCTCACCAAAACACCTCATGTTCTGCTATTCTTTGTTGTTGTTCGGCTCTGAAGTTTTTTCTCCGGCATTCCGTGACAATTATGATACGATGGTATGTTTCGTACAGGGCAAAAAAAACCAAAACAATTTGGAGAACTGCACTTCTGAGTGTTGCCCACACCACTCACTGACTCCTGAAATAGTTCTTGGATGAATAAGGAATGAACTCCCTTTGAAAAAAGAAATAAATGGCACAACATGAAGAGATTACTGGATGGCAATTTCATTTTCTGTCCTGCTTTTTAAAGTACTACTTTGTTATTTAACAGGCCTTGTAATTACAACAGTGTGGATGATAAAAGCGTACAGATAGTAAAACATTTATTTTAAGAACCCTTCAATTTACATGACTTTTCTTTTGGTTTTCACAGAGTGCTTTACCACTCACCCCAGCTCTTACTGACCTGCCTGCCAGCCTGGTCTGAGGCTACTGAGGCTTATCCCAAAGCAGCATGTGCCTCTCCAAACATCTCTCTGGCATTTCTTTATGGGCACCTGCTGCTGGTAATTATGGGCCTGTCTCCTAACCACTTCCTCTGGTTTATGTCAGGGCATTACTCAGCCCACTTGATTGCAAACAAGCCCCAGTAACAGAGCACTACATGAGCCCTTGTGGCAATTAGGCAGGCCCAGTCAGATCTGTGTGCCTACGCCGAAAGGAGTTGTTTCTTTATAATAATCTTCCTTTTGTTGCTTTCAGTAGCATAATGCAATACACGCTTTGGTAACCCTAACCAGACTGCCCGCATGTGTCTGCCATGGGCTTTACAACCAGCTGCTAAAAGCGCACTGCCCAGCTCCTCAGAACATATTACTGTTTGGCTGGAAAAACAAAATGCTGCCTTTCTTCAGCGTTAAATCCCATAAGTAAGATTGTTCCCATCCCAAGTCCTCATGCAAGTAAAATATAAGGCATACATTGTACATCATCTTTATAAACTTGTTTTTGGGGGAAGAGAATGCTTTAGCTTCTTTATATGGTGCAGTATGTGTTTTGCCACCCAGGGAAATGAAAACAAATACTGTAATGTATTCAAACCTCTTAATTCTCCAGAGAAATGTATTTTTTCTACTGTTACTAATTAGTATTTGAAACCGCTAATCCTATTCAGGTTGGTTTTTGTTTGTTTTAATTTTCCATTGCCTACTTTGAGAAAAGCCAATGATGAAAATACACTTTTAGTGTTGTTTTAGTAAATACCCTCAAAGATGGTCGGTCAAAAGCAGCTGGCAAATGCAGCAGCTAGTCAGCCTTGGAGGCACCCAGACCTGCTGAGGAAAGTTCCCTTGCTGACCAGGATCGGAGAGATTTTCTCTGTTCTAGGGGCAATATGAGCACAGTCTTTTCAGTTTGAATATCAAGCTTGGCTAAGCTTTACACTGATGTGATGGGCGGCTTCAATGTCTTCCCAAGAAAATTTCTGCAAGCTGTGCTCTTTTAAAAAACCAAAAGATTCCCAAACAACTAGCAGTCATAAAAAACATTTTAGCCAATAATTGCTGTTCTAGATGCCTATCTTTTTTTTCTTGATTCTTTCAAGTGGGATGAGATCTTGTAAAGATAGAAATGTTTTCCTCCCCATTTTAGTGCAGAGGATCTTTGTTAGCACTGGGATTGATCTCTGATGTACTTTGCTGTCTCTACTCCTTTATTTCATTTACTTTAAAGGCGTACTTAGAGACATGGAAATTTTTCCATCCCAACAGATGAGACAGAAATCTCTCCCTGATGAACACAATCTTGCAGAAACTGGAGCTGTTCACAGCCTTCAGCTGGCACTGCAGTAAAGCATTTAGCAAAGGAACACATTTGCTGAAGATCTATCCATCCAAGAAAGGCAGCAAACCTGACCATAGTCACAAGGCTCAAAACCTACAGCCCAAAGGCTAAAACTTAGGATGAACAAATGAGGCTAAGTTGCATATACAATTTACCTGTAAACCTCAACGTATTAAGATGCATTTATATGTATACCTACACCAACTGGTGTCTACATCCTTCCTAAACAAATTGCTGTTGGCCTTCCCAGCCCCAGACCTGTTCTGATTCAATCATGAGATTGAAGTCATGAAAATAAGGTACTGCAGAAACTCTTGTTAAGATTTTTTTGCTACTATAGGAAGACTTATGTTTCCAGCTAGATAATGGTGGCAGCTGAAAACTAAAGGTCACATCACCTGATATTAAGCAATCCCACATTTGATAAACAACCCAGCACGTAAGTCAGGAGAACAGAATTTTGAGCCTAGGGCTATTGTCAGGTCAACTCTTTACCCTGCAGGTAAACACATCTTCTGAAATAATATTTCATGGTCTGTAGACTTGCAATAGACTCACATGAGCCTTTTAGATGTGTTTATGGGGGAATAGTACAAATGTGTACGAAAGTTATTTCAGATCAGAAATTCCTTGTGATTGAGCAATTACATATATAATAATTTATCAAAGGACAGTGGACGCAGCGTGCACATACATATAACAAAACACTTTAGTATTTTTCAAACACTGCAATATTCTCCAGCAGTGACTCAGATTTCAGTGCAAGTTCTCATGCTACAGAAGACTGAAAAGTGACACTTCAGCTTCCAAGAATCAAAGTGCATTATTTAGGAGCAATCACCAGCTGCACATCGTAGAGTTACACCTTTGCAAACCATAGCTATGCATTCCTAGGTGCCCATATAAAGTTGATAGCTATGAACAATACTGATTGCAAGATGGCAACAGTTTATATTTAAGAAAATACATTGATATATCTTAAAACACTGATCATCTAAAAGCAAAGTGAAGTTAGATTAAATCTAATCATTAGAGAATTATGTTTTTATTTTTATTGTTTTTTAAAGAATTACTTTAAGAAAAACATTTCCTGGTACATTTATTTTGTCATAGGCATGACTGATATTAGTAATTAATAGGCAATTTTGTGCATTTATTTTTCAGATGCCACTTCAGAAAACAAGCAATATAACTATTTCTACTTTGGACTATGGCTGAGTTAATATGCCTAAACAAGCCCAACTTCAGGAGCTGACAAAAAGTAGCCAAGAGAGCTTTAAGATAAAGTTTGACCTTGCAGAAGACACAGCAAATACTGTTCCCCACTAATGTACTTCCATGGAAATCCTGAAGTTCAGAGTTCAAAATGTGGAACTTCTGAAGGATCAACCAGACTTTCTTTTGATGATCATAAAGAAGAAGGAAACATAAATGAATATATCAGAAAACCCATAAATTTTTTATTTAATAAACATCCCTCTTCACAACTTGGAGCCAGAAATACATATGTATTAACCCACTGAATTCCAAAATGCCTACATGACAGCAGAAAGCTGAGAAAATTGTACAAAGATATCTTTGAGAACTGACATAATCAGAACATCCCAGAAGTTTTGCTTAACAGTAAATTTTGCTGCACAAATGACTGCAAGCAATCCTCATAGTCCTTACTAACTACAGAAAATATCAATGGTGTCTTGGAGTACTAGTTATGCCACAGATCTTCATTGGCCTGCTATGAAAAAAAAATCTACTGAGCCACAGCCAAGCTCCAGGTATTGAAAGAGAAAGTTCTTCCAAAGAAAGCGATGGACAAAATATTTGCCAATTTATGTCACCTTTAGTGAGGGAATCCAACCACAGAACAAAAAATAAAATGAAAAAATATTTTGGTTTACATTACTGTTTTTCAAAGCCTTTGTTTTGGGAAAAAGGACTTGCAGGATGATTATAAATCTTTTCATGGAATTTCAAGGCTCTCTTCTAAACTGAACACATTCACAATCTTAACTCAAAGACGATTTAGTAGCCTCACGCAATCCCAACTATTCTGTAGTAGACTATTGATCTCCTTTTCCTCTTTCTGTTTAAATGTGGACTCAAGGTCTTCCCTGAAAGTCTCAATCTAGCATATAACACAGGCTTTCAAGACTCCCAGCACTCCGCTACAAACCTAGCTTCTGGTCACCTTAGGTTTTCACAGTCCTTAGGGGCTCTGAATTGTTTGCATAAAACCAGAAGAAGAAGCCGATTATGCATGTTGCTTAGTGTGCAACAGACAGACATCCAAATGAGTAAAAATAGTAAAACTCTCAGAAAGACTTAGAGTATTGGCACTGCAATTCTCCTTCCAATGAAAAATATTCATGACTGTAATTAACCCGTGTCAATGTGAACAGCATCACTTTGTCAGCTCTAGCCTAATTCCTTTACATAATTCTCCCAGCATGTGAAAATGGATATATTTACTTTTTTTCTTGTAATCAAATGCAATAATGATTTTTTTTTTTTCAATACCAGAAGAAATGGTGCAAGAGATGAGGCAAAAAACATATGGAAACAGTCACTTTTGACCTATGTTTTATCCTTTAAACCCCAAAGTGGATTCAGTATTAAAATCAAAGTACTCTAAGTATATTGTGAAATATTTACAGCTGTTATTACTGCCTGATTTATGTGTGCCAGAGACCAGATTATTCAGACTGGTTTCACAAGCAATATGTTAGTAAACAGGATTTTGTTTGGTAATTATATTAAACATGTCCATTGGAATTAATTACAAATGGTATTTTACTGTACTTGATAAAAGCACTAAGCAGCAAGAACTAATGATGGCAAAAAAGAAAAAGAAAAGAAGTCTCCTCTCATTTTCAGTAAAGCTTTCCATGTGAAAATCTGTCAACATGAAAAGTTACTGCTTGTAATTAAAGCCAGGCTTTAGCTCAGTAATATGTTTACATGTTATGTTCCAGAAGGGAAAAAATGCAATTGAATTACTCTTTTTAAAGCCTGCGGTTCACAAACACATGGTCTGCTCTGAGCACGCTACTAATGTCGACTCCTGCAGCCTGGGAAGAAAAATAATAATAATTTAAAAAATAAAATAAAAAATAACAAAATAAAACAGCCAAACCTCACGCCACATTTGAGAGTTTTGCACTATTAACGTGGTTTGTTACAAGTTTAAGAAAGCCCTCCAGATGTGCTTGCAGGATTTTTGCTGGGGGTATGCCTACCAGATCAGGTATTTAAGCTTTGTTCTTGTCAGTACTTATACAAGGTTTCGCTAATGGACTGATAACAGCAAAGAGGAGGTGGAGAAGTCTGAGATCGGCAGCAAGGAGCTAATTACCCCTCTGCTTTAGCTCTCAGATTAGCTTACTAAACATCCCTTAAATGGCCTCCACAATGGCTTTATAGCACAATATCTGTTTTCAAAGATGACTTCAAGACAACTTTTCAGAATTACACTGGGTTCAAATTGCCAAACTGGGTGCAAAGCGGTGCTCCAGGAGAGGATTCCAGTCTGCTGTTTGCTTTAGAAGATGAGTCCATTTCCACTCTTCTGACATTTGTCATGCTTCCTTTATTTTTAATAAACATGCACTATTTTCTCACCATCCCTCTGTATTCCTTTTTCCTATACATATGCGGTAAGGGTAGGATGCTATATGCTGTGGAAATAGTTTAATAGAATTTAGGGCCAAAGGCATACAAACACTGTATATTGACAAGTTTAAATGCTATCACATTACATGATGAGACATACTTCCCAAACAGACAGCAAATAACCTTTTTTTTCCCCCATGGCAACTCAGTGCTCTACATGACAAAGCACGTTACTAACTTCAGTAGAAAATGTTTCTGGTCAAGGTCACAACACATTTCATGGTAAAGAACCAAACAGATAAGCAGCTCTGTGGTTATGCAGTGTTACAGAAGCCTGTACGCTGAATTTGCTAATTTAGCTTTAATTCACAAACCTGACACTCATTTCTTCTCTTTCAACTATTTTTGTTTCCTGTTAATGCAGCCAGATGGGAACTTTAGTAATGATTACAACTCTCCCTACTTTAATATGAACTCTTCATCTTACTACTATCAGATGACATTTGCTTTCCTTAATGTACATACTTTTAGAAAAATTACAGAAGTGCTATTGCTGCATTACATGAAAAATTCCATTGTACATTTAGCTGACATAGCATCAGCTGCTGTTTAAACTGGGCTTAGCTAATGGACTTTTAATGTCAGTGGGGTTATGTGCAGTTACTGGCTATTAGCAGGAACGGGTCCTTTCTATAAAAATCACTTTTCTTCAAGCATGTTGTTTGAACATTCCTTCCCCTGATTTAGTGACTGTCACCAAATACAAAACAAATGCAAGGACGCTGGAATCTACTGTTATCTTTAAAACCAACTTAACCTCAGCCCGGCCTCCACAAACAAAATACACATCTTGCATTGGTGCTGGCAGATATAAAACTTTTAGGACAAAAGACCAAATTTTCCTCATGTTACTCAGGTGTAAAATAAGCTCATCGGCAAAGTTTTAGCAGTTGCATACTCCACAGCATGTCATTTTTCCGTGTAAAATCAGTTTTCTTTGTAAATAGTTCTTATAAATGCAAATTTAAGACTTTCTGCTGGAGATTGCAAAATGACAGACACATTTACAACACAAGTAAATAAACTAGTACTTTTCTTTTCAAGATGTGGTAGTTTTTATCCAATAAGCTGTGTTTACTACACAGAACTAATATATAAAAGATTTAGCAAGAAAAACAAAAATAAAAGAAGATGACTCATACAGAAATATTGTAGGACACTCAAAGTACAAGAGCTAGCAGAAACTGAAGAGTTTTGCCTTTGTTAAAAGGCACATGGCACTACTCTTTCTACTACCTAGCCCAGGGTAACCACCACTTTTATTACCAGCTGTTACATTTCTAACTCCAGCCTTAGAAGCCTGAGTATGCTTTTACAGTAGCAGAGGACTTCAGTTAAAAACAACAGAATGCTGAGGCAGGTAATCGCCAGGCATTCACATGTAATAGACGCTTATGCGAATATCTGCCTACAGTTGGTGGCATTAGGCTGACTGTTCCTACTGGAAATAACATAACAAAACCCAAGAAAAGAACAGTTGTCTGGAAAATCCTCACCAATCAACTTTCAAGTAAGGCATGGCATTTATCTCTGTGCAGCAGAGCCACATCACTGCATGTAAGGGGAATGGAAAGCCACAAAATTATTCAAATTATTGAGCTTAAAAATAAAGAAAAACATACAAAAAATTGCCATTAAAAAAAAAAAAAAAGGCTATATCAAGGTCTGTAGATTCATGAGTCTCACTCTACTATTCTGACAATTTTTTTTAAACACAGAACTATTACAGCTGAAATGTCTTGTCTTTGAAATTAATGGAGCTATATATTTTGTTGGCCACAGCCTGGACTTGCATAAGTCTACCCTTGATGTAAGTACAGGGGGAAAAACAAAAACAAAAAATGAAAACAAAGTAAAATGACACCTCTAAGTTCTGAACTTTTTAGCTATAAACTTCCTAGTTACTCGGTAATAACGAAGAAATTAGGAACTTCCTACTTGCTAAGGCACAGCCATTTTAAATGAGGAAGGCAAGTAAAACCAGCGTTCATATTCTTGTCAGTAGAGATGTGCTGCATAAAAAGAGCACCGTGTTTTATTTCAGCAAGTGACTGAAAAAGTTACCCTCACCTTCAGAAACTGGTGAGGAAGCAGAATGGAAGTCCCTAAGCTGTGTTTGCAACATCTGCGTGAAAGGAATTTTTAATGGGGATGATGATTTGCCAAAAGTCAGTGCAGCTTTTGGGCCAAAGAGCTTACAGCAAGGAATACTGGTAATTCATGAGCCAATTCAGCAAGAACACTCCTAGTACCAGGGCATATTCTTCACCATCTAATTATAACCACATCCCTTAACTGGACAGAACTCAGATTTTTTTCCATAATTAACTTAGATTTTCAGATCTACAGCAAACAAGAGAGAAAGCCCTGAGCCCTTTATGCCCTGCTAGTTGAAAACACCAGTGAGCTTCATCCTAAACTCAGAACAAAAGCTCGAGCCACAGAGGTTACGCTGTAGTCTCAGTGACTGCAGACCATCCAAAGTTTTAGACTAAGCACCTCGCTGCTACATGCATGGCTCTGTTTGCTGTTGAAAGTTGTTGATGCTGTATGATTGAGAGGTAAAAGGAATCCATCTGTGTCAGTTCTGAGAGCAGCTGTCAGAACTGGGAGACATATTAATGACAGAGGAAATTAATTCAGACTAAGACAGTGTGCATGGGCATACCTTGAATGATTCTCAGCAAACAGATCCGTTACAGTTTGTGCGGGTAAATCCAGTGCACAAGAACAGTATTAAGCTCACTTGCTATTCTGTCCCACTTCTCATTACCCCCTTTTGGTATGACTGAACTGCAATTAACTTCATTCAGGGTGACTAAATCCTATTTTCTCTCAATATGTAAACTTTTTGTATAAACACATACATTGGAAGTGAAGCAAACAAGCGATACATCTATTCAATACATAAGTACACCAAATACCATAGGAGAACAGCCATTCCCACTTCAATTATTATTCAACCAGTTTATGGCTATAACACAGCTCTCAAAAACTCTCTGAATGCCTAATAACCTTGCGGTGATCTCCTCTTGCAGCCTCACATGACATGTACTAAATTCAAGCAAAGGAAAAACAAGGATTTCAAACAGGTTTCTAGAATGCACCTAATGGAGTCAAACTCTTTTGACAGATCAGCCAAGGCTTACTTGTCTGTTTCCCCCTATCTAGTTGGTGAAATTCAAGATCTCTCAAATAATCACACCCAGTACTCAGGGGACAGAGGAAAATGTAGGCTTTCCTTTCTCTCAAAGGATACACTGTTAATCCACAGAGCTTAACGTTTCAACCTCTCACTCAATATGAGACTAAGAAATAAAGCTACTTTACTTCTTGAAAATAACTGAAAAGGAATTGGGAGGAACTACCTAACAAGAAAATTCTCAGCTGTTGCCAAGCCAGTAAAACCTTTCCAAGCTCCTTAGCATTATTGTTGATAATGTTACCTCCAAGAGAGAATAAAAGATACTGATTTAATTGCCTAGGCAACCTGAGCTTTGGCAACTCATAAGGCAACAGGGTCCTTCAGTGTGTGAGTCGCTTCATTCAGTTGAATATGATATTCCTGAATTGCAGATTAAAACAAAACAAATCCACCCAGAGCAGTGATCCTTATTCCATTTACAGCAGCACTGCTGTTACCCACTGGATCTGCTATCACTCCTTGCAAATGTAGGCTGTTCGGGATAATTTCACTGGTCATTTGCCAAGGTAAATTCGGAGCTTTCAGGAAGCACCCCTATTATGAACAAAGGCATATGGTTTTGCCCTTCATCTTTTAGGCATTTTTCTGGGTGCCAGTATATATAAACAAACGTCTGGGAAGACCCTGTAAATTCAGTTTTAGGAAAGCATCTGAGAGCCTTCAGCACAGCATTCCCATCATGGTGTCCATCTTCAGGATCTTCAGATGAAGAGAAGGAGAGAGTAGAGAACCAAGCACCATCTCTGGCATTCACAAGCCTCTGGTTCTCATTCTGGTTCCCATACACATTTGCTCCACACTCTTCAGCAATTCACCTCTCATCTTTCCACCAAACAGCAATAAAACACAGCTCTCCTCCCAATTCAGCAAGGTGAATTAAAAATCTCATTAGTGCAACGTAACCAATGAGAAACTCTCACTATCTCCAGCAATGCAAATTTAGCAAAACCATCCTAAAGAATCAATTGTAGATGTTCCCCATGTTAGGTGCCACCAGTTGATGTGTGCACACAACTTCTTTGCTGCCTTCTCTTTATTGTTCCAGTGCATACCTCATAACAAAGGAAAGTAAGAATTTGGAGAGGCACTGAGCACTGCACTATATATGGAAAGACCCTGCTTTTATGGGATTACTGCAGTAATTCAAGCTAAAGCAGAAGGGAGAGGTGCGTCTGGGGACTGGCAGAAAACATTCACCTAAACCCAGCACTGTCTGTCCTTTCTGAGGCAGGCACCGGGGCCAAGCTTGGTTTCTCCACCTCAATCTGCATCAGTCAAATCAGTGAGACAAAAATGGAGCACAAGACCTAGGAAGCACTGCAGATACATGCCTTAGCCTGTGTTACATCAGGATTGTAAATCAAGCTTAATAGCGAGGTTTTCCGCAAGTCTGGTTGGAATACTTTTATAAATGTAAAGAAGAATGAAAGCTGTTATTGTCTGAAGACTCCATAATGTCTAACATTTTTATTTTCACTGAACATCCAGGAGGTTTTTAGAGAGTTTGGCCAGCAGGACAAATATTTGGTATGTTACTGACCTTTTCACTAAAGGAACTGAATCCTTTCTGGTTTTGATTAAGGTTTCTTGTTGGGAGGATGTTTCTTGAAGGGTGTCAGCCACATCCCCTTCCCCCAAGAAAATCAACAAAAATTATTCTTCTCCCCCACCCCAATGAAGTTTTCTTCATTGATATATATTATTTAAGCTAAACTGCTTTTGCCCAGAGCTTTTAGGTAATAATGTGCCAAACTATAAAGGGACTCCCCAAGTCCCAGTGTTTGGTGAATTAGGAGGAAATCCCATGTTTCCTGCTGAACATGTGTGATTTGGGATGGAGTTAGGAAGGCAAACAGGAAGCTGCTCTGATGATGACTACCTGGGAGGGAATACTTCACAAGACCATCTCCAAAGTTACGACAAGCCGGGAAAACATCTTGCAGCTCTTGCCCACTGCTCTGAATCACAGTGCCTGACCTATGAATGCTGCTTGAAAAGCAACTGGAACAAACTACAATTCGTGGCTTCATTTACCTTTCTCCACTAGTATTTATGTCCATGGCTTACAGTCACTTCTGTGCCACATCCCTGCCTTAGAAAGATGAATCTAAACATAACAAACAAAAACCAACCCACAAGCCATGCTCTGCAGAATGTTTAAGCACACCTACTACAAAAACAAAGACAATACTGAATAAATCCTCTCCCTGTCACACTGTCAGAGTTTGGGGCTGGAATATTAGCAGAAGGCCTGCCCCGTTATAGTAAGTGTGGGGTAACAAAGTATGTACAAAATCAAGGAGAATTCTGTTGTTCCTATTTGTTCAATGCTGGCTGCTTCACAAACATTTCCATTTTGAACATAATTTCAAATGCCCACTTACAAGCGAAGCCAATTAAGTCTTCTTTTGCATACGGATGGCCTCCCAGAAGACTTACTGCCATTTCCTTCAGATCACCTCTTGGATAATGTTATGATGGAGAGCTCAAGGGGCACTGACTCCCAAGACCAGACTCTGCTGAGCACACACAATAAATCACCTAAAACACCGACATCCTTCAGCCCTTGGAAGCGGTCAGAGCTGAACTGTGCCTCTGTACAGCATTATTCTGCATCTCTGCAGACGGAGGTCATAGTTAACTGGAAATCCACCTCTTGCCTCTTATTCCTCACACTGCATCCTTAACTTATGCTTTAAAGCTCATGCTGCTTTATATCTCTGAGTCAAATGTCAAAGCAGAACTAGCTAATGAAAATGACAGGCATTGTACTGCTGTATTGGTACTGGTGCCAAGATTGCAGCCTGCTAAACGTGAATACCTCCACTGGGTGGCCAGCAACACGCACACTTCACAAACATACACACTGCTCTCCCAACCCAGAGGGAAGGACATGGGGATGGGAAAAGAGGATGCCTTTCTTTCCTACAGTGCCATATATACAGTTCAATGAGACACATTGCGTTGGCAGAGCACCCATGATTAAACTAACCTTTATTTCAAGGATATGACGTGTATTAGATGACAAACCAAAGATCCAAATGCTTAAGACTCACATTGAGTCAAATCATCTGCCTAAATTGCAGTAAACAGTCTGCTACTTTGAGCATCATATTTAGAAATTCCACATCGTTAGAGCAATTACAAATGTTTGTCTGATTATCTACAAAAGCAACTTTTGTGTGCCTTTTTTCAGAACTCAGGAACCAGATTCCTGAGAAGTCCAACAATGTGAAGTCCTGAAAGGCACCACAAAGGAAGAAACATGGCCGTAAGCCGTAGGTTACTTACAAGACTTCCAGGCTGTCAACGTGAAATAAGTGTAGCTTCACTTTTCAAACTATCTCTACCCAGTGTTTTACATATACAGGAAACTGACCATGTACAGCACAGAAATACCCAGCTACTGTCCTACCAGGATGAGCTCTTCTCATGTACCACGAGAACTGATGCTGTACCATATTCCATTCAACTGGACAGACTGATTGTGCTCTCAGTCTTCTACTTGTACAAAAAAAAAAAAGAAGAAAAAAAAAAGGAAAAAAGAAAAAAGAAAAAGAGGATATTTATTTGAAAATGCCCGATAAATGTAATCCACATGTTCTCCTCTCTTGCTTTGCAGACCAGCTATGGAACTGATTTGCCTGTCTTTGGAACACAGTTGTCAGATGTCCTGTATTTGGAAAATTAAATTAGAAAAAAATCTTTTTAATATGGTTAATGCTCTTTCCTGTTTGTGACTTTGTCACACACAAAGCCAGTGGCAAAATGCAGTGAATAACCAGATGACTACAAAAACAAACAAACAAAGTCACGTGCTGAATGATGCGTGTAAAATGACTGGGTGTAAACATGCTGCGTGATTGGGAAAATGTTGAGAAACCACGAATGCATTCTTACTACACTGAATAATGGCAAGGACAGTAATGCTGAAAATCCATCAGAAGGGGGCTGTATTTGATGCATACACCTCTGTGTTAGTTTTTTTCCTGGAACTCTTGTGACTGGCTGGCTAAAGACTGGAAGGACAAAAGCACTGATTCTGACTCCCTCATTCCCAGGGAGAAACTCCTTCCCCCACAGAGGAATCTCTGAACTTCATTTTAATGCTGCTGAAACTGCCCCTCAGCCATCCAAGGCCTCCCAGTGGGCCACCTTGCTCCCTGGGAAGTCTCTGCAGCACTAAAATGCTACTCGGGGCAAGCAAGGACTGCAACATCTGGCCCAAACTCGTGAACATCTCTGAAATCTGCAAAAGCACAACACTTGAAAACAGATTAATGTTCCAAGTAGGTTTATCTGTTCACATTGAAAAACTCCTTGGCTTTACTGATGCGGATGCTATTACATTCACATGATCAAATACAAGTGGTCCACTGATACATCAAGAAAATTAAGTCTATTTCTCCCTTTTTTTCCCTACTAGATGCATTTAGTTTTTTAATCGGGAAGCGCATCCCCAAAAGGTTCGTACATTCACATGTTGCATTTCACTTTTTCCGCACCAAGCATTTTCAAACTGCTGCTGTTGGTAATAAAGAGTATGCTGGGGTAAGACAAATATCTGCACATATGGCTCTTTTACAGTTTTCTTTTTAAATTATCACTTTAATTTAATTAGGTTTCACAGGTTAAGCATAAAAATGCACTTTCATTGTAAAGGAAGAAATGAGACAAAACCTCATTCACTTACAGCCCCTTTGACTTCAACTTTTCTGCCCATCTCTTTCGCATCACTATCAGCCCATGAAGCTGGCAGGACCACACTCACCACTGCAGGTAGAGAGTTCAACTCTCCTTTTGTCTTTGAAAAAAAAAAGAATGGGGCTGGGGAGCAAAATCTTTTTAACATCCAAAGAGAAGAGAAAGTAGGGAAGCACAATAGCTGAAGCACACACTGCTGATGGACACAAGAAGGGAAAGTTGCTCTGAGGGCAGATGGCACCAAGACGCTGAGCACAGCTAAGTCTGGAGGTGACCGTTCTTTTCTCTTGCATGCTGGAATGCTTGGATTCTCCTTCTAATGGGCCATCTTATTTATTTATTATGTATATGGCAGTATAACGAATATAACAAACATTACATTCAAACTGATTTTGGCTTGATAATTTCCCCGGCTCTTTTCACTCCCCTTTAAAAATTACAGGCTCTCTCTAACGTTGGGGCCATTTCCTGTTCTTTCCTGATAACAACGGAAAAATACTTAAGACAGCTTCAGATAATAAGATAAGAAATGCTAATAAAAAAAAAAAAAAAAAAAAAAAAAAAAAGTGTATTTAGGTCTGCCGAATGGTTTACAGGAGGATTCTGGGATGCAGTGATATGAATCTCTCTGCAAGGGAGCGTGGGGGCCGATCCACCAAGCACTCAACTGATACATTTATTTTTCCAAGAGGCAATGGAAAGGGAAAGCATGAAAGCAGAAGCCCCACAATGCCCACGGCTTCCCTAGCCAGCTTCAAAAGATAAAGCTGGTTGGGGAATGGAGAAGCAAAGCAAAAGAAGAAAAAGCACTAGCAGCAAGTACTGGGAGGAAAATAATAATAATCATTTTTTAAAATGCCCTTCCTTCCATGCCTCTTAAAATTATAACTATGTGTCAGTGTTTGCTGGTTGAAGACAGACACCCCTTTAAGCTTTTTTGCTTTGGTTTATGCTTTTCAAAGCATCACACAGGACAACTGAATTGTTTGCACAATTAAAACCATGTCAGCTGGCTCCAGACCCACTGAAAATCAGAAAAGACCAAGGCTGATTTGGAGAGTGCCACATTTTCCATTTCTGCTGCTTTCAAGAGGCTGTGAATGAAAGCACCAGTGCAGGGTTTCCATCTCAGAAAAGGCTGATCAGTTGGGTGATGACTTTGGAGAATAAGGTTGAGTAAGAATCATTTTAATATTTGTGTAGTTTTGGAAACATAGAAACAAAACAGCATTAAAACTTTGCTCGTGAGATATGGTAAGAAAACTTCCTGAAGAGGGCACAGTTAAACTGTTGATTCATTGCCTTACAGAAGCACTACGCACACATAAATGAAGTTCACCAAGGCAAACACCAATCAGAAAATCCCTCAGCTCTGGGAAGGATGCCAGAGCCAGGTCTGTACCCAAATTCTGCACCTACATCCAACAAACAGGAAACAAAAAAAAAGCAGCCATGGAAAAATGAGTCAAAACCAAACAACCATCTCCCTTAGTTTTCCACCCAGTTGTGGAAAATGTGTGACATGGCAAATTATGGGAAACATTGCTAGAGACCTCTCCTGCCTTTCTTGGTCCCACACTCATGCCCCCGCCCCTGTCCCTAAGCATGCACGCAGAACTCTTCTGTACAACATTACATTATGAGCACGTGGCAGCGGGTGCAGGATGCCCTGCAGCGGGCAGACATGGAGCAGCAGGTCCCCGTGTCCTGCCAGCAGGACAACAGACTCCTTGCTGCTCCGGGTCCTGCTGCCCGAGGGAATCTTCTCAGTCCTCAGATCTGCACAGACTGACATGAAGCCACTGACATCTAGGTCTGTGCGCACATGGTGCTAAAAAAAAACCTTGAAAAACAGAACATCAAGCCTCAGTCACATCCAACAGGAAAGCAACCGAGGAAAAAAATGATGCAGAAATGTGACATGATGCACAATAGGTTTTTATACTTGATTTTCCACAGACTCTTTTTTACGACCAGGTTTCTTATAACCCTGTGAGATAAATTCCTGGTACACTGTGGAAATGTGACCGAGGACGGAGCAGGTACCAGCGGGGAAGGGATTAGAGAGGCTAACATACAGACACGATGCACACTGCATCCCGACACCCTGCCGGGGGCAACGGGAACAAGAGCGGGCGGCAGCGCTCCCCAGGCCAAAGGCCGAAGAGCACTGGGTCGGGCTGTGAGGCCGCCTCAAGTGCCTCTCGACAGAGGTGATGAGGGGGAACCCACGTTCTTCCACTTGCATTACGCTGACATCTCTAAATCAAAGCTTTGCTGCACGTTGCCGTTTCTCGGTGGCAGGTATGAAACACGCGATCAGCTTCTGACAGTTTCTTTCTCTCGCTACCAACGTAACCGGGAATTTGCAAGAGCTTTAACGAGCCCGCACATCCCCGCTACGTGCTGTGCTGCCCACACGCAGCAGCAACCTCTCTCTCCCCAGTGCTGAGGAGCTCGTAGAAAAGTATTTCCCAGCAGAAGCCATCATTTCCACTTCAGCTCGAACGCCCGGGAAGAGAAGAGAAAAGCGCCGAGAAAGTTTTATCTGGCAGCAGAAACAGCCTCCCGCTGTGCCTGCCTGCAGCAGCCAGGCTGGGACGAACCGAACCTCTTTGTAATTGATGCTCCAGGCACCGTGGAACGCATTGAATCACTTTCACTTTGATAGGGGAATTTGCACACAAGCTCGGAGATAAACAGCCTTACTGCAGCCCCCGACCCGGCGAAAATAGAACAGTAACGTAAAATAAAGACACCACACACGCGGTAACTGCCTTCGGGTCTATCACGCTCCAAGCGAGAAGCAGCGCGTAGGAGAAGCGGGTCTCACCGAAGACGGCTGCCGAGGGGTTGGAGCGGCCGCAGCGGTTCCCACCTGCTGTGCCCGCGGAGCCCCCAGCCCCACTGGGCCCCATCCAGCCCAACGGCGGCTCCCCCAGCCCCGCTCCAGGCTCGGGACCTCGGGACGGGACGGGGCAGCCGTCCCGCTGGCCGCTCACCACCGACTCGCCCCGCCCGCCACCCCCGCAGCCTCACCTTGCGCGGCGGAGCCGGGCCGACTGGCCCCCAGGACGGCCAGCGCGGGGAGCACCACGCTGTGCAGCAGGTATCCCATTCCCAGCCCGCAGCGGGCCGCCGTGCCCTCCAGCCCCTTCCCCATAGCCGGGCGGTAGCGCGGAGCGGTGCCTCTCGAAGCCGCCTCAGCCGCCGGCGGCCCCGTCCCGGCGCGGAGCCCCGCAGGCGCTCAGGCTGCGCGGAGTGCGGCGGGGCGGGGGGCGGCGGGGCACGGGCGCGGCATTGCGGGGCACGAAGCGGAGCCCGGCGGATCGCTGTCTTCCCGCGGGTGGCTCGGCTCGGAGCGGCTCGGAACGGCGCGGCTGCCTCCAGCCCGCAGCCCGCGGGGCGGGGACGGGTGGGGGCCGGGCAGGGCCGGGCTGGGAGAGGGGCTGTGCCGCCCGCCTGCGCTCAAATGCGAGCCGGAGCCGAGGAGCTAACCCAGAGGGAAAGGGGGCGGGGGAGGCTGGGAACCACCCGCCGCAGCCCGGCCCCGCTCCCCCTGCAAGGATGCTGAAGCACACACATACACGCTGCTGAACACAAACAGCCCTTCCCGATCCCACTAGGGAGGGGGCAGGGGGAGAGGCTGCCCCAAGAGGGGGTCGGGGAGCCCCCTTCCCTAGGGAACAGCTCTCCCTTTACCCTTGTTTGCCTCCTCTCCTAAAAGGCTGAGGTCACCGCAGGGTCTCAACCATTAGCCCAACACCCACAACACACCTTCCCTTGCCCTCTGCCTTCAGTGCTTGTCCACCGATTCCCACAGTCAGTGCTCACAGCTGAGGTTCATTGCTCGACCAGGGCTTGCTTGGGTTTTACTGATGGTTTTCATTTGAAGTTGTTCTTTCCCTTGCAGGGCCCAGTTAGGCTGCCTGTGGCAGTGTCCAGACATAGCTTCTCATGTGTCAGGCTGTGCCTATTCCAGGGGGCTATAGTCCCAGAGCATACTGCTGTCCTGGGCAGCATCTCCTGCATCCCAAAAGCTCCCCAAGGAGAGCTGCCCATGAGATAAACAGCGCTTTCTCATGCATCTTCCCAGGCACACTGCCTTCGCCTTCTGCCTGTCAGGAAGAAGTAGCAGCATGAGGCTGCCATGGCAATGCTGCAGAAGAGTTTTCTGGGGCTACAGGAGCTGCTTATCCCCAAGAGGTTCCATACCTTGGCCCTGTGACATTAATTCCCTTCCCACATGGACCATTCCCATCTCTGGGTTTGGGGGGCTTTATTTTAAAAGGGGGAAATGCCTGGAAGGTGCCCCAGGAAGACAACACTTCAAGCCCAGCAGCTTCTGTGTTCTAGTCCTGTCTGTTTCCAGCTCTACAGCATAGCTTAGGAAATAGTGAAGTTCCATCATCATCTTGGAGGCTGTGTAAGCAGTGGAAAGGAAACTCTGAACAAGAACCTAATTCCAGAACAAGTTTTCTGTTGTTGTTTTTGGTTTGGTTACTTATGCTCTATATACATCCCAGAGCTTGAACTCCCCAGCCTTATGCGGTGGGAAGCAAACATTTCCCTATCTATGACATTTGTTTGCCAGTTTTGCCATAACTCAGTAAAGTTGGGAGCTTCTGTCATTTGTTGGGTACTTACTGTTTCTCTCGTGCTAGATGAAACTTTGCAGAAGCAAGAAAACAGATCCCTGAAAGATGGAAGTTGTATGCATTGAGGCACAAGCTGACGGGCACGTCTAGTGCCATGAGAGACAGGGAGGGAGGTCTGGCTTCTCCATTAAATGGAGTTAATTTATTTTTGATGTTTTGGGTCTTCCCAGGAGTAATACCTGTAGTTCCAGGCTTAGTTTCTACTTAGTACCTCAGTGACCTCATTAAATAGGTCTATCCCAATTTCAAGTCAATGTCCCTGCAGCTTTGTCTGGGGATCTCTAGTGGCTGCCAGCATGTCAGCCTCTGCCTTAGTATAGTGCATGGAGAGCAGAGCTGATCACAGCCAGGACACAAGTGACAGCATGGGGACAGCTAACTCTCAGCTGGGGGACAAAGCAAGTCTTTTCTGAATACCCATGGCGTGGCAGACAAGGGAACCAGAGTACTGCAGCCTAAGGTGTGGAGGAATCACTTTCCTGCTGGGAGTGGATATGCTTTGACCTGTAGAAGTCAGTTCAAACAACAGCACTTAAAAGCTAAACAGTGGCTCTCTGGAGAAAGTGTTCTCTAATTTTTCTGTGCTCCATTATGCATAAGAGAGTGCATCCACTCTGCCACACATGCCCAAATCATGGAGCATCCTCAGAGGTCCTCTACATACTGACAAACACTATCTGCAACTGGGCATCCCAAGTGCCACCACACAGGACCTGGTCCATTCAGGAGGCAAGCTGTCCCAAGGACTCTTTAGCTTTCTTCCTGTGAGCTGAACAGAGTTATTAGGCCAGCTTAATAAATCTCAGATTTGACACAGTTAAAGAACTGAGATAATTCAGGGATTTGGGATTAGAAAGTTCAAATTGCCTGGGTTTATTCCAATGTGGATTTGGTTTTGCTTTCTGATGGAATGTGGCTGGAGAAGATGCTTTCTTGAATGTTGGAAAAGTAGGTGACTTAAAAATATATCCCACCTTAAGTTTACTACTTTATTTTCTTTAAATGCCTTTAATATCTATTCAATATCCAACAGAAAATTATCTGAAGCAGATGCTGATCTCTGGTTTTAGACAGAGATGTGGGATGTCAAACAGTTTGCTTTGAAGAGTGGATTTAGGTGCCTGACAGGTGCTGTTTTAGCTGGTATGTACAGCTAGATTCAAGAAACAGAAACTTCATATCCTTAGCAAGTGACTGTGCAAACAAGGGTAATGTTTGTGTGTTTCTATGTAACTTGTGTGTGTTTGTTTGTTTGTTTCCCCAAAGAGCTTTCTAAATGAGAGTAAGGTTCTGAATCAGTACTTGACGTTTTTCACCCCTGATGTCAGCTCAGGAATTTCTAACTCTTGAAAGGCAGTTTTTGAAAGAGCAGAGCTGGTACATTTGTTTCCAGTGGGTTTTTATTGCCCAAGCATCTGGAATTGCAAAAGAATCAAGCAGAAGGTAGGTTGGATTGGAAAAGTCCTATCAGCTTTCATATTTAACACTGTGAATAGTAGTGTAAGTTACCAGATTTTGCTCTAGATGTTTTCTTGAGATTCTTTACCTTCATAGCAATGTATACAAAAATTAATTCTAATTACACTGTTCAATGGAATGGGAACTTATATTTTCTGTTGTTACAGTGGCACAGCTCAGGTGAAGTGATACACTGCAGCAGGCACTGCATAAAAGCAATGATTTCCTGATCCCCCTTGCATAGAGCTGGTTAATTTGGACCACGGCTGGAGCAGAGGTAGTAAGGTAACCCGTGTTAGGTGGGAGCAGTTCTGGTTTGAACAAGCAGGGAAATCTTGTCCACGGGTTTATGACTACAGGGAAGATTCAGTAACCCATTCCTGCCCTGAGCACCATGTCCCTCAGCAGATACTGTCACTCTGGGGCACCCGAGGAAGCACTCACTTCACAAGTATTTTTAAGGGAGCGGATTGAGGCTCCACATCAGGTGATTACATTTGGTGGAGTGCTCTCTGCTATTGAAACACACCTGAAGCAGCACGAAGTACTTGAGCAAAGGCTACATTTTGCAAGTTCCTCCCCTGGCTGTTAGCAGTCCTGGGCAGCATGTGGCATGCCTGTCACTGAAGGCATACCACATAGCTGCCTTTGGTTGTACCATTCCCTCAGGCTCTGCTATGCTGTTCTTATTTTACGACAGAGCTCAGCATATTGCAATTGAAAAAGCAGGTGTGATATGTACCCCTTACTTCACTGACATACACACCACAAGGCATCAAATAGTGCAGTTTTATCTCTGTAGGCAATTACTTCCTCTGTGATTGCTTTATGTGATGCTGTGGGTCTGCAAATGAAACTCCCCGCATTTCAAGAACAACACAACATCATTCCCAGTTGAAATTTCTGAGTTTTGTTCTTCATGCTGGGAATAGCTGTTTGTGGTGGCAGTGTGATCCGAGGAAAGTTTCTTTCATAGCTAGCAAAATCTAGGTAAAAAGCTGACTGCATTTCCACTTCCAGAGTCACGGATCACTGTATAGTTTACTCTTTTAGGGAACCAGATCTTCCAAATATCACCCAAGCTCACAGGCTATACCAGTGTGCTAAATTTTCCTTCTGGGTGTTGTATTAGCAAGGCTGTGGTCAAAGTACAACCCCACCCCCCCCTTCCCAGCCAGTCCAGAGAAAAAGATTTAAACTGTGTTTCACCTCATAATAACCAACACTTCAGGTCTGTGCTGAATCACTGGGAAGCAGCATGAGATCCTGTTCATGGCACGTATTTGGCTGCACATGCTCCTGCTTGCTTAATAAATGTATGGCAATTAATGTTTCCCTTGCTGCTCTTTCTAACAGTTGGGCTTCTCATGATGTCTGAAAGGGACAGTCTAGAAACAAAAGAGCATTTCAAGTAGCTTTGCTAACATTCAGGTCAAGTTCCGTACCTGTGCTCCTGCTGGATACTGGACACTCTGTGTTAACATTGAGCACTCTCCTGTTAATGTTGAGCTTGTAACTTGTGCAGTAGGATGCTGCTGGAGCTGCAGATTCACATGCCTAAGGAATAAAGTCAAAAGACCCAAAGTTGTGTAAGTGTCACTTTCAGTACTCAGGGATGTTATATCCTTGAAAGGCAGCGAGGCTTCGGTTCCTTGCCCATTACTGAAATCTGTGCCATTGAACTACAGCCAAATGATATAGCAGAGAGCTTTATCTTTCATGCAAGTTATCTATGAACAGGTGACAAGTCTCTTATTTATTTATTCCCATCCGCAAATACTCTGTAGCACTTGAAACAAACAAACAAAAATGTTTGATCTTTTTGATCTCCGCACTGATTTACCCGAAATCCCGCAGCCCAAACACTGAAAGCCTTGCTGCCGACTTTTGGGCTGCGCAGTGTGGAGTCAGGAGGTCATCTCGGTCTCCCCCGTGGGTCCCTCCCGGCTCGGGCTTTTGCGTAGCTGTGACTGCACTCCCTCCTGCGCGTCCCCGGGCGCGGCGGGCTGCTGCCGGCAGAGGGCGGGCGCCGTCTCCTCCGGCCCCGGCGTATCTCACTGGGGCGAGCGGCACAGCGCTCCCACGGCTCGTTGCTTTTTGTCCTATGGCAGGACTCTGAGTCCCTGCATAGTCCCACGACAGATTTCCCAAGGTTCAGATTCAAGCTTAGCCTAAAGGACATGAAAAACTAGAAAAATGTCTCCCTAACAGGACAGCTGAACACGGTAGGGTCAGACTTCCACCCACACGTTTGTAATATTAACCCGTCTTCTTTTAGTCCAAAACCAGCGTATTTCTCATTGTTAGAGGTTTTATTCGGAGTTAAATATATGTGCAGGCTTATGCACGAGCCGTTTGGTGAAAGCAGATCACATTAAGCAAGCTGCGGGACTCCGAGCACATGGCAGTGCTCCCAGCCTCCCCATTTACATCTGCTTTGTGAGAGAAGAACAACTACAGCCAAAACACTACAGCCTCACTTCCCTTCCTTATTACTATTATTATTTTTTTCAGTTTGAAAGTTGACAAAGCGTTCTGCTGTACAGTGGGTTCATAATGCAGCTCTCCCTATGGCTGTGCTACTGCAGCTTCCTAGAAAGCATTTCCTCCCACTGATGAATAGCCAGATTATATAGATATTTTATTTTTACCTAACTGAAAGCAGCTTTCATAGGGTAACCCTCAGATTCCTGTGCAGGGTTGTTTGATGGAAGCCATAATGCTATGCCTGTAATGCTATGCCTGGCTGTGTGGTTTCAGTCTTTTTTTCTCCCGGCCTCTTGGTGGCAGGGCAATTAGAGCTCCAACTAACTGTACAGGCAAAAGATATCCCAGTACAGTAATCAAAGCAAACATTATATAGATTTTTATTGCTCCAACAAGAATGAAGTCTTTGTTAACTGAAGTGGCTTTATTGATTTGAAAGAGGAGATGTGTTTATTTTGTATTGTGAAGCACTCCAAGCTGTGTGTGTGGTTAACGCTCATGAATTCAGAGATAAAGGAGCAAAAAAGTTCTCTGTGAAAGTATAGAAGAGAGACTGCATAATTTCCAGAACATTTATTCTAACATTTTCATAATGGCAGTTATAATACTCGCAGTTATCATTATCATCTTATAACAGACCTTAATGTTTCACAAACTGCGTGATTTGTTTAAGTCCCTTAATTAACAACATTCTTGCCTGTTTAGCAGTAATTTGTTTGTTTTAGTAGAAATGGCCACTTTCCTCTCGCCACACAGAGGCTGATGGAACAAAAATGTTCAGCCCCACAGCTGAAAAGTTTATGAAATAAATCACCCATCACAACAACAGGTGACTGTGTTTTGAATATGACCTTTAACTCTTTGAAGCACATTATTCAGCACTAGGAAGTAACTTCTGTGGTTTGCATCACGACGGTGATTTAAATTGACAGCCTTAAGATTTCTTTGTCTGAAGAAGTTTTTTGGAACTGTTGTGAGCTTCCTTCTGTAAAGTATGAATAAACTTGAGCAAACTTGAGAAATAAAGTTAGATACTTCTAAGTCCTAACCATGATCACGTGCACTTCTCATAACAAAGAGGAAAAAAGGTTTAAGTAGATGCAGTTATGCTGGGTGTGCTTGTGTTTCAGATACACAGACATTTACAGAAACTGGCTCTGGCCCTTTAGGAGTAAACCCTCTCCCCAAAAAGTGAAAAACACTCTGCTCCATCACCCATAGGACTCTATAATAAACATAACAGTGAGAGCTGTGTTTTGACCAGAGAGCACTGCAGGTTATCTGAAGCGATCTAGTTTATTGTTGCTTTAATACTAGGCTTACATTCTTATTCATTGTTTCTCTTTTGAGTAAGGTTTTGAAAGGTAATATCACATAAAGGAGCGCCTGGTTTTGGCTCCACACAATGCTTTCTGATATTACACCTGTCAGCTGATCTGCCTTTGAGGATGATTAAAGTATCTTGCACTGAGTTTCTTAGTTTATTTCATTCCATATGCATTCATAAATTAATAGATGGTAATCTATTAATAAAAACTTAATATTCTACAGTACTCTTTGTAATGTGTTGTAAGGTTGGTTTGTTTTTTTTTTTTTTTTCTTTTTTTTTCTTTTTTTCCTGACTTGGAACTACTCACAGACTATTCAAGAGCCTGATGAGATTCCAGTACTGGCTTGACAATAGCTGAGATTTTTCTTCCTCTCTGAATAACATGAACTCTAGGATTGAAAGTGGTCTTTCACCTTCATAGCTAAAACATCACCCATTACTCAGTCTCTAGTCTATTAAAAACAGCTCTGAAATGTAAAACAAGAACTTAACACAGAAAACAACAACAACAACAACAGGATATGGTGAATTCCAGTCCTTTGGCCCAACAAAGTAGTACAAGTGATTGTATTGTTGGCAAGAGAAAGAGTGATTACTTACACCCCTAAGAACTCCTTCTCTACACTACAGAGGGTGAAGCCCTCTACATCTACCAAGTGTGTCAGACCATAATAGATCTGCTTGGGGAGTCATTGATTTCTCTGGAATTTAGTTGTTCCAAGTATCAGCAAAGCCATCTCAGTTAATGATCCTTTTGAAAAACAAATTGTAATCATTAGGTGACTGAGATAGAAGGCATTCCATTACAGGATGGAAGAGGATAGGCTGGGGAAGAGGAAGGAGATAGCCCCTTACTGAGAAGTCTCAAAATTCACTGGTTATGGTGGGAAGTTTGTTAATGGCTGGAGACCTCTGATGCTGCCTACCTGCTCTATATGGTCTCAAAAATCTCCTGGAAGAGGAAGGCATAAATTGAAACTGTGCAGGGCTGGCATGTGGTCTATCCTCTGATTTTTTAATTGATAAGGAAGTTTCAATTACTTCTGAAGAAAAGAAAAAAAGAAGAACTGATAGCAGTTTACAAGGATGACCATGTGAGAGGACTGCAGGGGATGGGAAACTGGAAATGTATCTGTACACTGTATGTATAAACAGCACAATCCTCTCAAAAGAAACAGATTAGCAATACGGTCTTAACAAGGATAAGGTTCACTGTTACAAATTGAGAAAATGTTTCACGATACATCTTCCTCCACATACTCATAACATTTTAAGAGTTGCTAAAACCCCCCCAGGGGCACAGAACAAGTTATCAGTTTTTTCCCTTCCCCTTCCTCACCCCCTTCTTTTTCTTTCCACAGAAATAATTAATTTTCCACTTAAATTTATCGCATGCATGCTGCCTTTCCTTCTCCGCAAAGGCAATCACTTTGTCAGTGATGTACCTCATGCTGCAGCCCTGCTCTGCCTTATCCTCCCTAAAGAAAGGCCATCTGATGAAGGTAGCAGCCAGAGTCTCTGTGGTGTCAGGCAGAGAATCCACAAAGCTTTTCCTTAGATCTCTCTAAGGGGTGTTCAGAGGTGCCTTAACAGTGCAGCCTTTGGCTTACTTGCCTCTGCAGTTACCTACTCATATTCCTTTCTGCAGTAGTGCCAGGAGAGCTGTATTTTGCACAGAAGCATGTGCTGTGAGTTGAGCTGTCTTTGAGTACTGCAGTGAAAGGTAGCTCTGTGACTTGATCCATCCACCCAAATCTTTGCACTGGGTGGAGCTCCAAAAAGAGAGTACAGAGAGTGCAAAGGAGCCTCTGTGCAGTCTTACTCCATCCTGACAGTCCCAGACCCTTTGTTGCCCTTATAAGGACATTCTTCTGCCCAAGGAATACCATATATCCTTCATGTTTACTAAAGACTTAAGATCTCCACTGATAATGGTCTTAGTATGAAGAGGCAAGTCTACATTCAATGCATGTTTATTCTCCTTGCTGTTTCCCAGAATCACTACACGTATCAACAATTTCATCATACATAAGTAAGATCTGTTTATTCCTTGCCACGGCTCCAGCATTAATCATTGTTCTTCTCCAAACCACCGGTAAAACTTGATTCCATGGAAAAGTTGTGAACAGCTTGCAGTGCCTTGAAGCAGGACCTGGTTCAGACCTCATCCAGACTTAACACAGTCCTGCACATGGACATCTCATTGCAGTACCCCAAAATAAAGGAGCTTTTCAGTTTTCCATTCAACTGATTACAGACAGTACTGATGGACATGTTGAGACACATATATTGCTCTGGAACAGCAGTTTTGGAGAAAAGATTTTTAGAAACATCTACATGTAACCATGTAAATACACCTGAGAATGTCAGATCATTTATGTGGTTCTTTTTATCCACATCATAGAAACAAATATTACTTGGTCTCATGTTTCAGATTGCTGTACAGGAGCTGTGATGCCAAAGCTAACAAGGTTTGCTTGGGCACCAGATTGGTGTCATCCTTATTCTCTGCTGATGAGTGGAATAATTAAGAAACATGTGCCAGTCTATGGATTTATGATAGCAGAAAAGAGATATTTTTAGATCACTGCATCTAGTTGATTCACTTGAGAGCACTGATGAATAGACACAGCTGTTGGTGAGATAAAAGCTGAGCTGCCCTGCATTTTCCTATTATTCCTATACTGTCTCCTATTAAGTATCAATAGAAAGTGAAGCTGATTGGTATTGAAAGGCATAAACTGAAAGTAACTGGAAGAGAAAATAACAGAAGAAGACACCTAATAACTGTCCAGAGTCACCTAAAGCCATGAAAACATGAAGAGAATCTTCCCTGTTGTCTATTACTGTTTTCTAGAGCACTTCAATAGGTATTTCCTAGCAAACTTTAGCTACCAAAGATTAGGTGTACATTAGCAGATTGGCCATGCAATTGCTTCGCCATTGCTGCAAATCACTGTGGGTGTGTGCACTGCTCCTTAATTTGGGGCCACAATACTTGCTATAGTTTTCACCTTTCAATGTAATAGTTTTCATCTGGACCACCTAAACTGCTTGTGGGTTTTAATTCAGCTAGTCTGTAAATAGAGATGCTATTCTTCCAACGTACAATATTTATGACCTTCCACATTTAAACTCCAACAGAATTTGTGCCAAAGGTGAACATTAAACCAAAGAACGATTCCTTTAATTATGTCTGCTCCTGACACAAATATTCTTTATAACTGAAATCTCCTGCTCTTATGAACTACTGTGTACCTCTGGTGGGAAAGTGAGTATTCACAGGCTTAAGGAAGTCCCTATGCATGTTATTGATGGCAATGCTGTAAGCTTTGTGCTCTGAGGCTGCTTCTGGAATGAGTACAATTTTGGCTGATGGGTTTGTACACAGACCATACATTCAAGGAGAATTTGCAAGGGAACTGAAAAATGAAGCACTGCCTTTTATAGACATTGGGAGATAATACCCCACAACTTAATGCAACAATATTTATCAAATGCGGGTCTGCCTGGATGTTGGGGTTTCTACGAATCCTGCTTAAACATTTGAAACCCAGTCCAACAATAAGAAAGTTTAGTTAAAATGTCTAAAGCATATGCAGATGGCTTACAATCTTTTCCCTGACATTTCTAAAGATCTGAGCTCCACGTGTCTGACCTTTTATTGTCCATTCCCATGACAGATACAGTCTCAACATAACCTCAGATTCTTTAGAAAGGTGGAGTGGGAACCAGCTGTTATTCCTGGTTCCCTGTGGAGACATTCACTCTCTTGCCCCAGAGAATTTGACTGCCCCCTGGAAGGTAGGTAGCTGTGGGCTCCTTGGCTATATAAGTAGCCACAGTCAGTAACCAAAACCACTTCTTGCTCTCCCAGGATGAAGGAAATGAGTTGCCTACCCAATACCACTTTTTCCTAACTCTTCACAACTCCTAACCTTTACACAAATTTCTTTGGGACTTGCAATAGACTAAGAAGAATAAGGTCTATGATGATGCCCATTCAAACCCTCTGCAAAATCCTGTTCAAATAGATGGCAAAGGAAAGCATCTGATTCTGCAAATGCCAGTACACAATTGCTGCAAAGAGAATTAACAATGGCAAGAGTTTGGAAACTTGAGGATGAACATTTGTCATTTGGAACCATACAATTTTGTATTTCAGGACTCTTCAGACCAAACTTGTTCTGGGTACATCTTATCTAGATACTGAGACTCATTTGTACTTTAGAAACCATAGAGAAAGGTTGAAAGTTGATCTCATTGCCAGAAGGAAGGATAAATTAACTTGTCTCCAGCATGCCCTCAGGAGTGACAATTATAATCAAATTCTAATCAGCAATGCTGGATGCTACTCTAAACAAAAAACAATGTACATATTCTTTTTGGTGCAGATTCTTAGCTACAGAAGGAGGTGATTAGGAGACACCGTGCAAGTTAATCACGTCCGCATCAGCAGATGGACTGACTTGCATATACACAACACACATGCTTGATAATTCTTTTGTAAGATAAATTATTGTGAGAGCAGATATTAATGCTCTTAAACTTTAGTTAGACAAAAGTTAGACTTTACTTAGTGTCTGGTTTGGTCTCTGGTTAATTAGGAATGAGATGCTGGAAAATCTGCAGGATAGTTGTATATTCTTTACTTATACTGAGAAAGAAAAACTGCAGGCTTTCAGGTGGTTGGTTTTTTTTTATCTCTTGCAATCATTTAATGAAAATTACAGAGAGGCAGAAAATATCTTCAAATGTAGGGCTGTCAGCTCAAGTTTGTTACCAGGCCAGTTCTGCTGGCTGCTGGATCTAGAGAGCCAAAAGATGCCAGGGTCCAGGAATACGTCCTTAAGGTAAATTGTCTTGCATTTAATTGTTGTTATTGAAAATTTCAGGAGATAGGCAAGACATTTTCCAATTAAGACAGTTACAGGGTTCTGCATTTGCTATTCTCTATTTACAACCACGGTCACACTTTCATTAATTTTAGTAACACTAGCTCCTGATCCTGCATATATCCCATCATGCAGTGACTTCATAAATGTGACTAGTGCTATTATTATTCATGTGTGTACATCCTGCAATGTGCCTGGGGCCAAGATCCTCAAAGTTCAACATCTAAATATCTTTTAAGATTATGGCCCTACATTAAACATAATTGAATTTTAGATGTGTTTTTGCATAATATTTCCAGAAAGTACACTAATAACTGTAATATTCCCTTATCTTACTCTTTTAAGGAAGGCAACGGTGGTAGAATTACAAGAAACAGAAACTCGTGGAAATATTTAGAGATTGTCACCCAACATTATCTACTGCACATTTTAATTGCATGAGAGCAGGAACTGCAGTGTGAAACAGTAACACTTGTGAATTTGGCGTGCCATTACTGTCACATTTTGTTGAGTGTTCCATTTATACACATTTTAATGGTACTCAAAATAGAATGCCAAACCTGCTCTGCTTTCCTTGCTCTATAAAAAGAATCTCTAGTCAAAGCCTAGAAGTAAAAGGGGGGAAAAAATAAAGGAAAAATAAACAAAGAAAAAATGGAAAAAGAAGAAATTTAAGCAATACTTTTCCCAGAAGTAACTCAATTGAAACAGTAACAATAAATCTATTTTAGACATTAAGAAACATAATCCACTGTTCCATAATGAAAATAGATCTTTTTATTACTGCATAATGTGTGAGTTGGTACCTACCATTAATTAAACATAAAATAAAGCCTTTCTATTCACTTTCAAATTTTATTTTATTTTTTTTTAAGTTTGACTGCAAAACAGAACTGAACACAGATCCAGTTCATTATGTTAATCCCATTTTGTACACATTCTTAAATAAAACTTCTTTGAAAATGTCTTGAATATTATTCTTTGTCCATACCATGTAACTATGCACTTTCACATAAATATGTATTTTATGACTTTTTGAAAACAGCTTAATGAATTATGAAGGAAAGAAGAAAAGGAGACTGTCATGACCCAAAGGTCTTCGGATGCCTTCTTATTTGTACTTTCAAACAAGTTTTGGAAAGAAGCTATGCTGAGAAAGACCTCGGAATCCTGGTAGACATCAAGTTGAACATGGGTCAGCAATGCACGCTTGTCACTAAGAAGGCTGATGGTATTCTTGGTTGTATTAGGCAAAGGGCTATGAAGATGATTAAGGGTCTGGAGCACCTCTCCTGTGTAGAGAGGCTGAGAGAGCTGGGACTGCTCATCTGGACAAGAGGAGGCTCAGGGGGATAACATCTATATGCATAAATATGTGAAGGAAGGCTGAAAAGAGGATGGAGTCAGACTTTTCAGTGGTACCCAGTGCCAGGACAAAAAGCACTGGGCAAAACTGGATCACATGAGGTTCTGTCTGAACCCCAGGCAGCACTTCTGTACTATGTGGGTGATTGTGCACTGGCACAAATTTCTCAGAGGCTGTCGAGTCTTCCCTTTGGGGATGTGCAAGAGCCACCTGGGTGTGGTCCTGGACACCCTGCTCTGGGTTGTCCTTCTGGAGCAGGGACTGGAGTAGATAGACCCAGAAGTCCCTGCCAACCTCAGCTATTCTGTTGTCCTGTGATTCCATGGAATAAGGGACGAAATTGTCCTCTATTTTAGCATATGTCAAACCGTAAAACCCATATTAATATTAATAGCCTTTTTCCTCTATCCCACCCTGAGCAGCTTCAACTACAACTGCAAGTCTGATTCTAGCAATTTATCTGAGACCTTTATCTTTGCATTTACTTAAGTTCTACTTTCCCAAAGCATTATAAGTAAATTTGCACATACTGAATTTAAACATTATATATATATATATATGCTTTCAATTTCAAAACACAATAATCTCTATTTCTGTGTTAATTAAAACTTAATCCAACCAAACCATAACCAGACCAAAGCTGCAGAATGAATTCTGCATACAGTAATATGATGGATGCTAAGTTGCAGACACAGTAGTATTTAAGTTGCCTTTCTACTTGTGTCAATGTCAGCTTTTTAATCATTCTTGGAAGTGTAGCTTTCAAACATGACATCTTGAAATGCTATAACACTATTGGGTAATTCATATTAATTCAAACTATCCTGTCATTGCTACACCCCTGTAAATCAGGCAGAAATCAGGCAGAGGAAGCCTACCAATTTAATCAGAGTGCAGGCAGCAGGATATTTGGGAAGCATGTGGTGATGCTACATTCTTTCCCAGACCTTATCAAAGTACATAGATACAAGACACTGAATACATTTCAGGATCACTTGTCCATGCCTAAAACAGAAACACGTTGCCAGCAATAATTGTCTGAGCTCCTGTTCCATAACTGAATTTGAAGGCAGTGACGTGCACAGAATTAAATCTTAAATTAAATAGTTCAAAGTAAAAGACTTGATTTCTCACTCCTACGGCTAATGAGAGATTTCTGTTACAGAAGAAGGTCATGCAAACACCTAACAGAAAAAAAAAAAAAGCAAGACAGAGAGCACCTCAAAACATCTGAGCATCCTCTGAAGACCAGTGACTGTGTAAGGATTCAGAGATGTTACTGTCCTTTTGTTAACCTAGAGGGAGTTTAATATCACTTGAAATTCAGTGACACATGAACTGAACTTAGATTTCTTTAAGTAAAAATGTATGCTGCCATCAGTACTAATGCACAGTCTTGGTATGCTGCCTTGCATCTCAGACCTCTAATGGCCAGTGCAAAGACTGGTTGCAGAGGTTGATGCTGCAGTCACGCTGCTTATGATGGATGACAGAGTGAGTTTGTAAGTACATATGCATATGTGAGAATTTGCATTTAGGCCCTATATCTATGCAGAGCAACATTGAGATTAGTAGAGATGGACTTAAGTTCCAGGACTTCATGGGCTAGATCCTAGACCTGAGGAAAAGCTTCCATAACAACTGTTAAAACAACCTCTAGAACTTTCCTCCTTTTCTCCTGGCATGGATATAACAGTGCCCCAAATGATCTAGAAATGTTCGTTATAATGATTGACATACTCTATCGGGAAATAGACTGAATTTGCCTGGAGGAAAGAGGCAGGACTAAAATCAATTCCAATACAATTATTTTTATGGGATGCAACAGGTCACATTGCAGAACCAGTACTCAGCATCTTTTTATTTCACAACACCAAAGCAGCGTAAGAACTGAAACAAGAGCTACATGAGGTAAATAAAAATACAATTGAGTTCTGAAATACTTAGAGTTTCTAACCAAATTTACTCTGCCTGTGGCTGAGCATCCTGCTGCCAGATCTGAATATGTCTCTTGCACTGAAATTGATCATCCCCTTGCTTTGGTTGCAAGAGTTTCCAGCAGGAAGTGCTTCCTATTGAGGCTGCAGCAACAAGCTTCTTGCTAATCTTGCTTCCTCGGAGGGCCTGCAGCTGGCTTGTTCAGCACTTAGAGCAAGTTAGACAAGTACTTATATATCACAGTGACAGGCACTATAAATATCCTGCTTTGCTTTGTGCTTATGAATCTGTATTAAGCCTAGTGCAGCATGCATGTGTGTCTGGAAGCAAAGTGTTCAGTGTGGTTTATCTTGTTAGAAGAAACACTCATTATCTATACTTGTAGCTGCCTTCTCAACTCCTCAGCTGAATGGTTTGATGCCCACAGATGCAGAACTGACTCTGTTCTGCCAGTACTTACATTGAATATACCTCTGTCCTTCAGCAGAGATATACTGAAGTTGTGGCCAAGTGCCACATCCCCAAAAAGGACCTCAAGTTGGTGGCCTTGGGGAAAGTACAGCATTTCCTCTCTGCTTCTGTTTCCAGTGATTTTGCTGGGAATTCAGGACACTCTGAGTCTTGTAGCCCTGTGTCTAGTCCAGCTGTAGGAGCTGCACAACACTCAACAGTTTGGAAGCAACCTCTGTATTTCACTTCTGATATGACCTGAAGTTGTAGGTGAAAGAAGTTCCAGCTGAGTAATTGTGCTATCTGCATCACCATGATTAACGGAGCAATACATTCTGAGCTTTGCACATGAAATAAATTAAAGCACTTTGTTCAATGGCACTGAATGCGTTTGAGTTAAAAGGGGTGCATAGAGTGTCCCTTCAATAACCCTGCTTTGTCATCATGATACACCACCCTGTATGCCTAAGCTCAGGAAGATTAAGAGAAGCATTTACATCTTGCATTAATGAAGCAACAGATTATGGGGTTGTGCACTCTGTTATTGCTCGTTTCCTTATTTTTATTTATTTATTTTACAACCTAAGTGAATCAAAGTTACAATGGGATGATCTCAGCCAGTGTCTGGAAGTAATTTTATAATGGCCTGTAAGTCAGAAATGACAAAAATTACTCTTTTCCCATGGCACTGAGACCACCAGTTGCTGTATTTCCTGCCATGTCCTACGCTATTTGTAGTCCAGTGTTCTTCAAAAGAGGAAAACTGTATACATCCCTGAGCTAATATATGTTGTGTGGCAAAGGATGCTCGGTTAGAGAAGAAAGACAGGGAGAGAGGGAAAGAAAACAAAAACAATGAAGTGGTGACTTAAGCTTTCAAACATTCTCCCATTTTGTTAACAGTGCTTTGGGCTTTTCCAGAAATGATTTTTAGCAGAAGTCCATCTTCCTCTTTTTACTGTTACAGTCGATAGTTAATGGAACAAAGAACATCTCAAAATTAACAGCCACTGATCTCCTTTCAGAGCTATTTAAGAATCCTTGTATCTTCCCTCATGCATGCCATCTGATGTCCTCTGCTTTATGACAGTCTGCAGCCATTGCTCTTATTTGGATGGTTACCATCAACCAGAACCCAGAGTACTAAGTGAGGCTTTTTTCTTACAAATGTGTACAGTACTGTGAAAAGCTGCTGTGCAAACCAAGAGGAAGCAGGATTCAATGAACCAATAAATCACAATAAATTTAATAGGAAAGTCAGATTTTTGTTTTGTCCTTGGTATTTTTACAAGGGCATTATGCACCCTGCAGTTGGCCAGTTGGGATTATTCCTTTTTGACTGCCAGGCTCCAAATACTGTCTCATCTGATTAATTCCTTTTGTAGTTTATCTGCAGGTGTCGGTGAATGGAGTGGGGCTGCCTGTAAGCAGTTCTTCACTGTGACAAACTTAGAGAGACCAAGTAGCTTTCCAAATATATTTTTTTTCAGGGTGCCTGCTCTGTACAATCTGTCTTTTTGGCATTTACAAGCATTATGATCTGCATGCCTACTCATCGTCTGCTCTTCGGCTATTGTCTAACTTAGAAAAGGTTTTTTTGGAACTTAAATGTCAACAGGTGTGGCAGAGTACACAAAAGCACTCAGTAGAAAAACAAAGCTAATTATAATTTTTTACTTAACTTTTGTTTCCAGTTAATAAAATTACAAATAACGCGTGTATACAAAACTCTGTGAGTTTTTTAAAAAGTTTTCTAATTAAAGAAGTCAGTTGTAAGTCACCTCAACAAATATGAATCATGTTTGCTTTCCTTCTGCAAGTTTGGGATCAAACTGACCTGCCAGGCTTTTCAAAGATGGCACTTCTACAGTACGGGCAGAGGACTGACCACTATCTAACCCACATAAGCATCATCGTAACAGATGGGATTGGAGAGCTGGCAGCCAAATTACTCGTTCTGTTCATCAGCTGTGGGCACAAAGCACTGGCTGTCCAGCCAGATTTTGCATCTTTCATGAGCATGCTCATGGCAAAGGTGTTGTACTAGGAGATCTACAAACAGTTTAGAGCTCTCAGTCCTAAGTACAACTGGTATGGAAATGTCACATGGGAGAGAGTATTTATCAACCAGTTGAGTGCTCTGCAGCATGGATTTTACAGAGCAGCACTCAGTGAGAGAAACAATCTTTGGCTCACAGATTATTTTCAGGTGAAAAGCTGGCAGGGGATCTGGGGGGTGTAGCCTATTGCACTTGTGTCATCAGGAACTATGGACAAAGGATACACTGATATACTCTCATCTTTCTTGTTTCTCCATAGATACAAAAGTAAAAAGAAAACACATAGGTCATTCTTCAACATGTACGGTTACTTAGACTGAGGAAAAGAAAACCCACGGCTCTCTGCCCAACCTCTCCAAACAAACTGAGGCACTAAGAAGTGCTCTGCCCTTAACCAAAAGGGCATGATCTGGAATATTTACCTTGGATTTTGAAGCACTGGCTTATGCTCAGCTTTAAATATGTATACCTCTCACAGCCCTGTGTAGCTCTTTCACAAGCCAAACAAGGGAAACACATATCTAAGGGCAAAAGATAGAGTAGAAGCAGAGAAGGCAACTCCAATACTTTTTGTGATTATTCACAGGAGATAGATAAGTTCTTGGCACCCACCTTAACACTAGCTACCCAAAAACCTCTTTGGTAGACTGAGAGGTCAGAGAAAACTGTCTGGATGATAATTGTATGTGTTTGTGTAAGCAAAGGTAAGGTAAAGAAAGAACAAAATGTTAGGAATGCCAGAGCTGTAAGCACCAGATCAGTGCTGCTTCAGACTGAGATTTCTCCATGTTCCAGGTACTGTCCATTCAACTGTGACAGTGTCCTTGCATCTCCTACTCCTCTTAGCCCAAACAGTGCAGTAAGGGTATGTGGAAGTTGGTCAAGGAATCTTTGTGTGTTCTGCCAAGGGATTTATTAAAACATATCTGAGTAAAAAGTTTGTGATGAATCCACAAAGCCTCCTGTAAATGCCTAAGGAGTTTGCACCCCATAAATATTTAAAACAAATACATCCCAATAAATAAACACTCTCATTTCCTGCTGATAAACCCAGACATATCAGCAGGGGTAAATGGAAGGCAGTTATCTGTGCTCAGATGCTGTTTAGCATATCCTTATATGCAATGAAACTTCTTGTGCTAATTCTTCCTTTTCACTTATCCTTTTTATCATCATATAGAGTTTCAAAAATGCAGGAGATGTAATCCAGCTCCTAATCTTAGCTAATGCGAGCTGTGTCTAATTAAAATCTCATCAGTGCAAAAATGTTTTTGCACAGCAAAAGTAAAGAAAAAAAATTAAAACACCATCCAGCAGTTTTTCTACTTTTATTTCTTGTGCAATTAGAAAGTACTTTATGTCAATAAAACAACATGCACTTGGAAAAAAAATAAAATAAAAAATAGCCTTGTTTACAGTAAACTGTTTGGGAAAAGTAAAGTTGACCATAGCATAAATTTCTGATCATAGAAGTGAAAGAAGTAAAGCTGTTTTCTAACACAGGAGTCAGTTCATCCAAGTAAAATTGTCCATGAAAGTAACTACTCATGGGCTACAGAGTGGGCTATAGTTCCTGACAGCTCTGTATGGTACTACGCAGCAGTGGAGAATGAATGATAACATGATATAAATTCCACCTGAAAAGGAAATTCTACACAGACAGCGAGTTTTCTTATAATGAGGGCACTATTTTCTATTTAGTGGGACAGCGTATCTGGATTCTTTAGGGTCTCCAAATATCTAGGCCTCATTTTTGTGTCTCAGCTATGCATTACTGGCTTGATTTTGCTGCTCAACAGCCTCCATTTGGATTCAGGTAATGGAAGTGCTTAGCGAGTGCTACTGTTGTTTCTGTGGCTCTTGGGCCCCTCCAAATCCTTTGCTTGGTAGCTGAACTCTGATTCTGCCCTTCTGACCCTGAGCCATCTCTGCTTGGATGCAAGGATGGCAGATATGCTAAATTTGCTCCAGCATCTTGAAGGTTGGCTCTATCCCAGAGCTCCAGGAGATGCTTTGCTGCCCTTTCCTGAGATTTATCAGGTGGTGGATGAAGCCCCAGAAAGCGTGCAAACTGCTTTCTTTGTAATTTTATAGCTTACATCCACTTTGAAGCTCAGACAGTATGTTGTTTACACATCAGTATTTGTTTGCATTGCTACATTTTTACCATTCCTATTTAAAGAACTGTTTTCCTCCCCTCCTCCCTTCTACAACAATGCCTTGCAGGGAAACACTTAAGAATGCACTCAGGAGAGCTCCTGCTGCCTACGCATGGGAAAGAGCACAGATTGCATGCAGAGATAGCCAGGTTATATTTTCCCCTTTCTAAATTCAAGTAAACTTCTTTAATTTATTTGGTAATGTGGAATTAACTTTACATTTACAATAGGGCCCTTTCCTATGAACCCAGCAGAGCAGGAAAACACTTCTTAAGTTTTAAAGGCTTTAACTCTTGCAGGTCTGGAGAAGCTTCCTCTTTTCCGTTTTCCCGTTCTTGAGTTCCTGTAGCTACCAAGAATAAGACAATAATTGGAGGTGGGCCAGACAAGCTGAGCAATTACAAGCATAGGTCATACATGCATAGGTCTGTACACCTATTTTATATCTCTCAGGTGTGAGGAGGTTTACATTTTCCATTTCTGTCCCTTGTCTTGCACTTTGTGTTTTTCCTGAGCAATGTCTTCCTGTTCAAGCAACCCTACAGATTCCCTTGTTTTGATGCCATACTTGTATCCAACTGTGGCTGACAGCTGTAAGAGTTGCCCAGAATACCACAAGGAAATATACCATTGAGTGGCTTTGGAACAATTTCATAGACAGGTGTATTTCCTCTCTTTTAAATACTCCTTTTTACTGTGAACTAACTAAATTAAATAATCTGAGCCTTGTTAGGGTTTTGGAGGACACAGAGCCACAACTCCATAGGACTAACTCAGTTTTTCAAGTAGCCAAATGGAAAAGGAAATAAGGTTGCTTTTATCAAAGTTACTTTTACCAAATATCTGAAGTTAGGCTTGTAACCTACACCTGTATGACACCTACCACTACCAGGGCTCATATTTGATTTCTTGATGCATCGTCATGGTAGATGGTCAGGAAAATTAATTTATTTTAATCACCAAAACAGCGTAGCATGTTTATTCTGCACTGCTCTATGACTTTGGCTCAGCAAGATCCAAAAAGCACACAGCTGTCCAGCCTGTGTTCACTTCTTCCAGTGATGTGCAAAGTTATTCAAGGTAAATAAAGTCCAGGTCATGTAGTGAAGCCAGAGAACCTTTGAGAAAGACACAGAACTTGTTCAACCAAGAACAGTGACAAATCTCAAATGTGGCATTACATCCTACCCAAGGAACACAGGCAAAAAGAGGAAAACTAGCTTGCCTGTGTAATTAATTGGTGAAGAAAATAAAACTTCCGTTGAGTTCTTGAGGCAATGGTTCTTCTTATAAGCAACTCCACAAGAAAGAAGCACCACCCCAAGGGACACCATTTCTGTTGTAAAAGCTACAATGCTGCTTTGAGTCTCTCCTATGCCTCATCTGTCCCAGAAACATCCTGAACACTGGAGAAGAACACTGCTAGTTCTAGTAGCAGAAGGTCCATTTGTTGCATGAATAGCTGTGTTTTTAGTTAGTGGAGGATGGGCTTTAGTAGCAACAGTCTAGACTATCTCAACAAACCTCCTGAAACCATAATAATCACCATTTTTCATCCCATTCGAGACTAAATATTTACTCTCTATTTCTCCAAACAAACTGAGTTTTATAATTAAAGAGTTAAAGAATCAAGGAAGGTTGTGTGAAAGCCTTAATGGTCTACACTTCAAGAACTTCAGTGTTTTTCTTCATTTCTCTGAATCTCTAATGAAAGCCAAAAGATTTTCCACGGTGCTTTTTGCAATGGGACTCAGCTGGAGCCTCTGTGCTCAAAACCCTGAACCTTGTGTACAGCAACAAAGTCGTGCTAGTGCCTTTGACTCTTTGTTCCAATCTATTCCATTCAAATTAACACAACATCACCGAGTCCTTGGCCTCTCTTCTAAGGTGGTCAGCAAGGCTGACCAGTTGGGATGATGGCATTTGCATGATGAAACCTCACCTGCTGTGAGTGCTGGGATGAAAGAAGGCTGCCAGATATTTATATCAAATGTTAAGCAGAAGAGTGATGATGTTTTGGGAACTTGCAGTAAGCTTCCATTTTTTCTTAGTTGCTGTGATAAAACAATTCTTTGTTGCCTCACCTTGTTATACTTCACAGAGTACGCAGCAGGGCATCTCCTTCTATAGCCTGTGTGTTAAAGTCTGAAGTCTTAATTTAAAGGAAAAAAAAATAACAGGAAATATAGATAGATTTTGTTTGTATATAATTTATATATATTATATATAAAGATATATATAAAGATATATATAAAGATATGCTGCTTCCTAAAGGCCAAACCCTGGCAGCATGCCTTCCCACCTCTTTCAGTCACCATGCTCAGGTCTGCAGCTCTTCCCAGTCCTCATGTCTGCACAGGAAGGTTTTATCCCACACTGCAAGGCTCAGCCTTCACAAGCAGGTGATGAATTACTATGATAACTAACTGCCTAGTTAAGAGAAGTGGTATCTGCAGTAAAATAATTTATTAGCATTTTATTTGTGAATTGAGGTAAATTCTTTTCAAACAGGGCAATTACTTTCCTGTCAGTTATACAGAGGGCCAGGCAGAGGAAAACCTAGAAAAGCTTTCCTTTTCGAAGATCAGTGCTGTGCACAAGCTGTCTATATTTTTGTTCAAAATTAGCAATTTATTACAGAGCGTCTACCTCCACTTTGATCTCCTGTAGTCAGTTATACCCATGTTAAACTACTACAGAACAGTACCTGAAAGAGGCAGAACTCTGCACTTACTAGAAATGTGACCAAAACACATACTGAAAATGAGATTCAGCTCTACTCTGCTGTACTGTACACAAAGCAGTGTGTGACCCTTCAAAGTGAAGATGGGAGGTGTGTTGATAGTGCAAGGAGTTGAGAAATCTGGACAGAAATATAAACTGAATCTGGTGGTTATAAAGAAGTACTTTAAAGTACTGTGTCTTTTTGTTTGTTTGTTTGTTTGTTTTGTTGTTTGTTTGTTTGTTTTTTTAACATAGAATAGAAGCACAGTGGGTTTAGAGAGATAAAGGTGTGCAATACTTAGTGCTGAAAGCAGCAGAGGGACAAGATGGAAGCTTTCTTTATGTAGACAGCAAATCAGCACATTGAAATGTTTGGGTTTTTTTCCTACTCTAGAAAGAGAGCTTTTACACCTACTCTTCAACTAACAGGGCAACCTTCATTTGCAATATCAACAGGAAATACAAAGCCAAAAAACATTTCATTTCCATCATAGAAGCTTTATTACTGAGCAATCAATAGCTAGATGTACTGTGAGAAAAGTTATGCTAAATACCAAATTTTCACAAGGGAGCTTTTGACTGCTTCTTTGCTGACAAGATTTTTCTATGCAAGAAGCACAAGAATTAACAGAAGAGACTTAGTTTTGAAGACAACATTGAGGTAGTTGTTCTGCTGGTGTTACTTCTGCCTTTCTCTTTGGGAAGATCTTGCCAAAGGATACATAAAGTGGCAAATTCTGGCGCTGTGAAACACAGCAGGAGCTTTGAAAAAGGCATTGGCAGAGCCAAGATCCCTCTGATCTGATAGGATTTGTCTTACTGTATTACCTGAAGCTGCACTGATGGAAAGTGTGTGTGTGATCAGCTGGATCACAGAATCAACCCACTAAGCAGAACTGAGAGGCCCTCTGCATCAACACTCAGGCTGTCTTTGGAACTGCAAAAGCTACTAGCAATATGTTTCTGGATTTCAGTAAGGACTTTGATTCCATCCTTCTGAACAAATTGTCCAACAGCAGGATAAACAGATACACACTATGCTGGATGATGAACTGGCTCACTGATAGAGTTCAAAGAGCTGTAGTGAATGTAGTGACATCTGACTGGTGGACAGCCATGAGAGGTGTTTCCTAGGTATCTGTTCTGGAAACAGTTCTGTTCCGCATTTTATCAGTATCAGAGGAACAAAGGGAGGTGCCTGGGTCCATTCCTGGATACCAGTAACAGGCCATTAAGGAATGGGTCAAAGGTGTACCAAGAGAGAGTCAGACTGGATGTCAGGAAAAGCTTATTTACTGTGTGGGAGGTTATGTATTGGAACAGGCTTCCTAGAAAGATTTTTGATGCCCCTTGCCCATCACTGTTCAAGAGGCATTTGTACAATGCCTTCAGTAGCATGCTGTAACATTTGGTTAGCCCTGAAGCAGCCAGACAGTTGGACTAGGTTATGGGTCCTTTCCAAATGAATTATTCTATATTTAAGAAATTGTGGAGAAAGAGATGGGAGGGGAATTATCACGTCTTAGATCCTTCCTGATTACTGACAGAATAGGCTGAAAAAGATAATTTTGATTAGAATTATGCTAAGATACAAAAGAAAACATATTTCCCTTGTATTTTCCCTTTTTCTTTGTTTGACTTCAGAATAGAATTAATTACTACTTTATTCTTTATCTGGCAAGTCGGAAGCTTCCAATCTAAGACAGCACTGCAAGCAAAGCATGGAAGCAGAAGTAGGCACTGGTCTTCAGGATTTGGACAGAAAGATTGGCCACTTTTGGATCAGAGATGCTGGCAAATCACTGAGTCAATCTGTTGAGGAAAAGAACAAAAGGACTGAATACTGGATATAAGAGCTATGTACTGCCTGTGCCACATGTCACTTACTGTCCAAGGTTATGAAACTACTACACACAAAGTAAGCAGCATCTGTTCCATCTTGTGTATTTCTGGACACATGTGACCTCTCAATCTCACACCTGCACAGCAGGGCTTGATTTCACTTCTACAGTTGCTTCTGAAACTCCCAGCTACCAGGAAACGTGTCTTGTAGCAGAGGTAGTGAGTCAACTTTTTTCCATATTGTAATGGGAGTGATGATGATTTGGGCAGATCACTCACTGATAACAAATACCGTCAAAACAGTCTCTTGTTCTTCAGTGATCCAGAAGGCAATGTTTCCAAAACCAGAGATGTTGGTTAGATGCATGAGTACACATGAGAGTGTGTGAAATTGTTGGAATGATGTGATATAGCCAGGATTTTATGTAACTGGGACTGATGCAGTTCTGAAGTATTGTCTTGTGACTGACAGAAACAAGAGTTCATGGAGGTGCTCTGAACATCTCTGACTGGAAGACCAAGATACAGGAAACTAAGTGAACATGTAAAGGGCTATGTATGCTTACACTGTGAGTGGCAAAGATGCTTTTACTAGGGACTGAATGCAGCAAAATCTGTTGAACTGTCCCACTTCACCTGTTTTTTGTATTTTTATTCCTAGAAAATTTGGCAAGTGTTTCAAATACAGTGAAATAAATACCTGGTAAAATCCAATAGTCTTGTTTTTTCCATGACTCTTATTCACTATTCTTTTTTTGTTTTTTTCCATGGTAGGATCACTTTTGTGCTCTGTGTGCTGGCTCTATGTACAAAGTTTTAGTCCTCTTTAGGTCAGGAGAAAATGAAACTTCGTGAATTGAAGAGTGGACCCAATAGTCAGGAAAAGTCTTGACTCTATGCTAGCCTATAGATATCACACCTTTTTTCAAGGTAGTTCATAAATTAATAAAATAGTAACAGCATGTGAAATATTATATATGGCATATAAAATGATAATGACAAAAAACCACAAATCTTTCTCATAAAATCCCTTGAAATTGATTGCAAATATTTCAGTATGTTAATAGAAATTCAGACCTGCAGATGAAAAATATCGTGGGAAAAAGTGATTATTTAATTATGCCTTTCTCTTTATAAAAATAATAATAAAAAAAAAAGCATGTGTTTCACGTGGGTTTAGGTGGGACTTTTGCCAGATTGAGGGGTAATTTTTGCCAGCTGCACTGGTTACTATAGGATATCCACCCACCCTTGTCACAAACACTACAAGTGGAAAAAAAACAGGTGGTTCATACAATGTATATCAATCCTGCCTTGACAGAGTGACTACCGTTCCCTAAACTGATGCCGGTACTTTCAGGCAGATCGATTGTTGTCAGTCAAGGTGATGGTGTTCATTCTGCAACACCTCCTTGACCTGCAGGGTATTTTGCTTCTTTGCAATGCACTGCAATGACTGCACAGATAATACTTGTCCTTCTGGATTGTCATTTATCTGACAAGCTTAGGTATTCATGAGAATGTCGACACCTCTTTGGATATTAGCAGAAGTATAAATGTTAGCTTATGCTAATAAGTAATACAATGAAAAACAAAGAAAAGGTCAGAAATTGTAGTTTTATACTGTGTGATTTCCCAAGACAAAATAAATCCAATTCACAGCATATGATTACAGTTTTCCAAGAGGTATATTTATAGCTGTGAATATGCACTTTGGTTAACCCTATTGTAAGCACCAAGAAGGGAGAGGGTTTTTTTGTTTTTGTTTTTTTTTTTTTGTTGTTTTTTTGTTTTGAGTTTTAAAGAAAAAGCAAGAGGTTAATTGGTTTTTCTTGCTGAAGGGCTGTGCACCAGGAAGTGGGAACTTGCACTGAATGGAAGAGCTACAGAGACAAATGAGCCAGCCTATATGATGAAAACATCCGCCTAACGCCCAAGGATAAAGAGGAAACAAAAGAACAAAGCCACCAATAAAATAAAATGCATGCAAGAAATCCATGAGTATGTCAGGCATACTAATATTAGCCAGAATCTCACGCAAATAGTGATATCCTTCACTTAGAAGGGTAAAGACATATTGTTTCCTTGCTGTAATTGCTAGAAGAGGTTCTCATAATTTGATTGAGATGCTGCTCACCTGTCATAATCGTATTTATCCTTTCTGGCCCATAGACTCTAGATCCCAAACTAGATATAATCATTTCATTTTTAAAGGTTTGTGTTGTGATCACAAAGATCAAATCTCACATATCTTTTCCATTTAAACTAGGGACTAATGATTTGTGTTAGCTAAAGAGCAGTGTAGTAAAAGAAAGTAAGAACAGACCTCACAGGCCTTGAAGGAAAATCACTAAAGAAAGGGACAGAGGTTCCACAAAAATCTTTTACAGACACACGAACATCTACACAAACTCACCACAAAAGATATACAGAAGGGGAGTTCTTGGTAAGGAAAGATTTTCTACATATTTTTCTGATTCATCTGACTTTTTCCTGCTTTGTCACAAGGATCCATAGGCAAAGAGTGAATTTTATATAGAAAAATTATCTTGAATTGTCTTCTTTGTTCTATTTCTGTCTAGCTTTCTGTCTCTCTACTCTTTCTTTCTTGATTTGGTAGAAACTTCAATCCTCCTTTAGCAGTTACCTGCTTTAGAGAACCTCTCAACCTATTTACCCATCACTTCTTTATTTAAGGTCACACATCATACCTTATGCTGACTGAAAACTGGGCTTCATTCCATCTCAAGCCACACAGAAGCCAATAGTGCATCTGCAGCAGTCCCTTCTCAGGAAGAATATAATAGGTCATTTAATGTATTGACAAAACTTCTGTTACACTGCCACAGTTTTTCTCCCAGTTCTTAATTTCTATTCACAGCTCTACAAAAGGTCAGGAACATGACATTATCTCTGTTGTGCAGATGTAAATTTATACAAACCTATGGAAGGAATGACCTCAGTCCATGCCTATATGTAACAGCAATTTCCTCCAGACCTGGATGGAGCCAGGGTGCCCAGAATTTTGGAAGTGTTTGATTCCATGGGAAATAAGCACCTGAACAGCTTCCAGGGCTGGGATAGGATTATTAAGAGACGGGTGTCTGCAAGATATTTTTGTCTGATTCTACACAGCCATAAGTACCTCAGGGTTTTAAGTTCCACTTGCAGGCATGACCTCACATTTAACAGTTTAGGATCACACCTTACCTGTGATTTTCATAGAAATGTCTGCTTGGATGAATAGGAGTTTTCAACATGGGTTAGACATAATCTTTTCCTTCTTTATGGTGTTTTATTTTATTGGATGTTACAACTTCCTCAGTTCAGTATTCTTACCAGTAATTAGGACAGTATAACATTCTGCTCTATTTGGTATGCAACAGTTTAAAAATTGATATTACTAATGCTGATATGTGATTTGGAAATCCTGCTGTGTCAATTCCATAGTGTTCTGAAGTGCTGAAGGTCAGACTCATCTTTCTAAGTGGCTCCTTTCAAATGGACTTGAGGAAATAAGGCTCTATCTTCTTTGGTAGATCAGCAGTAAAATTTTGCTTAGTAACTAAAATAAAGTTAAAAAATTATTTCTTCAGGGATTTGAGCATGAGCAAAAGTATAACTTTGAGTGAAATATGGAGAAGTAGATTTGCAAATCTTCAAGGTCAGAATTTCCAATTTGGGTCTATTTTATTTCATTTTTTAATAATAAATCTCCAAACCACAATGCACTGAAAAAAAGAATGCAGCCAGCAGGTTGAGGGAAGTGATCCTCCCCTTCTACTCTGCCCTGGTGAGGCCACATTTTGAACACTGTGTCCAGTTCTGGGCTCCCCAGTTAAAAACAGACAGGGATCTCCTAGAAGAAGTCCAGCAGAGGGCCACAAAGTTGATGAAGGTCCTGGAGCATCTCCCAGATGAGGAAAGGCTGACTAACCTGGGTCTGATCACCCTGCAGAAAAGAAGACTGAGGGGGGATCTGATTAATGTTTGTAAATATCTAAAGGGAGGTGGGAGGCAAATGGATGAGGCCAGGCTCTTCTTGGTGGTGCCTAGCAATAGTACAAGTAGTGATGGCCTAAAACTTGAAAATAGGAAGTTCCATACCAACATGTGGATTAATTTTACTGTAAGGGTGATGGAGCACTGGAGCAGATTGTTCAGAGAGGTGTGGAGTCTCCTATTCAGATATTCAAGACCCTTGTGGATGCCTACCTGAGCAACCTATAGTAAGGTACCTGCTTTGGTTGGGATGTTGGACTTGATGATTTCTTGGGGTTCATTCCAACCCCGCAATTTTGTAATTTTGTGAAATTTCTAGAGTGAAATTTCTGTTACTTCCAACAGGCTATATATGAATACTTTTATATGTACTTGGCACATATAAAACAATGTATATATATTTAATCTGGTTCATACATTAAAAGGCACATTAGAAATTGCCTACTTGATTAATCTCAGTGCATTGCTATATGGATATATAGACTTCATAAGAATAACTCATATAAAATATTTTGCAATAATATAGAAATATTTATCCACACTACTTTCATAATATTTGTTGTTTGAAAAAAAAATTAATCTGCAAAAAAATTTCTCACTTATTACAAAGGATATATTTATTTTTTAATAACTCATTATTAAAAGGAATAGATGGACTGTGAACAAATTCATCAGCTGAAATCTCCCTTTAAGGTCAGAAGCTGAGCTTACTCTTGTATCAAAATGTGAACTTTCATTTGCTTTACTATGAGCTAACAGAACTGCCTCCTAGGAAAAGAGATCCAGACACCCTGTTTTCCAAATAGCCCCTGCTTAGCAGAGAATATTTGTAGTCCTGACTTGTTGGTGAAATGAACTCCAGAACAAACAATATTCTCTGTTTCATTAACTTTCAAGTCTATTTGAACGAGCAGAATCAAGGCTGAGCATGAAATGATTGTGATTTGTTTCCATTGCTGGGAGACACAGGAGGCACTGCCAGTAGCAATGGCAGCATCAGGAATAGGGTGAATCAGAGAACTGATATGTCAGGGTCACAAGGTGCTGCCTGTGACCAAGGAAAGCTGCTTAAAAGTCAGCATGGTTATCACAACTCCATGCAGCCAAAGACATACCCAATCTCTTGATTTTACACCTCAGGTATTTGAGCAGTAGAGAATGCAGGAGGAACACCAGCTGCGGCTGAATAGAGGTTCCATAAGTGAGAAGAGCAACATGGAGTTAACCAAGAGTGTCTGTCTGATACATGCCTTTTGCTTCTCTTAAAAGTTACAAATATTCTTATGCAAGGTCACTACTAATCCACAGGCACCTGGCTTCAGGGACAATTCTGTCTTGATAATAAAATCATTTAGAAACATCTGTGGTGATTTCTGCCTGCTGCAAATAAGCGGTGTCTTGTGATACGAAGGCTGCCCTGGCCCCAGCAAATGCACCTTGCAGGCATACTGTCTTGCAGACATACCACCTTGGTTTTGGAGGAGAATATCTGTCTTAGATTCTATGTGACTCTGTCGGGCAGCCTCCTTTGTCTGCACGGTGTCTCCAAGTTTATGTTTCTCTCCACTCATGTCCAGTGGCTGCATGTTCTCTGTATTTATTCCTATCTAAACCAATACAACTAGAATGATGATAATGATTTCTGACTTAGTTTAGTTTAGCTCCAAAACATGCATTTTTCAAGGCTCATAAGTGACACTCAAGGTGAGATTTATTTCTGCTTGCTTTTCTTTTCACAAACTGAAACTGGAAGGGTGTTGCTGATGTAAGATCTTTTCTAGGGGCAATAAGAAGCATGCAGGATCAAAAGCAACAGAGCAACACAGATAAATGAAGATGCTGTGCTAACACCATTTTAATTTCACTACCTTAAAAAAAAATCTATAATAAGTAGAATTTAAAATTGAAATACTTTTTGAATGAAGAATAAAATCATTTTGTTTTTTAAAGAGGGTTTTAAAAAATCCAAGTAAAAAAAAAAATTACATTTTTATTTTGTCTTTGTTCTTTTAACTAAACAGTACTGTAAGTTTAGTAGAACTCCTCCTTCACCCAGTTTCATTTTTCAACAAAACAAGTTCTTTGGCTGAAAATTGATATGGCTCTGTGCAAAAGAAATACAAGGAACAGTATTTTGTCCTTTCTAAGATTTACTTGGTTTCCTGGAAAGAGATGCTCTCCCAAGTCATATAATTTGATAGTCAGGTGAGTTTAGAATTGTTATAGTCGAATATAATGGAATATAAGGGAATAAATATAAAAAGGAAAAATAAGAAAAACAGCAACAAAACAAACCAGAAAACAACTGTTTAATCATTTGAGACTACTGTTGTATGCATGGTTGAAAAAGTATGTATTTTTATTAGCTTAACTAGTGAGATGACCAAAAAAGTAACTTCGCATTCACTTTTATGGGAACATTAAAGTCAATGATAAAACTTCATAGAAACCTACTCTCACTGATGTCTCTATTTTTAAACCAATTGAAATGTAGCCCATAAAAAACGATTGCCTACATTCTTTTTTCCAAAAGCCACATTACATTTTATTTTTATTTATATGAATTAGATAAGCAACAAAAGAGGAAATTAAAAAAAAAAAAAAAGAAAGAAAGAAAGAAAGAAAGAAAGAAAGAAAGAAAGAAAGAAAGAAAAAAGTCTTTATATTTAGATTTTTTCATTATGATGGTGTTTGAAAACTCCCCTGAAATTTTCTATTACTATAAATAACGCATTCATGTGAGTGGATGATTTAATTCTAATTTTTTTTTTCCAGTTCTGCCTTTTAATCAATTTTTTAAAAACTTTTATTTTACTGCTAGGAAATATTTATTGCCATTTTAATTTAAAATTATGTGAATTACTTGAACTTTTAAAAGCTCTGCTTAATAAAAACTTTTAACTAAATCCTATTTAGTACATATATAATTAAAAAGAACTGTAATGCTGTTAACAAGAATGATAGACTGACACCAGATTTGTAAGTTTCTCAGAGCAGAAATGAAGCTATTTGTTTGTGTTCACATATGCTCATGCATATTCTTTAGAATTAGTTTTTCTTGTATTGTTGGATGAGTTCACCTTGCAGCACATAAATCCTTAAATGTTTCATGTCACTAGGGAAATGAGCAGTACCTATATTCAGAAATATCTGCTAGAATGATCAGATTTTGCATTTTTCCCTATTTCAGGACAAGACATAGAATAAACTGCACCATCCTCTATGCTAAAATTGGGCTAATCAAAGACATCAATCAACATCATTCCAGGGAAGAAACACTGTGAAAAAATATTATAGTACACTGAGTTCTTGGTTCATTTTCGTATTCACCCATGCACCACTGGCACCAGGGACTAGAATATCATACAGTATATGCTAAAGGATGTTCCACTCCAAGCAACGTTTTCAAATGGTGAACGCATTAAAATGGAAGTGAGAGCTCTGCTTAGGACAGGTTGAACTGTATCATTGCTTTCCAGTGAATTCCCACAACTTGCACCATGCAGAAGAAGTGAGGCAGACTGACAGAAGGCAAGGAAATTGGTTCTGATGTTTTTGCTTCCACATCAGAAAATATTGAAATAAGCAGTCAAGATAAATAGTTACCTTTTTCAAAGCTGCCCAGCCTTATTCCTTCTTTGCCGACTCTATCAATCTGAGAACGGGAGTGAGACATCGTTTTGCAAGCAGAGGTCATACTGGAAAGAACGATGCCATGCATGACTAATAAAGTCCTTTGATTCATGAGGAAATTTTGATTTAAATTTCAAATCAATAGTCATCTCTACCAAAAACAAGTTTTGAGCAACGAAGAAGGAGAACTCTGCATTTCCATGGAGATAGTTTGTGAAGCATAACGTATGATGGGTCTAATCTTCTTTCATATGTCATTTCTTACCATCATAGTACATGTTACTCCTTGCTAAAAGAGCACAGTGATTACCTGAAAGCAATATATATTTTCCTGTTGGTTATATTCTGCTCTATGTAGTTGTAGATAAGTTTCTTATTATCCAGTTATTAATATTACTTCATACAGTTTTCTGGTTTTTAAGTAACTGAGACAGATTGTAGTTCTAAAACCAGAATTGTTTCCATAATAGTTTAAAAGGAGAGAAAAGTGAGGCCATGTTACCACTAGTAAAACTTTCCCATTGACATTATATTACTTAAAATATCTTTCTCATTATCTATGGGAGGTTTGACTTCTGTTTCCTGAGTAAGTTATAAAGCCTGCAGTCTTGGTTACATTTTGCAGGAAAAAATCTTTTTTTTTCTGGCTCTCTTTTGTGCTCACAGTCTTTGCAAAGAACAGCTTCTTATTGTTCAACACAACTGAAAGGGTTGGGCTATAGCAAAGAGACAACTATAATTGTTTATACCAAAACAGATGCAAATTCATGTGGTCATCACCTCTTCTGTTTACATGAACAAGAACATAAAGAATGAGCAGCACCAAAGCTTCAAGGGTTAAAAACATTTTATCTGCTCAGGCAATAAAAGAAGCAGAAAATGAAATCCCTCATTAAAGCCAATGTCCAAATTCCCAGTGGAGCAGCAGATACACAAGGTGTGCGTTTCCATCAGATGTTGAGAATGGAAATATTTGGAGACAAGCTGATGGCAATTAGCAACAATAATGTGTCTTAACTGCTATCTTATTTTTTTAGTCATGCAGATCTGGCACAGAAAGTGCCTGAGCTGGATTATGCTCTCATTTGTGATAAACCTGTTAACCCAGGTGCAGCTGCCAGTCCAGATGTGCCTTCGTGACACCTGTGCAGATCCACTGTCTATATCTCTCTGAGGTATACAGTAGAAATAAAAATGTGATGGGAATTGAGTCACCTAATGGCAATAAAGTTGCAGAAATGTAAATGAGGTAAGATTTTGCTCTACTAGAATTTTTGTTGCATATAAAATTATCTGTGCCAGACCGAGTAAAGATGGGTTTTCAGGTACTAGCACTGGCAGTAGCTTGAGAGCACTGGCCAATAGAAAGATTACAGAACACTTTATCTCTGGAAACTCTGTGAGCAGATGCTCCAAACCCTCACAGCGTTGCTTCCACAGGCATAAGTTTCAAATCATTATTACGATTTAAAACTGCAAGCATGCACACAGCTGATTGCACATGAAATGCCTTCTGCTGCCCGTCCCGGTGGCAGAACTGTTCATTCAACTGCTGGGGTCACTCTCCAGGTATGAATATCGTATTAAATGATGGTAAAGGATTATACAGATGACAGAAAATACTGAGTTACTGAAGAATATGTTATGCCTTGAGGAAAAGCGTGAAGAAAAATGGTACCAAAAATATCACATAGAAATTCTCACTCATACAACAAGAACTACCTTAAGCCCTCTTGTTATTCTTTTTGAAGACTAAAAGGTGCTCTGACCTTGTCTTTAAAGGCAAGCCCCAGAATATGTCATGGTAAACTATAACTCTTCCTTCTCTCCCTAACTTTATGCCTGGTTAAGAGCCAGCTAAGGACAAAACAACAAACATGAAAGCTGCCACTCACCTGGCTTAGCACCTCACACCGCACATGATGTCATGATGTAGAATATTGACAGCACAAAACCATGACAATAACATGGGTGCAGAATCAAAAAAGTATTAAATTGAATTCTATCACATAGCTACAGAGTAAAAGAGACAAAGAAGAAGAGATGTGTTTTAAAAAAACAAATGGAGAAGGTAAAGCAAGAGCCAAGCCACCTTTTTTTGGCTGCAGCTCCACACATTTTCTTTCCTGAAGGAACAGGAAAAAAGATTTTTATTTTTTTTTTTTCCATTTGAAACTGAAAGGTAACCTAATTATACGAGTGGATTTTAGCTCTGACAGCAAGGTTAATGATCCAGCACTTGGAAGTACACCAGGACACATTAGTGACCATAAGCAGTCATAAACTTGGCTTCACATTTAAGTGAAGGAAACCTTGCAGTACAGCATCGCGTCATCCTGGTGAAACATTGCCTATGTGCTGAGTTGGGAAAAATAAAACCTTTGCATTCATTAACATTCTTTCCTGTGATAGCTAAGTAATATTTGGAGATCAATCATTTCAAAGCCAATCCCAATCTGAGCACCAACATTGTATTTTTATTACCATTTTATTTTTGGTTTTGTTCTTAACACCTTGGAATATGGCAGTCATGATGAAGGACCCTGCTTCAAGGCCTCAAGGAGTGTTAAACACAAAAATATTTAAACTCCTAGGTTCAGAGAGGTGAAGGTGAGTTCCTGCTTTTAAGGTGCGTGCTGTAGCATTAGATGAAACTTGTGGAATGGGAAAAAGTCACTGATATTTCTTTTATTTTGAAAGAATTAAAGTCAACCAGTCAGATGGAAGTAAGTGGCAGCAGAGGTGTGTGCTGCCGTCTCAGCCCTAGGTGATACAATTACCAACAAATAAAGTGCAGATAGCTGAAAAATGCCAAAGGAAAAAGAGGTAGGTCTAAAGCAAGGAGATAAACGGTAAGCTGACAGAGCAGAAAATTCCAAGGGAAATAAATCAGTCAAACATGGGAATTAAAAAAGCAAAATTCAAAGAATGCAGTTAAACACAGCTTTCAAAGAGTCTAGATTGACAGAACCTGAGGAGAAAAAGATTATTTCAATGAGAAGTGCTGATGACCTCTGATACTGCTCAAGGGGTACCAGAAGGAGCCTTGGTAGGTGGAAGCTGGGAGCTCTGAACATGTCCCACAATGACAAACAAAAGGGGTGGGCGCAGACAAAACACTAGTGTAGCACTCATTGAAAATGTGAACCCAGATCACCATAGTTCAGATAAAGAGAGAGATTAGAAGCTCAAGATAAACAGGAAGTGATTTCATTAAACAAGCTTTTTGTCTGTAAGTAGGATATTGCTTGGGCAAACAGTGCACAGTCAAAAATTTTCCAGGAGCAAATATATTTAATAGTTCTGTTTATATTCATAGCATATATACTTTCTTAATATATGTTATAATAATAGCTCTTAACTGTTCCTTCTCCGAATTTAAACTTTTGTAAGTGCACTGGCTTCAACAGTGGATCTCTCAGTTTTCAGTGCGGTATGTGGCAGCATCTCGTACCAGCAGACTGAATATGCTACTGCAGGCAGTTCAAGAATCATAGAATGGGTTGAGTTGGAAGGGACATCAAGGATCATCAAGCACCAGCCCCCCTGACTGTAGCAGAAAACAACATTTTCTGAGCAATAGGAAACACAGCCATCAGACATTCCCAACAGAAATCCTGAATGCTCCACTCTGGCTCCCTACAAAGCTTTTAATTGAATTGAAGCCAGAACAGTTGCTTTCCAGGTTATTGGTACAACTCCCATTGATGCAGGCTTGTGGTAGCCAAGGGCTCTGTCTTTCTTATCACTTCCTCTTTGTCTCACTAGCTGTTTGTTTCTTGGGTTTTCATTTCAAACTCCCACATGAGTACCACTGCAGACAGCTCTGTTGCAGCCACAGGGTGGGAGCACCAGGAGCTGCTCCAGCTGCCCTATGGGTGCAAGCTGTGTGGCTCTGGGAAGGGGCAGCTTAGATACTGCTTGCTCTCATCAGCTGCTCCAGCTGCCCTGAGCTCCATTTCCCTGTTCTCTGTTCTCTGCGTAGTGGCTAAGCACTATGATTGCCTGTCAATATCAAAGCATGAAGTTAGTGGTTGCATTTGCAGCAGGAGTATTTTTCTCAGTTCATGTCAAAATCAATGTGTCCTGACGAGCCAGTCATGTACTCTGTGCCTCAAAACCTCCTTGACTTCAGTGGGAAATTGCCTGAATAAGGCTCTCTGTGTAAACTTCAAGGCAGTGAAGCTGCAGAAAATCGTCTGATTTACTTTGGCGACATCCCCAGATGGTAAAATTATAATTATTTCTGTGATTATATCGGGTATATTTTTACAGCTTACAAACTGTAGAAGTTGGATGGGCAAAAACCTGTGATGTTTTCTGTATTTCTCTCAATGCATCTTGTCCTACTACAATAATAGTTGCCCTTCTCTGCCTTTGAAATAAACTGAATATTTAAATGAAAGAATTTTAGCCTTGTTTCAACTGAGCTCCAGTTAATTCATCTTCCTCCATTCCGTATCTCTCCTTGGAAATGAGAAAACCCATACACAACGCTATCTGCTCTTCACAGACATAGGAAGCTATGGAAGAGCAGGACTAAGAAGGGAGAGTTACAAAAAAGATATTTCACTGCTTCCGAAATGAGGATCATGTGTTCACATTCAAAGACAAGGAAATCAAGCAGATATCTGGCAACACAATGTAGAAAATACTCAAGCTGTATTAAATAAAGTACCAGGAGATAAGTTAATAAAAATACTTCTGTGAGTACAATGCATTCATGCTTGATTTCAAATTCAGTGTCCTTTTAATGAGAAGGAAGTAAGCTGAACTCACGCTCTAGGCATGAGGAACCTGAGATTTTACTGAATGAGCTAACCCCCCATAATGAGAAGGTGAGGGGAGGTTCTGAGTGCAGGCTGTGAGTGTTACTTCCCCCTTAGTACCTATGGTTTCCAGTCTGCACCAGTGTGACCAGTGAATGATGTGCATTAACCTGGGAGCTACAGACTTCTGCTTTGTTTTGGTAGCCGTTTTGTTCAGGAAGCCAGCTTGTGATGTGATGCTACTTTTGATTTAGCATTTTTGCTGTTTTTTGAGCTGTTACTGTCATATCTTTGTGGAAGTTACTGCCAATTGAGACAGTGGCCTGCCAGCTGTCAGCCACAGCTCTCTTGAAGAGAAGTGGTGTCATGGCCAACAGCAAGTTGAACGTGAGACAGCAGTTTGCCCAAGCAGTCAGGAAGGCCAACAGTATCCTGGGTCGCATCAAGCACAACACTGCTAGCTGGCTGGGGTAAGTGGCAGGATCCAGGGGAATGTCATCGAGCTGCAACAGGAGAGGTTCAGTTTGGATGTCAGGAGAAGGTTCCTCAAAGAGGGTGGCCAGGCACTGAAACTGTCTTGTTGGGGCAGTGGTCATGGAACCAAGCTGCTGGAGTTCAGGAAGCATCTGAAGAATGCTCTCAGTCATGTATTCTGATTTTTGGGTGGACCTGTGTAGTCGCCACCTAAGACTTGATGTTAGACTTGATGATCCTTATGGGTCCCTTCCAACTTGGGATATTCTATGATTCTAGGTAGGTATTTAGACTGGGCAGAGTGATATGCTGATGTAACCTTGACATACCCTTAGGGTAACCAGGACCCACAGCGTCTACAGACTATTCACAGCAAGTACAGACATTTCTACAGGTGACAGCCACTCTAGTTTTGCTGCATTTACTGTGCTAAGATAGCCATACCACTCTGGGAGTAAACTGGACAGCCCAGAGTCAAGCTGGATACTCAGCAGCACATGGTTGTGCCATACAAGAAGCTCAGCTTATTGAAAGTGCTTGCTGGTGCAGTGTGAGTGTGATCCAGAGCCTTTCCTCTTGTCTGCAGATCCCAGCAGCAGCAGGTAAGGACAAATGCCTGCTCTTCTCCCTAGGGAGGATCTAGCCAAGAAGGCTAAAAGATGTGGTGAAGCAAACTGCAGATACAAGGCTCCTTTCCTGCCACCAGGACAAGCTGAAGGTGAAAGGTCCTGAGTTTTGTTGTAAAATGTATCTGAAACTTTGCCAAGTCAGCACAGGCACTGTTGCTTATATTCTTAATTAGAATACCTGCTGAACTCTTAAGGCATTTGTTTCAGATGCATCTATCTGAAAGAGAGCTGGCCCAAAGAGAAAATGTGGTCTTTTTTTCCTTTCTAAGACTCTGATATTTTTCACTATTTTATTTTATTTTAAGCATACAGTGATGTATAAAGTCTTTTTTCTCACCAGGTACAATTTGTCTTCTATTTATTTATTTATTTATTTATTTTCTCAAAACAATTATTACAAACCACAATAGTGACCAGAATGTCTATGTAGAACTATGTCTATAGTTCTATGTAGAACTATGTAGAAGGGCTTTTTTTTTTTTTTTCTTCTTTTAGTGTTGAGGGCAGGATATGAGAGAAGGTACTATCTAACTGGTATCTAAAAAAACAAAGTGTGGGATTATTTGCAGAAACTTACCTTTTGCAGGAACCTGTGTTATATTCATCAAATAAAACTTTGTATGGCTTCTTTTATATAAAAGTTATAATGCACTTAACGTAGGAATAAATCAGCAACAGTAACACAGAGAAGCTTGGGAAGATCTTAGTTAAATATGTCACTGCACGTGGCATTCCAAAAATGAAAACTCCATTGTTGACGCTATCTTTCAGAAGACTCTATTTGTGTTATATCCTAAATATCATAGCTAATTGTAAATTTTGGGAGGGGAAAAATTGACTTTGAATAGAAGTGAACTGGGGATCGCAGTTTGCAGGAGAACTAGCACATCTGGCTTGCTGGATGGAGCTGTCAATCATAAAGCATAAAGGTGAAAACTGGAAGTGACACTTTAGAACAAGCTGCTGGTGACTGGTGATATTTCATTTGTGGACACTTAGTACACAAAAGAACTAAAGCACTTTTATTTATTTATTTTTTTCAATGCAGGCTGAAAACTCTGGAAAGCTGAGACTTCTAAGTGAGGGTTTGGCCTTCAAGCACCGCACCCATATATGTCTCAGGCTGAGCATGCAGAAACAGAACCCTCCTAAACCTTTACACAATCCTGGAAATGCTGACTTCCAAATGTTTAACCTTTCACTAATCTGATGCTTCTATTTTGCATTTCCCAACTCACAGTACCTGCAGGATCAACACCCTGCTAGATAGCTTCAGCATCTCTAGAGAAACAATTTTTTCTCTGTACAGAAACAAATGCTGACAGGCTGGCAGACTGAACAGGAGAGTTTTCTTCATGTCCAGAGCCACCTGTCTTGGGCTCCACATCCCTGACATTCAGTCTTCACTGCCTGTGGCTTTGCCTTCCCAGGCTGTTATTAGCAGGTGCCCTGCATTATCACATTCTGTTTATCTGCCAATGGATGCAGCAAAATTAAACCACATCGTCTTGATAATGTCTTAAGTTTCCTGCTCTGTTTAGGTCCCTCTGGCCTCTAGCCTCTAAAGGCAGATTTAAGTTGCTAGTTTGCCAACGGCTTCAATCAGAGCTGCTTGCAGAACTGTGCGTGTGTGTGAGCCTTCCTCTGAAGTCATTCTCTTGCTCTCTGTTTACAACAACCAGCCACTTCAGCACAAACTGTTTTTGACAGGGGAATAACATGAGTACTGTGCGAGAATACTTAGCACGAAAGATGTTCACTTTGTTAGAATTTACTTAGGAAAACTCTGCCCAGAGCCCTGGCTGGGGAGTCTGGTCTGATCTGCACTAAGTGCAAATGGACAAATCATTTCCATTCCCCAAGATACAATGCAGCATTTGCACAATTTCAAAGCCAGTTGGGAGGAGGAGTTTTGCATAGCCTTAGGGCAAGGTACTCAGAGGTGTTCTGAAATGCCAAAAGGATGTCTCGGTGGGCAAAACAAAGGTTATGTTTTGATACAGGAGAAGGAGCTCAGATAATCACAGGAGATCTTAAGATTTTCTCCTGCTGCTCTGTGCTTCATGCTAGAAAAACATATGTTTAGTTAGCTCTCAGGAGGTATGAATTAATGCTGTATTTGGCTGGGAATGGTTTTTCATTGGTCTTCTTCTGTTCAGCAATAACTGTCCTAGAGATGTCTCAATTCTTGCACAGGGAAGAATGTTTTTACTGATAAAATTCCCCTTGGAATAACACCAAGCAGCTTCCAATTCAGCTGAAAATATGCAGGCATATTACCAAATTATTAACTGCTTGGAAAAAAAAGAATCTACACATAATCATGATTTTTAATTTTTTATTTATTTTTTTCCCTTTTTTGGACTTTAAGAAGCAAATCCCTTTCCCCTTTAGGCTTCTCTGTAGGGCATAAGAAGATCCCTTCTCTGTCTCTATCCTGCAGTATACTCATTCCTTTGTGGAAGCCATCAGTCATCTGGCCATTGGAGACAACAACCATGTAACCAGCCTTGCTGGGCTGCGAACAGCAAGTGTTTTCTGTTTGCATTGCTGGTGCTTAGTAAATGTTGGGATTTTTCTGATAAGAGCATTTCTTTGTAATGAAAGGAGCCATGTGGTAGGCATGAACCTTGGTGCGCCCTTAATCCATTAAATGGACAAACTGAAGAGACAGTTTAGAATCCAGTGCCTTGCTCTGCCAGAGCAGATATCTACAAAATTTGAAAGATGTGAAATTTATTCCAAAAGATAATACAATTGCTTGGTTGGTTTTCTTTTTCTTTTTTTTTTTTTTCTCTTTTTTTCTTTTCTTTCTTTTCTCTCTCTCTGTGCCCTAACTTGAAATTCAGAAAGCAAAGATTCCCTGAAGTTATTAACAGTAAATCATTCTGAGAAAGCTGGAAATCAAATATAATAGTTATTTGCTGGTACTAAGATGTTCCTATGGATGTGGAAAAGAATGACAATCTCTTTTGCCCCCTGCCAGATCATCTCCTCAATTACATGGAATAATAATAACTTAAATAAAAAATAGAGTTAGTAAAAAATACAGGTAATAAATAAGTAATAAAATATGACTACTGTCTGTAGGCTCTGTTACTTCAGCCACCTCTTCAATTGTGCAGTAATTTCAAAGGAATTAATAGTGCTATTTTGGACCTGGTGTAATTAAGATGAGAAATCACCCCTTTCTGCAGTGCTAAGTAAATTGTTATCAAATGGCATCTGTGTGATGATGCGAGTGGAAAGAGGCAGTGGTCCCAGCTCACCTTGCATTTGGCACTTACAGCAGATTATTACTTTCCCACTATTACTCCAACTGCCTCTCAATAACGTGACTCTTTTTTTTCAAGGGTTTGATCCTCACTTAAGTTAAAAAGTTATCGTAATTATACAAAATAATAATAATAATAATAATAATAATAAATTAGAAAACCACGTGAACTTCTTTAGCAAATGCTTTGATATCCAGGCTTCTTTCCATTTATCTGTATCAACTGTGGCACCACTGCTTCAGACACGACGGTAGAATGCATTGTCCCCTGCTTTTATCTCAGTCTGTGCCTGTGCTACCTTGAACAGTTTTAGTAACAGATTTATTTACTTATGCTCTTTCTAGCAGGACTTTGCAAAGACATACAAACATTTTCAGGGAAAATATAATTATATGAAATCTTCCTGTATTTCCTTAGAAGTTACAAAATGTGAATTCCAATCTTACAAATCTGATTTTTTATTTTTATTTTTATTTTTTCTGATCTCTTTTATCTTTCTCTAATCCCATTTTGTTGTTAGAAGGGAAAATGAATTTCAGAACAAAGAAAAAATTTAACATTAAGTAATAGAAACAATATTAATAACTGTTCTGAAGAATTCTTAGATCTGCTCCTGGAAAGTTTTATGAGCACTGTTAAGCAAAATAGGATTTTGTCTATACCTTTAACAAAAAGAAATAAAAGGCTTTATTTATAGGCTCTTCTCAGCAGGGGTGTCTTGCATTTATTGCATGCTCCATGTCTACTACTGATCCTGCTTTCTCTTCCAACTTCCAAGGCAAAGTTGTCTTCCTGAAGAATAGTAGCTGGTTTGTAGGTCACCTGCTTTGTTTCCCTTTTGACTTCTTTGTATAGCACTTCTCACTTTTTTCCATGCTTCCTCCCCCTCCTGCCCTCTTTCCATCCTCAGTTTCTAGAGGGCATTTTGATATTGTTCCTGCTTGCTTTTCAGCTATTGACTGAAATTTATTTTTAGCAAATGTGGTTCTTCTCATCTGTTTGTAGGAAAGTGGTCATGATTGTGGGAGTGCATCACAGATAGTGGATCATCTTTGCCCTTTCTAATAGCAGTCTAACTTTTACACTCTTAGTCTTGGGATGAATGGCAGAAGGCGATCTTCCTGTGACACATTTCCAGGGAGGACTCAGAGAAACCTACTTGCCAAGAGCAGAATCAGGATTAAATCAAACCACCTCATCCGTTTAACTTAAAAACTGTGACTTAAAAACACATCTGTAGTTAATTTTTATTTTTTACTTTTCAGAGGCTTATCAGATGTTCAGATAGCAGATTCAATTCTTTTTTATTCCTGCAGTTATGAGGTATAGAAAATCTTTTCCTTCTGTTTCATGTTTTAAAAAGTGGTTTCTGCTCTTATGAGATTATGTGATCTGAAGTAATAAGTGAAATACCGAAAAAGAGAAAAAAAATAGAAGAGTGGTTATTGTTAACTGTTAACCTGACTGAAATATAGAGATGTAGAGTTGTAAACTGGTGGTTTTGCTCTACACAGATAAAATTAGAATAGGCCGTTTACAAAAAGAATTAAAAAGGTAAGAAGAAAGAAAAAGCAGCTGTACCATTTCATGTGGTTGTAATATCAGTATTAGAACTACCAGTTTAATACATGTGGTGCATTTATCAGGAAAAAAAATCATCATTTTGTTCAAGTGAGGATATGACCATCATCCTGTAGGTGACGCAGAGTGGCTTTTCCACAGCACCTGGCTCATATTCCAGCTACTCAAGATGTAAGATTACATTGATGTACAGGCAAGAGGAACATAATCATAGTGCAAATTCATTTGTTGTGTGAAACTGGGACTTTGAAATATGGAAGAAAAATGGAGAGGACATGTAGAAGATAATATTCAAATTAAGTGGAAATAACTGGAAATGAATCAGGCTGTCAAAACCAAAGCTTAATAGTGAGCACTTTTTTTAAATCTAAGCATTAATATAATCCCATATTTTACACACACTATATATATATACTTAAATATCCTTATATGTAAAGTGGACTAACATAGCTTCAACAGAAAACATGGTTTAACATGATTTAGTGTCAAGACTCTAACAAAGTGATGGGCAAGCTAGAACAATTTAAGTCAAAAATAAAAAAAGTCAGAACAGTGTTATTTTAAGAGAACAAAACTTCATTCTTGATTCTGCTCCTAGTTCTATTAGCATGAATCAAAACAAGAACACTGGAAGAGCAGACATTTGATGTTTGAACTGTGTAAGTCATGAAAAGGGAACTTTGGTGCTCTTGTTATTTTCCATTTTCTTTTAAATGTCATCCTCCAGACTTTCATGTTTAGTGTTTCATACAGTTCTTTACTAGGCTGTCAGGAAAATGCTTATTTATACAGGCTCTACAGTTTGTATTATTTAATTCAATGACCATCTGTTGGATAAACACCTAATTAATCCTCTTTGTTATTTATAGATTGTATGGCTATATGTTTCAATAAAGAGCCTTCTGGATAAATACTGAATATGTCTGAAATATATTTTTAAGTGTATTTTTAAAGAAAAACTAAATGAAGCTCTTCTATGGTGCAGCAGAGATTGAAATGGCTTTTTTCTTATTTTTATTTTTATTTTTTATTAAATTCTACAGAAATTAAGGAAAAAAATGTATGTCATTTCTTGCTATCTTAAGCTTGTAATACAGAACTCAGACCTACAACAGCCTATGACAGTGCTGTGGAAAGTATTGGATTTTCAAAGTATTGGATGTTCAAATTCAGGAATACTCAGCTGATTCTTCTAACATCCTCATGGTGAACAGGCTTTGGATAGGAAGGAAAAATCCAAAGGAGGAGAAGGAAGCCTGAGAAGGAATAACATAATTACCACTGCCATACTTATCCGTGGATGCCCCCCAACAAACCATTTCACATGCTATGAACAGGGTCCCAATCTGATTTTGCCAAGTGAAGATTCATGGAAAAGAGCAAAAACAGACTGACAGTGACTGGAGATCCTTGGCTGTGCAGAAGAGATAGATGAGTTTGGCATCTTTCCTACTCGACTCGCTGCTTTCACTGCCTGCAACAGACAAACCACATTTGAAAGCCAGGGTGCCTAGCCATACTGTCAATCTGTTTGCTATGGATTTAGGGGCTAAAGCACATCCCCTCACCTATGGCTGCCTAATTTGCATATGTCCTTGCACAAGCTATTCAGCAGATACACTTCTAGAATGTTGCTCTTGTGTTTAGAACTGTCGTAGCACAAGCAAAGGAGAGACACAAAAATGATCCAAGGGATGGAACACCTCTCCTATGAGGACAGTCTGAGAGAGATGAGGCAGTTGTTCAGCCTGGATAAGATAAGGCTGTGAGGTGACCTGACAGTGGCCTTTCAGTATCTAAAAGGGAGTTACAGGAAAGAAGGGGACAGACTCCTTAGCAGGGTCTATTCTATTGTATTGTAACAAGGGGAAATGGTTTCAAGCTTAAAGAGGGTAGATTTAGGTTAGATCTAAGGAAAATGTATTTTACAATTATGGTGGTGAGGTACTGGAACAGGTTGCCCAGAGATGTAGTTGATGTCTTGTCCCTGGGGATTTTGAAGGCAAGGCTGGATCAGGCTCTGGGCAACTTGGTCTAGCTGTGGATGCCCCTGTTCATTGCAGGGAAATTGGACTAAATGGCCTTTAAAGGTCCCTTCCAACTCTAAGGATTCTATGATTCTATCATTCTATCATTCTAGAACTGAAGAGTACCTTTAATTGAAGCGTAATGAAAAGTAATTTGAATGCATAGAGTTTATTGGAGTGGGCAGACAACTGGATGATTGGAAGGCTTTTACCCTCATTGCCTTCTTTGGCAAGCTACACTTAATCTGGTGTGTTGTTGTTGTTGTTTGTTTTTTTCCCTAATATTTTGATGAGATTAATAACATTTATGATCTTGCAGTTCAAATAGCCAGCATACATTTTCCACAAACACTAAAAATTTATAAATGCAAAGATGTTCCCTACGTACTAAACAGGTATAAATTTGATATTTATACAGGATACAGATTATTTTGTACATTATGGATACAGGAGCATTTTGTACATTATGTTTTATACAATACTTGCACAAATCTGCAGATAGTCAACTGTTTCCTTATATAGGGTTACAGCTGTTTCTCCATGTTTTCTGAACTAAACATTCATTAAGTCATTCTTATCAACAAATTAATATGTGTATTTTTTTTAAGAACTCACTCAGAACACTAATTTTAGGACGACATTCAAATGAAATGCAAAATTTCTCTATATGAAATATCTATAGATACATTTGAAAATTTGGTTTTGTAATGAAATTCTGCTTAATTATTGCAGCTTTATTGGTCACTCTTATAACACTAAGAAGAGAGTGTGCAAAATTCCCTTCTGCAGAGACTTGCTGACTACACCTGCTTCAGCAAATGAATCTAGAGTAGAATGTCAACACATCCCTTTGACTTAATTCTGCTTTCCTGCTCTCTTAGTCTCAGCATATCTTGCACATGACTGACAAGTATATCAGCAAAATAACAAAATGTGAGAAAAAAATTGTGTTCTCGTTACTGTTTCTGCTGATGTATTAATTCATTTCACATCCTACGTGGTATCACCATTATGCCTAAGGAGATTTTATGAGAAAGCTTACTGAAGTGAAAATCAAGCCAATGAATCGTTTAATATGAACTAATGAAAACCAGATATAAAAGGCTTTCACAACTGGTTTGGAGCTTTAATTGTCAAGCTGATGTAAATTCAGAGCAGTCCTAAGGAAAGCAAAGGGACTGCAATGCAGAAAATGGAATCACTTTGAGATAATTGGTTTTAATTAAATAGCCATCAAAGCAGCTTTGTCCTGCAAGATACTAAGTGAAATAAGAGTCTGCAAGGTAAAAGTTAGAATTGATAAAGAATGTAAAAATGATGAGTGCATTATCATTTGCATCTTCTGACTTGTACTTCAGCTATAACTGCTGTATCTTGTTATGACTTAAGTACTTAGTCTTGTCATAGTGGCATTTATTTTTGATTGATCAACAGATGTTTCTTAACAGCACTACCTGAAATCCAAACAGACTGATTAGGACAGTCTCTACCATTACTAATTGCAGTACTGCTTGTAGTTCCAAGCCACAAGCATGGAGACCTCTGCCTTTGGGTGTTCATCCCTTTGTTGTACCTGATTGTACTTGCATCTTGTGAGGGTGAAATACACACACAGACTAATAGTATGATTTCTGTGAGACATTGTGCATTTGCATATTGGTAAGCACTTAACAAAAAAATTAAAACAATTAAAAAAAATGTACAGACACACACAAGATTTGAAGTATTTTGCATTTTCAGAGAGATGGAGAGATTTTTGTAAAGTGTATTTTCTATCATTTCTGGTTAAACACTCACAAACTGAGCAAGTCATGAATGCAAGAGGAAGTTCCTTATCATTGGAAATAGGTTTAATTCTTCTGGACTATGTAATACTTTCACCCAAATTGGTGGCGTCATAATTACATGTATATTTACATATAAATGAGTGCATTTGACTCAACAGTCTTGAAAAACAGGAGCTATAGTACATTTTGTGGAGTTAATTCTCATTTATTTATTTTTTTTCTTCATTGCTGACATATGCCTTCAGTGAGTATTAAATGTGCAGATCTATGAATATTTCCGACCCGCTTCACTCTTGTTTTGAATTGCTGGAAACAGTCAACCTGTGGATGCCATAACAGAAATTCAAAACTTATATTCCTAAATCACAGTATCACAGTATCATGTGAGTTGGAAGGGACCTTAGAGATCATCGAGTCCAACTCCTGGGATTCGAGCCTTTCTGTGTAGCAAAGCAGCACTTCTACCATTTGTGCCACAGAGGGGATTTGAACCCCGGGCCTCCAGTGCTGCAAGCAGCACCTTATCACCTTATATCACTGTGCCACCGGGGCACATGCTGAATGACATCTTTTTTTTTTTTTTTTCAAATCATTGAAATTTTGTATGGTTCACATGAATTGAGAAAGATATAGTGAAACAATTCAATGTTATGCAACCGCAGTTATTCAGAATGTACAACGGGATATCTCGTCAGATTGAAGAGATTATCACAGCTTCATAGTCATAGAGCTTGAGGTCATACCATTGATACCACAAAACAGGAAGAGTTCAATGTCACACCATCTTATCACTGGTTGGAAGATTTCCACACCTTTTGCTTTCCAGGTCTCATCCCCATGGTGAGAGAAGGGTCATCAAAAGCTGCGGGAGGAAAGTGAGTCCATATTTCATTTCTGCAACATATACAGGGAACTTGAGATAATCTGTGCCAGTGTCTTGCTATTCAATTGTGCAGCTCAAAAGGACATAGATGTTCCCACGTCATCCTTTGGTATAATTTTCTACTGCTCTCAGTTCGACAGAAGGGTGAACTACAGTTCTCTGGAAGTGTTTTGTGGCATGTTGAATTTCATCTTTCTTGTTGAAAAAAATGGTTTAAAATGAGTGAAGAATAATGTTTGATAGGTTCCGCTTAGCATGCATGTTCATCCATCTCAAGGGCACATGGAATAGAAAGGTCTTTGATGAAGGTAACAATCCATAAACATCAAATGTAACAGTGTGCCTAATACTTAGTGGCAGAATCAATATTTGAAGGACTTTCTGTTTTGATGCCTTTGAGTGATGCCACAGAAACCTTACTGCTGCAGGGCTGATGAATGGAGTCGGCAGAGCTGATCTGACAAATACTGGAGAAAATGAACTCAGGATCTGGCCTCCCTGAACAAGACTGACTTTAATCGCTCCATTCATGAAGATAAAATAACTTCAGGGAATCTGATTTTATCCGTGGCATTTTTATATCAATTGATATGTTTTGTCACATATTGGAAATGTGTTTTAGCCCACAAAGATCAACATTTTCTTTGGAAAGTTTTGACTTAGGTGGTCGACTTTGTCTGCAGATACAATAAACATATCACACTTCATACTACTGAAGTGGCAAAACATTCTGCAGAATACAGAGCTTTCTGTTCTTCAAAGCTTCATTCTTACTTCCCTCTGCTGAATGTGTATGAAGGAAAAAAAAAACAACAAAAAACTAAATTCAGCACATATTTATTTATTTATTTATTTTTAAGGTAAAGGTATTTTTGCTCTTTCCACATCTATGTTCATTATGCTGGACATAATTATCAGGCCATCCGAATCAAACTCTTCATTTAATACATTTAGGAGTACAAGTACATAAGCTCTGTCTCATTATTTCTCCATTCTCACTAGAATTATTGAAAAAAAAAGATCTAGCTGAGGCATACAGTTGAGCAGCTAAAGTATTCAGTCTTTGGAATTCATTTACCCATATGTCTCCCTAATTATATACAATTTTTTGAAGTATTCAGCACTTCCTCTTCAGCATGACTAGCCTTCTTTTGTCTACCCATTAGTGGAAGCACCATTATATGTGGCATTTGCTCTCAGATTAGCACAGTCGGTCTCCTCGGTATGGCAGAGTACCCGGAGAGATCAATCAAGCAATGGCATTTGTGGGCAGTGGCATTTCTGCTTTCTATTCCTGGGGGCTCTTTCCTCAGCTCGGCTTGGACAACTTTCCTTGGGGAGCACGTGCTGTGAGAGCATCCCTTTTCTCTGCAGCACTTTTCCCCACCAGATGGCAATGCGACAGCAAGAGGCCTTGCATCCAGTAGGTGGGAAGCAAACACTGCTTTCCTTCATGCAAGTCGTTTCCATGTGGAAACTCACCTTGTTGCAAGTCATTTCCAAATCATTTCCATTGCACAGATGACAGATGAACCTGGAAAAGTATTATTGCTTAATTCTTCTCCCCCCCAGCGCTTTCCATTTTTTTTTTTTATTTTTTTTTTTCCCTTCATTATCTCCTCTTTACAGCTAGAATGCTCATTTATCTTTCCTGTAGTAAAGCAAGCTTTTATTCTCTACTTTGCACTGTAATCATCCAAAGTATTTTAAAGATACTTAGCATGCACACAAGGCATAACATTTTCAAAGCACTGTAAACAATAAGCTCACTTCTGTGAGTTAGGTAAGCAGCAGCAGCTTTGTTTTACAGAGTGAAGCCATCAGGTAAGTAATACAGTTAAGGAGAGCCCACATGAATAGCAACCATGACTAAGAAGCTATTTTAAGTCCTGAGCATTGACCATTAGACAGCACAACTCCACTGCTGCCTTTACAACTGAACTGTTTTTCCTTGTTTGTTTTGTTGTTGTTGTTGTTGTTGTTGTGTTTTTTGTTTTTTTTTTTTTTTCAAATGCCCAGACCTGTGTTGTGTTTGTTTTGGAAGGACAGCTCTTAACTTATTTCCCCTCAGAGTGTAGTAACATATATTTATCTTTTCTAATTGTATTTCAAAGCAGAACTCTGTTACTGATTGGCTAAAGCAAAGATCTCCTTACTGGTACCTCTTTTTTTGTAGTTCAAAGTAGAAATTTTTTATTTCTTTAGTTCAAAGCAGTGGTCTTTCTCTTACAGTCAACAACCAGGGGTCTTTTTAGCTAAACCCTAGATAATTTGTTCATCTCACTGAATTAGATATGCTGTAAGTATTCTGAACATTATCTCTTTCTTTCAACACAAAGATATTTCATCAAAGTTAGTTTCTAAATCTTATTGCTTCCCATCACCTCCACTGGCTGGCGATTTCTCTCATGACCCCCACTGTTTTCCATTTCTCATCTAATAGTGATGATAACTTCAATGCAGTCATAGACACAAATGGCACTTAAGACACATTTTCAAATGGTGCTTGACAATCAGATAAATGTATTTTTGCTTTTTTGAGGAAAATGCTTCTTTTGAGACTCTGACACGTCTAGAAATTCTTCTCATGTAATAGTACTATTACCTACATGGCTGAAAATATTTTTTCTGACTTGTTTTATCCTGTCTGAAGCTCAAAGGAGTTACTTTTCTGTGTTTATCTTCCTCTGTCCTGGTGCTCAAGAATTGTAGGCTGATGGCCAAAACTAATGACCAACTGTACAAGCAAAGTAGTGAACTCAGACACATGAAAGATACTGGCTAACATATCACTATACTTTGAAAAACAGACTTTTCCCTCTTACTTTTTCATAGTGCCAGCTCTTTTCTGCACATAATATAAAAACTAAAAATAAATCTTCAAATCCAGAAAATTTGTCTCACTAGGTATTTTGGGACAACCTAAAATTGCCAAATACAATTTGGAGATACAATCTTGCTTCACCAAATAGCTTAGACTCTAAATACCCTCCCTTTCAAAATGCCTCTTTGCACATTACTAGGAAATATCTGTTCTGATATACCAGCATTCTCTATCAGTATACTTCTGTTCTGAAAAGAAAACAGAAAAGTAATATTGAAACATCTTTAAACCTATGCAGATCTTAGGAGAGAGATATGAAAAAAGTCTGTAGAATGGGGACTATGGAAGAGCCTCTCAGCCGTGGACTGCCTCTGTATGATTACCTCACCTACCAAATGCACCTTGCAACCTTTGGCTTCAGTGATAGTATTTAATGAGGAGAAGGTAGGTCTGTACAGGAGAAATAACATAATCCCTAGAAATCAGAAGTTTTTTAAACTTTGCCACAGAACGTTTGTGAGAGTCATTGCTTTTCTATCTACAAAATGGGTTTGATAATCTCTATTTCATTGAGAAATTTTAGAATCTTCTTATTTCAGTGTGATTTGGCTCCATCTATCATGAACGTATATGTTATCCTAATACAGAAAGTGTAACAAATATATTGTGGACAGCGATCCACAATATAATAATAAAGCAGAAAGTAGTATCATTTTAGGCATAGAAGGATGAAAAGTAGAAATCCTCCAAGAGATTTACAGTTTCAACAGTGGAAAATTTTTCCTAGCTCACTGTGTGTGCAGCTGTCTGAAAGACAAGTGCCCATCCAGCCTCAGATGTCACCAGGCCATTAAAAAGAGGCTCTGGAATTCCCTGTTGTGTGACTGGGGCTTTAGCTTCTTATATAATTGCCTATTTAATGTCTATTTGTGTGCTGAAAATTTGGTCACAGAAAAGTAGGTATTTTTTTCACCTAGTACTCCCTTTGCTCCCTTCTGAAGAAGAAAAAAAGATTTCCTGTGAAAAGGCTAGAAGCTCTGTTAGCTTTCCTCTCTCTCCGGAGGAACTCAGTTTAGTCATGGGAGCTTAGCTGATAATGGCTATAGAAATAACACTTCAGCTCAAAGTTTCTTTAAGCACTACTTCGTCTGTCACCTTAGTATTCTCAGGAGTAAAAACTGTTATTCTACCTGCACTGAAAAATGTGTTTTTGAAAACATTTCTCTCTCACCTACAAATATGCACATACAATACCTATGTCTTTTGAACCAAAACACACTTATATATATACTCTTATTTAAGCCCTCCCCACATGTTTCTCCTATTCCTTCTAACTTTATTAACAACAGATTTGTTATTTTTCAGACAGAATATCCCAGTTTTTGATATGTGGGAATACAGAGTTCATCTTCTCAGTCTTACCTTACAGAAAGGGGGACAAAAACTGCTCTACCTGGCAGCCTCAGTAACTCAGTAATACTACCTACCAACTTCTATATCTACATGCAGTGAAAATATAAGAAATGATGTTAAATCATTTTGCACATAATTCTCTTTGAACCAGGATACCATTAATCTCTGCAAAGGGTAACTATGGGCATACCAGTCATCCACAAGAAACCATCAGAGCACACCTGAGCGTGCATGCTTCTCTGACAGCTTGTAGAGGCTTCCATGTTCTTTACCCCTTTTATAAAGTATCAGAGATTTGGATAAACCTAAGTTCAGCACAAAGGAATCCAATTATTCCTTTGCATGTTATTTCATATGAGATTTCTACATGAATACAGACAGCTTTCTTTCACATACATTCAGCCAGCTACCTGGAATATTGATTTTTTTCTTATGTAGCTACATCTAGCAGCAAAATAAAATAAATATAACATTAGAAGTGGAGCATAGATCTATTAAGTTCACGTGGAGTCTGTCTGGTAGCTGCCGAGGGAGTTGAAATAGCCCACTGACATGTACAGTTTGGTACTGTGAAGAACACACCTTTGCTATAAGATGCTAAGTGCCTCCACAACAACAGTGTCCAGCACTCCCAGAACAGAAAAGAACTGTGGTTTTGCTTTCTGACAGCTCCCTGAAAGGTAACCTGAACTTCGCTGTGAACCACAGCATTCACAGAGATATCTCCTGGTCACTGTGGATGACTTTTCCAGTAACAGGATGGCAGCTTCATGGAGGGTGGGAAATTGTGGAAGCTGCTTTTGAACTACCACTACATGGTTCCCGGATGCAGTAGGATGGACGCTCTCTTTACACTATGCCAGGAAAGAATACCTCTATTCTTGGTCAGTCAGCTCTCAAAGCAGTGACTGCAAAACTAGGTCTGAATGACTCATTTGCTCAAAGTAATTTATCAAATTGATTTAGTTCCATTTCCTGTTTGTAGAACTATCTGCATGCAAGTCACGATTTCCTCAAATGTATTCATTATCCAAAGCTAATTTTGTTTAAGGATGTGGACAGAATACGAACTGTTCTCTATATTTGATCTCTTTTGTTCCAACAAGATTGGCAAATAATTGTAAGAGATCAAATCTATCATGTGTCTTCACTTCTGTTTCTTGACTGAGTGAAAGCAATATTGGACATGAAAGCTGAAAAAAAAAGAAAAAAAGAGAGATTTTGGTAGATGTCTTGCACATAGTTCTGAAAATGAGAAGACTAGGCTAGCTCGGATTACAACAAAATGAGGAAATGACTATTAGACAATGTGAACTGCAAGCAATAGCATCGCTGGGAGAAACTGCTGTACTGGTTTACTTCATTGCCAGGTACCTCCAAACAGACTTTTTATCCGCACAGATTGAGACTGGGCCACTGTAGAACAGGTCCCCAGTAGACAGTCTGACTTACTCACATCTTTGCTGACAGCTTGTAAATTATTTTTCCTCACAGCCAACTATGGCACATCATTCTTAAATGCCATCATAGATACACTTTCTTTTTTTGTGACTGACTCATCTCTGTTTTATAGCAGTTATATTAGTAAATGCACTTAAGTTTCTGATCAAAACAAACAAGCAAGAAGGCAATCAGACTTTACATACTCTAGCAAACAACCTAGAAACTGAATTATAGATAGTCCTAAAGTAAAATGTATGAATGTGTTCAAGCTGATTTGTTGACACAATTCCATAAACACCTCTTGGATTTAATCTACAATCTTCCATTTTCTGTTTTCATGCACCATTCTTTTTTTTTTTTTTTTTTTTTTTTTTCTTTCTTTTTTTCCAATCCATATTTTATATTAGATTTCTCTGTGTATTTTGTCATACAGAAGCTTGTGAGTGCAGAACATTTCAAAATGCTCATGTGATATGTGTCTGGTTTTCTAAGGAAAAAATAAACAAATAATCCAAATAGAAAAAAATCATAAAGAGTGAGAAGTATGCAAAACCCACTAGCAGTAGCATCTTCTGGAAGAGAAGCAGCAAGACTTGCTATTCCTATCTTTCTGAACTAACCTCATATTTCCTGTTGTATTCTACCAAGACTTCTCATTTTATCCTCATTATGTCCATCCCCCTTGGACTTCTGCACCCCCCTGGGTATACATCTGTACATGGAGATGGTGTGCTGAGATTTCTAACCTCTTCCATTGTAACGATGACGAAGCCTGACCTATCAGTTAGAGTCTACCCATGGATTTAAGTGTTATTTCTTCCTTTTCCTCACAGTCTACCTTGCCTTAGCAAGATTTAAAACAACAACAACACACACAACAACAAACAAACAAACAAACAAAAACAACCCAGAGCTGGAGTTTTAGTTTTGAAGGGGATGGTAGGATTCACAAGCTTTTTAAGACTGGGAAGAGTCGTTTCTGAAACAATACCACACAGTGCCCCTCCCCACTCCTCAGTAGACACCTGAAATAAATGACTTTGATAATATGTGAACTAATTCTTCTGGTTCCTGGATCTTTCCTTGAAACAAGGGAACACAGAGCCTCTGTGGCTCATACTCAGACTGTCCTCTTCTTATTTTTTTTCTTCAGTGTCTCTAGTATCTAGCACTCACCTGTGTGATGATTAGATGAAAATAGGCTGTGGTTAGTTTCTAAATATATCAGTGTGTGTGAACTCTTTCAACTAAGTAACAATGCTAACATTGCATCAATCCCATTTCAAGACAAGTGCATTACAATCATTGCAGGATTCATTTTAGACTAACATGACCTCAAGGTCCTTCCTCTTGCCAAGGCCAGGCTGTTTCCTGCAGTTTTCTTCTGCTGTTTTGCAGGGCTTTTAGCACATTTCAAGGGAAACAATTCCCTCTATTGTAAGAAGCGTTACTTAGTTCAAATACTTAATGAATTTAAATTCTTTTCCATCTAGTGTCACACTAACAAATCTGCCTACTCTCTCTCTCTTCTCTTCTGTATTCAGGAAGGAAAACTATTTAAAGAACACATCCCCCACTGGGCTAGGAAATGCCAGATCCTCATTTGATTGTGTAATCTTTGTTGCCCCTTTCCCAGCATATCATGAGAAAAGGGATGACACAGAAAAGACATGTAAATATCATTCATATTTTTTTCTTGTTCTTCTGTCTGTGTGCAGTAATCTCAAAGTCTTTGAAGCTGATACACTTTGCAATGGCACTGAGGATAAACTGCAGTACCCTTACTGAAGCCAGTGGCCTTATCAGGCCTATTTAAAACCTGGAAGGGAAATCAGGAACAGAGGGAAAACATAAGGTACAAATGAAGTCAGAATTCAGATGAAGATCTATTAACTTTTCTGTTCTGGTTTGAATTGAATTTTATAATTTCCAGCTTGCACTTACATTCTCTGCTCCTCTTATTTCCCTCTCCAGTGGTGTTTGAAGTTCCTCTCAAACCAGGGTCTTTTCAGCCTGTTTTCAATCCTTTTGACTTCACTCACACTCAGACTAATTTGAATTACTGTTATTATTTTCTGTACAAGAAAGATTATGAATGACCGGCTTGGAGTTTATATGACAAAAGCCAGAGCAGTTGCCCACAGACTTCTCATATTGTTTGATGTTTGTACTTGATATATCACAGAAAGGGAAAATTATTTTCTGCTCAGAACATCGCAGGAACAATTGATAGAGTTTATCAGACTAGCAGAAACTGGAGAGGTGTTTAAGCAGGTTTTGGAACATTGTAACAAAGGCCTGACCCCAGGCTGGCTGAATTAAAATGAAGAAAATTCCTACTGATTTCTGTGGTCTCTTTGGATCAGCCCCTCTGTTGCTTAAGCCAGAGGACACAGCAAGGCACTTCAGTAATTAGCAATGCCTGACTTCTTAGCTGGTGACACAACCTCTGGGGGCAGCACAAATACTCTCTGTTTTCTGACTTACTCAACCTTAGGGCAGAGCATGGAAAACTCATTTGATATAAGCACCTTAAAGTGATTTTAGAGCTCTACTGCAGTACTGCTGGCCTTTTGGCATTAGAAGTTACATACTGACCTAATGTGATAAAGAATGCAAGATGAGCACGGACTGCTTTTTCTCCTGTGCATATAAGATTTCTATACTAATGGCTTGTATCAATAAGGAGGCTGCAATAAGTAGCAAGGGCTAAAATAATGTTCTCTAAAAGACAGTAAGTGAAGTGCTGAATTTATACACCAAGTTTATTTCACAAAAGCTCTAATTTCTCTTGTTTCTTTTATAACATGGCTTTTTCTGCAATGGTATTTTCCTGGCACTGGACCAGTTTATTGCACAATGTAGGGCACACATACATGACGCAGGTGACCAGCTCCCAGCCCCTTACAGATCACCTAGGATCACTGTCAAGTCTTCTCATAGAACAGCCCCTTTCACTGACTCCAGTGTGTAATTTTGTGGACAACTGTGGAGTTCTTTTCCTGCTGATGTGAATAAGAAGAATCTGGCCAAAACAAATTAATCTATCTTATGTAACTTAAAAATTTGTTTTTACCATAGATTTCCAAGTACTTAAGCAACAAAAATGGCCAGTTAAATAATGAATACAAAGAGAAAACTAAGAGCTATAAACAAATGCTAAAAGTATGCTTTAAGGTGAGATTTGAAAGGAGGTGGAGAATTCATGAATCAGTTTTAAGTTTCAGGAACTTCAGTAACAGTGTAAGGAACCACAGTTGGTTAGCTGGCTAGAGGGCTGAATGAAAATTCAGCTGTGCATATAAAAAGTCAGGAAACTGATAGAGAAATAAAAAACATTCAATAAAATATGCCGCGGCAGGTTTGTTTGTGCTCAAGGAATAAGAAAGTCAATTGAGAAACGAATATAGGGAACTCACAAGAGAGGCAATGCTATATTTTTTGGGAAGGTAGATAAAGCCCTAGAAACCTGCTGCTTGGCAATACTGCAGAGAAGAGAACTGAGCTAGCCAAGGTAGATAAATACCAGTAATGCAGCAAAGAGATCCAGCAGGTGTAAGAGCAAGTGAATGCAGGTTTGGGCAGTGCTAGGTGATTGCCATGTCAGTAGGGTGCATGCTGTTTTCCCCAGGAAGAGATTGCTTTGGAGCATCTATTTCTTTATAGATATCTTTGTAGTATCACTCCATTATCACAGTACCCCACAATTTTAAAGACCATTATTTACCACTAGAGATTATCATTTCAAAGACATAGATCTAGGAATGGATGCACAGAATCAGGTAGTTTCATTGCATGTGTTCACTTACAGAACAACAAAGCAGCTGAACGATGCTTGCATACTGATTAAAAATGCTTTTTCTTTTCAGATCCATCATACAAGTAGGTGAGATGTCTCTCAGCCCACAGTGCAGCAAAGGACCAAAACATCCAATAAAAATAGTAAGCATACATCTTTTTTCTTGGTTCAGCATTATTCCCAGGCCTGACCATGAGTGATTGAAAACTGTGGAGATATTGCTGGGGTTTTCCCATCAGCGCTATGTGCACTTAAGGGATTGACAACTCTTCCTTTCTTTAAACAGGCAAGAAACCATGATGCTTCATTTGGAATTATCCCAGACTGTCCTTTTTAATTAAAGCTGGTCATAGTTGACCTAATTAAAGCTGGACATAGTTGACCTATTTGTTATTACACACTAATCTTTAGCTGATTCTGAGAGACCAGTGAATTCAAGGCTTGGATCTGAATTCCAACCAGCTTTACACTTAGGCACTGATGTAAGGAAAAAGTGCTGTTTTCCCCCTGTGCTATGTTTTGTTCTGTAATTATTCCCGTGTAATGTGAAGATTCACAATTAAAAGGGAATGGAGTTTAAGAAAGAGCTAGTTAGTGTTTCTAGCCCCTGTTCATAGCAATAAAATTCAGTGCAAGTTGTAGTCAGTGACTACACAGAGTCACAGAGTTTCTCATAGCTCAGCATTTATGTTGTTTGTTCTTCATTTGACATAATCGCAATAATATGAAATCTCCTAGGGATACTATACTTGACAAAACTCACACTTTTCTACTCAATTTTGCCATAAATTTTTTCAACATATATCCATTATTTCAGCTTGGAAGACTCTAAGGAATTAAATATCACATCAGTGATATAATCTGATATTTTGCAATGAGATATTCTCAGAACCCCATTCTGTCTGCTTTATGCCTTTGTGTTTATAAGAGGGCTTCTGGTCCACTCACACAAGTTGTCAATGAGGCTGTACACACTGACTTCCTTACACGCACAAGTCCAAAGAATTTTTAATACAACTGTTTACTATCAAAGTAAGCAGCATCTTTTGTTTATGTCTAATAATATACGCTCAAGTAGCAGAGACTAGGATGCTAATCTTCTTTTAGACTCTTAAACAATGAGTTCCTTCACTTTGTGCTTCTAGAGCCTTGTATAACAAGTGCTTACCTTACACATCTCCTTACTGTTTTATTCTTTTTTTCTCAACACTGTTGAAGAGCAATCAGCCTCCAGAAGAGAACTCACTTTCTTGTACCATCTGCTATTTGCCGTACCCAATTCCCTATTTCCCTGCTATATTTTCCCCTACACTTCTGCTATTTTCTCATGATGTTTTCATGAGGAAACATTTTTTTGACAACTTTAAAGTTCTTTTTCATGTCAAGGATCATCAGAGTTCCCAGGTATCACTCCTGCTAAAAATAGGGACAAATTGATGATATGGAAAAATTGTTATTTTTTGTAGTCAGTGTGAATCCATTTGAGAAGGCTACTTCAGCTTTGAAGTTCCAGAGTGACTCACACAGTGAGTGCAGAAAAGCTGATTCCTCTGTAGATCTTTTCAGATTCGCTACTGTAACCTATCTGATTTGTCTAAGGACATGGAAATGACAAGATATTATATATATATATAATATATATAGTAATTTATACTTATATATAATATATATAATGTGAATTGTTGCTGGAGGACATAACTGTGCATTAGCTAGCTGGTAGAGTTAGTAAGACAATAACACAATCTGACCATAGACTCCCCCTGTATGATGTGTATTTATTGAGAAAGTTTGCAGTATATAACAGTCATATTCTAAAACTCTTCCTTCCTGAAAAAATGGGACTCTTAGATAGGACTTCTTAGCAGTGTTTTGGTGTGCATTAAACTAATGGGTACCTGGAGCAGAGCCATCAAAGATAAGTATCAGTGCAGAGACTCATGATTTCCTCTCATACTTAATGTCTTGTCATAACTGTATCAGAAGAATATCTTAAAATTCTGTGAAATGCTAAAGTTTTTCTTTCTCATGTGTTGTTGCCAGAATTTATTTTCGCTGTTACAGTCTAGTCACAGATCTCAAAGATTTGATATTAGTCATCAAGGAGGACAAAAGTTGTCTTAAAGCAAAGATGTAATTTCACATTTGTAGCTGTCAATGTGAACATGACTGATGAGGCTGAATCTGGATATACTGTCCTCTGCTTGTTTAAGCCCCTTCCTCTTAGTTTTTAATATGATCTAGTAAGTAGCAGCTCTGCCTGTAGTAGGTGGATTGGAACTGCATGATCTTTAAGGTCCCTTCCAGCCTATGACAATCCTTATTTCATGCTTCTGTTGGATTTGAAACATTATTTGATTGAAGGTCAATTAAATTTAATAAAGAATAAGGATGAAGATCTTGTCTTCATTTTGTCTTGCTAAATGCATACTCCATGCAGTATAATGTGCCGACCCATTTGTACAGAACAGCTTATTCAAGGGTGTCCAGAACACAGGTTCTGCCAAAGACTGGAGAATGCAAGGATGAATGTCATGCTTTCCTGTGTCATGCAATTTGTATTTTGAGGTAAAGAAGTCAAATGTAAATGCTGATCATATTTTTCTAAAGACAAAATCTGGATAATTTTTAACCTGCAGTGGCCTTAGGTTATGGACCGGAAAAAGTAAGCATTTTTTAAAATCACATAAGGGGGTTCTCTACCTGATGTAGATATTGCTCACTTGATGATCTGTTAGCCATTTAGCAGGAAGGTAACTTGTATTACTGTAGCACAAACAATTTTCTGTTCCTGTTCTCCTCCTCTCAAAATGTAAAAATTATAAAGCTATCCCAATAAGCTTTCTTGAATAAGTAGTTATAAAAAGTAAATTGAACATCAGTTTCAGATAAAATCTGTCTCAGTTCACCCAAAATATTTTGTAAATTTTGTAAAATGTGTGGAGAAAAAAATCATCTAGTTGTTATTCTTGCCATTACTATCTTATATATTTTTCCTAGTTCCACAAATGTTTGTATAAGGGTTTTTGTTATTTTTAAAACTACACAACACTGCTCATCATTATGGTGTTATTACACATAAAAGTAGAACTCTGCAAGATGCACCACAGCTAATCAATAGTACAGAAAGTGGAGGATATCAGTCAGAACTTTTTACTACCAGGAAAATATACTAGTTCTACTGTACCACCAACACATACCTTTACTATAAAACAACACTTGTCTGTTCAGTGATTTCAATCATGATAAAACTTTCATTTAATTAATGTAATTAATAACCTCATATACAAATATAATGCACTTCTTTTGCCTGTTTCTTGCAGGTATATTCAAAATCCACTGGCTATTTACTGTGTTCAGATGTGATTTTTAAACCAGATTTTTATAATAGTTTTCTTCTGTTTGTCTGGACAGCCTGGAAGTCTGGGAGACCTAGTTCTTGCTCACAGAATGAATAAACATTAGGATAACTACTATTCTTACTCTGTTCTTGTTCAGTGTGATGTAAAAATACAACCCATCTTGCATTATATAAATAAATATTATTATCATGAGAGATCATCATATCTCCTTATCAACTACAAGATGAATATTTTGTTCTCAGTTCAGTGATAACAACATCATTCAGTTTTGCTTTGTGGTCCTATTGCCTATCAGGGATACTCATGATGCAAATGAAATAATCCCATGACACTACTAAGGTGAATGTTTACTACAGCTCTCATAAGTTACTCTGATGGTAAGTTTTTCAGTCTGATCTTTACAATCACAATTACAATCTCTTTCTTTTTGTCTCTTCATACAGTCCTTTTCCACTAAAAATGCTTTACAGTGCTAATGTTCCTCCATTTGTAATGTATTAGATCCAAACAGTTCTCAGTGCATATTACCAACTGGCATTATTGCACAAATAATCTACTCTCTTTTGGAGTACAGTCATATCTGAAGGAAAACGCATCTGCTAATAAGCACTGAACAACTATCTTAAGCAAACCTTCATGACTAGATGATAACGATAGGCACAGCTCTGACCAAGAGTGTAAAAATCCCAGAAACAACCCCAGTAAGCAATGAATTTATCAGTATGTTTTCATGTCATGTTTTCTGGAAAAAAAAGTATTCTAGTTGAAGCATCTTCTGAGGGAATATTCACTCTCCTTTAAGTATCCTGTTCTATGTCTTCATAGCAATCAAAACTCCCAGGAGATGAAGAATATGGCTGTGCAGCTTCTGCACAGTATAAAATCCTGATTCCTTTGAGGTTATCATGTAAAGACAGGTGTGGTCCTTGGAAGAAAGTAAGGATGCCCTTACAAACATCACCTCAAAATAAAGTTTGTAAAAGCTATTTAAGCAAGATAGGAGTGATATATGTGACAGGCACTCATCTCAAGTTAATTCACTTAGCATCCAGTGAATTATCATAGAATCATAGAATCACAAGGCTGGAAAGGACCTACAAGATCATCTAGTCCAACCGTCCTCCCATAAATGTAGCTACAACAAACCACTAAACTGTATCTCGTAGCTCCTCATCCAGATGGCTCTTGAAAACTGCCAGGGACGGCGACTCCACCACCTCCCTGGGCAGCCATTCCAGTGCCTGACCACTCTCTGAGAGAAAAAGTTATGGTCCTGTTATGGTTCTTCCAATTCATAGGATAAGTGAACCAGGTCTAGAGAATATGATCCTCTAATTTTCATTCTTCTCCACTGAAATAATAACAAAAATAATGGGGGATGCAGATTCAGAAGCAAGAATTGCTGTTTGTGTCTCTAAGGATCGCAGATTAGATTTGCCCTGGAAGGAAGATTAGATTAGGCCTCTGTTTTAGAAAAATATTGTAAAGTAAGGTTTATTTAATGCATAATTTCTTCTTCAATGAGAGGTGAATCACCGCATATTACCTCTTAGGAGACTGTCTTCAAAATCAGATAGTTCATGGTATGCTGAGACTGAAATTCACATTTACATTTCCTGTTCTTCTGGAAAAGTTTATTTTTGCAGTAAATAGGAACTGGTCGAGGAAGACTAGTTGTGTACAGATATGTGACCTTATACGATCAGCAAGATAGCTGATTTTTTTCCATAAGAATAAGGGAACTGCTATGGCAATACATCCAAATTTAACTGACATGATACACAGAGACCCACAGCAAAAATTCCATTCAAAAATCTCAAAGCACTACTTCAGCAAAACTGTTCTCTTTGTAAAAGATACAAACACAGTCATCCAAGGAGGAAACAAGGAAACACTGGTCATGCTTCTGTACCAAAGAATAGATTATAGCTTCTGCTTGAATGTGACTAGAGGATCAGGAAATATCTTCCCAGCTAATTTATGAAGTGGGAAACTCAGTGTCCTATGAAGATCATCCTTCTAACGGCAGAAAGCAAACAGCAGTCTGACCTGACATGCACTGGTGAACAACTTTGAGAGTGGAACGTGTTACACATAATTAAATATAGGCCTTTACCAATCAATGGTGAGTGTATAATTACGTTTCTCAAGGTTAGTTATGTAGAGTGTTGTGAGGAGACAAAATAAAGACAGTCAAGAAGACAAACAAAGGGGTATTCTGCAGCACTGAGGAGGCTCTTAGCACTCTTAGTTGTCAGGCTCACACTGAAATTTTTGCTAGTAGTCGCATTAAGGAGCCACCAAGCAGGTCAAAAAAAGCCCCGAAGATGAGGCGAACGCACTTAAGCAATGCTGCAAAACCACTTCAACAATGCTGTCTGTGTCTGTCTTGTTAATGGAAAGCTTTTTCAGGGCTATCTGCATTTTTATATTTTGAACAGTAGTAAAAAGAACCAGATCAGATTCCTTGAGGCAGAGAACACTGAGATCTTAAAACGGCTTTGTTAATCTATCTCTTTAAAAAGACGAAAGTATATGTAACATGAAGTACTAAAATGTTAATTTATTTGATGAAAGATTTTGATGCAAGTCTATACTTTTTTAAATAAATGACTAAGCAATATGATGTCAAGTAGATGTATATGTGCTAGTCTGCCCATCAGACAGAAGTGCTGAGGAACTGAATATTTATCCCAACTTTACAGTTAAACATCAACATCTGGAATACTATCCTCTCTCAAATTACATCTGTTTAAAAAGAAAATTTCTTTAAAAACAGCTCTGAAACTTTTGATTTCCTCAACTTTTACCCAGTTATTTGGATAATAATGAATCAGGATAACTGTTTTGTTTCAGTAGCATCTTCATTTTATCATTATAGCTTTATTAGAATTTGCCCATCATAATTTGTTCCAACCAGTACTGTTCATGAATTCTGATAAGACACGATAGAGAATAACTGACCTAGAAGCAGAAAAAATACTGGAACAAACATGCCAATAAATGCATAACATTTACTAAAGCACAGACTCTGCAATAAATAGTAATCTTTTCCACAGACTCTGCATTAAACTGTAATGTTTTCCATTACATGCATATTTTTCATCCATGGGATATGGCTTTACTGGGTGAGGAAGAAAGCATGTCAACACCTCACCTCAGCTCAAGAGGGCTGGTGCTGAGTAGTCGTCAGCTAGCAGCTGCTTACATATACAAAAAGTAAGTGGAAGTAGAGAGAGCTGTGAGCTTCCCACTGAAAATAACTTCTCTGCCCGTAATCTTCTGAGAAGTTGTTTGGGTATAATATTCCAAGGGGTGTGCTTCTGAGGTCAAGGGAGAGCCCTCATAAATATGTAGAGGACATCTTCTTTATTTAATTTCCCTTAGAAAACAGATTCGGAGTTTGATTCAGAAGCAATTAATAAAACTATCTAAATTAGATTCTGTCACTCTTAATTTAAGCATATGTAAAAGAGTCTAAATTGATATAAATTTAATGCCACTGAGATGAAAATTGTTTTAGTTTAAAGAGACTGGCATAATTCTGGTCTAGCTCTATGTGCCTGTGTCACATCTGGGCTTATGGCCATTTCTGCTCTTCAGTCTTCAGTGGAGGGAGAGAGCAGCACTCCTCCACAACCATGATGAGCAGGAGCTACTGGATTTCATTTCACTCATTACTTTACTGAAAGATTTCAGTGTATGCAATTTATTATTTCATTTGTCAGTCAGAAGTAGGACTGCTCACTGTTTTGTTTTTTTTTTTTCTTTTCTTTTCTTTTTTTTTTTTTTTTTCCAGTATTGTTTCTTTTCTATACATCTGCTCTCCTTCACTGACCTGCCAAGACCAGAACTAATTTGTTGCCATGAGACTTAATCACATTAAGAACAATTAAGACAAACCATTTTCTTGCAGTTCTTACTTTATCTTGCAGGTATTTGTTGCTGTCACTAATTCTTGCAGGAGAAACACACCAAATTCTGGACACTGGCACAAGAAGGGAGGGAAAAAAAATATTCGTACACATTTTGTCATAAAAAGCACTTGAAAGTTTTAGATGCTGCCACACAGAGTATTCTCTTACTGAGCTGAACCTTAAAAAACCTTTTACTTATTTTTTCAAAGTTTCAAATTAGACAACCAAGTGTGTTGCAATTGCTTCTGAGCTGGATTTGAGTGCATAGTAATAGCAAGGCCAGTCCTCCAGTACTTGGCTGATGAAAGTGAGCATCACTCTCATTTGCCCTCATTCAAGAAAAGTCTTAATGGGAAGCAGAGCTCAAAAGCAATTGGCACTTTGAGAAAAATGGCTATGTGGAGAAGAGCACTTTTGTTAATAATAATTGGAGGACATACTGCAACATCTTTTCCAATTGTCTGAAAGTCTACGGACAATCTCGAGTCCCATTTACCCCCATTTACTACCAGAGTAATTCTAATGACTGTATTGTCATGATCCCTACTTTACACTGGTGTTAGCAAGGACAGGACTACATTCAGTGTATGCTGAATTCCTAGTAAGGGTGCAAATGTCAAAAATTTAGAGAGAGCAGATGTTTAATTCAAGGCCCACTTTATACCTAGAGTTCAAGGCTCTGACAATGAGAACAAAAACAAAAAGACAAAAGAAATGTTATTTTGACTCAGTGTCTCACTGTAAAACACAAGAAACATAATGACATAACGTTAACTTCAGCAAAAGATAGAGAAGGTGACAAGGTTATTTCTTTTTATCTTTTAAGATATCTTCTGCAACAAAACTGTTCTGCGGTGCAGACTACTTCATCCTCATACAGCTGCAGAAGAAAGAAGGTGAAAAAAGACCTTTCCTTTCCCACTATCTTCCTTCATATATATATATATATATATATATATATATATATATATATATATATATATATATATATATATATATATATATATATATATATATATATATATACATATATATATATATATACTTATATATATATACTTATATATATATATGTATATATATTTTTAGTATTACTTAGAAGTAGATTTCAGCCAAGCTGAGACATACAGTCTTTCACGACACATTGTACTCGGTAATTTCACAGATACGATATTAGACAGAATTATCTGCAAGTACAAAGTGGAACAGTAAAATGTCTCAATTCCTGCTATGTAGCAGCCCTCAGCCAGGGAAAGGTGCAGCTTAACGTAGCTATTCTAGTGACAGAAATGTATTCCAAAATCTTTGGCATTTCAGTGGTACTGCTGTCTGTGCTGGCTGCTGACAGTAATACTGAAGTTCTGATGTGCGTTGAATGTGTGAGGTGATAAATACAAATTTGGAAGAACCACAGAACTATAGAAACTTCAGATTGTTTAGGCTGAAAAGGACCTGCAAGATCATGAAGTGCAATTCAAGAATCATAACATAGAACCATAGATCAGCTTAGTTTGGATGGGACCTTAAAGATCATATAGTTCTAATGCTCTTGCCTTGGCAGGTTTGCCAACTACTAGATCAGGATCCCCTCCAACCTGGCCTTGAATGCCTCCAGAGAAGGCACATCAACCTATCTGTGCAACCTGCTCCTGAACCTTACTACCCTCTGAGTAAAAAACTTCTTCCTGACATCTAACCTAAATCATCACTCTTTTAATTTAAAGCCATTTCCTGTTGTCCTGACACTATCAGAATGTGTAAAAAGTTGTTTTCCCTCCTGCTTGTGAGCTCCCTTCAAGTATTAGAGGACCACAATGAAGTAAACGGCAGTTATTTCAAGTCAGTCTTCAGCTGGGGTGCAGAGCTAACTTTTTCAGGATGAGGCATGAGCTGTAACCTTAGGAGACTGAATCCTTAAGTATCTGTAGTTTGTTCCTCCTTATAATGGAGCTCAGGTGAGGAGCATTAGTACCATGTCTGAAGATAAACAATGAAGCTGGTGAAGGGTCTGGAATGCAAGTGGCTGAGGGAACAGCGATGGCTCAGTCTGGACAAGAGGAGGCTTAAATAAAATATTACTGCTCATTATAACAACTTGAAAGGAGGCTGTAGTGAGGAGGGATTTGGCCTCTTCTCCTAGGCAACTAGCAATAGGACAGGAGGTGATGGCCTAAAGTAGTGCCAGGGGAGGTTCAGGTTGGAAATTAGGAAACAATTCTCAGAATGAGTGGTAATGCACTGTAACTGGCTGCTCAAGGTGGCAGTGGAGTCATCATCCCTGAAGGTATTCAAGAAAAGGGCTGTTGTGTCACCTAGGGACATGGTTTACTGGGCATAGTGATGATGGGTTGGCAGTTGGACAGGATCTTAGTAGTCTTTTCCGACATTAATTATCCTATGTTTCTATGATTTTATGATTCTATTTTGCCACAGAATATGCTTGCACACATTATTCTTATGACTAGCAGATATTTTAGATACACATTATAGTACATTTATCAGTAAGTTAAGAATATGAGTTCACACAGAGCCTGTTTCCATCATGAGGCTTTTTAATAATAATATTTAATAATTGGAGATGTTTTCCTTACATAATATTTAGGGAAAGTAGTGTAAAATAGAACAATAATGAAGTGTTAATTTAAATTCTTCAAACTGTCTCAGTAGGTGCTGTGGCTTCCTTTGTTTATATATTTTACTACTGACTTTATAAACTTCCTCAGTAATGATAGCAAAGCTCGCAAGTTCTTTGTTTTTTGATCTCTGTTCTTACACTGGGTTGCTTCCCTGTGAAGCTGATCAGCTTCAGGATTTTCTCTTGTTACTGTCCAAAGTTAAATCCAGTACAGAATTAAAAATGCAAGGAAAATATTTATCTCCCGTTTAAAGGCTTGATATTAATTTCTTTTATTTGGTTAGATATCTTCTCCATAATTACTCTGTGAATAATAGTAAGTCAAATATATTTGATTGACTCAAATAATGTGCAGTGCTTTATATTCAGAAATATTAATTATATCACTGAAAGACCCAAATGTTTGTAGGAGAAAATTATAGAATCACCTAGGTTGGAAAAGACCTCCAAGATCATCCAGCCCAATCATCCACCTACCATTAATATTTCCTGACTAAATCATGTTCTTTAGTACAACATCTAAGTTTTTCCTGAACATCTCCAGGGACCCGCTCCTCATAAGACTTTTGTTCCAGACACCTCATCAGCTTCATTGCCCTTATGAACAGACTTCATGGCCTCAGTGTCTTTCTTATAGTGAGTGGCCCAAAAATGAACACATAACTCAAGGTGTGGCCTCACCAGTCCTGAGTACACAGGGATGATCAGTTCCTTGCTCCTGCTGGTAACACTATTTCTGATACACGTCTTTGGCCTTCTTGGCCACCTAGGCACACTTCTGGATCATAAAATTCAAGATAAATTCATAATGTTATTAGGAAACAAGTCAAAACCTATGACATGGGGGAGATGGGAAATACACTTTATCTTTGTTTCTGTCTTTTTTTCTCTGTGTGTCCTCTTCATTCATAATGTCCTATGTGCTTCATATGGTAAGTATGCAATACACTTATGCTTGATAAAATGTGATTAGACAAGAGAATCTATCTATTTTATATAGGGCCTGCAGGGAATATTCTATTTGGAAAATATGTAGTCATTTTTACTTCTTTTTTATGTTTTAAGAATTTCAGAGTTGGCTCATGACTCACATTTTTAAAATGGGTGGAGGATAACTACAGAATATTTTAACAGTAAATTCTGATCCTTGGAAATGTAAAAGTGACAACAACAACAAAAGTCCATAAACAAAATATATGCAGCCAAATATAGTCAATACATGACATACCACAAATTTCTTGCAAGCTATTAGTTTCCAGTACCTCCTATTTATATTATTAGCATTTCATTAAATGTATTTGAAGGGAAATTCCAATTAAGTAATGACTGGTAATGCCCTTAGGCTCTTAAAGATTAAATGATAACATAATTGGATTGAATATTTGACCTTATGCCAATTAACACTGGATAATAAACAACTGAAACAATGTTGTACCTGTGGTGGTGGAGAAACTACAGATTTCATTAAGATTTCTAAGGATTCACGTATGTCTGGCCATTTTTAGCTGAGAAGTGCTCAATAAAGTGATGACATCAGCAATACAACAAACACTTATTAAAAGAATAAACATAATAGCTGCAAAATTACTATGTGGATGCAAGCATGTCTATAAGCTATGGGTGGCCTTAATCATACTGTTTTGCATTGGTTTTGTGCTGTGGGTTTTTTGTTTGTTTGTTTTTTTGGTTGGGTTTTTTTGCCCCTGAATCACTGTGTAAGTTTTAAAAGTAATGGGTATCGTTTTTTAGAGACTGTGAATTACTGCTCTCTCGCTCTCTCTCTTTTTTTTTTTTTTTTTTTTTTTTTTTTTTTTTTCCTCTCTCTTTTTCTGTTATTTCATAATGATGTGCTCATAGATTTTTCAGGTGCATAATATGATTGCCTTGCCAGTCTCCCTTCTGATTCCTAGAGCTGGTCATATAAACCCTCCTCCACAGCTTTTTCTTCTTCCCATTGCATCACTGCCTTGGTTAATACAGACCTTAAAAAGCATCCAAGTCACATTTGCCTCTAAAAGTTCTCTGTGCAACTCAGACTAACTTAGATGAAGCCTTACTGCTTGTGCAAAGCTTAGTCTTGGGTGTCTCCAAACTTATATCCATTACATGTGTGCCCTTCCGCTCTCCTTTTAGTGAGGCACAGCAATATTTTCATAGTATTCTGATACCTGCCAGTGTTAAGATAACAGACAACTCAAAGGACAGAAGGAATAAATCTGAACAGACAGTACAAGATGTATGGGTAAGAGATTGAATTCTGCCAATTTGTTGCACATGGATATTCTCTGTAGTAAGTGAGCTGTTCTACGTGTGTGTGCGCATAGATATTTTTCTTTAAGCCCAAGTTACATTCATGCTGTGTGTGGTTTCTCAAAAACTGACGAGTGAATAACGACCTATGGTTTCATCCTAAAATATCAAAGCTTTCTATACAGTAACCACAAAAATGATCCACTTCCATTATACCAGGAACAAAGGTCAGAGCAATTTTCACCATTTTCCCTTTCTCTCAGACTCTGAAATCAAAATCACTGTGACAGCTTTCTACAGCACTGAGCTTAAACCTTAAGTGGGATTATTTAAAAGATGTTTTACTGTTTTTCTTCTGTAGAAAAAAAATGAAGAATTTGCAGCTATTACCTAAGGAATATCTCTTTGGAGGGACATTTGTAACACATTTACAGGGAGTGACCATGCCTTTTGGAGGTGAAATGCAAAACATCAATCACTTATTTTTTAGCAGAAAAGGCTGTTATTTTGACAAACTGGACTTCTCTGTTTGAAAGTAAGTAGGCAGTGACCAATGTAGAGGAAAAGTTCTGGTGAGTGACTGCAGTGTTAATAGACTGACTGAAAGTTCGGCTCCTGTTCAGCCCAGTGGCTGATCTTTGCCAATCAGATGCCTTTTGTCTCCCCCTACTGTTAAGCTGATGGCTCTTTGTTACTTCTTGGTGGCCGACCCACAGAAATTTAGGCAATCAGTTCTCCCTTTAGTGGGGCCAGTTCTCCCTTTTTGAGAAGCAAGTGAGAACAAGGTGAATAGCAACTTTTAATGTTTTTGTGAAAGGATGGCAAATCCTGCTGACCTTTCTATTGAAAGAAAAATCTGATGCATCAAATCTGGGAGGACCATTCTGAAAGCTCTGTCTTTTATGAGAAAGTGTTGTACCTCAAGGCTGTGGTCAGTGCATGTGAAAAACCAGGTGAAAATGTTAGGCACCAGTGGTATCTTCAACAGGAGGTACAAGAGATAATTTTAACTGTGGAAATTCAACAGGAGCAATTGGGTCAGATCATACCAGTGCCTTTTCCCATCCGGCTCCATAACTTTAGCAAAATTGTAGCATTTTCTCAAGGACTATTTTGAAGAACTTGAAGAAAATCCCGTGAGCCTCAGACTAGCAATTTATATTGTGGGTTTTTTGTTTTTTTTTTTTGTCTTTTTTCTTTTTTTTTTTTTTTCTGATAAAACACATTATCCTTCTCAAGAAAACCTGAATTTCTTTCATGAATACGCATGTAATTGTGCCTTTGTCTAGGCACAATCTTCCCTTCTTACAGAATTATATAACTCTGACAGGGTGGGAACAGGAATATATAAGTGATGCTGTGAAACAAATTGGTTAAAGAAAGAAGAACATGTTCCTTCTTGGACAATTTGTGATGTACTTCTCGGGAAGAAATTAGCATTGGCGAAGTTGGAGAGCATCACAAGGAGTGGGAGAAGGTGGCAGAACACAAAGCTGCAAGATCAGTCTCTGTCTAATATTCTCTCATTTTAGGGATAAAATTCCCAGTACTTTGAAATCCCTTCAGGATTTCAAGTAGTTTTCTAGAAGCTGTTATGCAGCACCTAAGAGAACCTACAGGGGAATTACATGAATTACAACACTAATTAAAATAATAATAATAAAAAAAAACAAAAACAAAAACCAATAACAAAACACAATAAAGTACAATTATTTTGTTGTTGTAGTGCTGGATAAATATAAATAAGTATGTAAGTATATCTTGGCATTTAATAATTCCATAATAAATATAAATACTGTAACATAATAATACATGACTCGTAAAAGACAACAAACAACAAACATATAAAATAGCATTTGGTGGAAAACAAACTATATTGTTAGCTGTTATGGTGTTCTAAGTTACACACAACTTCTTTTTCCAGAGATTTACCTGTGCCACTGTAGAAATAACACACCAAGTTCTGAAAATATGCTTACTGAAAATGTGCAGTGCATTTATTCATGTTTTACCATTTGCTGAATTTGCTCTCTCCCTCTCAATGGCCTTTCTTCCATGCTCTACCTAGTAAGCATATTCTCACTCATCACATTTTCTGCTACTGACTTTCTCCACATCCTCTCCATCTTGTCACTCCTTCCTTCTTCTGTTTCTTCCCCCCTCTCAACATTCAACACACTCATTTTCCTTCTCCCATCCACTAGCTGTCATAGACAGATTCTCTTTTGTGCCAGGGGAATGTGCTGCTTCCATTAGCCCAACATCTATGTTTGATGAAAATCCTGGATATTTTGGTGTCCATTTTAAGGGGAAAGGACAATCCTGTGGTTAAGGCATTGAGTTACTGCATTCAGATTGTATTTTCTGGCTTCCTGCCCAGTTAATATAATATGGTTTTAGTGTAATTGAGAATAAGAAATGCCACACATATAGAACTTTCAGCAAATCACTTGAACAAAATGCTTGGATGTCTGAAAGCTTTCACCAAGGTATTCACCACTTTGCAATTCCAGTGGGAGCTGAGGGCATACAACACTGTGTAGGACACGTTCATCATGTTGAAGGATTGAGCTTAGTTCACCACCTGCAAAATGGGGCTAATTCTTACTCAGCTCACATAAGGCTTATGATGATGAAAACAATCTATTAATGTTCATTATGTGTTCAGTTGCTACAGTAGTGAGTGCCAAGAAATAATTCTCTCAGTAAGATGAATGCCAGCTAAAATAATTCTGCTCTAATAGATTAAATTCAATGCAATGTCACCAATAACCTTCCTACAGCATCCTTTATTTTTCATATGCTCCCAACACAGTTCATCGTTGGAGGAAAAGCTTAACATGAATGTATTTCCCATTAGGAATGTCTATCAAAGACTTATTTTAAGCAGAGAAGTATGCTACAGCACACACAGCCACAGACATGAAGTATTCTGTTTCTTATGTCTTTCGGCTGTCAGCTTTCATATTATAAGTATGTATACAAGGCAGTAACAAGGCAGCTTAAGTTGATGTCATGTTGGGTTCATGACTGCAGATTCAAATTCACTCTTGGAAAACTACCTCTTGATATAAGTACATTACTTTTATTACTAATACACTTCCCTGTCCTAACACCACAGTTGCAGCCTTTGGATTTTTTTTTTTTTCCTTTTTTTCTGATTTTTTTCCCCGTATTGGGCACCCAGTAATTATCCTACATAATAACCATTTCATATTTTACATCTTCTACATCCACTAACATCTTTAATTGGTAGCTTAGCTAATAAACCTTACCCTCTTCATTGCAATTTTTTCATGATTTCTGCCAGAACTTACTGTGTCCTGTAATTTCCTTACCTGAGCACAGAAGATAACTTCCACTTTACCAGTTTTTCTGCTTCTTGTTAGAGCACTGGATTTATGTTAACATAAATGAAACTCCATTTTGAATGCAAGAAATTGAATTTGGCACAGTTCTGATTTTCTGTATATACTCAAACATCTTATAGAAGTAACAAGCAGTTTTTGCAAAAATAAGGTGTATCTCTCAAGTGAAGACAGAATGGCAGAACTGTAATATTTTCTTAAGAAAAATGGTGACATGAAATATATTGAAACTATATAATACTGTTCTTATCCTCTTCTCACGTGGCAGTGCAGTGAACTAGAGGACTCTGAAACAGATAAATCATCTTCTGAGAACTAACAAAGGTTTCCTTGTAAAACAGTAAAACAGATTTGTGCACAGGTTCCTGCTCCAGTCAGGAGGATCTGGAGAGCCTATGTGAGGTAAGGGAGGCCATGATGACAGAAAGAAGAGGAGCAGTGCTTCCATGGGACACTGGCAGAGTGATGACTGTAAAGAGTACTCTGCAGACCTGCCTTCCAGCATCTCTAGAGGATGATGCTAATGTGTGTAGGATGACTCAACTGTAATAGCTTACATATCTGGAAAAATTAAAGTCTAGGCTCAGAACAACTGGCAGATTGTTCTACCATGAGAACTCAAGACATCAAGGTTTTGACCTTTATCTCCAAGCTCTTGCATATTTTTAAATGGCTTTTATTTTAAAGCTGCAGCAGCTAGACTCTTTGTACATAGATCCTTATGCTGCCTTTGGACAGCCTAACTTCATCTTGTACAGTGCAACCTGCTGTTTCATGGTTAATTCAGGAATTATTACTTTTGGAATGATAAAAGTGCCAACATTCAGGTTAATACAAAATCAAGCCATCTCCTGTGGGTGGTTGTGGTCAGGGGACCATTGTACATAAAGGATTTAGTGACGTATAACATCTAACTTCAGTAGGTGTAGGCCTGTGCTCTGCTGCACACTTGCACACCCAGAGTAGCCAACAGGATGTGTTGGGCTGTATAAATCCCTTGGCTGCAGAGTAAATACAGCCTACTCATTGTAACAGAGGCATCTGCAGGCATCTCCCATTTGGTGCAGTTGATTAACTCACATGCATGGCCTTGCCTTTACTTAAAAATGCAGAAAGGCTTTCTCACCTGAATATCCTTTCTGTATGACAGTAAAAATGATGAATCTGACAATCTTTTCTATTGTTTTGTTTTTTAATGAGAAATCTCTATAATAGCTTGAATGACCATTTTCCACAGGCAAGGTTTTCCTGGTATGTTGCTATGATCAGATGATGCTATGTTGCTCAAGGATATAAAATTACCCACACTATTCTCTTGCAGTGCTAGCTCTAATAACTAACATTTTATATGATAGCTTACAGAATCTGAGAGTTTTTCCAACTGGGATCATAATGCACCAGCACCTCATGGTTCTAAGCAGCTTTCTTCTGTCCTGTACTCAAAAGAAGGTGAAGCAAGATGAAAGCAACTTTCATACCAAAAAACGAACATAAAAACCTGGGTCATATTACTCTGGATGTTTCACTGTTGAGTTAAATTGGCTTATTTGGAGAGAAGGTCGGAAGGTGGATTTTGTATCTCAGAGTTCAGGTTCTTCCTTCCCCAGATAATGACCACGACAGATCTTCTTATCAGCGAAACAGTATCTCCACCTAGATCCAGCACAGTACCAAGCAATGTCATGAGTTTTAACTAGCATTATATTTAAAGGGAACGGAATGTTAGCAGCAGGCTGCTCTTTCATACACAGGCTTGGATGTATTACAGCACAACAGGTAGCAACACATTGGTGACCCATACTTTGAGAGGCTGTGGATTTATCAAGTACTACTCTTGTGCAGCTACATCTCCTTATAGGCTTTGAACAGTCAAAATTTGTACAGTAATTGGTGTCCTTGGCTGTGTGCACAAAGGCCCAATACTTTGGCTCTTTTATGATCTTGGCAGAATACCCAGCCCTCAGGAATCTTATTTTTTATTTAATCAGATTATCTTTGCAATTTCATCCCTTTCCTATCCTAATTCTTTCTTTTTCAGTGAAGCCAATACACAAATATCAAGCTGGTAGAACGTGTTCTGTAGCTGTCAATCAGCAGGCACAAAAAATACAAAATGTAAATAGTTATATCAGTAGACTTGCTTGCTGGAGTTATCTGCATGGCAGAGATGTCAAAGTATTGTTTCCAGGCCTGATTTCTACATGCAGGGAGTAGCAGAGCATGTCCTGGCCTCTTTTATCTTCCTCAGGAGAGCAGCCAAGTGGCATAATCAATTCTTCCAGGCTTTTCTCTTTCACCTGATGTTTACTTTGTTCACTGCCTGAGGCTTTGTTGTTCTTCTACCCCCTAAAATGCATTTACTTTCTGATGTTATGAAAAGTAAATGTAAGTTTTGCATGGTGATATATATATATTATTGTATTATATCAACATATAAGCAGAAGGTTTCTCCTTTTCACCAGTTACTGAAAGAGAAAACTTTAGCTAGCCATTGAGAAATAGTCAGGCAAACAGTGGTAAAAAAGTAAAAGAATAAGAAATAGCCTTCCTTGTACAAGTTAATAAGAGAATTTTAGTCATGCAGACAGTTTTGATGAGCTCATTTTATGGATCCGTGGCATATATTATTGTGCCTAACAGAGGTCAAACATTAGAGCTGCTGTGATGAAAAAAAAAAAAAAAAAAAAAAAAAAAAAAAAAAGTATTTAGGACTGAGAAATCTGTAAAGCATTTAAATAAATTCAAGGTGATTTAGCTGGCACATCTACACACATAAAACAAAACTAAAGACAGAAAGAAGGTCGAGTTAGGTTTTACTCTAGTCTGTTTTTCTCACTGATTTAAACTCATAGGGCCAAGACACCACCATAGGAGGATGATAGCGACAGTTATGGTAAAAAACCACTTCCTTTCATTCACATTACTTTTCTTTCAAAGGCAATGTCACAAATTTGGGTTCATAGATATACAACACTCCTTTAAGAGTAATACTTTTGAAAAGTGTGTATTTATTACAGTCATTCAGGATTTAACAAGTATTTCTAGTGAAATAAAAGGTGGAGATTGTAATGGACCAGTGATTAACCAAGCAGTCAGGTGTGGAAAATAAAATATCAATTGTTGTGAAGCAAGTTTCTGACCATTATTATTTAATGCCACCTCATTCCATGGATTAATTTTTTTGTGTGTGCTGTGCTTTGTATTTGCAATTTACTGCAAACGATGCTTCAAATATGGGATGGAAACAGGGTCAGGTCCAGAATTCAAATGGAAATACCTGTGTGCTATACACACCTACAAAATGCCCACTTACTGACCAAAAATTATTAATGCTATCTAAGATTATTTTTATGATATGACTCTTACAGTGCTTTGTAGGGTCATGATTTTTCATTGCATTCCTTATTTTTTCTTTCAGCTGCTTTGGATTAAAATGTTTGGTTTATATAGGTATCCTCAGGTAAAAGTATAGCCTGTCCTAGATAAGAATACTTTTCCAATATTTCCATTGTAGGAGAGAAGAAATGTGAATGTGGCCTCATAGATTACTTGAACAAAATTAAAGTTCGTTTTCAGAGGTTATTTTTGATAGACTTATTTCAAATGGGGGAATGAGCACAGTTTAACAGTTAATGTTGGAAGGAGAATATTGTAAGAAATAAATGGGAGAGCTGGAATTACAAAAACAACGTGGTGGATTCCCTACAGTTATGCTCACTTCAGAAACCTCCACACTTGGTCTTGTCTAAATGAATTTTCTCATCTGTATGCATGTTAACAGATTTTTGCAAAACACTGTAAATTTGGATTTTTCTAGTTTTCCATTTAGTAAAATACAAATGGTATATAATAGTGTCACTATAATGAAGATTCATCTATTGCCAGGGAGTTATAAGTTGATGTGTTATAATGAAATGTGAGGGATATATGAAATATCAGTCCAAGAAGTAATCATTCTTGGAGTTTAAAAACAGATGTCTACTTTTAAAAACAATAAACTCTTCAGTATTTCATGTCTAGAAATGGAAACAACCATATATATGAATTCAACCTGAAAGTATGAATAAAAATCACCAGTTCCACTCTAACTTCTGAAACGTAATATAATAATAATAATAATATATATTATACATAGATATAATAATATATCTGCCTTATGTCAGGAGCGCATACATTTGTGCAGCCCTTGTTTTTCTTGAAATGCAGCCTCTTTAAATCCCTCTTAATCAAGGAGTTTTATCTTCAAAACACTCCATAGAAAGACTTCTAGTAATCTCCGCTATTAAAAGAATTGCCCTGCAAGAGTGTCAACTATCCTTTTCTTGAAGCCATTTAGTTACTTTTTAGGTATTGGTCAATCCAAGCAATTGAGACTGCTTAGAGACCTCAGCTGACAAGCACTGAAAGGTCCTAGCTCTTATTAAGAAAGGATATTCTGAAGAGTCCTAGACCTAAAGTATACAGATGTTTTCCTATGAACTGTTAATGAAGTAGCTTACTGAACAGATTTCTGTAATTTTCTTGTGCACTGAGCAAAGGTATCATGAAGTATATTAGTAAGTATTTTAACATACACTCAGTATTGGTAAAAGTATTTATTACAGTACACGAATATTTCTTTTTTAGAATGGCTCTTTAGGATGCAAGTATAGCACAGTACCAAAAGT